>NW_026690191.1:0-626370 GCF_015227805.2 Hirundo rustica | reverse complement strand
TGCGCACGCGCAGCCACGGGGTTGGGGGGGCCAGCGCGGCACGCGGGGTGGGCGGGGGGCCCAGCGGGGGTCGGGGCCCGGCACCACGTGGGGTGGGGGCGGGGCCGCGCGGCGCGGGGCTGGGGTGGGCGGGGTCACGCGGCAGGCACCCGACGTCACAGGGGTAAGGCGGGGCGGGGAAGGGGGCGGGGCCGTGCGCTGCGGGCACCACGTCACCGGGGTAGGGAGGGGTGGGCAGCGCTGAGGGGGCGGGGGAGTCCCCCGCCATGCGGTCTCCGCCATCTTGGGAACCCCGAGAGGACCACGTGGATTTGGACCCGATTTCACCCCCCACGGAAAACCGAACGCGGCATTTTTGAACCGGGAAAAGCGGGGAGGGAGGGTTGTCCCGTGCAGCATGGCCAGTGCTGCCTGAGACTTCCCTCCTGGCCCCACCGGGCCAGCACAGGCATGGAGGCTGGGGTGCCCCGGAGGCAGAGCAGGCGGGCGGGACCCCTGCCGCTCCATCGAGAACGCTTTCCCGGGGACATGGGGACCGGGGAAAAGAGGTGGGGGGAGGAGGGGGAGAACACGTTTCTCCGTTGGGCTCTTTCGGCATTCCCTTTTGAAATTGAATTGCCGAATTTAACTTCATTGCTACAGTAAAATACTTTGTAGCCTTTTTGTCCCCTGTTTGAATCAACCTAATTAATTCCTTTTCTACAGTGCCACAGAAATGTGGGCTGCAGACTCTGTCCGGAGAGACTTGGGGAAAATGCACATGAACCCAGCGAACAAAACTTCTTAAGTCGCCTTTTGAGATTTTCAATTTGGCCTCGTTAACTACTGACGCATAGTTATAATACAACCTTTTCTGAGCAACCCTTAGCTTTCCGCCCATGTTTCGATACTAAGTTGCTTTTGAACCCAAACCCAGATGAAAAGCACTCCCCCCGCGGACCCCGTTCGCTCAAAATCACAGGAGGTTTAACCCTTTTGCTGCGCAGCTATTTTTGGAGGATTTTTTCCTCCCCAATAGATCCCCCTCCCTCGGGGGAACCCTAAAACCAGTAAGTATGTCCCTTTGTGGGTATACTTACCTGTTCCTGTGCCTGGGGGGTGCGTGGGTCTGGATGTTCTGCTGCAAGAAGGACTCCGGTCGGGGCTCGAAGCTCCCCTTCTTTCCCCTGGAACTCGCCTTGTTTAAAAGATAATTTCACAGGGGTGCGTGACGCCCAGAGACTGTTCTTCGGGCTAAATCAGCCCCAGTCCGTTCGCAGGGTCCGCCTCGTCTCCGGGAGGGCCCTGCGTGAGCGCTGGACGCTCTGTCACCGTGGAGCCATGCTCCACGTGGTCCAAGCTGCTTCTGCCGGCGTGGTGTGCCCCACGTTGGCACGCCAATTGTGTCCGGTTGTGTCTCCGCTCCGGGTGGGAGCTGACCCCCAGCTAGCTCGGGTCAACACAGACACAAAGTTTCCAGTTTGTTTTGGCTTCTCGGCTTAGCAGCTGGACCCAAAGGTGACAGTCAACAGCAGCAGAAGAGAAAAGGCTGGCTCTCAGCTTAGCAAGTTAAAAGATGTTTATTAGCAGAGATCTCCAAGCTCCGAGGCGAGCGGCTGAGAGCTTCCAGGCTGAGAACCCAGCGGCTGAGAGAGCTTCCTCCTCCCTCCTACCCCCTATAAGCGGGGGAGGGTCCCAGGGAGGATACAAAAAGACAACAAATCAGGGGTTTCAGGGGGTAACAAGGTGTGCCCACCCCCAAGCTTCAGACCACTAAAATCCAGAGCCAAAGGAATTTCCCCCAGGCTACCTATCACCTGAAGCTCTCTCACGGAGATTTCACAATCCGGGAGGGACCCCGGGAGTGACTGACAAGCTGCCCCAGAGAGGGGGGTTGGGGCAGAGGGGATGTTACATGTCATGTGAGGTATGGGATGATTGACACAAAACACCTTATTATACAGACAACACAAAAGGGATACAGAATTGGGGATACAGTGAAATGAACCATAACATAAACTTCTTACAAAAATCTAACAAAACAGTTCTGCACCACCACACTTGCATAACAGCCATGGTGTTGTCTTGTTGGGAGCTTAGATGCAGGGCGGCTAGTATTTCAGTAACTTTCTGGTCTCGTGTTTCGGCTTGTGCTGCTTGTGCTGTAAGATCCCTTTCAATTTTTTCTCCTATAGTTTTTCCAAGTTCATTTGCTTGAAGTGTTGCCATGTGCTGTGGGCTCCCAATTTTGTTACAGGCGTCAATCATTTCAGGCACCGTGGGTTTTTCCTTTCCCAGGGCTTTGATTACTCTTTTACATTCTGGACTTGCATTATTTTCAATAATGTCCCGTATCATTATTGGGCGAGCTATATCATCACCGCATTGTCTTTCTGCTGCTTGGATTACTCGATCCACAAATGTGGTAAATGGTTCAGATGATTCTTGACTAATCAGGTTGTAGGCTTTTTCAAAACTTCCTGCAGGCTGAATTTGCAAAAAGGCTCTACAAGCCATCTTTTTAATGTCATCTAATGCTATTCTGGGTAAATTCACTTGATTATCATTCTGATCATCAGGAGGGTCACCAGTTAGCTTAGACACAGTAAGGGTACAAAGGTCCACATCAGTACTTTGTCTATACATCTGCAGTATGTTTGTAAGCAATCTTTTCCATTTGAATTCCCACAGCATATATTGAGAATCTGTAAGAATTATACCAGCAAGGGTTTTGCAGTCATTTGGTGTAAGTGTATGTCCTTCCAGGGTACTTTTCAGCAGTTGTTTAAAATATGGGGAGCAAATGCCACTGTCCTTTATTGCTTTTTGCAATTCTTTCACGTCCTGAGATGGGATAGCTGTCCATGTTCTGGGACCTCCAGCTTGCTGGCTGAATATCACAGGCATGGCTAGAGGATGTAGATTTTCTTCTTTGCAAATTTCGCATCTGACTTCATGCCAGTCTGTCAGTTGAAGGTCATCAAAACATTTCTGGGAATCTTCCAAAATCGGGATTGGTGGTGGTGGATCTTCAGGTTTAAGAGGGTTGGCAGCTGCAAGGGCAAAACAGTTCTCTGTCTGTCCTGTATTTGTTAAAGTGGCTGTCACATTGCATCCTCCCTGTTATAAATAAAATCGACCAGATTCGATTTATCAGAAATTTAGAATTTTATTGTGAGACAAAATATCAGTCTCAGAAAGCCACAATTAAAAGGACAGCGTCGAGCCTGGGGTCGGCGCCGGGTGAACAACGATAACACACTCTGCCAGTCTGTTATCCCCCAAGTTCACATCTGGGGTTTGCAGCAGCCTCTTTTTATACACTGGATCGCGGAGAGAGGCCTGAGATGATGTAAGTCCTCCATCTGAAGCAGCTTCATTAAGTATGCAAGTTTCAGTTCTAAGTCTGAATGGATCAGCGGAGGAGGACAATGCTGTCGATGGTCGGTTCCAGGTGTGGTGTAGACATGCTGATTTTTGGCCAGAGACCATCGAGATACAGATCTGAAACCATCATCGAGTTCTCCGGGCTATCATCTCTGTGTTCCGTTGCCCTTTGTTTCCTTTCAGCGATTCCTGCCAGTGACAGTCTTTTGTCCTCCTTTCTGGTAATTTCAATCAAGCTCTTTCCGTGTCCCTCCCAAACCTTTTCAGGCTAGGGATATTTTGTATTCTGTTGAATCCCCTTCTTCCCAAGTTAACCCACAAAATGCTAAAACAAAACCTAACTTCTAACATGCTACTTTATACAGGACTTATAATCATACATTCAGTATCACAATTTATATTCTATTAACATGAAGTAACTTCAGAGCAGATGTTACATTCCTTTTAACGCTTTGTAGCCAAAGCATGTTTGTGTCTCTCTCCTGGTAATTCTTAATCATGTTATGTCTCGTGCTTCCCCCTCCCTTGTCCTTTCAAGCGAGAGAAATTCCTGCACTTTTTCTGAGCTGCTTAACTCTGAGTTGACTCAGAGTTTGTTAGATTAAGATAAAACTTACATTTATTTAAATGATTTTAAATTTTATCTATCAACACGAATTAACTTTAGGACATATATCACACTCCCCCTTCTCATTGCACGGTTTGTGTGCTAAGCTGTGGTCCAGTCATATAAGACGCTGTAGAATCATGTTGTTGTTGTGCTGCATACAGACTCGGCGGCGGATGAAGGGCGGCTGGAGGCTGCGGTTGCGCAGAAACTGCTGGTGGCTGTAGTGTCGGGGGCTGCGCGGGACACGCTGCAGTGGGGACTATTTGTGATGGGACTGTAACAGGATCCGGCTGGGCGTAGACCGCGGCATGGAGGGTGTGGGAACCGGGAGGCTGTAACAAAGGTGGTGATGCGGTTGGACGGGTCTGCAAGGAGTGATCCGGCGGTTGCGCGAACTGCGCATGCGGGGGTTGCATGGACTGCACATGCGCGGGTTGCGTCACAAAGTCCGCGTAGTAAGGCATCATGGCGGTGGGAGACTGTGGAGGCGTGGAAACTGCAGCAGGGACCACGGCTGCGGCAGCAGGAGGGAACACCAGGACGTCCACGGGCACAGGAGACGCCGGGGCTGAGGCAGGGAGCCCCGGAGCGTCACTGTGCGACGGGGACGAGTCGGGCGGCGCCGGCGCCACCAGCCTGGTGGCGGCCGCGGCCCTCGAGGCAGCTGCAGTGGCGGCAGGAAGGGAAGGGCTGGCTGGGGCACACCGCGGAGTGGGGACAGGGCGCGCATGGCCAGCTGCCATCTGTGCCGCGGCACTCAGCCACTGGTAGCTCGCAGGCTGGGTTGGGGCAGGAGCTGGGCGGTCCGGGCAGACAGGGAGGCCCGGCACCGCTGCACTGGGGATGCTGGAAGGGGGCAGTGACACCGGTGGACGCTCCGCCATCGGACACAGACGAGAGCGGTGGCACCGCCAGCACCGTGTTGGCGGCAGTGAGGGGAGCCCGCTCCGCTTGCAAAAGTGTGGCCATCTGATTGTGCAGGATGGCGGCGGTCACAGTCTTGAAAGACGTGGCCGGCAGAGCAGCAGGACCCGCGGGGGGAGGGGGGTACAGCCGGAGCTGCGGGGGAAGGGGGGCGGGGCCGCCGGGATGCCATCGGTGGGCAGGCCCGCGGGGGCTGGAAGCAAGGGCGGGGCCCGGCATGATGACGCTGGAGCAAAGGGAGGGAGCCCCAGTAACCGGGATTGCAGGGGTGAACGGGATTGAGGGCGTGGGGAGGGAGGGAGCGGTGGGAGGGGCCGCGGGGTCCGGTGGGGGGGCTGGGGCCGGGGGAAAGGGTGCCTCGACCACGAGGGTGGGG
Organism: Hirundo rustica; assembly: GCF_015227805.2. NCBI lineage: Eukaryota > Metazoa > Chordata > Aves > Passeriformes > Hirundinidae > Hirundo > Hirundo rustica. The sequence continues at coordinate 621,094 of NW_026690191.1, read as the reverse complement.
GGTGGGGCCACGGTGCTCGGCGGGGCCGCGGATGCTGAATCCACGTGGTGCGGGGGGGAGGCGGGGGACAGGCTCTGCTGCAGACTCGCGGCCGCGTGGAGGGAATTTTGAGGAATGGCATGGTTAGGCGGAGCAGCTGCAGCGGCGTTTTTTGCAGCAAAGAGCTCTACCAGAGCCCTACATGCTGGGGTAAGCTCAGTGACAGCTAAATCCCTGCGTGAAATATTATTAAAGAGTCTATTTCCAACTGAGTCCCAAAAGTCTCTGGTAAAGACAGCTGAACGGTCAGCATTGGGAAAGTTAACTAGAGTCCATTCTAAAAGGTCTTTTAGCTCTTGCTTATGTAAAGTACTGTTATTGCAGCGTAAAAGATCCTAAAGTTGCTTATAGAGATCTCAATCAAGGGCAGAGTGGGAATGCCCCATTTTTACACCAGTGTAGCTCACCTCGATGTCGCAGAAGCAGGTCCTCACTCGAGATCCGACGTGGGGGTTGGCCAGACACTCCAGTCGGCTCTCAGGACACTGCGTGGGGTCCCCCTCAGAGCTCCGGCTTCAGGCGTTACTCAGGAACGGCTTTTCTGTGCTTGGGGACTCCAACCTCCACTCAGAGCTCCCAGTGCGGGCAGTGCAGAGCAGTGCCTGCCTGTGCTCAGCTCACGTGGCAGGGTGCCACGGCAAAGGGTCCTCAGAGAGCTCCAGTGGCTGCCGCTCAGCAGCCGCCGTCTGTGCTCGAGGGATACCAGGCAAAATCCTCCTAAGAGTTCCAAGTGTTCACTACTTAGTAACGAATCCTCATGCTCGAGGTTTTGCCCTTGGCGAATTTAAAGAGCTCCAGCTTCATGCTGCCCAGCAACGATATGCCTTGCTCACGACGCCAATTAGGCTACAATTGGTAATTTAGTTACCGTCCATGGGGAAGTCTCTCACAGCTTGAAAGGCTGGGTCGGCGTTTTCCATGTTGAGCGCCGAACTGTAGATATCGCTTTGCTGCAGACTCCAGGACGGTGTGGATGAATGTAGACCAGAGATCTCTGAAGTTGGGTTTTTGAAGATGAGGTTTATTGTAAAGGATGTGAAGCCTTGCTTTGAGCTGCCAGGCGCAACTCGTGGCAAGGCCTAGGGAGTGGGGGAAGGGAGAGGTATGGAGTGGGGGAAGGGAGATGTAGGGAAAGGAAATTCCAAGAGGAAAAGTCCTCAGGGAAGGATGCCAGGCAAAGAGGGAGTCCAGCCCCCTGGGGACCCCTTATCAGGGGGCTTCAAGGTGGGCTGGAGCAAGACTTGGGCCAATGGGGTTACAGATGCCTGATACTTCAGGGGAGGGTTACAGATGTGGGATGGACCATATGTTGGGGGGTGAGACAGAACATTCCATTTGACCTTTGGCTGGCCATATAACTGTTTTCCCAGACATCCAGTAGCTAGGACATCTCAAACATCAAAATTTGCTTTCAATTCTATCCCACCTATAGGTTTCACATTCTCAGAATCCAAGCAGTAATATTTATGAGGCTTTCTAGCTTCATCCTCCCCAACAGGCCAGTGCATGACATACAGCCTGGGGATTATGTGTATGTCAAGTCTCTTACAGAAAAGACCCTAGAGCCACAGTGGGAAGGATGGTTTCAAGTGCTTCTGACCACTTTTACTGTAATTAAGATCCAAGAGCAGAACACCTGGATTCACCACTCTCAAATAAAGAAAGCTCCTGTGGCCCCTTGGAAAGTAACACCGAGTGATAATGAACTGAAACTAAAATTCACTCAAACAAAATAAGTACATTGTGGTTAGGAATGTTTTGTAATCTAAGTTGCAAGAATTTAGTTGAGAAAATTGTTTTGTTTATAATCATAATTACAACCCAAGAACTGGGAAATAGCTCTAGCCAGAGCAGAGCTGAGTGGCCTTGGTCCCAAGCTTTTAGTTAGTACACTGGATCCATGGGAGAATATTCTGATATAAAAGATTTAAACCTATCAACTGTAGTCATGCATGAAAACCAAGTATATGAAAGGCAAGAGTGGCAAAAACAAAGGCTGTGGTCACTCCAAGGGACTATAGGAGAAGAAATTAGAATAGGATGTCAGCTGATTAATGGAACCGCTCATAAGAAAGCAATCCAAATCAGTGCTTCAACCACTCCCACAGGCAAACACCAGGAAGTTTGTAATCATTCAAGTGAATTAGACTGTTGGTATAACTTTAGGTTAGTACAGACCGTTGAGGTGGTCTGTCTCTGGGCCCATGATAATATTGGGCTCTCCTTCAAATTTAAAATAAATGCCACAACTAAGCCCATTGCAGCTTATACCAGCACTCCAACCCAAACCCAAATCATGCCACCTAGGTTTGGGCCCAAAATTTATGAAATAGGCCCATATGTAATAAGGAACATGGGCCAACAGCAATTGTTGTCTAATCCAGAATGGTCTCTCAAGCACATTGAACTGCTAATGCAGACTAACATCTCTGAAGTTCAACTGGCCTGCTCTTCCTTCCTAAAGACATCCTTTGAGGGTTGGACAACATGGTTGCAAAAGCAAGCATCCACCAGGGGTAGGATGTGAAGAGATCTGACTGGAATATTAGGGACAGGGCTGGGGGTTCTAAATGGAATTGATTCAGAAATATTAATGAATAAATTGGCAACTACAACAAGTGATCTAACAAAATTAAAACAACCCTTACAGTCATCTTTGTTGACATTGGGAGCCAGTCAGTGGCAGGTTTCAAAAGTGTTGCCAAGTTGGGAAAAAGCAGAGGACCAAGATCATAGGTTAATCATAGATGCACTTGCTATAGCCTGGAGTAATGTGCCTTTGGCTTTTAGCTGTATACAGGCACAATTATGGTTACAATCAAAAGCTGCTTTGATTATAAGAGAAGGAAGTGAAGGAGCCTTTCCAATGGAAATCCGTAAAGCTGTCTGGGACAATGCTACTGATTTTAAAAAGAAATTTCAATCTTGGTGGACTTTGTGGTATGTTTCTGTCCCATCTGGGGGATGGCAGTTGTTTCTGCCCATCCCAGGGACGGCAGTTGTTTCTGGGGCTCCTTTTTAGGAGCTTAAATTCCCCGGCATTCAGGTGGTTTTAGAGTTCTGGCCCTCTGCAAAGCTCTGTGCCAAACGCAGGAAAAGACGGAGTCTTCAAGGTTACATGCTTCGTTTATTAGTTCTTATCTTACAATTTTCTCAGTGTCCAAAAGATGTTTGCCGCGGCTCGGACATCTGGTGACTCCCCCTGTCTCTGGGCTGTCCTTATCTTTTATACTAATTGTTACATATTCTTTATTTACTATTTATTACCAATGTCTATCACTATTACTAGAAAGGTCATCTTTACTCTGACCCAATCCTCACTAACTACTTTGTGCCAACGTCACTGCAGAAATGGAGTGAGGGAACAAGAAGGAAGAAGAAAGGGACAACGCCCTAAATTCTCCATCTTGCCCCATTCACTTCAATGCCAAGAATCCCAAACTCACTGTTTTTTCACCCTGTGATGTACTAAACTACTATTTTCACACTCTTGTGGCCTGCAATGCTTCCTGCAGTGCAAGAAGCCTCTCCCATGGACTGAAATCAAATCCAGTGTCTCTCTGAGCTCTGGGCTCTGGGCCGGGGTCCCAGACCCCCCTGCCCAGGTCCCTGACCCTCCAGGGCAACCAAAGGAATGCCCCGGACTCCAACAGTGGTAAACTTTACCTATGATCCAATTGCTAACATGGCTACTGCTTTTGTGCTCACCATACACAATGCCACAGCTTATGTCATTCACCCCATTATGGCATTAGGACTGAATCATGAGAGATCAGTGCTCTACCCTTCAGAACACAGAACATGGGCACAGAGAGTGAATAAGAAATGGCAAACTGTGAATCTAGAATCTTGTGTTACCCAGGAACCACAGGGGTTCATTTGTGAAAGTAACACGACTGATGCTTGAGATATATGTCTTGATACTAAACAGGGTGTCTGTCACTTTGAAATTCATCCAAACACTAGTCAAAGGACTGTACTTGTATATATTGGTCAGGGTTGTGTGTGTTTGAGAACTGTGTGCTTCTATAGAAATAGACAAGGATAATGTAACTTTGTTTAGCAAGAATCATTCTAACCTCTGTATTTGTAACTTTGTTAAGGTTTTAGGGTGTGACTTTCTGTATTCAGCACTAGTTGTATCCCATCAGCTAGTTAAGTCTGACAATACAGTATATCACCAGTTGTCACCCACACCTATTGGGATGAATCTCACTTCAGTAAAACAATTACTTAATCATCAGGACCTTGTCAAAATTCTAAAAGGTATTCAGAAAACTGGAGAAAAAACTCTAATTACTGTCCAGCAGGATACAAAAGAAATAAACAAGGTTCTGCAAAGAGTTAAACAAAATGCAAGTCACAATTAGTGGGACTCACTCTGTGGGTGGTCACCCACTGCAACTGGGATCCTAAATACATTATGTCACCCCATCATTGTTTTACTAATATTAGTTGGTATAAGTTTAGTGCTGTCTTTTGTAATGCTTATTTAGAATTGGAAACTGTTACAACGAATAGCAATATTAACCTCTCTATCCCAAGTACATGGCAAGACATTAAGAGACATAAAGACTGGAATTTGTACTAAGTAAAAGAATTTATTAAAAAGGGGGGACTGAAACATGGGACTGGAAACTAGAGGATACTGATCATAGAATAGGAGATATTGATTAAGAATAGGCATTCCGATTATGTGTATTGCTTAATATTCACTGCTCTTTGTACTGTATTAGTTGCTTGAGAAGGGAAGAGACAGGACTAAGTGCAAGAACAACAAGGAGGAATGCAAGGATGTCTGACAAGGGGAAGGATGTTTACCAAAACAGGAGACAAAAATACAAGATTACCAGAGACACTGAGATAATGAGTCTCCTTGGGCCCCTAGGACCAGATAAGACTGGCCGTACATCTTGGACTATGACCGGAGGATCAGTGGGCATGCGCAGAGCAGTGTTGTCAGAAGTTCATCTCTGAAGAAGACAACTTTACTACAGCCTTTGGGACTCCTGAGGCCCCTGAGACAACCACCAGAGATAACTGTGCAGGTGCAAAAGACTGATAAGACGATTAGCATATGGAGTAGAGAGGGGGGAGCCAAAGAATGAATATACATAGGGGTATTGTGAAACTTGATGTATATTGTGATATATGTGCTAAAGTTAATTCGTGTTATCAAATTATAAAAGGTAAATGTTCACTGTATAAATATGAGTGTTAAAGATTTGTTCAAACTAATATAGGTAAAAGTAAAATGGAAAAACCAAATTAAAAGAATTTCCTCAACTCAGGAAGCACGGGAGGGACACGAAGAAAGTATGATTAGAATTACCAGAAAGGGGGCCTAGAAACTATCTCTGCCGGGAATCCCTGAAAGGATACAAAGGACAACGGAAAACGGAGATACAAGTCCGGAGACCGAGATAATCACTTCAGATGGATATCTCTACTCGTCTCCGTTGAAAATTAACATATCCACGACACACCCAGGCCCAACCATCAGCTGCATTGTTCCACCCTACCGGTCCATTCAAACTCCCGATACCGGGACTTGCATGATTAATGAAGACGCCTCGGAGAGAAGACCGTCAGAATCCCGGACTTCACTCCACGATCCAGTGTATAAAAAGGGGCGGCTGGAGACCGAAGTTGTGAACTTGGGGGGGTAACAGACTGGCAGAGTCTGTTATCCGTGTTCACCCAGCGGCGATCCCGGGCTCGACGCTGTCCTTTTAATTGTGGCTTTCTAAGACTGATATTTTGTCTCACAATAAAATTCTAAATTTCTGATAAATCGAATCTGGTCGATTTTATTTATAACATATATGTAACATTCTAGAGGTTTAAAGAAAACAGGAATGAGGAGAAGTGCATGTGCCTTTGGGAGCTATCTTGCATTTCGTCCAGCACTGAATAAATCACATACCTACTTTAAAACTTACCTTGTCTCTGAGTTTTAGAGTCTTTCCGCATGTCACCCTGGCTGCCTCAAACACACATGCAATCAACAATTGACAAAGTCTGGATTTTACAATCACACAACTGTGGTTTGCCAATGGAGGTATTCCCTAGGCCTACCCTCAAGGCTTCTAGCAGGTCCTCTCTACCAGGGAATCCCTTATGCCAGCCCTTGACGGCTCCTAGCTGGTATCCCTTACCACCAGCTGGTACTCTGCTAGCGGTTGCTTGCAAGCTAACCCCCAGGGTGTAATACTGTGCGTGTGGACATCTCTCACACTTCTTACCAGAGCCCTATCTCAGTGTACACTTTCCCTTCTAGTTTAATACATACCTCTGTCTGTGATGGCTCTAAACAAGTCCTGTCCCCGCGGGTAAGCATGCAAGTAGGGAGTGCCCACCCACCGGGAATGCCCTGGCAGTGCCTGGGGAGTCCCACCCCACCTGCTCCCCGCAGCTGGACAGAGGGTCTCCTGCCTGGCTCTCGCCAAACTGAAACGGTTTGGAAAAAACTCCACAACTAATAATAGTTGTTAGAGCAGTGTGTATTTAATTGATGTTGAGATGCATGGTGGGGAATAATTTCACTAAAGACACGCATGAACACCAGAAAGCTTGCTCCCTTTATTATTCTCTGAGGTCTTACATATGCATGACATTGCACAATCTGCTTCATACATACTCATGTATGGTAATTAACTCCATGATCTTCTGCGCATGCTCAATCCCTTGTGGTGGTCTCTGGGGGTCTCTGAAGGATGAAGGAAATGGAGTCTTCCTCAGAGAACTGTCACCTTTATCTCTTTCTTGTTTGTGCTTTGGCCCTCTTGGCACTTTTTCAAGGAAAATTCAGTCTTGGCCATCTAAGAGTCTGTGTTCTTCTTTTTATCTGCATTCTTAGTCTTGTTATCTGGTGGTGTTTAAGTTAATTCTTTTCATTATCACTGAAGGGCTCCAGATATTTTAGTGCTTTAAAAATATATAAAAAAGTAATAGCCACAGTGTTCAGTATTTACTAAAAGCCTTTTAAAATGTGATTTAATATATATTCTAAAGCACTACTTGAAATACACTTTATTGTACAGTGTATGTTCTTAAGTTTACTATAAATGATCAGCTAGGATTTTCAAATCTCTGTCTCAGGAACCTCATTGCTCTCTACAAATATCTGAAAGGATGCTTTAGTGAGGTGGGGGTCAGTCTCATCTGCCATGTCTCAAGTGAAAGGATGACAGGAAATGGCCTTAAGTTGTGCCGGGAAAGGTTCAGATTAGGTAAAAGAATACAATTTCACTGAAATGTGGTCAGGAATTGGAATGGAGGGAGATGGTGGAGTCACTGTCTCTGGAAGTATTCAAGAGGTGCCTGGATGTGGCACTTTGTGGTGTACTCCTACATGTAGTCTGTAGTCAACAATATTCTTGTAAAAAGTATAATATAAAAGCATTAGAAAAAATAATAAAGTGGGCATAAAGAGGACCAGAATGCAGCTTTTCTGGAGTGTGTGGAAAAAAACTCCCTGACACAGCTGGTAAGTGAGCCAACTAGGGAATGTGGCTTGGCTTTCTCAGAGCCCCCGGCTCCGTTCTCGCCCCAGCTAGCTCGAGAGACAAACCGCAGTTAGAAGGAGTTTTCCTGAGGGTCCCAAAACCCAGGAGCGGCTGAGAACCTTTCCCTCAGTAGAGAGAGTGAGATCCCATCACTGGCATAGGAAGGTCTGCACTTGATCTGGGGAGAAACCAGGGCTTTATTGTCTTTCTTCTGTGGTCCTGCCCCAACCTGGGTCAGGAGCCCCATCCCACTTCCTGAGCCAAGAGAGAGCAGGCCACATGGTCTCAGACTTATTTCCAGTGAAGGGGCTAAAGGCAGGGACAAGCCACTACCCAATCAGGGATAAGGTGGGAGTGGAACAGGGTTGGATTACATTCCAGGAAGGGAACAATGGGGGAGAATGGGCAGGGAAAAAGGGCAGGAACAAACTTTGGGATATTACATTTTCCAGGGGAACAGGGGATATGGAACAAACCTTTTTAAAACCCAATATAAAAATGAAATACAATATGAAACCAAATAATACACAGCAAGAAGGGAAGGTGGACACTGGACCTGGTGTTTCTGGACAGGGAAGGACTTGTGGGTGATGTGATGGTTGGAGGTCATCTTGAGCATAATGATCATGAAATTATAGTGTTTTGGATTCTTGGGAAAAATAAGGAGGAGGGCTAGCAGAACTGGTCCCTTGTACTTCCAGAGGGCAGACTTTGACCTATTTAGGAGACTGGCTGACAGAGTGTCTTGGGAGGCAGTACAGAAGGGCAAAGGAGTCCAGGAAGGCTGAACATTCTTCAATAAGGAAATCTTAAAGGCACAGGAGCAGGCCATCCCAAAAAACAAGCCAGCTGGGATGAAACACATGAAACAGCCTGGCTATACAGAGAGCTTTGGCTTGTAACTCAGGGAAAAAAAGAGTTTATGACCTTTAGAAGAAGAAGTATGCAGCTTAGAAGAACTGTAAAGGTTTTGGCTTCTTTTCTTCTCTGTCAAGGTCAGGATGAATAATACTCAGGAAATACCAAGCTCCAGTTTGGACTTGGAATGTTTATTGTATCTTATCTATATACAGTATTTACAGGCTCCTGCACAGTGAGCTCTTAGAAAATGATGGTAAAATGGAGTGCTTCTAACTCTTTCCAAGGTTATTTAAGTGATAATTCCCCAATAACGAGATCACACCTATATTATTTATACTTTTGACCCAATAATGACCATCCAAGGCCTGCAATGCAGACCTTTTTCACGCAGTTACAGAAAACCACCCAAACCCATGAAGAAGAAGGAAGAAGGTGAAGAAGAAGGATGTAGACAACACCCAAAATCCTCCGTCTTGACTCACATGTACCCCTATACACCAAAACCCCAAATTCTAAGTTTCTAGGATTCCAACAGAAGACTACAAGGGTATTGTGAGGTTATACAGAGAGAAATTTAGAAGAGCCAAAGCCCAAGTAGCATTTAATCTGGCTACTACCATAAGAGACAAAAAAACCTGTTTCTATAAATATATTGGCAACAAAAGGAGAGCTAAGGAGAATCTCCATCCTTAGTTGGATATGGGGAAAACATAGTGACAAAGGATGTGGGCCTGATATTTCTGAGTCTGAGGGATTTTAGCCTGCTAGCATCTGCTAGCTGTTTCCCAAGGGAAAAGTTCTCAAGAAAGCTTCTTCTCAACACAGTCTTGGCAAAACAACTATCCTTCCTCAAAACAATCTTTCTTCAGGTGGTGTTTTGCTGTTTCTCTAGTTTAACCTATGGGATTAGAGAGGTGTCGTTCCTATTCACCAGTCATGTTATCTGTATCGGAACACCTTATAAAAGGTAGTAAGAATTAGACAATAAAGCTTTTTTATACTCTTTGCCTTCTGAAATATTTGCAGTCTCTTGTCTTTCTTTTGTGTCCTACAGCGACAAAAGGATGAGGAAAAGGCTGAGGTACTCAATACCTTGTTTGCCTCAGTCTTTAATAACAAGACTAGTTGTTCTCTGGGTACCCAGTCCCCTGAGCTGGACAATGGAGACAGGTAGCAGAATAAAGCCCACATAATCCAAGGGGAAATGGTCAGCAACCTGCTATACCACTTAGACACACACAAGTCCATGGGGCTGGATGGGATCCACCCAAGGGTACTGAGGGAGCTGACAGAAGTGCTCACTGAGCCATTTTGAATAATTTATCACCAGTCCTGGCTGACCAGGGAGGTCCCTGAAGACTGGAGTTTAGCAAAAGTGATGCCCATTTACAAGAAAAGCCAGAAGGAGGATCTCGGGAACTACAGGCATGTCAGTCTGACCTCAGTGCTGGAGAAGGTCAGGGAGCAGATCATGTTGAGTGCCATCACATGGCATGTACAGGACAACCAGGTGATAAGGCCCAGTCAGCATGGATTCAGGAAAGGTAGGTCCTGCTTCGCTAACCTGATCTCCTTGTATGGCAAGATGCCCCAATAATGGATAAGGGAAAAGCTGTGGATGCTATTTACCTAGACTTTAGCAAAGCCTTTTACACTGTCTCCCACAGCATTCTCCTGGAGAAACTGACTGTTCATGGCTTGAATGGGTATATTTTTTGCTGGGTAAAAAGCTGGCTGGGCGACTGAACCCAGAGAGTGGTGGTTAATGGAGTTACATCCAGTTGGTGGCCACTCACAAGTGGTGTTCCCCAGGACTCAGTATTGGGACCAGTCTGGTTTAATAACTTTATCAATGATTCGGACAAGGGGATTGAGTGCACACTCAGTAAATTTGCAGATTACACCAAGTTGGGTGAGAGTGTTGATCTGCTCTAGGGTAGGAAGGCTCTGCAGAGCAATCTGGACAGGCTGGAGTGTTATAGATGGGTAATATGATGATTGACTCTCACAATTAAGGGATGAATATTGTGTGTATGTTAAGAGAAGTTTTATTGATGTATGGTTATGTTATTGTAGTTTGTTGTTTGGACACCCTCTGTTCTCCCCATAGTCCCCTTTTTCCCCCTCTGTATTGTTGCCACCGGACAGCCTTGGTTGTCAAGGCTGTCAGGGACATGTGGAGAAAGGGCGTGTACATGTGCCCCTGCATGGGGCAGTTAGGAATGGGGAAAGCCTGTTGTTGGGAGAGGTGTGGCATGACAACACCTCACCTCCAATCAAGTTGCAAGAAAGTCTCCACCAATGGACGGTGAAGAAGAGCTGACTGGCAGACTTTGGAAGGGGCCAGGGTTGGCTGATGCAACACCAGGGGTATAAAAGGTGGAGCAGCCATTTTGTGGATGAGCCACTGGCAGTCAGCCACACTCCCAGTGCTTCCCTTTTTCCTTATTCAGTCCTTTGCTGTGTTTGTTGAGGTTTAATAAACCTTTAAAATGTTAAAGTGAGCAGTCATTTCTCACATGGAGCAATGGGAAAAGGCCAGTTGTATGAGGTTCAACAAGGCCAAGTGCCAGATCCTACACTTGGGTCACAACAACCCCATGCAGCGCTACAGGCTTGAGGAGGAGTGGCTGGAAAGCAGCCCAGAAGAAAAGGCCCTGAGTGTGTGTCCTGGGTTTGCCTTGTTTTTTTTTTTTGGTAAGGAAGAAAAAGGTCAACCATGGAAGTGACCTTCCCCGTGGAATGCATTACAGCTTCCTCCATGCTTGGCAGAGCCAATTGCTAGCTGGCTTTAAGGACTGATATACCAATTACCAATTGGAGAAGCTAGAACCACCTCTATAAACCATATTTAAGAGAAGAGAAAATGGTGAAAAATTCTCTTTTACTTCCTGTTTTTTACAGTGACGAAGGTCGTCGTTGTCGTCGTCGTTCCCCCACCCCCCCACCAGTGGGAAGGTAGGGCCAGGCCCAGGTCCCAGGTGGCCTGGCTGCTGGGATGGAGGAGGAAGGGAAACCCAGGCCAGTACACAGCTGCTGGGCAGGGGGAGGGGAAGCCATCAGCCTGCGGCGTACTGCCGCTGAGTCCTAGCCTGATTGCTGAGATCCTAGCCGCTCCCTCCCCAGTGCAGTCACCAAAAAATCCTCCACCATAAACAGCTCCGGCCACTGCCCGGCAGAGATCATGTGACCAGCTTCGAAAGGCCATTTCCCAATACAAGGCCCAGGTGAGATATTAACTCTTTCAGTGCACAGATGGAACTTATAGACATCAATCCTCTCTCAAGTAAGAGAAAAGGAAAGGATGAAGACATGTAAAGAAAACAACATGGAGACACCGAGGTCAGTGAAGAAGGAGTCAAATCCCAGATGGGAGAAGAATGAGGGGATGCCTTAGCCTTGGGCTGAAATTCTCTTATAAGGCTATGGTGAAGATATAATTGATACATCAGACTTTTCCCTGTAACTCATGGAATGCATTGGGGGGATGTAGTGTTCTAAACACAGCCATGAGCTGTGCTGAAGCACACAGATGTCAAAGTAGCTGTGAGCCAATGAGAAGCTTGAATAGAGAGAGAGAGATGAGAGAGATGAGAGAGATGAGAGAGATGAGAAACCTTGCCCTAGGGATAGAAGAACACCTCTGTTCCCAAAGATGGATGAAGAGAACTTTTATTTCTATGCTAGAACAGCTCATCCTTAAAATTGCACCCAAATAAGCTGAGATGACCCATGGTGGTAGTTGTGGGAAGACTACCAAACCTAGGAGGGACTTCACAATTGTAGATTTCCAGGCGGCTGCTATTCGTGAAAATTAAAACCACAAGAGAAGTGTTTCTTGTGGAGAAGTCTCCATGGCATGGCAAGAGAGACTCCTCTCCTTAAGTGAACTGAAGAAAGACAATTTTAGAGGTAGTAAACTGACTAAAAGTCCCAGGTTGTGTCTCTTTACGTTGCCAGTGGGAGAGAAAAGAGGAAGTAGGGGGAGGAGAAACGTTCAAAAGGTTTATTCTGATTCTTATTATTCTTCTTTTAGTTCTGTTAATAAAGTTTTCTTTATACCCTCTAAAGTTTTGAGCCTGCTTTTGCCCTTCTCCTAATCCTTGTCTCACAGCAGAAAATGAGTAAATAATTTTAGTGGGTGCACTTGAAACATGATTTTAAAGAGTTAAGATTTTAGCTAAGGGTTAGAAGCAATTTATATTGACCAAGATGTAAGTTAGATTAGTAAATGGTAGGTTAATGATTATTAGATGTCTAAGCTAGAGCTAACTGTTTTATTATGAGCTTGTTTATAGAAAAAGTGGAGTAAGTGACCTGTCACAAGAACAGATTGAAACCACTAAGAACAATGGCCAGCACCTGGACTTCATATCAATCAATAATGAAGCAGGGGACCTTGGATCGTGCCAGAAGGTCACAGAGACCTGATGAAGACTCTCCTGACTTCATCCTTTGAGACCACTGACCCAATTTGAGACCACCGACCCAATTCAAGAGAAGAACTGCGCACGTGTGAAGGACTAATAGCCTCATTTTAATACCGAACGGGGATGGGAGGTGCTAGGGTTATGCATATGTATCGTATGTAAGAACTTGGAAAATAAATAGAGAGCAAAGAGCCTTGTTTGAGGCAGCCACGCCTTTTGGAGACGACTCCCGTGCCACCCGCCAGTGAATAAACATACCACTTTCTAACTTTAATTAGTTAGAGGGTTTTTGTATGTGACTATATCGGTTTTCAATGACTCAATTTGGCGAGCCGGGCAGGAGAAGGTTCTGCTCAGCTGTGAGACCAGCTTGGGTCGAGGACCCCCTCAGGGCACCCCTGGGATATTCCTGGAAGAGTGGGCTCTGCTGCCCGACCTATTCATCCAGCAGCAGACAAGAACTCCTGACTACTAAAACTCCAGACAAAAGAGTATGTTTAGAAAAAATTGAAACAGTTTGAACAGTGGCCTGTAAGGTGTACGCGTGGTCAGGAAAGGCTGTTGGTAAGTCGTGGGAGACGTCCTACGCACAACTTGTGCCTCTGTAGTGTGCTTGCAAGCCTGATTGGTATCTGGTCAGTTGTATTTGGTTGCCAGCAGAGAAAGCTGTTAAGCTGTTGTACCGGGCCATGGAGGGCTCGGATTGTTGTTGCTGGCAGAAGGGGATTTTGCCATTTGCTGTGCCATAGAGGGCTCAGCTGCTAGCAATCCAGGGCTAGCAATTGTAAGGGCAAATCCTGGTTTGTGGTTGTTACACTGTGTGAATGCGTTCTGACTGTGAGAATGATTGAGAGAGAGTTTGTTGAGACGTGCTACCAGCACGAAGTTGTTACCTCCGCTGAGGTGTAGCGACCTGGTTCAGGAACGACACGGCAGCCACACCCAGGCTGCTCGGTCCATCAGCTCACAGACACCAGTGTGGTGGACGGCTAATGGCGTTTATTAACTGGTTACATGGGGTTATAAAACCTCTGTTTGCTACATCACATCCGTCTGCTTACGTTACAAGTTAGGTATTGCTCACCTTATCAAGGACACTGACCAACTGAGAGTTGAGGGAGGGGTTCTGTCTGCCCGTACAGCACGATATCTTCCGACCGCCTGTCCCTAATCTCCCACATTTCCCCCCCCCATGACTAAATAAAAAAGTATAAAAGTATAAAAGTATAAAAGTATAAATGTTATAAAAGTATAAATGTCATAAAAGTATAAATGTCATAAAAATACAAAAGCTGTTAAAGTTAGTATAATAGGATACAAAAATAATATAAAATGTTAGTAACAAACACACTTCACGATAATTGCATGCGTTCGACAAATAGGATGTCGACTTTGTCTAAACGTCTTCTAACAAACGACACTAACTTGTTCAAAATGCAAGGCCCAAAAATCAATGTCAGGAGTATCATGGTGAGAGGGCCTATTAATGTGGGAACAAGGGTGGCTAGCCATGGGGACTGATTGAACCATGACTCGAACCATCTTTGTTGGGCCTCTCTCTCTCTCTTTCTCTGGGCCAGTCTTCGTCTCAGTTCGGCCATGGAGTCTCGCACGACTCCGGTGTGGTCTGCATAAAAACAGCATTCTTCTCTCAAGGCGGCACACAGGCCTCCTTGCTGCATGAGCACGAGGTCCAGTCTTCGCCTGTTCTGCAAGGCGACTTCTGAAAGCGAGGAGATAGATCTTTCCAGAGACGAGATGGATTTTTCAATTCTCAGTAAGTCTTCGTCAATTGTCATTTGCAGCTGAGAAAGTCTTTGATGTTGGGTGACGAGAGCTGAAACACCTGTGGCTGTGCCAGTGGCTCCTAGGCCAAGGAGCATTGCAATGGTTATACCTGTCATTACTTCTCTTTTGCGGAGCAGGATGGTTTCTTCTAAAAAGCGATACATTTCTTCTTCTTGGTGATACAGGACTCTAGGAACAATCAGAACTTGGACACAAAAGTCAGCAAGGTTATTGAATTTGCTAAGGTACACACAGGGAGTTATTCCAATTTGTTGACAGACCCACATTCCTGATAGGAACGGAACTGCCCACTTGTCAGTCTTTTGACTAGGTTGGATGAACTCAGTACAGATATTTCCCATCTGCTTTGCTACGGTTACACTGCCAAAGCATTTGCCTCGGCCTGTGACTTGACTCAGGGTAATTTCCCTCCAGGGGGTGTCCCACTTACAGTTGTGTGGATTGTTTGCTGCAGAGTATTTAAAAGGAGCATCAAGGGCGACACCCTCATAAAAAGGAGGTTCTGCATTATAACATAACCAGCATGATTTTGTAAAGTTTGGATTGGATTGGTTCAAGGACAAAAAGGTAGCATTTAACACACTAAGAAACAAATTGTAAGGATCTGACTTAGGTTTTTGGTAGATAGCTAAAGGACGGGATGAGGAGGAGGTGCCAGATGTGGCTTCCCTCTTTTGTCTGCGTGCTGCGAGATTCTGATAGGGTTTGAATGACTGGGGCACTGAAGGTGGGAGTCTGATAATTTGCACGTTTGCCCAATTTAAATGCCTGGCTGCATTTAAAGCATGCCATTTTTATCTTCTTCCAGTCTGTGAGAGGAGTTCGTTCTTTTTCTGACTTCCCCTCAGCCCAAGTAGAAACATTGTTGTTACTGATTTTATATACTGTTACTTCTTCTTTGTCAGAGCCGGAGTCAGAGCCGGCAGCAGAGGACTGGCTGTCCCAGTCCCAGCTGAAGTCCGAGTCAGAGCCGGAAGTCGACTGACTGGCTGCTTCCGGGCTCCGGAGCTTTTTGGTCGGGCTCCGACCCGGCCCCTTTCCCTCAGGACTGGGCCGTCCTTTCCCTCTTGGCCCCCGCCCCTTTCCCTCAGGGCTGAGCCACTCCTTCCCCCTGGGCCTCCTGTACCTGCGCTCCCCCCGCCTCCTGCTGTGGGAGCTTCTTGCCTTAGAAAAACGCGCTTTTTGGCAAAGATTGGCTTCAGCTCTCTCTTTGCGCTCTCCTCCCTTTTTCTGCTCGCGCGCCCCCGCATTCGCAAACGAGCTCTCTTTGCTTTCAGCGCTATCTTGAGGCGCATAAGGTGGAGGTCCCTCCCCCACTTTTTCAGCATTCCTAGCTTCTTCAGCTAGACCGCTGTAAAATGACTGCATCTGTTTTATCTCTTCAGTGAGCGGCCTTGAGCCCGGGGGCCTCGAAGCAAGCTCTTGACCTTCTGATCCCGAGCCCATACATTCAGCCAAACCGACTTCATCAACACTCTGAGCATTATCACTAACATTCAGAGTACATTCTTTTACATTCTGAAAATTCTCAACAACAGTTCCCTCTGAGAAAGTTTGCGTTGCTGCTGCGATACCTAATTGGGGGGAAACCTTTAAACAATTTCGCGCAGCTCTCCAGGTGTCCTGTTCATGCAACGCCTTCTGTAATGATTTTACGACCCTCCCCCATGCTTTAAGATTTTTCCCTGAGCTGGAAGACATTGTGTCTTCGGCAAGAGCTTTAGTACATTGATCCCAAACATCTGGGTGGAGGATATCCACCGGACGATCAATAATACTAAGTTGCAAAAGCCTCGTCACTGCGAGGGTAAAATCTTTTGCTTTACAATCAATTCCCCACTGCTTATGAATCTGAGAAACGACCTTCACGAGAGCTTCCATCCTCTGCGTGGGTCCGGAGGCGTCCCTCCCGCCGAGCTGGACCAGCCGCTCGGCCGTCGTTCACCCGTCCAGGCCACTCCCGATGTCCTGAGCGACTCCCGGGGTTTTCGGCACCACTTGTTACCTCCGCTGAGGTGTAGCGACCTGGTTCAGGAACGACACGGCAGCCACACCCAGGCTGCTCGGTCCATCAGCTCACAGACACCAGTGTGGTGGACGGCTAATGGCGTTTATTAACTGGTTACATGGAGTTATAAAACCTCCGTTTACTACATCACTTCCGTCTGCTTACGTTACAGGTTAGGTATTGCTTACCTTATCAAGGACACTAACCAACTAAGAGTTGAGGGAGGGGTTCTGTCTGCCCGTACAGCGCGATATCGTCCGACCGCCTGTCCCTAATCTCCCACACGAAGTGATTGAGGAGTTTGGACCTGCAGTTCTGTTTTTGGGCAACTGAAACGGCTGGGAAAAACAAAGTGAGTGGGGTGTATGAAAACCCTTAAAGCCCCCTCCCTGCTGTGACTGTGGTGTGTGTGTTTTGGTTATTCACTGTAACTGTATTTTTGAGGCAACATCCATCTTGTGTTAAAAGTTATTAGTGCAGCATATGCTGAGTGAAAGAGTTGATTAGCCTGAGATCTGAGGTGTGAATGTTTTTGAAGTAGATTGAGGACAGACAAAGGACAGAACCAGTTTGCCACGAAGGAATAGAAACCCTTGACAAGAGCTTAGTTGTGATTTTAGGTATGGAGACTGTGTTTGTAGATTGTTGGAATTAAAATAAGGGTAATCTCGGTCTGAGAACTCGATCTGACCAGATGAATAATAGGAATTCCTTTACCTAAGTGGTTTCGGCTTGACTAGTAGGAGTTTGTGAATTCAGCAAACTGGTGGATAGACAGGGAAAATGAGAGAATACATTTAGAGGATTTATATCAGATGTCTGTTGGGAGACTAGTGGCTCTGGATTGGGAGCAAGGGGCTGTGGAGAATTTAGAAAGTCAAGAAGAAGTGAATGGAATAGCTTGTATTTTTGGGAATTCTCCTGCAACTTTTGGTGCATCTAGAGGTTGTCACTGTGCCTGGGTGCTTTTGCAGTACGTTACTATTGTTCTTCTGCTAACCAGTACAGAGAATGTGCCCAGTGTAAACAACAGCTCCTTGATCGGGCTGATTTAGAGCCAAAGATTTTAACACATTTAGTTCAACTCCAGCTCCAGCTTTAACTCCAACTCCAGCTTTAAAAAAGCCCATCTCCAGCTCTATTTCAAGTTTAGCTTCACCTTCTATTTTATCCCCTAGTCCGACTACTCCACTTACTCCTAAATCTCTCCCACTGCCCAGCAGTGACAGTGAGGAAGAAGAGCCCTCTCCAAAGGTTCCTACAGCACCCTGGACTCAGAAACAAACCAAAGAAGATGACATCAAAAAGAGGAGGCTGTGGTTGCTCATGTTAAGGAAAACTGAGATGGACCGGAGGATCTTACCCTAGGAGACCCTCTAGTTATAATGAAACTAGGGAAAAAAGAAAAAGAAATGAAGTTTTTGATAAACACAGGGGCAACATATTCAGTGTTAAATAAAGCTTTAATACCAATAACAGATGATTATGTTATGGTAAAAGGGGTAACTGGCCAATCTGAAAAAGCCTATTTTTGTAGGCCATTTGTCCTAGGTTACAGTGTAAGATGTGCCCAAAGCATGTATTCTATCACCATCTACATGAGCTGTTGAAACTAGGTTGGGCAGTGTTCCCCTTGCCCCCTCCCTCCAGACTATCTTCTGTTAATGGCCCATCAATGCCCTGCTGCATGACTCATAGGTAACTCCCTCCAGGAGCTATCTCTGTTTAATGGGCAATCAAGGACCCATTGCAAGAGTGATAAAATTATATCAGCTCATTGTGAGATGCTCCGCCCAGGGGGAGGAGCCAAGCATTCCCACCTGGATATAATCTGGGATTTGGGACAGCACAGGCAGCTTTACCCACTGGATTCCCAGAGGACAAGAGCTACCAGACCTTTCTGCAGGAACACTGCTTCAACAAGACCACATCATCTGGACTGCTACCACCACGGTTTCAGGTTGTATTCTGACTCTGTCAGTGATCTTTTGTACTATTGCATGTGTTTTATTTTATTTTATTTTACTTTGTTTTTTTCTCTCCTATTAAATTGTTTTTTCTGTCTTGGAGTCTCTCACTGGTTTTGCCTTCAAGCCAGCACACATATTTTGGTGCCCAACGTGGGGCACGAGGTACTGCAAAAAGTCAGAATTACAATTTTGTAGTGAGGAAAAAAAAAATCTGTCCCCTATGATGCTCAACATGCTTTCATACATCTTATACCTAGCTCTCTACATTTTCCCACACATGGGGCAGTATTTGCCAGTCTTAATGCTCATGTGTAGACCAGGGTGTGGTACCAAAATTGCTTTATTGGTCTATTATGTTTATTGTATGATAACCTCTGAGGCAATGAGCATCATTTGGAATATATACTCTATTTTGTTTTCTTGTCCTGGTTCAGAATGCTACATCTGGGCTCTCAACAATCGCACCCAGCCCCTGTGGGGAGGGGTAAAGAATGATTTTTTCCAGTCTTTTAGGCCTGGCACAGCAGTTTTCGAAAGTATTGAGTTCTCTCTAGGTGCCAAGGACAGCATAATATTGTTGTTAGTTCTGCTTTGTCTTCTCTGCATGGCCTGCACCATGCTCACCATGCTTAGAAATCAAACACTACATGGGGTGGTGCAGCATCTCCTTGAGGAAGAGGGAAAAAGAAACAAATACAAAACAACGGCATCTGTGTCTACACAAACTGTCACAGAGGAAACAGTATCTGCATCTACTCAGACTGTCTGTCTTGGTTTGATAAGACAGGTATCTGCTAGGGAGAGGCAGGCCTCTCTAGGAATGGGGAATTCTAATCCCTTCCCTCTGTGTTATTATAATTTGGAAGATTTAAATTGAGGCCAGGCAACTGGGATCACTGTCTCGGGATGTGGTCATTAACCAGGGGATTGGCAGAACCCAACAAACTCTCAGCCTCTGGCAGCGACTGCTAACAAGTGTGAGGGACAGATACCTTTGTAAAGAAGACCTCCAGGTGCACCAAGGAAAATGGAGCACAATGGAACAAGGTATCCGATGCCTGAGGGAATTGGCTGTGCTGGAGATCATTTTCTCAGAAGACGAGAGATTTCCCAAAAGCCCAGGTGATGTCCAGTGCACATCGCAGATGTGGTTGAGATTTGCACGGCTTGGACCAGAGATGTACTCCCATTACCTGGCAACGCTGCAATGGAGGGAAGGTGAGGACAAGGTGGGCGTCTTGGTCAATAAACTAAGAATTTATGAGGACACTGTCACTGCCCCATTTTGTACCCATGTCTCATCCGTGGAAACAAGGCTGGCTGAGCAAGTCCAGAGTTTGATTGAAGAGGGCCATCAGAAACTGAAAAAAGAACTTAAGGAAGAAATTTACCACATCTCGCCAGAACCAACAAGAGTCTCTGTCATTAGGAACAGGTATCCGCCAGCCGGGGAGAGAGGATACACTCCACGGGGTAACCTCTGGTCTTTTCTTCGGGAGCATGGAGAAGACATGAGGAATTGGGATGGAAAACCCACCTCCTCCTTAGCAGCCCGGGTACGTGAACTGAAGAGAGAGACACCTACCACGAAGAGCTCATCTAGAGCCAACACTGCTCCAGTCTCTCAGGCACAGAACTCCAGACGGTATAGGAAGGATGATATGACTGATCCTCTTGAAGGGACCTCAGGAACACATTTACAGGAAGAGAGCAACGTGTACCATGACCAGGAATAGGGGGGCCCTGCCTCTAGCCAGGTAGAAGAAAGGGACAATCGGATCAATTGGACTGTGTGGATCCGATGGCCTGGCACATCTGACCCACAAAAATATACGGCTTTGGTTGACACTGGTGCCCAATGTACCCTGATGCCATCAAGGTATGTAGGAACAGAATCCATTTCTATTTCTGGGGTGACAGGAGGGTCCCAGCAGCTGACTGTATTGGAGGCCGAAGTGAGTTTAACTGGGAATGGGTGGCAAAAACACCCCATTGTGACTGGCCCAGAGGCCCCATGCATCCTCGGCATAGACTATCTAAGAAATGGATATTTCAAAGACCCAAAAAGATATCGTTGGGCTTTTGGGATAGCTGCTGTAGAGACAGAAGACATCAGACAACTGAATACCTTGCCTGGTCTCTCAGATGACTCCTGTGCTGTGGGACTACTAAGAGTTGAAGAACAACAGGTACCAATCGCCACAACAACAGTACACCGACGGCAATACCGCACCGACAGAGACTCTGTGATTCCTATCCATGAGATTGTTGCCATCACATTCATCTTATTCAATAAACTGTATTAAGTTAGTAGCAAATGTTAAGAATTGACAGTAGTTGACAGTAGTTGACATTAGTAGTAGTAGTCATGCTAAGGCTTGGTAGGCCGCATGTAACCTGCAGATGAACTTTATAGCAGATTTTGTAATGTAAGCAGTATAGCTAATTATGATAAGGAGTGTATCCATTTATCTAGGGAATGTACCTTTGGCAGAAACCTAAATGTCAGAAAGATAATTGTACCAGGTGGTAAAAGTGAAGTAAGAATTTGTAATGATGAAGAAATCATGTAAAGAAACATATAAAAACCCTGTGATTTTTCAGTAAAGGTGGGGTCTTGTCTTTGGACGCTAGTCCACAGACTCCCGGGCCCTCAATAAAGCACCGCATAAACGACTTCGGTTGTTTGTGTTTTCTTCGGATCGGGCAACAAGATGATTCGGAAACTGGAGAGCCAAGGGGTGGTCAGCAAGGCTCATTCACCTTTCAACAGTCCTATATGGCCAGTGCGTAAGTCCAGTGGAGAATGGAGACTGACTGTGGATTACCGTGCTCTGAATGAAGTCACCCCACCACTAAGTGCTGCTGTGCCAGACATGTTGGAGCTTCAGTACGAGCTAGAGTCCAAGGCAGCAAAGTGGTATGCGACCATTGATATTGCCAATGCCTTCTTCTCCATTCCTTTGGCAGCAGAGTGCAGGGCCCAGTTTACCTTCACCTGGAAGGGCGTACAGTACACCTGGAACCGACTGCCCCAGGGGTGGAAACACAGCCCCACCATCTGCCATGGACTGATCCAGATTGCACTGGAAAAGGGTGAGGCTCCTGAATATCTACAGTACATTGATGACATCATTGTATGGGGGAACACAGCAGGGGAAGTCTTCGAGAAAGGAGAAAAGATCATCCAGATTCTGCTGAAAGCTGGTTTTGCCATTAAGCGAAGTAAGGTTAAGGGACCGGCTCAAGAAATCCAGTTTCTGGGAGTCAAGTGGCAAGATGGAGGTCGCCAGATCCCCACAGAAGTAATCAACTGAAACTATACTTCCCTCTAGCCACCCCCCGGCTCTTGCTAGCTCAGTTATTCAGGGGTTTTAGGGAAATATATTTCCAGAGAGACAGAATAAAGATTTCAAAAGAGTGGCTCTCACCCCCATCTTCAGTCCAAGCTTTATTCTTGATGTGATGTTCCAGGAGGCCAAGGAGAGAGAGAGAGAACCAGGAAGAAACAGGGGTATATCTAGTTTTGGGCCAAGGAAAGATATTGGCCCTGAGCCAATAGGGTCAGGGGTATGTATGATAGGGAAAAAGGGTTAAACTACATAGCACAGGCTTCACGGGGACTCTGAGGGGAAAAACCATTCCTCAGAGGAATACAACATCTCCCCCTTTTTTGTTTAAGAACATTAGAAGAAGAACATTAGGTTACACGGAATGTGGGTTTTCCCACCAATTACAGTTGGTGGGGGAGTCAACCTGCTTTAGGTTTGCCAACTCTATGTGGTTGACTTCTGAGGTAGAAGGTATGAGACTATTGATAGCCTTGAAAATCAAACAGCGTAGGATCCCGAACGCTATTGTTACAAGGAAAAGAATAACAAGAATTAACAAAATTGTTTTAACTATAGAAGTCCACTATCCTGTAAGTCCCAAGCCTTTGAACAGTTCTTTGATCCAATCCTCAGATTCTTGTTTCACTTGTCTGATCAAGCTGTTCATGCTTCAAAGGGCAGCATGGATGTTTGGAGCCTTCGAGATCAGGTTTAGGCAACACAGTCCTTCAAATTCCTGGCATTCATGTCCATGAAGTAACAAGAGATGATCTATAGCAGCACGGTTCTGGAGAGTGGCCTGCCTGGCAATTTCCTCATCTTCTAGGAGAGAGCTGATGGCGGTGGACGTTAAATTTGCCTGTTTGACTACCCAGCACTCTAGATGGCCCAATTCACCTAGAGCTTTGGCTGCTGCGACCCACGGAAGGAACGGGGACACAGCAACTCTTTTTGACTTGGCCCAATGAAAAATTTCTGAATTACAATTTGGATCCAATTGGTCAGCACTCCTCTTTTGAATTTTGTTTGCCAATTTTTTTTTGCGAGTCCATTCACTAATTAAAGTTTGGTTGTGTGTCAATACAGACAACCGTCCTATGGTACATGGCCCTCCTAAAAGCCGAGAAGGAATTCCTGCCCTTAATGGAATTCCTACTAGACAGGTGGACATAGGATTCTCTGTTGATGCAGTGGACAAACATATGTTTTCCTGCTGAAGTGTCTGTGCCAGGGTCACCCAGACATTTTGACGCAGCTGAGGGATGATCCATGCAGCTGCCAGACTGTTCAGCAATAACAAGATGACAACTTGTATGGGGTTCATCACTGGGTTGAGTGGGAGGTAGGCTTTCTCTAAAAAGAAAAACAAACATTTTTAAAACATGTTAAAAGTTTCTGTTTCTGCTAGAAGGAGTCCACATCTAGGAAGATTCTTTTTCCTCCATCCGGCGGCATCTTCTTTTGGATGCAACGGCTACTTCCCTCTTGTCCCCTTCTGCTGGAGCTGGATTTTTAGGGACAAAAGGTTTCACCCACTTTTGGGGAATCCACCGAGGGCCTGAGGGAGTGGCCACGCACGCATAGCCACGACCCCAGGTCACGAGCTCATAGGGACCTTTGGTTCCCCAAGTTTCTGGATCCCTAATCATGACTGGTGGACTCTGAGACAATTTGAACTGATTGCCACTGTTAAAATGGTGTACCACTGGTGGACTCATGTTTTCAAATGAACAGTTCAGAAAATTGATGGTAAACATGGCTTTACAGAGTTTCTCATGTGGAGACATCCACACAGTTGTACTATTCTGTCTAGCCAGGACCTGTTTGAGCGTCTGATGTGCTCGCTCAACCACAGCTTGACCTGTGGGGGAGTGAGGGATGCCAGTTTTATGTTCCACTCCCCACTGCTGGAGAAACTCCAGGAACCCCTTGGACGTGTACGCTGGGCCGTTATTAGTTTTGATTTCTTTTGGAATCCCCAACACTGAAAAAGCTTGCACTAGGTGTTTCTTGGCATGTTCAGTCTTTTCCCCTGCATGGGCAGAGGCATACACTGCACCTGAATGTGTGTCAATGCTTACATAAACATATTTGAGGTGTCCAAAACTAGGAATGTGTGTGATGTCTGTCTGCCATACCTCACAACTGCCAAGGCCCCGGGGGTTAACTCCCATACCCATCGATGGCATCGCTTGGACCTGGCAGTTGGGACAGGTGGCCACAATGGCTCGAGCCTGGCTCCATGTTAGCTGGAACTGACGGATCAGGCCTGGCACATTCTGATGGTATTGTTGGTGACTCAGCTTTGCCTGTTGTAAGATATCAGGGAGACGTGCATTTTCAACTGGTGCAGCAAGGGAATCTGCCTGATGATTCCCCTCTGCAATTTCACCTGGCCAATCAGTGTGTGATCTTACATGCATCACACAGAATGGATGTTCTCGATGAGAAATTAAATAAATTAGCTTTGAAAGCAATCTGAAGAGATGTTCATTGTCAATTTCTTTGAGCACAGCCTGCTCCGCTCTGGACACTACCCCCGCCACGTAAGCAGAGTTTGTTACCAAATTAATTGGTTCCGAGAACTTCTCAAAGGCTCTTACCACTGCAGCTAGTTCAGCCACTTGGGGGGATCCCTCCACAAACTCCACATCAGCTTCCCAACGCTGAGTCTGAGGATTTCTCCAAGTCATCACCGACTTGTGGGAAGCCCCGGATGTGTCCGTGAACACTGTGAGAGCCTTGAGTGGTCTCCAACTCCTCTTCTCACGAGGAATGAGGTAGAATTCCTCATTGAGCAACTTGTGAGATGGGGCATGGACTGATATTTGTCCCCTGTAGCTGTCCAGAGATAATTGGAGACTGGCATTGCTGTGGAGCAAATGCTCAAACATCTCTTTGGTCAATCTCTTGGGAGAGTTCCTTCCCTCCTTAGAAAGTTTGACCCGAAGGTGAATACATGTAAAGTCACAACCAGCCAGTTCACACACTCTCACCCTTGCCTTCCAAATCAGTTGAGCTATCAACTCCTGTGGCTCAATGATGGTCTTGGATCTTTGGTGAGAGAGGAAGACCCACTCTATGATCAAGAGTGAATCTCTCTGCCCTTCGATCCATTGAAAAATCAAACCATGCAAATGTGGCGGTTTTCCTAGAACAATGAATTGGAAAGGTATGTTTGGCTCACATCGATGAGCCTGCCTCTCTGATAAGGCTTTCTGTACCTTTTCAATTGCTGTCTTTGCCTCTGGGGTCAGTTCCCTTGGAGAAACCAGCTCCCTCTCCCCCTTCAATAAATTGAAGAGACAGTCTAAATCTTCATTTGTGAGGCCTAGCCAAGGTCTTACCCAATTCAAAGACCCACACAAGGAATGGAGATCTGCTAGGGTTTTGGGATTACACTCAATTTCCAATTTCTGCGGAACAATGGTCCTTGCAGCTATTTGTAGACCCAGGTACTTGCAAGGTGGCATCCTTTGAACTTTATCTTCCTGTAATTGAAATTCAGCAGAGGTTAAAACCTTAACCACTAGGTCAAGTGTGTGTTGGAGTATAGAGTCATTGGGGGCACACACGAGTAGATCATCTATGTAGTGAAGGATGATGGCATCCTTTCTCTTGGCACGTACTGGTGACAGTAGTGAGGCTACGTACTGTTGGCATATGAAAGGACTAGATTTCAGACCTTGGGGAAGCACTTTCCAGTGATATCTCTTCATTGGGGCTTCTCAATTAATGGTAGGAACCGAGAATGCAAACCGTGGGGCATCTTCTGGGTGTAGAGGAATTTGGAAAAAACAGTCTTTGATATCTAAAACAGCCAATTGCCAGTCTCGAGGGAGCATTTTTGGAGAAGGCATCTGTCACAGTGTCCAATTCGCGCTGACCCGCGCGTCCACAGGCTAGCTCAGTTTCACTGTGGCAACGTGGTATGATCGGAGCGGCGGACGAAGCGCGCCGCTTCCTCTCTGTGGGAACTTGGATCCCACCGTCAGCGACGGGCACGTAGATGATGTAAGCAACCTCGGCAACTGAATGAAAGGCGGACTCTCCCGAGCAGGATGTAACGTAGGTTTATTGAGGCAGAGGAAGTGCGGGGCTCTGCACGCTGCACCTGCTGCCCAGGAGAGACCCTGAGGCCAGGCACACGGCAGTTTTTAAGGGGGGGTGGAAACGGGGGTGGCGACAACCGGTCAGCCAGTCACAGGAATCGGGGGGTTAACCGGGGGTGTGAACCATAGAACTGGGGACCAACCACAAAATGATGGGAGGGGGTCTCCCGGGCCCCAGCCTATCACTCGGCACCCTTCCCGGAGTTTTCTAGAAGCCAGGGAAGGGTCTCTGAGTGACAGGGCGACCACGAGGAGAGGGGGGGGGGATTGACAGCGACAGGTGCAGGGAAGGGATGAATGACAGAAAACGTCTGGTTTTACAGTAGACAAAACAACCAATGCAGAAGGGAAAACCAATGCAGAACACAGGGGTATACAGTGAGCTAAACCATTATAAAAATAACTTAAAAATCTTACAAAAATAACTTAATAACTTAATAAAAACAATTCTCACACCACCACAAAGATGCAAGTCCAGTACATGAATCTATTTTGACTACCACTCATATTCTTCATGCATAGACAGCAGTTCCTAAACAATATTCAGTGCAAATCTCTTATGTTCAAACAGGTAAACACGGATAAAGCCAATTAGGAAATTCAAGTGGAACTAGAGAAAAGGAAACTTTATTGAGTGTTCCCTATATTTATGTGGTTTTAACACTTAGGAGTTACGAGTATCTTCTCTCCAGAGCTGCTTCTAACACAAGTCATAGCAACACAGAAAAACACTGTTTGACTGTAATATTGCTCTTAAATTGAGCTGGCTGAAACACAGAGAAAAAAAATTGAAATTGTACATTATGTCAAATGATGGTATACAAAGCCTGTAGTGTTAATGTCAAGCTACCTTTATGTAATTGTTGGGAGGAATCTACTAGTGATGATGCATTCTATAGGAGAATATTCTTGAAATTTGTTAAAACTCCTGAGCTGCCTTTCCTCATGTTCAGAGAAGAAATCATAAAAGGGAGGACACAGCTGAGGGGAGTTGGCTGCATGGGATTGGCTTTCAAATCTGAAACTCTTACTACTGCAAGCATCTTTGAGCAATGAGAGAACTGTTGTGTAGAATAAGCTCAAGGCGTCCAGGTTTTCACTGCTGATGATCAGTAGTTGACTTGGTTTGGAAAGACAGGTATCTGCTAGGGAAAGCTGGAGCTCCCCTTGGAATGGAAAATGTAAATCCCCTCCCTCCAAATTATTATAATTGTGCAATTAGGGGCTTTCAGGCAAAGATAAGGGAATAGGAGTAACAGTTTTTTACTAGGAATACTAAAAATACAAATGTAGCAGAACCAAAAAAAAAAAAAAAAAAAAAAAAGCAAAAAAAAGCAAAAAAAAACAACAAGCAAGCAAACAAAAATCCTAGAAACCCTGCCAGAGTCAGAAATACAATCTGACACCCTGTTGGTCAGGGTCTTGGAAGCAGTCCAAATAAATCCTCCTGGAGTAATAGATGTGGTTCTCTTGGAGTAGAGATGATCCTGTAGAAAGGGTCCAGTGGTGGTGAGATAGGTCTGGTCTTCCTCTGGAATCTAGTGGAAAACAGGCTGCCTTGGTGTTTCTGACTCCCAGTTTTTATCTAGGTATGAATGCTTGGCTCCTCCCACTGGGTGGAGCATCTCACAATGAGATGATGCAATTGCATCAGTCATGTGGTGAGCCTTAATGGACCATTAATAGAAGATATCCCCCTGAGGGAGGATGGGCCATGGAAGAGATAAGGAACACTGCCCCACCTGGTTTTAACAGCTGGTCAATTAACAGAAGACACCTGCCCCCTCCCCCCCAGAGTTATGAGGGATGGGTTATACAAGAGATAAAGAAAACATCTCCCCAACCAGTTTCAACAGATGGAAAATAGAATACACATATTTGGTTACATATTGCAAACCAAGACATTATCCACCCCTTATTCTATTACCATCTGCATCATACTCAAATCAATAAACTCTATATATATATATATATATGTTACTCTGGTTTTTCTGAGTTTTTTAAAGCCTTTTGATTTTTCATAAAATAGAGTCAGATCTTTTTAGTTACTGTACAATATTAAAAGCAGTTCTACCTTTTTCCCACAGATGTAACATAAACAAATCCTTTGTTTTTCATTCTCTGTCCTTTGCATATTTCTAACCTGAAAACAATTGTAACTGACGGCTGGTCTGGCCAGTTGGCTTGAGAGGTGAAAACTCTAAAAGCCAATCTTCTGCTAGACCCACAAATGTATAAAAAGTAAGAAATAAACAAAGGGGCTCTCTCTCTGCCTGGATTCAGCCTTGAGCCGGATCGGAGAAGGACCTCTGCCCTGTGAAACCTCTCTCTCCGTGTGACTGCTTTGCGTGTCTCGGTAACATATATATACATATACAATGAAACCTTACACACAGTTCTCACTTAAGATTAGGTTTCCCTGTGGTACACAACTGGTTTCTCCATCTTTCTGCATTACCCACCAAGTGTAACAAGGTCCTTGAGCAAAAACAATCCCACTGATGGGTCTGCCTTTGCCTGAGGTGGGATTAATCCAAACAGCCTTTCCTAAAATACCTTTCATGTGTACCACAGGACTTTATCTCCATCCACTGTGTGCAGGTGTTCAGACTGGGCAGGACCAGCTCGATTGATTGACCCTTGAGTGTTGACCATCCAGGTGGCCTTTGCTCAGTCCATTTCCCAATTTTTGAAGGTCCCCCCACCCAGTGCCTTCAGGGTAGTTTTCAGTAGTCCATTGCACCATTCAATTTTCCCAGCAGCTGGTGCATGACAAGGGATGTGATATATCCATTCAATGCTATGTTCTCTAGCCCAGGTGTTTATAGGGCTGTTCTTGAAATAGGTCCTATTGCCCGACTTGATTCTCTCAGGGGTGGTATGTCTCCAAAGGACTTGCTTTTCAAGGCCTAGGATGGTGCTCTGGACAGCCAGATTGGTTTTCCCCTATGCTGCCAGTTGGCCTTTTTCCACCTTTTCAGCCAACCCCACAGAGCATTGGCTACCATCCACGAATCGGTATAAAGGTATAGCTTTGGCCACTTCTCTCTTTCACTAATGTCCAGGGCCAACTGAATGGCTTTGAGTTCAGCAAATTGACTTGATCCTTCTCCTTCATTAGCTTCTGTGACCTATTGTGTGGGGCTCCGTACAGCTGCTTTCTACTTCCGGTTCATCCCAACAATGCAACAGGAACCACCAGTGAAAAGAGCGTAGCTTGTTTCTTCTGCTGGCAGTTGGTGGTACAGTGCACCTTCAGCACGTGTCACTTGTTCCTGCTCCTCTTCATCAGTGAGACCAAAGTTTTCACCTTCCAGCCAGTTGGTAATTATTTCCAAAATCCCAGGGCAATTTGGGTTTCCAATGCAGGCACGCTGAGTGATGAGGGCAATCCATTTGCTTCATGTGGCATCGGTGGTGTGACGGGTGGAGGGAACCTTTCCTTTAAACATCCACCCCAGCACTGGTAGTCAAGGTGCCAGGAGGAGTTGTGCTTCTGTGCCAATCACTTTTGAGGCAGCTTGGACTCCTTCATAGGCAGCCAAGATTTCCTTCTCTGTTGGAGTGTAGTTGGCTTTGGACCCTCTGTAGCTTCGGCTCCGGAATCCCAGTGGTCGGCCCCGAGTCTCCCCAGGCACCTTCTGCCAAAGGCTCCAGGACAAGCCATTGTCCCCTGATGCAGAGTAAAGAACATTCTTCACCTCTGGTCCTGTCCTGACTGGGCCAATGGCTTACCACATGAGTGATCTGCTTGATCTGGGTGAAGGCTTGTTGCTGTTCAGGGCCCCACTGGAAACTGTTCTCCTTGCAGGTAACCAGGTAGAGAGGACTCACAATCTGGCTGTACTCAGGAACGTGCATTCTCCAAAAACCTATGGTGCCTAGGAATGCTTGTGTTTCCTTCTTGCTGGTTGATGGAGACATCGCGGTGATCTTATTGAGGACCTCAGTGGGAATCTGACTCCGTCCATCTTGCCACTTTACTCCCAGGAAGCGGATGTCTCAAGCAGGTCCCTTGACTTTGCTCTTCTTGATGGCAAAGCTGGCTTCTAGAAGAATCTGGATGATCTCTCCTTTCTCAAATACTTCCATTGCCGTGTTCCCGGAAACAATGATGTCATCGATGTACTGTAGATGTTCCAGAGCCTCCCCCTTTTCCAGTGCAGCCTGGATCAGTCCATGGTAGATGGTGGGGCTGTGTTTCCACCCCTGGGACACTGGATTCCAGGTGTACTATACCCCCCTCCAGGTGAAAGCAAACTGAGGTCTGCATTCTGTGACCAGAGGAATGGGGAGAAACACATTACTAATGTCAATTGTGGCGTACCACTTTTCTGCCTTGGACTCCCACTCGTACTGGAGTTCCAGCATGTCTGGCATGGCAGCGCTCAATGGTGGAGTCACCTCATTCAAGGTACGATAGTCCACAGTCAATCTCCATTCTCCTTCAGGCTTGCCCACTGGCCAAATGGGGCTGTTGAAGGGTGAGTGTGTTTTGCTCTCCAGCTCATTAATCATCTTGTGGATAGGGATCACAGCATCTTGATTTGTCTGGTACTGCAACTGGTGGCAACTGGTACTCCTTGCTCTTCTACTTTCAGGAGTCCTACTGCAGATGGGATTTCTGATGGTCCAGGCAAGGTATTCAATTGCTTAATGCCCTCTGCATCTACAGCAGCTATTCCAAAAGCCCACCTGAGTCCCTTTGGGTCTTTGTAATAGCCATTCCAGAGGAAGTCTATGCCCAGAATACACAGGGCCTCTAGGCCAGTCACAATAGGATGTTTATTCAACTCCTTCCCAGCCAGGGTCACCTCAGCTTCCTACAGAGTCAATTGCTGTGATCCCCCCAACACCCTGTGTGCTGGTTTAGCCCAGAAGTAATTTTTTTTTTCTAAGGAAGCTATGGCAAAATGTTGACAGCTTGATTAACCAATTGGAGAGTTAGAAATGCCAGTGGACTCCACAGGTTAAAAATCAGAGAATCTCGGGAATTTCCCTCTTTGCCATCCAGCCTGCCAGCAGGTAACAACTGGCCTGGCCCACTCCATGCAGCAGGCGGGACTGGGCCAGGCCCCCCGCCGCTCCGCTGTCCGGGCTGGGTCTGGTCTGGTCCCTGGGCCTGGCAGCTGCCAGCGAGGGTGTCACTGAGACACACAAAGCAGCCACACGCAGACAAGCGGTTTTGCAGAGCAGAGGTTTCTCCGTCCAGCCCAAAAGCTGAAATCCAGGTGGAGAGAGCCTCTTTGTTTTATTTCTTACTTTTTATACATTTGTGGGTCTAGCAGAAGATTGGCTTCTGGGGTTTTTCACCCCTCAGCCAAGTGGCTAAACCAACTGTCAGTTACAATTGTTTTCAGGTTAGAAATATGCAAACAAAGGACAGAGAATGAAAAACAAAGGATTTGTTTATGTTACATCTGTGGGAAAAGGTAGAAAACTGCTCTTAATATTGTGCAATAACTAAAAGATCTGATTCCATTTATGAAAATCAAAAAGGCTATAAAAAACTCAGAAAAACCAGGGTAACACAAGGAAAGGGGAGGCCACAGCTACTAACATCCAGCCAACCTTAAGGCCTGCCCTGTCACTGGCCGGGCTGAGGGAAATAGCCCCTGGGAGCAGCTCCGAGCCCGGGCTGGGTTAGGCCCACCCCAATGAGACTGAGGGGTGGGGGGAGGCATCCATCAGCCTACCTAGCTACGGAGATCCTGGCCGCTGTTCCTGAGCCTCCCCCCAATCAGCTTGGCTTTGAAATCTATCATCGTAAGCAGCAGCCTAAGAGGGAGAGACCCAGGCAAGTGTTTAACTCTTTCACCGCACAGATGAAACCTGCAAAGCACTAACCTTTCTCCGAGTTTTAGGAAAGCCAGAGTGGGACATGTAAAGAGAAAATACAAAGATATCAGGGTCAGTGAAAGAGTGACATCTTAGATGAGGAGATGGAGAAGATGCTTTGGTTTTTTAGGCGGAAAGTCTTTTGTGAGCCATGGTAACAGACTGTAATATGCTAGAATATCCCTTTAAACTGTGGAAAAATATGCATTGGGGAGATGATGAGACTATTCAGATTGTAGATATGAGCAAAGGTATTATTGATGGACTAAGTAAATATTGAAGTAGCTGTGATCTTACAAGAAGCTTGAACAGAGTAAGATAAAGAGAAAGGGATATGAAGCTCTCTGTCCCCAGGGGAAAAAATAAAAGACCTCTGTTTCTTGAGATGGAGATGATTTTAGAGACAGATAAAGAAAAACCTTTGCATTTGGAACCGCTCATCTTTAAAATGATACCCCAATGAACTTCATGGCCCATATGCAGCCACAGGAAAGGCTGCACGATATGGGTGGGTTTTCACAACTGCAGATTTCCCCGGGCGGCTGCTTTTGTGAAAGTTAAGAGCCACAAGGGGACTGTTCTTTCTTGTGGAAAGTTACCATAACAGACCAAAAGAAACTTCTCTCTCTAAATGGACTGATGAAAGACTATTTTATAAGTGGTGTTGACCTAGAGTTCTGAGTTTCATCTTTATACATTGTCTGTGAGAAAGAAAATAAGCTGTTGGGGGAGAGGGAAGTGTTTTGAAGGTTTTATTCTGATTCTTATTATTTTTTCTCTCTTATAGTTTTGTTAATAAACCTGTCTTTATACCTTTTAAGTTTTGGGCCTGCTTTGCTTTTCTCCTAATCCTATCTCACAGCAGAAAAAGAGCAAATAATTCTAATGGGCACTTACACCACTACACTAATTATGGGAAGCAGAAATTGGCAAACGTGAATCCACTACCATGGAAATAGGTTCTGCCCCCACATGTCTTGATGGCATTAGGGTACACTGCTCACCAGTATCAACTAATGCTTCATATTTTTTGTGGCTCTGATGTGCCAGGCCATCGGATCCACACCATCCAAAAGACCCAGTTTTCCTGTGCCTCTTCCTGGCTAGAGGCAGGGCCCCTATAGCCCTGGTTATAATTTTCTTCCTGGGCATACATACTAGAGGTTCCTTCAAGGGGATCTGACAGATCATCCTCCTTTCTGTAATACCTGGTGACTCGGTCATGAGAGTCTGGAACCTCCTCAGTGTTTCCCTCCTTGAGTTGATGCACCTGTGCTGCCAGGACAGAAGTGGGTTTCCCATACCACCTTCCCATGTCTTCCCCATGGTCACACAGGAAGGACCACAAGTCAGCTCGTGGGGTGTACCCTCTCTCTCTAGCTGGGGGATGTTGGGCTCTGACTTTGAGGCCTGTGACTTGCACTGGTGCTACATTTATCTTCCTCACCTCCTTCTTCATCTCCCTCATTTCCTCTTTAAACTCCTCTTTGAGTTCCTTAACCATGGCAGAGACATGAGCCTGCATCGGGCCACTGATCATATTCGCATAATTTCTGAGCTTGTTGGCGACAGAACCCACTGTCTCTCGGTTGTTATTGGCATTAATGGTTGCAACGAAGGTGGTGTATTGAGATGGCCCTTGAGTTGCCAGATTCCACATTTGCCCTGTGCACCTGACTTTGTCAGGGTCATTATCATGCTGTCCACCCCTCCCAAAGAGTACCTCCAATACTGCCGCTTCTCTCAGCTGTTGGATCCCTTCCTCAAGGGTCTTCCAGCACATTTTATGATGGTACTTTTGCATTCTCTCTCTGTGGACAAACCTCTCTTACACTCATTAAAAGCCACTCCCAGAGGGAAAGGGGCCCTGGCTCCCTTACTGATGCCTTAGAAAGGCTGACCTGAAACAGAGACTGGACAGAGCTAGAAGAATAAAGTAGATATTTATTGAAAGGCCCTTAGGGTACACCTTGGGCAGGATAAGAGCCTGACCAGAGCTACACCCACACACGTGTCCATGCTGTGATCCCAACCCTCAGACCCTGTCTGCAGAAGGACAGGCCGAGAAATCCCTTGCCATGCCAGGCTCCTCCTTTACTTTGTATCCTTTGCAGCTATCATCACATGTTTATTGTAGTTTTTTTATTTATTTTAGTCCTTCTAGAAACAGTGAGGCAAGTGCAGTGTAAGCAGCAACCAAAGTGTGTACCCCATCCCTTCAAAAGTGCATAGCACAGTTACTAGGATGCCACTAGAAGGGTTGTGTTTTAGTGCACATAGTAACAGCACCCCAGGGTAGTACTCACAACTGTAGACCCAGCTTTGCCAGCCCCTGCTGTAACTATACTGCCTTTAGACAAGGGCAAGAGAGGGAGCCTGTTACCTGGATGTCTGTTTGCCACATGCTTCTCTCACATGTGTGTATGTGGCCTGTCACTGTGGCCTCCCCCCTGCACTGGTGTTGTGAGCCTAGGTTTGCACATGAAGTTTTGTTTTGCAAAAGAATTTGCAATATTTAGAAAGAAAAGGGGGAGAATGATATGGAGGATGTTTATAAATATAAAAATACAGGATTTTAGAAGCAGCTTTTGGTGATTTTGTAAAAGTAAAGAAACAGTTTGTACTGAGAACACAGAAGATTAGCTATTAAGCTTGGTTGTTAGGTAGTTACTAAGTAGAAGTCATATAGGTAAGATATATAATGTTGAAACTCAGCAAAGCGGGACCTAGGTATTTGTCAAAAATCAGTAAAGCAGAACTTTGTGGCTTGAATCCAGCAAAATCAGGCTCCTCATCTTTGGCAAGAGCAAAGTGACCTGAGAAATAGCCAAACCTCCACTGCGCTTGGCCAGAAGTGAAGATCAACCTGAGGAAGACGTCGGCCTTCCTCCCAAGACCCCAACTCATGACCACCAGGAGGAGTGACAGCTAATTAGAATACGAAGTGAGAGAAGGCAGGGAATGGGCAGATAAGGAGGTGTGGGTTTGTGGGATCAATGTGTATTTAAACCTGGACTTTGTCTTGACCAGGTATACACGGTTTGGAGGAGATATCCCCCCATGTGTCCCAGCTGGAAATAAAACATACCTGCTTTACAATTTCTAATTGTAAACTCCTTATTCTACACTTCACAGTAGTAATGTCTTGTACAGTTGTGTATCATGCAAAGAAGAATAATGATTATTGTGAGCAGTTCTTTAAGAACAGAGGAGAAATCATTTAAAGCATGTTTTCATCTGCATCAGTCTTTTTTTTTACGGTTGTTCCAGGAGCAGAAGCTTTCTTAACTCTGGAGTAGTGAATCCAGGGTCATTTGCCAGTGATTTTGACTGCAGTGAGGGTGGTCAGCAGAACTTGGAATGGTCCTCTCCACTCGGCTTGTAGAGGATCACTGTCCCACCACTTAATATAGATCCAGTCTCCAGGTTGGAAGGGATGTGCAGGTGTGTCCAGTCCTAGGGGTCTGGATAGCATGACGTTAAGTCTCGAGCTTCTGCAAAGTGGAACCTAAAGACATTAGATGTCTGTAAATCAAGTTTCCTCTTCATGTGAATTTCACTTGGAATATGTGGGATCTGATATGGTCTGCCATATAGTATTTCATAGGGACTAATGTCCCTCCTCCTTGGTTGTATGTGGATTCTCAGTAAAGCTATAGGCAAGGCCTGAACCCATGTCATGGATGTTTCCTGACAAATGTTGCTAATTTGTGTTTTGAGAGTCCCATTCATACATTCGATTCTACCATTCGCTTGGGGTCTATAAGGTATATACAGATCCCAAGTAATTCCCAAAATCCGACTAACTTCCTTAACCACTGTTGCAACAAAGTGTGGTTCCCTATCTGATGACATCCGCAAAGAAACCCCGAACCCTGGAATTATATGATCGAGCAAAACTTTTACAACTTCTTTGGCTGTATTAGTGCGACAGGGGTAAGCCTCCGGCCAGCCACTGAAGGTGTCAACTAACACCAGTATGTACCGGTATCCCTCCTTGTGTGGTAACTCCACAAAATTGTAAACTCCAGGAAGATCCCCCTGCTTTTGTTACTTCTAATACAACTTTTTTCCTGAGGTCATGGTTGTTTATACAGCAGATTTCACATTTGCTCATTGTGTTGGTTTAGCATGGATGGTAAAAACCAATTAGTGGTTGGCTTTAAGACTGATGGCTGTATTGGCCAATTAAAATAGGAATAAACCTCTGGGTCACACAGGCTTAAAAATCAGAAGAACCCCGGGAAATTCTTCCTACTGGCTTGCCAGCAGGTAACACCAGCCCCCCCCCTGCGGCTGCTCCAGGGAGTAGCCCAGGCAGGCTAGGCCCCTGCTGCTCCCCCCTACTGGGAGAAAGCCAACCTGGCCGTGCCAACAGGCTCCCCTCAGCTCCTGGCAGGGGGAGGGGAGGCTGCAGCCCTTGATAGCAACTCCAGGCTTGGCAGGGCTAGTCCCGCTCTGCCACAGGCCCCGGGAGGGGCCTGCGTATGGACCCCGCCAGGCTCTGCTTTTGCCACTGGCCAGGCCAGGCCCACCCCATGAGACCGGGGGTGGGCAGGATGCCACTCTACAGTCCTGGTTATTGAGATTCCTGACTGCCTGGGTGCTCCGAGCTCCATCTCTTCTGAGCTCCCCCCCAGTTCGGCCTTGAAATCTGACACCGTGAGCCACAGCCCGAGGGAGAGATGAACCTGGGCAAGCTATTAACTGTTTCTTGGCACAAATGAAGCTTCCAGAGCCCTAACTCTTTTCTGAATGAGAGGAAAGGGACAGAGTGAACATAGAGAAAACACAGCATGAGATGGAAGTCAGTGAAAATCCTAAGTGGGACAAAGGAGTGAGGAGTTGCCTCGTTTGGCTGGACTTCTCTTGTGAAACCATGGAGAATGGACTAAGTTCTCCTTTAACATATTGTGATAAACGCCAATCACTAGTTTTAAAATTTTAAAAGTTTAATAGTAAATAAGATGGTTATAAAAATAGAATTAGAGTAAAAAAATTGAACAGTTTTAGAGTTAGGACAATACAAGACAATGAAAACAAAGTTACAGACGTCTGGGTGCCTCTCCCGAGCTACAAGCTCTGAAGAAGGACCCCTGTTAACAAAGAATTATCTCTTAAAAGCAATAGCCTGTTGAATATTAATACAATTCATACATAATGCATAAATTCCATTCT
The DNA here is from genome assembly GCF_015227805.2 of Hirundo rustica. Taxonomy (NCBI): domain Eukaryota; kingdom Metazoa; phylum Chordata; class Aves; order Passeriformes; family Hirundinidae; genus Hirundo; species Hirundo rustica. The sequence continues at coordinate 584,009 of NW_026690191.1, read as the reverse complement.
AACTAAGAATTGTCTCTGGTTAGTATCACTTTTTTCCTTTAATCTCTATGGCGTCCACCAGGCTGAGAGAAGCAGGAGGAGCTGGTCTCTTCTGATAAGAAAGTAGTAAATTCTTTCTTCTTTGAAAGATTTACATTTTCCTGTGGTTGGTACATAAAAACTACATTTTAACTACAAAACTACATTTACCATACTATCAAAATATTAATACCACATTAACAATTAGCACAACATAACACATATAGTAAATATCTTGCGTAGAGCCATATAATATGCACTTTTCACACATATGAATGTTGTTTGGGGGAATGCAGAGCTTTAATTAAAGTTGTGGATTGATATAAATGAGATTTAATGGAGAATTTTGAAAAGAGGAAGATAAAGTGATGTGAAGCCCTTCGCTTCCAGGGAAAAGGGAGGCCTCTGTTCCTTGAGATGAAGATGATTTTTGGAAATGGAAAAAGAGAACATTTGTTTTATACTAGTGTCACAATCCTCTCGTACAAGCGGGGGTTGTGAGGGTTCATTTACTGATCTCAGAGTGCAAAACACTCTGGGGATTTCAGTATTAATCAAAACAAATGCACTTTTTATTGATTGACCCTAGCAAATTCAATAGAGGGATTAAGAGTGAGAGAAAGATAGAGAAAAAGAGAGAGGAAAGAGAGGATATAGCTACCAAACATGGAGACAAAGTCCTCGTTGTCTGGCCGATGGGTCCGCCTGTCACATCAGGGAGAGTCTCTCAAAATCTCTGGTTAACTCAGGGGTTTTTATTACAGTCCTCAATCGTGGGGGCAACAGGTAAGTTTATTAAAGCCATTGAGGGGGAACAGGTAATAAGTCTATTGAAGCCACCAAGGGGAAACAGGTAGTCCATGTTCTCAGCAGTAAGCGAGAGCCATTGTTTTCTTGGTCCAACAATCACACCTGCAGGCAAAGATCTTGCTTTGGTTAAGTCAGCTCCCACCCCCCCGTATTAGGGTTGTAGGGGTCTCATGTCTCAGTCCTTGAGAGGGGCTTTGTATAGAGGTCTCAATCGCAGTTCATGGGAGGGGGCTTCGATCTCTGTCTGTCACAGTGGTTGTGAAGCAGATGAAGGATTTTCCGTGGGGGACCACCAGAGTTATCCCAGAAAGTCCACTTGGCCAAGAGGTGGGGAAATTAATAGGCTATTGTTGTGAAGCAGAGACCATGAAGCAGGTGCAAACTTCAGGTACAGAAACTGCCATTACACTGCTCAAAGCCAGTGTACCGTGGCATGGTGACACAGGAAAATGCACCTGTGGACGATTGGCAAGCATCCACCTCAAGCAGGCCAAAATTCCAGTGGGGTCCTCGGGATCCTCGGGACGATTGTAAGGCAAATGAGGGGAACTTCAGACTGACTCTTACACCACCCTGTGACTCACAATTGTCTTCAAGCGATCTTCTTCAGCAGGGTTCCATAGTGGCATTGCGGAGTCTTCAGGACTCATCAACGTTGGTAGTATATCCCGAAAAAAGAACAGAGGCAGTATGGAGAGAGAGAGAGAGAGAGAAAAAAAAGAAGGAAAAGGAAAAGTAGAAAAGGAAAAGGAAACAATGTTATTAATTCAGATTGTCAAACATAACAATCAGTATTAATTAAAATAATTCTTTCAAAACAAATCACAAAAAATCAAAAGTAATTTTCAGAAAATTACAAAAGAAAATCATTTCAAAACATACTTTCAAATTTTATAATCGCCTTGTGTCAATAGCCTTGGGGATGTCCATAGGGGAGAGGACATTGGCCAGGTTATGAGCATTAATTATGGACGTCAACCGTGTTAACCGTTTCATCATTCTCCAGTTCATAATGAATAAGATTGCTGATAAAAGAAAACCAATTAAAACTAAAATCAAAAGGACAATGATGGGATGACACAATTTGTTCAAGGCACTTGTGGCAGTAGGTGACCATCCAAAAAGAGTATCCCACCACTGTGGGAGATTAGGGAGAGGCGGTCGGAAGATATCGCGTTGTACGGGCAGACAGAACCCCTCCCTCAATACTTAGTTGGTTAGTGTCCTTGATAAGGTAAGCAACACGTAACTTGTAACGTAAGCAGACAGATGTGATGTAGCAAACAGAGGTTTTATAACTCCATGTAACCAGTTAATAAATGCCATTAGCCATCCACCACACTGGTGTCTGTGAGCTGGTGGTCCGAGCAGCCTGGGTGTGGCTGCCGTGTCGTTCCTGAACCAGGTCGCTACGCCTCAGTGGAGGTAACACACCACCTGTGCTTGACATCTTTTCTTACCCTTTCCATAACACGTTGTATTTCTTTCACATTATGATGAACAGTTATCAGGGTTTTTTGTCCGTCTTTCTTGATCTTTTCCAAAATTTCTATTAAATCCTTATGAAGGAACAATTGCTTTACCAAAGTAAGGTTCATTCCAATGGGAGTAAGTGATAGTTTGTGAATCAATGTATAATTCAATTGCAAAAGGTAATGAGAAGTAACTGGAGCTTTATGAGAAAAATCACATCCTGTAATTTTAGTAAAATTGCAAGCACAAAAATTTGAATGATTTTTAGTATCTATTACTATGTTTTCTACAAATGCCATATCACAAATAGTTCTAAAGCATGCACAACCATTACCTATACATATAAGAACAGTTCCAGGAGCCTTGTTAGGATGAATTTCAAAATGACGGGTATTTTGTTCTGTGTCCAAACTAATGTCTTGATCTATAATTGAAATTAACAGTTTGCCATTTCTCACCAATTTGATGGGCCCATTCCCTATGCTCAGAAGGATAGAGAATAGCTCCGTCATGATTCAATCCTAATGCAACGATAGGGAATATCAAATGCACTAAGGTATTATGTATGGTTAACACAAAAGCTGTGGCGATGTTTGTAATGGGGTTGTAAGTAAAATTCACTAAGTTCCACCAGGATTGGAATTTTCTTTCAAAATCAGTGGCACTGTCCCAAATTATTTTCCGAATTTCAGTAGGAAAAGTGCCTTCTTCACCTTCTCTTATAATAGAGGCAGCAACTGACTGCATCCACAATTGATCCTGGATACAGCTGAGGGCCAAAGAAACATTGTTTTGTGTAGCACTGAGTGCATCAATTACCAATTTGTTATCATTTACATAATTTGATCAAAACTCTAGTTGTGGCAGCCAATTTATTCATTAGTACTATTTAGAATTTCCAATCCTGTTCCCATAACACTGGTTGTGTCTCTTAATGTCCAGGGCTAAGCATAACCGGTGGTTGGGTTGGAGTGGTGGAGGTATGAGCTGTAGTAGACTGGGCTGTGATATTTATTTTAAACTTGAAAGAAAGCCCTTCAGTATTTTTGGCCCAAAGACAAACTACTTCTACGGTTTGTGGCAGTGCGAAATTGTTCCAACAGTCCTGTACGCTTGGATGTGTGCAGACCTCTATGTGTTTATATATTTGGTTTGTCAGAATACTGATGGAGGTTGCTTTACTATAGGTGGTTCCATTAATCATTCGGCACCCTATGCTAATTTTTTCCCCCACTATCCCTTGAAGCTGCCAGGTTTTTTGTTTTTCCCATTCCTGCCTAGTGTATATCTGATTTTCATGCATAACAAGAGTTGATAGGTTTAAATCTTTCACATTTCCAATGGATGCGGTAGAGTGAACAAAAGCTTGGGACCAAGGCCATTCCGAAAAATTCTGGCCATGGGGTTGTGCTAGGATACAGAAAAGTATCACTAGTTTTATCATGGTTCAGATGATCTTTAATGTCCCTCAGAGTTCTCCTGTGAAAAGCAAACACAACAAAATCTGCCACTAAGAGGCAGAAAATTCGAATGATGGAATTGTCCAGCATGTAATTTATCTGATGCTCATTCCCTAGAGCGCCAAAGGCCACCCATGCATAATTATTCAAAGGGGGTTTTAGCACTAGTGGTACTTCCCCTGCAGTAGGGAGGTCCACCAAAGCAGGTTGTCCAAGGTAATGTGCAGGATTCTTAGGATCATCAGGTCCCTGTGGTGAGGGAATTATGCTTGGAGGTGTAGGGCAAAAAGCAGTGATTTTGGGACACCCATTTACTGCCCATCTATCATTCACACCTTTCACAGCTTCTTCAGTTATTGAGAAGATGTTACAGTAATGTTCAATCTGAGAATACCACTTTCTTACTGAGGTCCCCTGGGCCACCCCTTCAGGTGGGGGGGTCCCAGTAGTGACTGTTTTAATAACTTCAAAAGGGCCTCTCAAGAAAATTGGTTGTTGTTGTGAAACCTTCTCCACTTCTATGAGAGCTAAGCTAACCGCAAACAATCTTTTTTTCCCAGGTGGTATATCTTTTTTCAGCGTCTTTGAAACTATGGGAATAAAAACCAGCAGATCTCATCGGACCCTCAGGACCTTGCTGCCATATGTGTATGGATAGTCCTGAGGAGGCGAACCCCCATTCCACCTGGAAAGGGTCTGAAGGGTGAATAGGGCCTAGGGCTTGATGTGCTATTGCTTCAAAAATCAGCAAGTCCATTGCTTCTTCCTGAGAAGCAGTCCATTCCTGTGTCTGGTTCCATCCCCGCACCGGGCAGGAGATGACCTCTGGCTAGCTCGGGTCAACACAGCCACAGATGTTTCCAGTTCGGATGGGCACGCAGGCTATTTACCTGCTGGGTCGGCTTCTCGGCAGCTGGACCAATAGTGTCGTGACAGCACGGCAGCAGAAGAAAAGGCTGGCTCTCAGCTTGGCAGGTTAAAGATGTTTATTAGCTCAAGAGCTGAGGAGCAGAGAGCCTCAGAGCTCCGAGCTGAGAGGCTGAGTGGCTGAGAGAGTTTGAATCTCCCTCCCACCCCTTATAAGTGGGGGAGGGGTTCCAGGGAGGATACAACAAGACAACAAATCAGGGGATTCAGGGGGTAACAAGGTGTGCCCACCCCCAAGCCTTGGACCACTCAAATCCAGAGCTAAAGGAATTCCCCCCAGGGGACCTATCACCTGAAGCCCTCTCCCTAAGATTTCGCAACCTGGGAGGGCTCCTAAAAGTGATAGACAAGCTGCCCCAGAGAGGGGGGGGTTGGGGCAGAGGGGATGTTACAAGTCAGGTGAGGAGTGGGAGGACTGACACAAAACACCTTATTATACAGACAACACAAAAGGGATACAGAATTGGGGATACAGTGAAATGAACCATAACATAAACTTCTTATAAAAACCTAATAAAACAGTTCTGCACCACCACACATTCCCATTTCATCCCTTTCCTCAGTAAGTCATAAAGGGGCCTGGCAATTACTGAGAAATTTGGAATGTGTTTTCTCCAGAACACTAATAGTCCTAGAGCTTGCTGGAGATCTTTCCTGGATTCAGGCATTTTAATCTGATCTAAAGAGTTTAGGGTATCCGGTGGAATACGTGTCATACTTCCTTTCCACCAAATTCCCAAAATCTTCACTTCCTGAGAAGGTTTTTGAATTTTCTCTGAGGTAACCTGCAAATCAAGACTTTCTAAGTGAGAGATTATTTTCTGTTGGACATCTCCCACTTCTTCTATTTCATCTCCTCCCACAAGGACATCATCAATGTATTGATAGACAGCTACATTGTGACCTATGGGTATATTTTCTAACTCTCGGGCATCCTAAGCTAGGGTGAGGGAATGTTTGTACCCTTGGGAAAGCCTAGTAGAAGTGTCCTCTGGGGATTTTACAGGTCCATAATTTTTACTGTAATTAATGAGATCTGCTGCAAGCTGACTCCCGGTCCAAACTTTATGATCACCAGCAGATGAATCAGATTGAGAAGCTGGCAGCTGACAGGGGGTTCAATATGGAGTAAACCCAGGATTGGTAGATCCAGTCTGGTCACTCGGGTTTCCAAGGAATCTATCCAGCCTCTCTATGGGACCTAAAGCCTTTATGGGTTTTTTGTGAAGTAATTGCTGTAGGTTTGAGTGATTCTGGAAGCCCCCAAATTAAAGAGGTCATCAGTTCAGGCTGCACAGGTAATTGCTTTGGTGATTCATAGCCAGAAATTAATTTTCTTTCATGCATCATTTACAAGCAGGCAGCTTTGTGAATGTTTTCTAGCAGTTTGTCAGGGCCACTGATTGTAGCCAAAGGATCGCCCCTTTCTAAGGGGCTAAGCCCCCCTGCCCAATAAGCTGCGTGCTGAGTCAGGGACCATGGAATACATTTGTGTCCTGTTGTTAAGAAAACTCCAAGTCCCCAGTACCCACTGGCTTCTTGTTCTGTTAATTTGATTTGGTCTCCTCCAGTGAGAGACACTCAGAAGACATATTCTGTCTCCAATTCTTGTGGGAGCCAGCCGTATTCTTTCTTTAACTGAGCCAGTTTGGTATCACTGTATGGTATTTGTTTAGTCGTGATATGCAGTTCAAAATCTTCATCATTAATATAATTATATTCTGTTTTAACCAGAGGTCTCACACGAGGGCAGCAGTTTTCCCCACAATATTTACTAATTCCAATTCCTTCTGGGGGTATATTTGATTAATGTGGTGAGTTTCTTTTTCCTCTGCCTCCTTTGTGGAGTTAGGATTCCTTGAATTCTTAGAATATTCATTTCTCAGGGCAGCCCTTAGTAAATGATCTCATTTCTTTCTTCATCGAATTGGTTTTGCAAAATTTCAACTAGGTTTTAAAGGGAGTCTATTATAGCTTTTTCCTCACTTCTTCACTTAAAGAGACTTTCTACAGCTGCTGAAAGACAAGCTCCCAAAACTGAGCAGAGGATAGTTTTATTTTTGCCCAGTTTAAATTTTGTTTCATGTTGTAAAGAACATACTCTATCAATAACAATTTCCAAGTGTGAAAAGTGCATATTATATGGCTCTATTCAAGATATTTACTATATGTATTATATTGTATTGATTAGTAATGTTGTATTAATATTTTGATAGCATGGTAAATGTAGTTTTGTAGTTAAAATGTAGTTTTTATATACCAGCCACAGGAAAACGTAAATCTTTCAGAGAAAAAAAATTTATGGCTTCCTTATCAGAAGAGACCAACTTTGTCTGCCTTGCTCAGCCCTGAAGACACCATAGAGATTAAAGGAAAAAAGCGATACTAACCAGAGACAATTCTTTGTTTGAATGGAATTTATGCATCATGTATGAAATGTATGACTATTCAACAGGCTATTGCTTTTAAGAGATAATCTTTTGTTAATGGGGGTCCTTCTTCGGAACTTTTTGCTTGGGAAGGCACCCAGACATCTGTTACTTTGTTTTTATTGTCTCATATTGTCCTAACCCTAATTGTTCTATTTTTTTATTACTCTAATTCTATTTTTATAACCATTTTATTTACTATTAAACTTTTAAAACAAATGATTGGGTTTTTCACACCAAGTTAAACCAGTTATTCTGAGCCCATTCTTCTCTTCCAGGAGAGAACTTGGCATCATGTTTTGCTAGCAGAGCATAAAATGCAGCTTTGTTTTTTGCACGAGGGTTTACAGTCATTTTGTGAAGGGATCAAAAAACCACAACAGGGAGGTAACAGTTACACACACACACACAGCTCTTGCTGTGTCTCTCTTTGCTTCCCTGGGTGGGTGAAGAGACAAAATCTGCCTGGGAGGCTCTGCTTAGTTTTTCAGGTTGTCCCTTCCTTCCCAGACAGTCCGGAAACACATAAACACAAAAAAACACAGAAATATGAAGCTTTAGTTGATATTGGTTCGCAGTGTACCCTGATACCATTGGAATATGTGGGGACAGAACCTATTTCCATTGCCGGGGTGTCCTAGGGTAACTTTATGATGCCTGTATCCCCAATCGTCTGTTCTGTTTGTGCTGTATATTGAGTCCTGTGCCTTTAAGACTGGTTCTAAGAGCAAGGAGAAGCGCGGAGTTTGTTTTGAGAAAACTGCCTGACTCCTCCACATTCTTCTGCGGATGGGGTGTTCGGCGGAGGCTTGGAGAGACTGCAGGACAGAAATTTCTTTTGCTTTTAGTTAGTTTCAGCTAGCTAGGACAGAGAAGTTCCCTGGACTGTTTTTTTCCCTTTTTTCTTGGAACTGTTTAAACCTGCTCTGGACTGAAAAAACCCAGGGGAGCACTGGGGGCTGCACCTGCGGCCCACCGGGGCCTGGACCTCGGCATTTTCCAGCAGCGCCGGAGACTGGGACTGAGGAGAGACTGGGAGAGAGAGCCGAGCTACACCCACGGCAAGGACTTTCTCAATTTGCCACCTCACTTCAGAAGGAGAGATTTTATTGCTTCATATTATTCATTCTTTATACTTGCATGTACTTAATTTGTTTAGTAAAATAGTTTTTTCCACTTTTCTCCAAGGAGGTTTTTTTTTTTTTACCGGACCAGTTGGAGGGAGGGGCCACTTGGGTTTGCTTCCTTAGAGGGATCCTATACAGGGGTTTTCTCCCAAATTTGTCCCCAAACCAGGACAGTCAAGAAGGGGTCTCAACAATCCATGCCAGGGAGGGCAATAAGCGGAGTTGAGAAAGGGTCTTGACAACAGGGGATGGACAGATGTTGTTGGTATGTTGGGAAAGATATGGTTGGAGGGGAGTGTGGAGAGATATGGTTGAGGCAAGGAGAAGCAGGAACTGGCATGGAAGTGCGGGACCGGGAGCATGGGCTGGGGGCCTGTGGGGGCTGAGGGGCAGCTGGGGCTCAGCACCGGGCAGTGCCTGACCCTGCCGCTCCCAGGCACAGGCAGCAGTGGCACCCTGGCCCCCACAAAGCTGTGGGACACCCTGGCTGCCTGTGGAGCAACAGGGTGGGGGGGAGCTCTTTAGACACTGGAGAAGGACAGGGACCAACTGATATATGGTGTGTGGTGAAGAGGGTAAGCACAAGGAGGAGGAGGAAGGAATATCTGGAAAATGCAGATTGTATGTGGAAGGATTAGTATTTTAGGAATTTTGTTTGGTTCACTGGAGAAACAAATGATTTTGAGCTGTGGGAGAATGAGTACCCACAGGCAGTAGGGGGGAGGGGACTAAAGGAAGAGCAGAATAAGTCCCAGGATGAACCAGATAGAAAGATACAGCAAGTGTATATAAGAAGGGATGAGGAAAAGGCAAAGGCAAAGGTGATGGCAGAGTTTTTACAGCCCCAGAGGGATAAACAGAAGGACCCAAGGGGTTCCCCAGGACAGAAGGGATGGGGTAGGCCACAAGGAAGTGGGAGAAGCATTCCCGCCTCAGCAGGGGAGAGCAAACCCATACAGTGACTGGGAAAGAATCAGTGTGCTCTCTGCAGGGCAGAGGGACACTAGAAGAGGGAATGTCTGGAGAGACAGCTGGATCCTCAAGAGGAGGAAGTCCAAAGGATAATGGAGATGGATTGCTAGGGGTGTCAGGGGTTCCCATTATACCAGGGACCCACCACATTGGAGCCCTTGCTAACTTTTAAGGTGGGTCTGGATCAAGAGGAGGTGTGTTTTCTGGTAGACACAGGGGCCTCTCGAGTCACTTTGAATTTTATCCTTAAGGGGGGAAAATGATCAAAAAGATCTTTGATTATTCAAGGGGTGAGTGGAAAGGATGAGGGAATGCATTTTATTCGACCACTATTAGTAGATGTGAGGAATAGGTTTGAAATGCATGAATTCCTGTTTGTTCCTAATTGTGATTGTAATTTACTGGGGAGGGATTTGGTGGCTAAAGTGGGAATGCAAATTAGTATTGTGAAAAATGTTACAGAGGCTAACACTGTGGTAACCTTATGTAAAATGTCTGAGAAGTGTGGGCAGCCCCAGGGAAATATGGAAAATTAGATATAGAGCCTCTCCAAATTACTTTGCAGCAACCATGACAAGTGGTGTCTAAAAAGCAATACCCTATTTCAAGGGAAGGAAGGAAGGAAGGAAGGAAGGAAGGAAGGAAGGAAGGAAGGAAGGAAGGAAGGAAGGAAGGAAGGAAGGAAGGAAGGAAGGAAGGAAGGAAGGAAGGAAGGAAGGAAGGAAGGAAGGAAGGAAGGAAGGAAGGAAGGAAGGAAGGAAGGAAGGAAGGAAGGAAGGGAGGGAGTTACAGCCTGTCATTGAGTCCCTGCTAAAGGAGGGTCTTTTTGAGCCATGTATGTCTCCCTATAACACTCCTGTCCTGTCGGTTAAGAAACCAGATGGAACCTACAGAATGGTGCAGGATTTAAGAATAATAAATTAAATTGTCAAACCAAGGCATCCCATAGATCTGGATCCCTATACCATCCTGAATCAGATCCCTTCTTCACATCAGTATTATTCAGTACTGGATTTGAAGGATGCTTTCTGAGGGTGTCCGATTACAGAGGACAATCAACAGTATTTTGCTTTGAGTAGGAACAGAAAGATGGAGGGAAAAGGGTAAAGCAACAATTGACATGGACAGTTCTCCCGCAAGGATATACAGAGTCACCGGTTTTGTTTGGGCAAGCGTTGCAGAAAATATTAAGACAGTTTACTCCACCCTCAGGAGTTAGGTTGTTGCAGTATGTGGATGATTTGCTTTTATCAGGGGAACAGGAAAAGGTGGTTAAAGATGCTACTGTGAAGCTGCTTAATTTTCTTGCTAAAAAGGAACTTAGAGTGTTTGAAAAGAAAGCGCAGTTAGTTGGTTAAAAATAAAAAATTAAATATTTGGGACATGATTTGACTGGAGGGCTATGGTGTATCGATCCAGAAAGAATACAAGGAATTTTACAATACCATTACTACAGACTAAAAAAAGAGTTACGGCAGTTTTTCAGAGTTGGTGTGGTACTGCAGAGCATGAATTGAGGATTTTTCTGTTTTGGCCAGACCTTTTTATGACTTTTTAACTCAAGACAGTCCTAATGTTGTGATATGGACACAAGAAAGAGAGCAAAAGCTTTAGAAAACTGAAAGAAAAATTGGTTAGTGCCCCAGTCTTAGCTCTTCCAGACTCAGAAAACGAATTTGAGTTATATGTGGATGTTGAACAGGGCCATGTGAAAGGAATTTTGGTACAAGAACACTGGGAAACACGGCGACCTGTTGCTTATTTTTCTAAGCTGTTAGACTCAGTGGCCAGAGGCTTGCCTCATTGTCTACAGAACTGTGCAGTCACAAATTTAATGGTAACTTGTGGGAACCCTAAAACTCCTCAGGGAAGCCTCCAGGCTTTGCCCTGGAAAGATCTGCCATAGAGTTTTCCCTGCCTAGGCTGAAAGAAAATACTTCCCCCATGGTGCTCTGCAGCACTATTGCCAATCTACCTTAGACTGCTTCCCCCATTGGCCAGTTGACCCTGCCCACCCCAATTGTTCATCCCTCATACCCCTCTATAGGTTCCTGCTCTTTGTACTGCCCCTGCGCCCTCAGACCTCTGGTTCCTGACCCCTACTTAACCCCTGAGCACCACATGGTCTGGATCTTTTGTCCCTGATCCCTTCGGCGTGGTGAACGTAATAAACCCTCTCTGGAATTCATCATACAGAAGGCCCTTCCTGTCTTTCCTCTGCTGAGCTATCTGTGGCGTGTGTGTGTGCATGGACTTGAAATGACTGTTCTCATAGCCTTACTCCGAGCAGCTTCCGAAGGAGACTCTTCAAAGAAGGTTGTAGCATTTCCACTATCCCACCGTGCTGCAACAGTAACTAAGGCACAAAAACTGACAATGGGAGGATATCTGATTGTTAAAGTTTTGCATCAAGTTAAAGGTTTGTTAACCGAAAGAACCTCTAAGTCAATGACCAACACTCGATTATTACAGTATGAATCTTTTTTAATGGAACAGGAGGACTAAGAATTGAGAAATGGGGAAGGGTTTAACCCAGCTTCCTGTCTGATTGGCCCTGAAGAGAGGGGCCAGGAAGAAACCCATGACTGCATTCAAGTGATAGATCTCCAGACTCAGGCTAGGGAATATTTATGAGACACTCCCTGGCCTCAGGGAGAAAATGTGTTCATTGATGTGTCTTTGTCCTAGGGTAACTTTATGATGTTTGTATCCCCAATCGTCTGTTCTGTTTGTGCTGTATATTGAGTCCTGTGCCTTTAAGACTGGTTCTAAGAGCAAGGAGAAGCGCGGAGTTTGTTTTGAGAAAACTGCCTGACTCCACCACATTCTTCTGCGGACGGGGTGTTCAGCAGAGGCTTGGAGAGACTGCAGGACAGAGATTTTTTTTTTTTTTTTTGCTTTTAGTTAGTTTCAGCTAGCTAGGGCACAGAAGTTCCATGGACTGTTTTTTTCCCTTTTCTCTTGGAACTGTTTAAACCTGCTCTGGACTGAAAACCCAGGGGATCACTGGGGGCTGCACCTGCGGCCCACTGGGGCCTGGACCTCGGCATTTTCCAGCAGCGCTGGAGGGACTGGGACTGATGAGAGACTGAGAGAGAGCTGAGCTCCACCCACGGCAAGGACTTTCTCAATTTGCCATCTCACTTCAGAAGGAGAGGTTTTATTGTTTCATATTATTCATTCTTTATACTTGTATGAACTTCATCTGTTTAGTAAAATAGTTTTTTCCACTTTTCTCCAAAAACATTTTTTACCGGACCGGTTGGAGGGAGGGGCCACTGGGGTTTGCTTCCCAGAGGGATACTATACAGGGGTTTTCTCTCAAATTTGTCCCCAAACCAGGACACAAGGGTGATAGAGAGGAAGTGAGTTACAGGGTCAGCTCAGACATCAGAGCTGTATGCGCTTGTAAGATCCTGTGAATTATATCGGGACAAGATAGTGAATATTTTTATTGATTCTAAATATGCATATGGGGTGATACATGCATTTGGGAAACTATGGGAAGAAAGGTTTATTAACCGGCAGGGGAAAAAGGTTAACTCATGAAAGCCTAATTTCTTGCCTATTGGAGGTGGTGAATTTACCAAAAGGGGTGGCAATAATACATGTTAGGGGACACCAGGCAGGGTACTCAGAGGAAGCAATAGGTAACCAGCTGGCTGATAGAGGCTCAGAAAGCTGCGCTGTTGCCAGAAATCTTTAAGATCCTCCCCTCAATCCCAGTAGCGCCATCGCTGCCAGAGGAACTGTCTTTTCCACCAGAAGAACATGAGATAATTAAAAAGAGTGAATCAGAGGAAAGAGGGGATAATTGGTTTACAAGGGATGGTAAACAGTGGATGCCAAAAGCTCTGGCCTTACAAATATTAAAACAACTCCATGAAGGGAGCCATTTGGGCTCTCGTGGATTGACAGAAGACTTTGTCTAAATGTATACTGCTGTGGGTCTTTTTACTCTGACAGAGCGGGCTATTGAAGGTTACTTGATTTGTGCTCAAGGTAATAACAGTGTTAAAAAGAAAATAAGCCAGGGGAGGGAGGCCTCGGGCAGTATGTCCCTTCCAAAGATGCCACGTGGATTTTACTCAAATGCCGGTGTGGCAAGGTTTAAATATCTTCTGGTAATCACATGTTAGCTAACAAGGTGGCCAGAAGCATTTCCAACTGTTTCAGCAACTACAGGATCAATTATTAATGTATTTTTTTAACAAATAATTCCAAGATTGTGGAAGCAATAGACTCAGGGGAACTCATTTTACAGGAAAAATTCTTCAAGGGGTTAGGACTGCTTTAGGAATACAATGGAACCTCCATACCCCCTGGCACCCCTAGAGCTCAGGCAGGGTAGAAAGAATCAATGGGCAAATAAAGAAACACCCTTTGAAAGTGGTGATAGAAAATAAGATGCTTTGGGTATGGCTTTTGCCATTGGCTTTGGCAAGAATAAGGGTGAGACCCAGAGGGGATATTCAATTATCTCCCTTTGAATTGATGTTGGAATTCCTTACCCTTGTAATTCCCAACCTAGTGAGGGGGTGGAAATAAGTGACATATATTTAAAACAATATGTGACCAGGATACTGTATCTTGTGAAATCTCTTTGACAGGAAGCTCAGCTGGCACAGACCCTGCCTTTGGACTTTGCTGTTCACAACATCCGACCAGGAGATTGGGTCCTAGTTAAGGAGTGGAAAGAAGCACCACTAGTGGCTAAGTGGCATGGACCTTTCCAAGTGTTGCTGACCACAGAAACAGCCGTCAATACAGCTGAACACGGGTGGACCCATCACACTCTGGTCAAGGTCTCTAAAGCCCTGGAGATTCAGGCATCTCAGCTGGAGAAGGACCGGAGGCCACGACTGACACTCCACAGGAGTGGACCGGAGCAGTAGCCAGTGTGTCAACATTGGAGGAGGCCCCGTGTGCCTACCCACCGGTAGTCTGCAGAAATAGTCTTTATGGGCATCCCTCCTTTCAGATCTCCAGTCATTGGGGGGCTAATACTTGCTGTCATTGATTTCTTTATGTTGTTTCTGTGCCTTCACTTGCCACAGGTAGTGTGGAAGACAACGTGAGAATTAGATTAGGTGATTAGATTACACCATTAAAATGTTTTTTTACATAATCTTATCTTTATATAGTCACTTTGGTTTGAGCCAGAGGTGGGAAAATAGTTTCTTACTTTTAGAAGAAGTAGCAAAAACCTTTAACCTTAGCAATTGTATGGTCTGCAGAGAGTCAGGAGGATCTGAAGACTGGCCATGGGTGGCCAGCCCAGTCGAACCTAAATGGTGGGTTAGCACCCTGAGTGAGGTCCATAATGGAACGGGATTTTGGGATGAGGAAGCAAGTCCATGGCAACTTCATTCTTCTGAAAGAGGCATTTATTGTCTAAATAGAACAGGAGGCGTATACGTGGAAAAAAGTCTTTGTGACTGGACTTTATTTTGAGTTTAGATTGTTGGACCCCCAATTGCCCTACTTATGATTATTACAAATACCGAGGCAAATGAAATCAAATGCATGTTAAGCTCACTAATGGTAGCTGAGTAAAGTGTTCCTACCATAATTACCAAAGGGATTTTGAAGGCTGTAAAGCAGTGGGGAGGGACAGGTTTTTTGACCACTTATTTTTAAGCTGCCCCTGAGATAATTCCACAGGTAGGACACATGTTGTCCATGACTATCAGTGGAAGTGGCAGCACTGGAACAGAATTCGAATCCTTTTAAATAAGTTCTGGTCTAGCTCTAACAAAACAGATCTGGGATATAATTGCAGGTTGAAACCTCATGTGGGAGCTTGGAAATGCAAGTATTGTGATTCTTATGGTGGGGTAACTATTGTTGGAGGACCATCAGGCCCAGGAAGCAAGCTGTATTTTGACCCAACAACTGACGATGAAAATTGGGAAGGCCCCTTTGCTGACAGAACATGGACTTTGAAAGGAGATTATTGGATTTGCGGCCAACATGCTTGTCACAGGTTCCCTCCAATTCTGTCAGGGATATATAATGTAGGGTGTCTTGGTTTGAAAAGACAGGTATCTGCTAGGGAGAGTCAGGCCTCTCTAGGAATGGGGAATTCAAATCCTTCCCTCCGTGTTATTATAATTTGGAAGATTAAAAAAAAAACTTTTCAGTCAGAGCTATGGGGAAAGGAATAACAGTCCTTTACTAGTAAATATAACAGGACAGACAAACAACAACAGCAATTATAATAATAATAAACAGAACCAAGAACCCCGAGGGGCTTTGTCTCACAAGTCCCGGGCAGCCTGATCTCTTGGGACTCTGAGAGCACCAAACCAAAATGGTGGAAACTCCGGCACTGATGGATGGAAATGGTGGGGTGTCGCCAGTAGGCAGGGGGGTGTCCTGGCAGGAGAAGTGAGCAGTGCTGGAGAAGCTGCGGCGGCTGGACCTGGGCTGACCCAAAATCCAGCAGGGCAGGTGAAAATACTCCGAATTCCTGGGCGCTCCAACAGATGATAGAATTCTCAGGACCAAACCCCTCCATTAACTGTGGAATTCATGCAGCTACCAGTCGCTCGACCCTCCTCCCCCAGAAAACCGAGAGCCGAAAAAACGAACCCCCACCCTTAGCTCCAGCTAAACTAAGTGATCCACTCCTTTTGTACTGGTTAAGCACCCTTTAACTATCAGTATTTAGTCTCCTAGCAACTTATGGGGGGGGGGGTGGAAATTCCACAGGAAAACTTAACCCCCAACATTATCCACCCCAATTTTTTTTTTCCCATACCAACATATTATATTGAATTTAAACCTTTAAATAATATACATATATATACATGTGAATATAAATACAGACACAGTGTGGGAGATTAGGGACAGGCGGTCGGAAGATATCGCGTTGTACGGGCAGATAGAACCCCTCCCTCAATTCTTAGTTGGTTAGTGTCCTTGATAAGTGTTATAAATGAGAGGACCAAATTTGATAAATCAAAATTTGGAAATTTATTAAGAGACAAAATAACAGTCTCGGACAGCCACAATTAAAAGGACAGTGTCGAGCCCGGGGTCGGCGCCGGGTGAACAACGATAACACACTCTGCCAGTCTGTTATCCCCCAAGTTCACATCTGGGGTTTGCAGCAGCCTCTTTTTATACACTGGATCTCGGAGAGAGGCCTGAGATGATGTAAGTCCTCCATCTGAAGCAGCTTCATTAAGTATGCAAGTTTCAGTTCTAAGAGTCTGAATGGATCAGCGGAGGAGGACAATGCTGTCGATGGTCGGTTCCAGGTGTGGTGTAGACATGCTGATTTTGGCCAGAGACCATCGAGATACAGATCTGAAACCATCATCGGGTTCTCCGGGCTATCATCTCTGTGTTCCGTTGCCCTTTGTTTCCTTTCAGCAATTCCTGCCAGTGACAGTCTTTTGTCCTCCTTTCTGGTAATTTCAATCAAGCTCTTTCCGTGTCCCTCCCAAACCTTTTCAGGCTAGGGATATTTTGTATTCTGTTGAATCCCCCTTCTTCCCAAGTTAACCCACAAAATGCTAAAACAAAACCTAACTTCTAACATGCTACTTTATACAGGACTTATAATCATACATTCAGTATTACAATTTATATTCTATTAACATGAAGTAACTTCAGAGCAGATGTTACATTCCTTTTTAACGATCTGTAGCCAAAGCATGT
This sequence comes from Hirundo rustica, assembly GCF_015227805.2. Taxonomy (NCBI): domain Eukaryota; kingdom Metazoa; phylum Chordata; class Aves; order Passeriformes; family Hirundinidae; genus Hirundo; species Hirundo rustica. The sequence goes on along the minus strand of NW_026690191.1, from coordinate 567,125 downwards.
TTGTGTCTCTCTCCTGGTAGTTAATGCATGTTTGTGTCTCCCTCCTGGTAATTCTTAATCATGTTATGTCTCGTGTTTCCCCCTCCCTTGTCCTTTCAAGCGAGAGGAATTCCTGCACCCTCTTCTGAGTTGCTTAACTCTGAGTTAACTCAGAGTTTGTTGGATTAAAATAAAACCTTACATTTATTTAGATGATATTAAATTTTATCTATCAACACGAATTAACTTTAGGACATATATCACAATAAGGTAAGCAACACCTAACTTGTAACGTAAGCAGACGGAAGTGATGTAGCAAACAGAGGTTTTATAACTCCATGTAACCAGTTAATAAACGCCATTAGCCGTCCACCACACTGGTGTCTGTGAGCTGGTGGTCCGAGCAGCCTGGGTGTGGCTGCCGTGTCGTTCCTGAACCAGGTCGCTACACCTCAGCGAAGGTAACACACAGTCACAGAGTTCACCGAAAAACAAGGTCCCCTTGAGGTATGCAGCGGGTCTCTCCATCCTTTTGCATCACCCACCATGTGCAGCCAGGTCCCTGAGCAAAAACAACCCCAGGAGCGGGATTGTCTTTGCTGGAGGCAGAATTAATCCAAACAGTTTTTCCCAGCATTCCTCTCATGTGTACTACTGGAACTTTATCTCCATCTCTTGTTCCCAGGGGCTCAGATTGGGTGGGGCCTGCTCAGTTGGTGGAACCTCGAGTGTTCACTAACCAGGTGGCCTTTGCTAAATTAATCTCCCAGTTCTTGAAAGTCCCCCCACCCAGTGCCTTCAAGGTGGTTTTAAGCAGGCCATTGCATCTTTCTACTTTCCCGGCTGCTGGTGCATGATAAGGAATATGGTACAACCACTCAATGCTGTGTTCTCTAGCCCAGGTGTTTATAAGGCTGTTCTTGAAATGAGTCCTGTTGTCAGACTCAATCCTCTCAGGGGTACCATGTCTCCACAGGATTTGCTTTTCAAGGCCCAGGATGGTGTTCTGGGCAGTAGCGTGGGGCACAGGGTGGGTCTCCAACCATCCAGTGGTGGCTTCCACCATGGTCAGCACATAGCGCTTGCCTTGGTGGGTTTGGGGAAGGGTGATGTAGTCAATCTGCCAGGCTTCCCTATACTTATACTTGGACCATCACCCGCCATACCACAGGGGCTTCACCCGCTTGGCCTGCTTGATGGCAGCACACGTCTCACAGTCATGGATAACCTGAGAAATACTGTCCATGGTTAGATCCACCCTCAGTCTCGTGCCCACTTATAGGTGGCATCTCTGCCCTGATGACCTGAGGCATCATGGGCCCATCGAGCTAGGAACAACTCTCCCTTGTGTTGCCAATCTAAGTCTATCTTTGGCACCTCTATCTTTGCAGCCTGATCTACCTGCTCGTTGTTTCGGTGCTCCTCATTAGCCCGACTCCTGGGGACATGGGCATCTACATGACGGACTTTGACAGGTAGCTTTTCTACTTGAGTGGCAATGTCTTTCCATTCATCAACAGCCCAGATTGGCTTTTCCCTTCACTGCCAATTGGCCTTTTTCCACCTGTCCAGCCAACCCCACAGAGCATTGGCCACCATCCATGAATCAGTGTAGAGGTAGAGCTTTGGCCACTTCTCTCTTTCAGCAATGTCCAGGGCCAGTTGAAACACTTTGAGTTCAGCAAGTTGGCTTGACCCACTGTCACCCTGTTTTTTCTGAGTTTTTCAAAGCCTTTTGATTGTTCATAAGATGGAATCAGTCTTTTTAGCTTCTTTACAATATTAGGAGGTGTTTTTGCCTTTTCTCACACATGTAACATAAACAAATCCTTTGTTTTTCATTCCCTGCCCTTTGTTTGCATATTTCTAACCTGAAAACAATTGTAACTGACAGTTGGTCTGGCCATTTGGCTGGGAGGTGATAACTCCGGAAACCAATCCACAGCCAGACCCACAAATGTGTAAAAAATAAGAAATAAACAGGCAGAGGAGCTCTCAGCCTTGGCTCAGCCTTGGGCTCTCTCGGAGGAACATCTCTGCCCTGCAAATCTCTTGTCTCTGTGTGGTTGCTTTGTGTGTTGCGATCACAGACCCAACTTCTCCTTCAGCGGCTTGTGCAACCTGTTGTGTGGGGCTCCATACAGCTGCTTTCCACTTTCGTTTCATCTTAATGATGCGGCAGGAACCGTCAGTGAAAAGAGCATAGCATGTTTCTTTTGCTGGCAGTTGGTTGTATGGTGGAGCTTCTTCAGCACATGTCACTTGTTCCTGCTCCTCTTCATCTGTGAGACCAAAGTTTTCACCTTCCGGTCAGTTTGTAATTATCTACAAAATCCCAGGGCGATTTGGGTTTCCAATGCAGGCACGCTGAGTGATGAGGGCAATCCATTTGCTCCATGTGGCATCGGTGGTGTGATGGGTGGAGGGAACCTTTCTTTTAAACATCCACCCCAGCACTGGTAGTCGAGGTGCCAGCAGGAGTTGTGCTTCTGTGCCAATCACCTCTGAGGCAGCTTGAACTCCTTCATAGGCGGCCAAGATTTCCTTCTCTTTTGGAGTGTAGTTGGCTTCGGATCCTCTGTAGCTTCGGCTCCAGAATCCCAGTGGTTGGCCTCGAGTCTCCCCAGGCACCTTATGCTAAAGGCTCCAGGACAGGCCATTGTTCCCGGCTGCTGAGTAGAGCACATTCTTCACCTCTGGTCCCGTCCTGACTGGGCCAAGGGCTACCGCATGAGCGATCTCCTGTTTGATCTGGGCAAAGGCTTGTTGCTGTTCAGGGCCCTAGTGGAAATTTTTCTTCTTGCGGGTAACCAGGTAGAGAGGGCTCCCAATCTGGCTGTACTCAAGAATGTGCATCCTCCAGAAACCTGTGGCGCCTAAGAAAGCTTGTGTTTTCGTCTTGCTGGTTGGTGGGGACATGGCGGTAATCTTGTTGATGACCTCAGTGGGAATCTGCCGCCGTCCATCTTGCCACTTTACTCCCAGGAACTGGATCTCTAGGGCAGGTCCCTTGACCTTGCTCTGCTTGATGGCAAAATCAGCTTTCAGGAGAATTTGGATGATCTTCTCTCCTTTCTCAAACACTTCTATTGCCGTGTTCCCCCACACAATGATGTCATCGATATACTGTAGGTGCTCCGGAGCCTCATCCTTTTCCAGTGCAGCCTGGATCAGTCCATGGCAGATGGTGGGGCTGTGTTTCCACCCCTGGGGCAGTTGATTCCAGGTGTACTGCACGCCCCTCCAGGTGAAAGAAAACTGAAGCCTGCATGCTGCAGCTAGAGGAATGGAGAAAAATGCGTTAGCAATGTCAATAGTGGCATACTCTTTTGCTGCTTTGGACTCCAGCTCGTACTGGAGTTCCAGCATGTCCGGCACAGCAGCGCTCAATGGTGGAATTACTTCGTTCAAGGCACGATAGTCCACAGTCAATCTCCATTCTCTGTCAGACTTGCGCACAGGCCAAATGGAGCTGTTGAAGGGTGAGTGGGTGGTTTTGCTGACCACCCCTTGGCTCTCCAGCTCACGAATCATCTTGTGGATGTGGGTCATGGCATCTCGATTTATCCAATGCTGTCGGCAGTGCACCGTCGAGGTGGCAACTGGCACTCGTTGTTCTTCTTCCTTCAGGAGTCCTACTGCAGATGGGTTCTCCGACAGTCCAGGCAAGGTATTCAATTTCTTAATGCCCTCTGCCTCCACAGCTGCTATTCCAAAAGCCCACCTGAGTCCCTTAGAGTCTTTGTAATAACCATTCCGGAGGAAGTCTATGCCCAAAATACACGGGGCCCCTGAGCCAGTCACAATTGGATGTTTCTGCCACTCCTTCCCGGTCAGGCTCACCTTAGCTTCCAACAGAGTCAATTCCTGTGATCCCCCCGTCACCCCGTGTCCTGGTTTGGGACAAATTTGGGAGAAAACCCCTGTATAGGATCCCTCTAAGGAAGCAAACCCACGTGGCCCCTCCCTCCAACCGGTCCAGAAAAAAAAACCAAAACCCTCTTTGGAGAAAAGTGGAAAAAACTATTTTACTAAACAAATGAAGTGCATACAAGTATAAAGAATGAATAGTATGAAACAATAAAACCTCTCCTTCTGAAGTGAGATGGCAAATTGAGAAAGTCCTTGCCGTGGGTGTAGCTCGGCTCTCTCTCAGCGTCTCCTCAGTCCCAGTCTCTCCGGCGCTGCTGGAAAATGCCGAGGTCCAGGCGCCGGTGGGCTGCAGGTGCAGCCCCCAGTGCTCCCCTGGGTTTTCAGTCCAGAACAGGTTTAAACAGTTCCAAGAAAAAAGGAAAAAAAACAGTCCAGGGAAATTCTCTGCCCTAGCTAGCTGAAACTAACTAAAAGCAAAGAAAAAAAATCTCTGTCCTGCAGTCTCTCCAAGCCTCCGCCGAACACGCTGTCCGCAGAAGAATGTGGAGGAGTCAGGCAGTTTTCTCAAAACAAACTCCGCGCTTCTCCTTGCTCTTAGAACCAGTCTTAAAGGCACAGGACTCAATATACAGCACAAACAGAACAGACGATTGGGGATACAGGCATCATAAAGTTACCCTAGGACACCCCGGCAATGGAAATAGGTTCTGTCCCCACATATTCCAATGGTATCAGGGTACACTGCGAACCAATATCAACTAAAGCTTCATATTTCTGTGGCTCTGACGTGCCAGGCCATCAGATCCACACCGTCCAATAGACCCGGTTTTCCCGTGCCTCTCCCTGGCTAGAGGCAGGGCCCCTCTAGCAGCGGTCATTATTCCCTTCCTGCGCAGACATATTAGAGGACCCATCAAGGGGATCTGACAGATCATCCTCAATTCTATAATACCTGGTAGCTTGGTTATGGGAGGCTGAGGCTACCTTCATCTTAGTGGGACCTCCTCAGTTTCTGTTTCTCTCCTTGAGCTCACGCACCTGTGCTGCCAGGGCAGAAGTGGGTTTCCCATCCCACCTTCCCATGTCTTCCCCATGGTCACGTAGAAAGTACCACAGGTCAGCTCGTGAGGTGTACCCTCTCTCTCTAGCTGGGGGCCGTTGAGCTCTGACTCTGGGGCCTGTAACTCGCACCGGTGCCACATGGGAACTGTTCCTCCTCATCTCCTCCCTCATCTCCTTCATCTCCTCTGTCACCTCCTCCATCTTCTCTCTGAGTTCCTTAGCCACTGCAGAGACCTGAGCCTGCATTGGGCCACTGATGATACTCTCCTAATTTTGGAGCTTGTTGGCTACATGTGGTGGTGCAGAACTGTTTTATTAGATTTTTGTAAGAAGTTTATGTTATGGTTCGTTTCACTGTATCCCCAATTCTGTATCCCTTTTGTGTTGTCTGTATAATAAGGTGTTTTGTGTCAATCATCCCATACCTCACATGACATGTAACATCCCCTCTGCCCCAACCCCCCTCTCTGGGGCAGCTTGTCTATCACTCCCGGGGTCCCTCCCCGGGGACCACCCCACGTGGTGCCGGCCCCGACCCGCGGGGCCCTGCCCCCGCCCCGCGTGCCGCGCTGCCCCCCCCAACCCCCTGTGGCTGCGCGTGCGCACTGCGGCACCCCTTCCCCCCCGCAGCCGCCGCGCCGCTGCCCGCCCCGGAGCAGCCCGGTCCCGCCCCGCCGGGGCTCGATCCCGCTCCCCCGGGATCCCCCCCGCCCCCCCACTCCTCGATGATGTCACCCCCCGGGCAGGCCGCGGCCCTTGCAGGGACTCGGTTGCCAGGCAACCAAGTGCCTCAGGGCACAGGCGTCCCAGCTCCCTCAAACCCGGAAGTGCCCGAGCAGGGAACGGGAGCAGAGACAGCTGCCAGCTCCTGCTCCATTCCCACCCTTGCCCCTGTTACCTTCCGCAATGCCCGCGGTGGTAACAACAGGGCAGAGTACCACCCATTTCCCCGAGCCACCATCAAAGAGATCTGCAAAGCTCACAGGATATATGGCCGTGATGGACCATATTTCAGAGGGCTTCTCAGAGCAGATCTCTCTGCAGAGGAGGTAGTGCCTGCTGATTTAAAGTACCTGTTTTCTTGCTTGCTGAACCCAACAGAGTACATCCTATGGGTCACAGCTTGGAAAAGGCTGCTCCAGGAGGCCTTACCAGGGCTCCTCAACCATGTTAACACCAGAGTTGATGCTCAGGGAATCCCTCTCACTCTCGACCACCTGGCTGGGGAGGGGCAGTGGGCAGAAGCCACTGACCAAGTGGTCATTCCTGTCCAGTGCCTCCACGTAGTGAGAGAGACAGCCCTGACTGCATTCTTCAGCATGCAAACACAAGGTCCTGCGATTTCTTATTCGAAAATCAGGCAGGACCAAAGTGAGTCTTTCACAGATTTTGTGGAAAGGCTGTCCCAAGCTATTGAAGCTCAGGTCAAAAATGAAATGGCTCGGGAACACATTTTATCGGAGATTGCGTTTTCAAATGCAAATGATTTATGTCGTGCTGCAATTTTAAGTTAACCCCTACACCCCAAACCAACCTTACCAGACATGCTTCAGATATGTCAGGTAAAGCTGGCTTTTATGAGCTCCTCTACAGGTCCACGGCCCAAACCTCATCAAGTTGCAGCCATGGAAACTGAAGATTCCCGAAAAACACCGAACACCGGGAAGAAGCGTTCTGCGCAAAGCTCCCAGAAGTGTTTTTTGTGCGGGAATTTGGGGCATTGGGTTTCCAAATGCCCCCTCAAGAAAGAATTAGAGGACCTCAAAAACAAAAAAGGGGGAGGGGAAGGGGAAAAAGGGAGAGGGTTTAAACCCTCACAAAAAAACTGGTGAAAGAGCGCAGGTCCGCCCTGCGTGAGGAAAAAAATGGGGTGGACCGGGCAGGAGGGGAGGGGAAAGGGAGCCAAGGGAAAAAGAAGGAGAAGCTGCAATGCCCCATTCAGGGTGGCAGCAAACATAACACACTGGAAATGACTTACACGGACCATGACATGGCACAACCAATTTTGACAACCAATTCTAAATATACCCCCTACAGGTTGCAGCTCACGGAGGGTTTGCACCTGAAAGACGACAGCTGGAATTTTGTGTCAGTTGACAACAGTGAGCAGGGTACCTGGCCAAGGGTCAAAGGTAAGCTCATCGTTGTGGGGGACTGCAAACACACCCCAAAAGAGATCGAAATTCTTCCAGGAACACTTGATAACAATCCTGGAAAGTTCGTTCTCTGGCTACGCTGCACTCACCCACCAACATTCCTACCTAAAGGGCAGACAGTTGCCCAGATCATACCCACCTGGGAACACCTGGAAGAAGACAACTTACCAACAGCTTGTCCCGTGCACAACATCACAGAAGTGAAACCCCAGGTGGGATGTGAGTTACAGGTGGGTGATGAGGCCATTAACATCACAGGCCTGCTCCACACGGACATGGACGTGACTGTAATACCAGCTAAGCACTGGCCGTCACGTTGGGCCTTGGAAAACGTGGCAGGACACGTGCAAGGAATAGGGGGAATGCAATTGGCCAAACAATCAAAGAGTGTGGTGCAAATTAAGGGGCCAAAAGGGCAGTTGGCCAGTTTACGCCCTTTTGTTTTGGATTATAGGGAACCCTTGTTGGGGAGAGACCTGATGGCCCAGTGGGGAGTCACGATTGACATCCCAGACCCCCCACAGGATTTTTGGGCGGCGGTCGCTGAGGAGCGCCCTACCCACAAGCTGAATTGGAAAACAGATGCACCAGTGTGGGTTGAACAGTGGCCGCTTTCAAAACAGAAATTGAAGGCGCTCGAAGAGCTCGTGGAGGAGCAGTTAGCTAAGGGTCACATTGTAGAGACCACCAGCCCTTGGAATTCGCCGGTTTTTGTTATCCGGAAGCCGGGGAAGGACAAGTGGAGACTCCTCCAAGATCTCAGACAAATTAATAATGTGATAGAAGACATGGGCTCTCTTCAACCTGGGATGCCTACCCCGACCATGCTCCCACAAAATTGGAAATTGGCTGTTATAGATATAAAAGATTGTTTCTTCCATATTCCCCTACACCCTGACGATGCACCACGTTTTGCATTCTCGGTTCCCACTGTTAACCGAGAGGCCCCGAGGAAACGCTACCATTGGAGGGTTCTTCCCCAAGGGATGAAGGTGTCACCTATCATCTGCCAGTGGTATGTGGCTTCCTTGCTATCCCCGGTCCGCGTAGCCGCAGAGAAAGCAATCATCCATCATTATATGGATGATGTGCTTGTGTGTGCTCCCACCAATGATGTCTTGTCCCACGCACTTGACCTGACAATTAATGCATTGGTTGTTGCAGGGTTCGAGCTGCAGGAAGACAAAGTTCAAAGGATGCCACCTTGGAGGTACCTGGGGCTGGAAATTGGCAAGCGGACCATTGTGCCGCAAAAATTGGAAATCAAGGCCAAAATTCAGACCCTTGCAGATGTCCATCAGCTGTGTGGGGCATTGAATTGGGTGAGACCCTGGCTGGGCCTCACAACTGAGGACCTAGCCCCTCTTTTCAATTTATTGAAAGGGGGAGAGGAGCTGAGTTCTCCCAGGGAACTAACCCCGGAAGCGAAGGAGGCGCTGGAAAAGGTACAGCATCTCATGTCCACTCGGCAGGCTCACAGGTGTGATCCAGACCTGCCTTTCAAATTTATAATAATGGGGAAATTGCCACACCTCCATGGAGTCATTTTCCAATGGAGAAATAACATCAAAAAGGACCAGGGCAGAGAGGACCCACTTCTAATCATAGAATGGGTCTTTCTCAGCCATCAAAGGTCCAAGAGAATGACACGTCCACAGGAACTGGTGGCTGAACTGATCCGAAAAGCCAGAGTTCGGATCAGGGAATTGGCAGGGTGTGATTTTGAATGCATTCACATTCCAATTGGATTAAGATCGGGCCAGATTACAAAGGTAATGTTAGAACACCTGCTTCAGGAAAATGAAGCACTGCAGTTTGCTCTAGATTCCTTCACTGGGCAAATCTCAATTCATCGGCCAGCCCACAAAATTTTCAATCAGGATGCCAAATTCACACTGAATTTGAAAGATGTTCGGAGCAGGAAGCCTTTAGAGGCCCTGACAGTTTTCACGGACGCGTCCGGAAAGTCCCACAAGTCAGTTATGACTTGGAAGGACCCTCAGACTCAGCAGTGGGAGGCAGATGTTGCCGAGGTGGAGGGATCACCTCAGGTTGCTGAGTTGGCCGCTGTTGTCAGGGCTTTCGAAAGGTTCCCCGAACCCTTCAATTTAGTAACGGACTCCGCTTATGTAGCGGGGGTGGTATCGAGGGCAGATCAGGCAATACTGCAGGAAGTGTCTAACACCGCACTGTTTGAGCTGCTTTCTAAGCTTGTCAAGCTTGTCTCCCACAGGGAGCAGCCATTTTTTGTGATGCATACAAGATCACACACCGATTTGCCCGGGTTCATAGCTGAGGGGAACAGAAGGGCTGATGCTCTTGCTGCTCCTGCAGCGATGGCCCCATTGCCAAGCATTTTTGAGCAGGCAAAGCTCAGCCATCAGCTTCATCATCAGAACGCACCTGGCCTTGTTCGCCGGTTTCACATCACCCGGGAACAGGCCAAGGCAATTGTGGCTACGTGTCCCTCATGTAATCAGCATGCACTCCCCACCTTGAGTGCAGGGGTAAACCCCAGAGGTCTGAACAGCTGTGAGCTGTGGCAGACTGACGTGACACATGTCCCCCAATTCGGCCGATCTAAATATGTGCACGTGTCTGTGGACACTTTTTCCGGTGCAGTTTTTGCTTCTGCCCACGCAGGGGAGAAGACCTTGGATGCGATTAAACCCCTCATCCAGGCTTTCTCCTTCATGGGCATCCCAAAAGAATTAAAAACTGATAATGGCCCAGCGTACTGTTCCAAGGAATTCTGCAGCTTCCTGCAACAATGGGGAGTGGGTCATAAAACCGGCATCCCTCATTCCCCAACAGGCCAAGCTGTAGTGGAGAGGACCCACAGAGAAATCAAAAGGGTCCTTAACCAACAACAACCGGTGTTGAAAACAGAAACACCACAGACCCGATTGGCCAGGGCTCTATTCACTTTGAATTTTTTAAACAGCACCTTTGAGTTTTTAAACCCTCCCATTGTTCGTCATTTCGGGGCAAACCCTCAGCTAAACATCAAAGAGAGGCCGCCAGTCATGGTCCGGGACCCTGAGACTGGAAGGACAGAGGGACCTCATGATTTAGTCACGTGGGGCCGTGGGTACGCTTGCGTGTCCACCCCCACGGGGCCGAGATGGTTACCATCAAAATGGGTGAGGCCCTATGTCCCAAAGGTCTCGGGGGAGAAAAAGAAACTGCCACAGGTTACTCAGGCAGCTTTTAGGAGGAAAAGGAGGGAAGATTTTTCCCCGGATGGTTTCGCTTTCCTGAATGACCCCTGCTGAATGCTGATTGTTTGTTTTAGTTCTTCTAGTCCCGATGGAACCTGTCCAGCGCCAATCCCCTGTGCTGAGGAAGTTTCACCTGCTCCTTGGTTGGGGACTGGGGAATTTCAGGCTGGGTGGGTTCAATTTTGAAATCAGTTTTGTTATTTTTGTTTGTTATTCTGTTAATTTTAATTGGATTTGGTATCATCAAAAAAATGTTAAGTAGATTAATTTCTAGCACCACACATGCCCCCTCTGTGAACCATGTTGCTGTATCATCCGTGCCTGGATGGGAGGAAGACGTGGAACTGGAGGAAGACCCAGAAGACAGAAGACACCCAGAGGATGAACCTCAGATGGAGTGGCCCACTCAGCCAGAGTGGCTCACCGAGAGTTACCCGGACTTCGAATATCATCCTCCTCCGTTCCAGCCCTCCTCCTGTCATTAAAACAAAAAAGGGGGAGATGTGGTGGCACAGAACTGTTTTGTTAGATTTTTGTAAGAAGTTTATGTTATGGTTCGTTTCACTGTATCCCCAATTCTGTATCCCTTTTATGTTGTCTGTATAATAAGGTGTTTTGTGTCAATCATCCCATACCTCACATGACATGTAACATCCCCTCTGCCCCAACCCCCCTCTCTGGGGCAGCTTGTCAGTCACTCCCGGGGTCCCTCCCGGATTGTGAAATCTCCGTGAGAGAGCTTCAGGTGATAGGTAGCCTGGGGGAAATTCCTTTGGTTCTGGATTTTAGTGGTCTGAAGCTTGGGGGTGGGCACACCTTGTTACCCCCTGAAACCCCTGATTTGTTGTCTTTTTGTATCCTCCCTGGGACCCTCCCCCGCTTATAGGGGGTAGGAGGGAGGAGGAAGCTCTCTCAGCCGCTGGGTTCTCAGCCTGGAATCTCTCAGCCGCTGGGTTCTCAGCCTGGAAGCTCTCAGCCGCTCGCCTCGGAGCTTGGAGATCTCTGCTAATAAACATCTTTTAACTTGCTAAGCTGAGAGCCAGCCTTTTCTCTTCTGCTGCTGTTGACTGTCACCTTTGGGTCCAGCTGCTAAGCCGAGAAGCCAAAACAAACTGGAAACTTTGTGTCTGTGTTGACCCGAGCTAGCTGGGGGTCAGCTCCCACCCGGAGCGGGGACACAACCGGACGCATGCAAGCTACTGTAACTTCAGGACCTTGCTACTTCTGCAAACGACCTGGTCATATCATGAGGAACTGCCTGGGCATCAAAAGAGGTGTGCAAGCACCGGATCGTTGCTCTATCTGTAAGAAGGGAAAGCATCTTGCATGGCAGTGTCAAGCCAGACAGGACATGAGTAGAAAATACAATCAAAAAAACTCCAAGGGGAGCGTGCAGCACCATTGCGTGACGAAACAAATAATGGCACCCCAAGCTCCCAAGGAAAAATTTGTGAATACCCCGACCCAAAAGCTCTTTGCTTCATCACCAGCACAATCCCAAGTAATGACCCAAGCCTACTACCCCCAGGGACCTGGTGCACCTTGGCAACCTCCAAGCCAACAACCTTTTTAAAAGATGATGGCTACGACTATATCTCAACAGGGATCACTGGGCCTTCACAACATAGGCAAGACTTTTTAGTTGTTGGTAAAGGAAGGAATAGCATCCTGGGACTGCTTGTTTTGCCTTGTGTAATGTCTGTTAACTGCAACGAAGAATTGCTAGTGCTAGCCAATGCCTGCTATCCCCCATTGCATATTCCTCCCAGAACCCCTATAGCTATTGCTATAGTATTGCCTATGGGGACTATGGATCAAATGCTACCACGCTGCTTCCCCATCGTTCCTGAAAATCCTGAAGTTCTATGGGTTCAACACATAAGTGAACAAAGACCAATGCTAACTTGCGAATTGTCAAATCGTGGGGTTCAAGTTAACATCAAGGGGATGATTGATACAGGGGAAGATGTTTCTGTGATCTCTTCTTACTGTTGGCCAACAGATTGGAAGTTAGTAACTCCCCCAGGTACTCTCACAGGCATCGGAGGTGACACTCCGTGCTTGCAAAGCGAATCCGTAATCAGCATTACAGGACCTGATAAGAAGAAAGCATCGATCCGTCCCTATGTGGTGCAAAAGCCCATCACTGTGGGGAAGGGACTTGCTTTCTGAATGGGGAGCCAAAATTGAACTGGGTTTTTCGTAGGGGCCACTAAAGCACTCAGCACTCTAAAGCTGACCTGGAAAACTGACATCCCTGTCTGGGTTGACCAGTGGCCCCTACCAGACAATAAGCTGAGTGCCCTCAAGAATCTAGTGGCTGAACAACTGCAAAAAGGCCACATTAAGCCCACTAACAGTCCCTGGAACTCACCTGTGTTTATAATCCATAAGAGAACCTCCAACACCTGGCGATTGTTACATGATCTCAGAAAGATCAACGCAGTGATTGAGAACATGGGCCCTCTCCAACCTGGTCTACCCAACCTTTCCATGATCCCGAGAGATTGGCCACTTGTAATCATAGATCTAAAAGACTGTTTTTTCAATATCCCACTGCATCCAGATGACGGTCCTTGTTTTGCCTTTTCCGTTCCAAGTACAAACTTGCAAGAACCGTTCCAAAGATATCATTGGCTTGTTTTGCCTCAAGGGATGAAAAATTCACTGACTATCTGCCAATATTTTGTAGCCCGTGTGCTGTCTCCAGTTCATGAACAGTTCCCGCAATCAGTTATTCTCCACTATATGGATGATTTGCTCATCGCAGCACCAACACGAAAACAAATGGAAATGACTCGTAATTGTGTTGTTGCTGAAATCAAAAAGACTGGGCTAGTGATCTCTGAATCAAAAATACAAGAGACTGCTCCCTGGAAATATTTGGGTTGGAGACTAACAGAACAGTCCATTACTCCTCAAAAGATACAAATCCGAACTGATGTTCACACTTTGCAGGACTTACAACAGCTTTTAGGGGAAATTAACTGGGTTAGGCCTGTCCTAGGAATCACCGCTGATGAACTTGCTCCACTTTTTGATTTGTTGAAAGGGGACAATGACATCTGATCCCCTAGATCCCTCACTCCTAAGGCTTACAAGGCCTTAGAAGAAATTACTAGTGCTCTGCAGAGCAGGCAGGCACATCGCTGTGTCCCTGACAAACCCTTTTTCCTTGCAATTTTAGGAGAAAAGCTGAGACTGAGGTCTCATCTTTCAATGGGATTCTTCTCACAAAGATCTGTTGTTAATAATTGAATGGGTTTTTATCTTGTACAGGTCGCCAAAGACAATCCTCACACCTTTAGAAATGATGTCTCAAATCATCATCTAAGGCAGAGCAAGGCTTCTTTCAATAGCAGGTCGTGAATTCGCAATTATCTATTTGCCCATGAAGAAAACCTATTTTGATTGGGCAACGCAAAAATCAGAAGACTTGCTGTATGCCCTGCTCGATTTCCCAGGCACTTGTTCTATTCATTATCCAGCACACAAAATGATCAAAGCTAAATCATGTTACAAAGAAAAACCCCTGATCAGTGAAGAGCCTTTAGATGCAGTCACTATCTTCACTGATGGGTCAGGGCGAACGCACAATTCAGTCGTTACATGGCAAAATAAAAATACTAAAACCTGGGAACAAGATATTCAAAAGGTTGAAGGCTCTCCTCAAATTGTTGAATTGGCAGCAGTTGTAAGAGCATTTCAGTTCTTTCCAGAACCTTTCAACCTGATCACTGATTCGGCATATGTTGCTAATGTTATTAAGAGAATTGAAGGATCTGTTTTAAAGGATGTGAACAACGACAAGTTGTGTCTTTGGCTCACCTGTCTCTATCAAATTTTATCACACAGAACTAACCCTTATTTTGTTTCTCACATTAGAGCTCATTCTGGTCTTCCAGGATTTATGGCAGAGGGAAATGCACGAGCTGATGCACTGGCATCAGCAGCATCTGATGAGGAAGGTGCAGCAAGCATTGAAAATTCTACCTCAGTGCTTGCTGCAACCACCTTGCCTAACACTGTTGAACAAGCCAAATTGAGTCATGCATTTTTTCACCAAAATGCACAGGCAATCAAACGAGATTTTCACATTACCCTAGAGCAAGCACAAAATATTGTATGGGCTTGCCCAAACTGTCAGCAGGTTCAACCTCTCCCCTCTTCAGGAGCCACCAACCCAAGGGGATTGGAAAGTTTGCAAAAATGGCAAACAGATGTTACTAAGTACCCCTCTTTTGGGAAACTTAAAAATATCCATGTCTCTATTGATACATTTTCAAATGCAGTTTTTGCTTCTGTACATGCAGGAGAAACAGCTAAGCATGTTTGCCAGCATTTTTCACAAGCTTTCTCCTATTTAGGTGTCCCCCAAGAAATTAAAACTGATAATGGTCCTTCATATACCTCACAAGAATTAGCTGCATTCCTGAATGACTGAGGTGTTCGCCATATATTTGGCATTCCTTACTCTCCTACGAGTCAAGGAATGATAGAAAGAACACATCAAACTCTAAAACGCATTTTAGATCAACAGAAAGGGGGAGAAGACCAGGCTTCACCTCAAAGGAGGTTGAATAAAGCCCTGTATGTTTATAATTTTCTGAACAGCTCTGCAGAAGAGCCTGATCCCCCCCATTTACAGACATTTCTTAAACAATAAGAAAGCAAAACTGAAAGAGCACTCCCCAGTTTTGATTAAAAATTTAGATTCAGGACAAATAGAAGGACCATACAATCTTATAACATGGGGGAAGGGGTTTGCGTGTGTCTCCACAGAAGTAGGACTCAAGTGGGTCTCAGCGAAGAACGTGAAGCCCTACCATGCATCGAAGCCTGCTGAGACCCCCACATCAGCCAGTACTTCTGCAAGCCAAGAAGCAAGCACCCAGACCTGAGCTGCGCAGAATCATCAGGAGAAAATGATCTGCCAGGAACAGCCCAAGAAAAGACTGGAGTTTTATTGTTTGGGCACGTGCATGCTACTTTTGTTCTTTTGTTTTAGTTTTTGTAGTGAAGCTTTACCTGTAAGTCAACCAAAGACAAATGTCTAGGTTGCTTTAGCCAAGTCTGCAGGCTCTGATACCATCTGTCTATCAGGCACAAGCCCTGACAAACCTTTTCCAACCTGTTTAGTTGGAGTACCTTTTCCAGAAGATTTTGAAGGTTTATGCTGTATGAATTTATCTGATCATTCTGTTTTTATTCATAAACAGTTACAAGATTTGAGAGATTTAGCTAACCAAATTACAACAGATGACCCATCTTGGCTAGACAATTTGTTTGATGGTTTGAGCTTTGCACCTTGGCTAAAGGAATTTTGTAAGATTGGCTTGATTATTCTAATAGCAGTAATTGTAGTTTTAGTAGCGGTACCCTGCATACTTCAGTGTGCGCAAAAAATAATGAATAAGACAGTGTCTAGCATTTTAGTTGTTAATAAGAACGGGGGAGATGTTGGGGAGCATGAAGCTAGAAAGCCTTATAAATATGACTGCTTGGATTCTGAGAATGTGAAACCTATAGGTGGGATAGAATTGAAAGCAAATTTTGATGTTTGAGATGTCCTAGCTACTGGATGTCTGGGAAAACAGTTATATGGCCAGCCAAAGGTCAAATGGAATGTTCTGTCTCACCCCCCAACATATGGTCCATCCCACATCTGTAACCCTCCCCTGAAGTATCAGGCATCTGTAACCCCATTGGCCCAAGTCTTGCTCCAGCCCACCTTGAAGCCCCCTGATAAGGGGTCCCCAGGGGGCTGGACTCCCTCTTTGCCTGGCACCCTTCCCTGAGGACTTTTCCTCTTGGAATTTCCTCTCCCTACATCTCCCTTCCCCCACTCCATACCTCTCCCTTCCCCCACTCCCTAGGCCTTGCCACGAGTTGCGCCTGGCAGCTCAAAGCAAGGCCTCACATCCTTTACAATAAACCTCATCTTCTAAAACTCAACTTCGGAGATCTCTCGTCTACATTCATCCACACCATCCCGGAGTCTGCAGCGAAGCAATATCTACACTGGCCCATCTAGCCCTCTGCTCTGAGTTCCAGCCACATGTTTTTCAGTTTCTCTGAGTTGTTTACCTAAGGCTATCATATAAGCAGTCAGCCTTTCTTCCCCAATTTGGGAAGATATCCCTTTCTGCACACCATATGGTCTCCTGTAAAGCATTTCGAAGGGGCTCAGCTTTTCTTTAGTTCTGGGCTTAGTCCGAATTTGCAGCAATGCTAACAGGAGGGACTGGGGCCAAGGCAAATTAACCTCTTGTCCTAGCCTCACAATTTGTTGCTTAATCAAATGATTCATTTTCTCAACTTGACCGCTTGACTGGGGATGGTATGGTGTGTGAAGTTCCCAGTCTATGCCCAGATATTGACTGATCTGTTGAGCTATTTTTGAAATAAAATGTGGTTCCCTATCTGAAGATATTGTGGCTGGAACTCCAAAGAGTGGTATTATTTCTTGCAACAACACCTTGGTTACCTCCTGGGCTTTGGCAGTCCTGGCGGGGAAAGCCTCTGGTCATGCTGAAAAGGTATATGTTAATACCAACAAATATCGATACCCCCTTTTCTTGGTGATTTTGAAAAATCAATTTGCCACTGCTGACCGGGTCCATGGCCTTTTCCAATTTGGCCAAGGTTTGGTCTAGGGGTATTCTTTGTAGAAGATGACAGTTTCAGAAGGATGTGGGACATCAGGCAGCTCTTTAAGGTGCTGTTTATTGCTTAGATGGTATAACAGCAGTCCTGGGTCATGGGGTGACAGAGCCTAGCCCTCAACTGCCAGCCCCAGATGATAGGCAAGCCTGAAGCCACATTAATTCTGGTTACAAAGCATTATATATTTTCTTTACAGAGCATCAATACATACAACCAATCAGCAACATACACAGTACCTATACCATAACTTCTAACCTATCATAGCTATTAGCATCACTATACTGGAGTTACTACTATCCAGTCACCTGACTTAGTATGTTACAGTTTTAACTTAAGGTGGTCTTTTTGTCTTCTTGCAGTGGAAAAATCCTAAACCTTTTCTCTTCTTGCTACATCAGCATGTGTGTTTAGCTATTGTATCTTCTGCTTCTCCTGAGATTTATCTTTACTTGGTATTTGTTTGTGGTTAAGAAACCTTAGCTCTAGCCGAAACCCTAGACTCAGCCTTTGTTTCATTAGGTTATTCAGTAACTTCTGCTTCAGCAGTTTTTTAGCTTGAAATGTCTTTTATTCTTCTATATCAAAACTAGCTTTCATTTCTAGAGAGCCTTCTGCTAAACATTCATATCTGTAGGATTTTTCTGCTAAGTTTTCATCCTCTCCAACAATTCTTGGGGTTAGTCTGGAGGCAAAGTTCATACTGCCTGGCCACTTGAGTGATAGTGGCATATAAGTTCCTGTCAGTGATTTTTCCAATCAAGTAGTTATACAAAGCATCAATTACCCAGTGTGTTTTCTGATGTTCCTCTCTTAGTAATGGCCATAGTAAATGGGAGGGGATAACCAGTTTTCCTTCTGCTGTAACAGCCCATCCCTCCTGTTTATATGTTCTCTTTTGATCTTCAATTAGTTTTCTGTCCTTTTTATCATACACTTACCTTCTAGGGAGATTTGGCCATCGATAATCAAGGCTCCTTCTACTGTCACCTCACCTTTTGCTGCTTCTTTTGCCTCTCTGTCCACCAGCTGGTTTCCCTCTTCTAATTCTGAGCTCACCTTCTGATGTTCCCTAATGCGCATGATTGCCACTTTTTCAGGCAATTGGACCGCTTCCAGCAGTTGTATTATTTCTCGTGCATGTTTAATGATCTTCCTTTGTGAATTTAACAGTCCTCTTTCTTTCCAGATAGCTCCATGAGCGTGCACTACCCCATGAGCGTGCACTACCCCAAATGCATATCTTGAATCTGTAAAAATGTTTATTCTCTTTCCTTTTAATAATTCTAATGCATGGGTTAGGGCAATTATTTCTGCCTTCTGTGCAGAGGTACCTGCTGGTAATGGTCCTGATTCAATCTCTCATGTGGTAACTGCATACCCAGCATGTTGTTTTCCATTGATGACATAGCTGCTTCCATTGGTGAACTAGGTTTCCGCATCATCTAAAGGGGTGTCCTTCAGGTCTGAGAGGCTGGAGTAAGTAGCTTCAATGGTCTCCAGGCAATGGTGATGAATTGGCTTTCCTTGATTCCTACTAAGGAAAGAAGCTTGGTTGACAATGTTAGTTACCACTCTCTCTACATCATCTTGTTCTACCATGATAGCTTGGTATTTTAGGAACCATTATGGGGAAAACCAGTGGCCTCCCTTTATTTCCAGTACTGAGGATACCGTATGTGACACTATCACAGTCATTTTCTGGCCCAGGGTGAACTTACAGGCTTCCTGAATGTTCAGCACAACTGTGGCTACTGCCCTGAGGAACCCTGGCCATCCTTTAGCTGCTGCACCCAGCTGCTTAGAAAGATAAGCAACTGCCCTTCTATATGGGCCCAGGTCTTGTGCCAGTATTCCCAGGGCAATTCCTTGTTTCTCATGAGAGAGGAGGAAGAATGGTTTACTTACATCTGGAAGTCCTAAAGCTGGAGCTGACATGAGGGCCTTTTTCAGTTGCCCAAAGACCTGTGTGGCTTCCTTTGTTCCACTGGAGGTCTCTGCTCCCATTTGCAATGAGAAAATACAGAGGTTTCAAGAGTAATCCGCAGTTGTAAATCCATAATCTGCACCATCCTGTCATTCCCAGAAAGGTTCTCAGTTCTTTTATTATCTGGGGTTTCAGGGTTTGGCATACTGATTCTATGTGCTCTTTCCCTAAAGTCCGTTGCTCAGCACTGATCTCATAGCCAAGGTAGATCACCTTTTGTTTTACCACTTGAGCTTTCTTCTTTGTCACTCTGTACCCCTGAAGCCCCAAAAAGTTTAAAAGGCTTACCATCCAGTCCATGCACCCTTCTTCTGTCGGGGTAGCTATTAGGATGTCATCCACATACTGCAACAGTTTTCCTTCTCCTGGTGGAGCTTCCCAGGATTCCAAATCCTTTGCAAGTTGTTCTCCAAACAGAGTGGGGCTATTTTTGTACCCTTGGGGAAGAACGGTCCATGTGAGCTGAGCTTTGTGTTCACTTTTGGGATTCTCCCACTCAAATGCAAAAATTTTCTGGCTGGCTTCATGGAGAGGGAGGCAAAAGAAGGCATCCTTCAAATCTAAAACAGTAAAACAAGTTAGCTCTGGTGTTAAACACTTTAACAAGGTGTATGGGTTAGCCACCACAGGGTAGAGATCTTCAGTTATCTTGTTAACAGCCCGTAAATCCTGCAATACCCGGTATGACCCATCGGGTTTGCAGACAGGCAGGATAGGAGCATTAAAATCAGATTGGCACTCCTTCAGAAACCCCAGCTGTAAGAAATTTTCAATTATCAGGCTAATTCCTTCTCTGTCTACCTTTCTTAAGGGATACTGCCTGATTCTGACTGGTTTTTTCCTTCCTTGAGCTTAATTTGTATTGGAAATGCATTTCTCGCCCTTCCTGGAAGGAACACTGGAAGCCCATACTCCTGGAAACACTTGGTTCAGTATCTCCTCACTGATTTCCTCTTTAGCCTTGGTAGCTGTCAGTATTAAACTCAATACTTCTATATATTTCTGATCATTCACCTCCAGAGTAACTTCTCCATTTTTAAACTAAATGATTGCCTCTAGTTTCTCCAATAGATCTCTCCCTAGGAGTGAATCCAGGGAGTTGGGCACATATAGAAATTTACGGATGCCCCACTGTTTTCCATATTTGTATTTGAGTGGCTTGCAAAAAGATGCTATTTCAGATTGGCCAGTTGCTCCCCTCACCCTAACATAATCGTTCCCCACCGGCACCAAAGCTTTATTTAAAACTGAAAATGTTGCCCCTGTGTCCACCATAACGTCGGGGGCTCCTTTTCCCTGGAGTTTAACTTCCCCAGCATTCAGGTGGTTTTAGAGTTCTGGCCCTCTGCAAAGCTCTGTGCCAAACGCAGGAAAAGACGGAGTCTTCAAGGTTACATGCTTCGTTTATTAGTTCTTATCTTACAATTTTCTCAGTGTCCAAAAGATGTTTGCCGCGGCTCGGACATCTGGTGACTCCCCCTGTCTCTGGGCTGTCCTTATCTTTTATACTAATTGCTACATATTCTTTATTTACTATTTATTACCAATGTCTATCACTATTACTAAAAAGGTCATCTTTACTCTGACCCAATCCTCACTAACTACTTTGTGCCAACGTCACTGCAGAAATGGAGTGAGGGAACAAGAAGGAAGAAGAAAGAGACAACGCCCTAAATTCTCCATCTTGCCCCATTCACTTCAATGCCAAGAATCCCAAACTCACTGTTTTTTCACCCTGTGATATACTAAACTACTATTTTTCACACTCTTGTGGCCTGCAATGCTTCCTGCAGTGCAAGAAGCCTCTCCCATGGACTGAAATCAAATCTAGTGTCTCTCTGAGCTCTGGGCTCTGGGCTGGGGTCCCAGACCCCCCTGCCCAGGTCCCTGACCCTCCAGGGCAACCAAAGGAATGCCCTGGACTCCAACATCTCCCCCTCCTGTTTGAACCAAGAATACCTCCTTGGCCATTCTGTCTATGGTTTGCCGTATACATGGAAACAAACACGGCAAAATCACGAGAAGGATTACAAGCCCTACTAAAATATATATAACTATCTTCAAAATTTCCTTCCACAATGGTGAAAGGTTAAACAAATTGAAAACTCCATCCATCCATGTCCCAGTTACCTCTTCAAGTTTGTTCACATTCTCCTGTAATTGCCTGATGTTCTCATGAATGGATTTGGAATGATCTGACAAATTCATGCAGCACATTCCCTCAAATTTCTCACACCCATGCCCGTGGGTCAGCAAAAGATCATCAATCGCTGCCCTGTTTTGGAGACTTGCTCATCTTACACTGTCAATGTGTAACAACATGTCACTCAGTGCAAGAGAGACAGCTCGGGCATGTTTGCTCAGCCAACAACCCACATGATCCAATTGTGTCAAGGCTGCTCCTGATGCTGCCTGTGGTGAAAAAATTGCAACTGCAATTCTCTGAGCCTTGCTCCATGTGTGAACTTCATCACCACAATTTGGATCATACATTTGAACCCGATCTTTTCCCTCTATATTTTTGTTCTCTCATCAGTGTCATGTCGGGTGTTAGCAATGAAAGCATTCCACTGCTGCATGGATCACCCGTGGCATTTGCAGGGATTGCGGGCCAAATTTTGTCCCCACAAATGAAAAAGTTTCCCTCGGCAACTGAGATGGAACACGATTGGATGTTTTTTCCAACATCTTAGTGTAATTACACCAAGACGATGAATTTCTATAAAAACTGAGGTTTGGAGTGACGTCTGTAGTTTTATTTTGTGCCACTCCAGAAAGGCCGAATTTCACACAGAATTGCATTTGGACTGATCCAAGAATTTCCAGTTCCTGGGGTTCAAAAGGAGCCACAGGAAGGAACTTCATCCAAACATCCCATTGGCCCACTGGATCTACAATGGACTTTGAAATCTTTGGAGGGATGTTTTCAGGAATCGGTCATTTGCTCACTGGCAACTCCACCAAACATGTTGAAAAAGGTTTCCTCTGGCTTTGAGTGTGTCAGGCAGATGGTATCCAAGCCTGATGCATTGCCTAGAGTTTCCCAAACATTCTCTTTTGGTTGAGCCATGGGCAAAACTGCCGCATTGCTCAAGGCAACCAAGGAGAGAATGAGGCACAAGGATAGTTCTTTCATTTCCAATGCCCTCTTTTCCCTGGGAATTCCTAAAAATGCAACACCACCCAAGCCCCAAAGAAAACTCAGGTCCCAGAGTCTCTTTTGAACGTAGAACGAAGGGATGTCTGCTGTCTTGACATCGGCTCCCGTCTGAGTGCCCACTTCTCTTCCTCCAGTCTTGGGGTCTGTCTCTGCTGTCTGGACTTGGTACGGTTTCACGTGCTTTGCTGCCAGTCCAACTGCTGTGAAGACACAAGCAAATCCCTTGCCCCAAGTTATTAATTTGAACGGCCCTTCAATTTGCCCTGTTTCTGGGTTTCTGATCAGAACCAAAGGATTTTCCTTCAGTTTTGCTCTTGGATTGACCGCTCCCTTGAATGCAGAAGGCTGCACAAGCTCACAATCTGGACAAGCACTAATGATTTCCTTTGCCTGACTTTTGGAAATGTGAAAACTTCCCATTAGTGCTTGAGCATTCTGATGAAAGAATGCATGATTCAATTTTGCTTGTTCGAAAATGTTTGGTAAAGTCCTTGAAACTGTCATGGTCAATTTGTCTGCGTGTGCATTGCCTTCCACCAAAAATCCCAGGAGGGATGAATGTGCCCTCATGTCAGAGATAAAGTATTTATGTTTTCTGTTTTGCAACAATGTCCTCATGCACAGCAAATATGAATACAAATTTTCACTGTCAACCCCTCTCAAAAGTGAATCTCCAAGTCTCCCGACTACACCAGCTACACAAGCTGAGTTTGTGATCAAACCAAAAGGTTGCTGAAACAGCTCAAAAGCTCTGACCACTCCTGCTAATTCCACTATTTGTGGTGACCCTTGTACTATTCTTATATCTGATTTCCATTCCCCTGTGATGTCATCCTTTGGCTTTTCCCTGAAACTTATTTTTGCCTTCAACAATCTGTGACTTGGGAAATGAATAGTACAAACACCAGAGTGATCTAACAATGCAATCTGCAAGTTCTCTGATTTCTGCAATGCCCAATCAAAATATTCTTTTTTCAAAGGCAGGTAAATTGTTGTAAAATCTTTGCCTGCCATTGTTTGCAGCCTGGTCCTAGCTTTGATGATGATCTGAGCTATCATCTCCAGACTTGAGAGGACCGTCCTCGGAGACCTGTAAGATAAAAAATTCCACTCTAAAATCAACAATGGGTCTTTTTGTGATGAATCACACTGAAAAATCAACCCATACAACAGTATTTTTTCCCCCAACACTGCAAGAAAGAATGGCAATGATGTTACAAAACAATCCCCTTTCAAGAGATTCATCAGATCCCTGACAACTTCACTGTTACCTCCGCTGAGGCATAGCGACCTGGTTCAGGAACGACACGGCAGCCACACCCAGGCTGCTCGGACCACCAGCTCACAGACACCAGTGTGGTGGACGGCTAATGGCGTTTATTAACTGGTTACATGGAGTTATAAAACCTCTGTTTGCTACATCACTTCCGTCTGCTTACGTTACAAGTTACGTGTTGCTTACCTTATCAAGGACACTAACCAACTAAGAATTGAGGGAGGGGTTGTGTCTGCCCGTACAACACGATATCTTCCGACCGCCTGTCCCTAATCTCCCACACTTCACGATCCAAACTCTTCCATCTCGGGTTTACATTCTGTATACCATAATTCACTGGCATATCCATGCCCTTTGCACCCATTGAACATTTCTTTATGTCTGCCTCTGAAACTGTCTCCTTTGTTTGTGGCTTTGCTGCCGCTTCATCCCCTCCAGGATGTTTTGGAAGCTGCACGTCATTTGGTCCTGTTTCTTTTTCTTTTTCCTTTTCTTTTTCTTTCTCTTTCTCCGGCTGAACAGGAACCAGAGTTTGCTGAGCATCCTCAAATTTTTCTGCAGCTTCTTTCCTTGGAAATACCTGGAAAATCTGAGATATTTTTGGATGTGCCCCCGTCCGTAACATCCCTGCAGCTGTCCCTGATTCTCCATAAGCAGGAGATTCAGAAACAGGCAAACTGCCAGTGGGCGGGGTCTGGCTCCGCAGCCTGTGCTGCCTGGGGGTGGTACCTTCGAGGCTCTCCCCGCCTCGGCCACGCCCCGTCCCTACCAGCTCCGTCACCGCCCGTTCCACCCCTGCCCGCTCCGGCCCGGCGGTCTCCGGCGGGATATCCCGCCCCCTTTCATGCTCAGAACTCGTCCTCCCTGCTTCGTCATTTGAATCTGCCCCCCTCTGAACAGAATTGTGCCTTGGGCCTTTCCCTGCCCCTGCCACGCCTGCGTTTGAACATGCCGCATGGCTTTCTGGGGTTTGTAGTTCTCGACTCTGTACTTCCGTGTTCGGCAGCCCTCTCCCGGCGCTTTGCGACGCGAATGTGTTTTGAGCTATGTGTCCCCTAGCTTGCGTCATCAGCGTGCGCCAAGTCGCCTGCTCGGTTCTCGGGTCTCCCCCCGCTCCAGCTCCGTTGCTCGCTGTTTCACACCCCCCACGCTGCGCAAACCGACCTCCCCCGCGGTCCGCCTCTATCCCGCCCGACGCATCCTCCGTCCGCGCTTCCCCGCGCCCCGACGCGCTCTGACGAGATGAGTTAGGACCGGCTTCCTGCACACGCCGCTTCCCCAGCGTCTCGGCCGCCCCACCTTCCCCCCCCGCGCTCCGTCCCTCCATGGAGAGGGAAAGGAACGGCGAAATGATGTCGCGCGGTGTCTTTGGGTGTGCAAAGGGACTCCGCGGCGGGTTTCTCCCTCCCCCCTCTTGGGAAGGATGTGGGGTGAGCTTTGGAACTGCCTCAAACAAAAGCATGTCCAATTTCCCCTGTTCTTTTGGGTGAATTAAAAGCTTCCCTTTTCCTGGAATTAATTTTGGGGTTTTTGACGAATTTCCTGACGAATCTTGAAATGCATGAGAGTTCCCCCTCCTCCATACCCCGGAGGAGCTATTGACCTTGCAGATAGCATTCCTCTGTCTCCTGGCACTCCCTGCCCCACAGATAAACCTCTGCTATCTTGCTTTTCGCTGCTATTTTCTGTTATAACTTCTAATTTAATTTTCCCCGCTGCGGTTACAAACCTCGCAGCTATCCTGCCTTTTTTCTGTCTAGAAATCTTTTCTTGTGAAATGTTTGACCACATGGTGTGTGTTTTCTAAATCTCACTGTCTCACCAAAGCCGAAAGGCTTGCTGCAGCTGTGTCCAGTCCGCCTCAGGGTGTGTCCTGATCACTGCCCGCAAATCTCAGGGTGACGGGTTCCAGGGCCCCTTGGAAAACCGTCGTCTGGGACGAATTGAAAATGAGCTGTTCTTCCTGGCCAGATAGGTGTTTTTTCTCTGGAGTTGTCTTGGTTTGGCTTTGATCTTCTGAGAGCTCTGATGTTGCGGCAGATGTCTTATTTTTCTCGTTCAGAGATGCCAGATGTCGTGCACCCAGAGATGCCAGTGGCTTCTGTCCCATCTGGGTCGCCAGTTGTTTCCTGTCCCATCTGGGGTGCCAGTTGTTTCTGCCCACTCAGGGACGGCAGTTGTCGGGGGCTCCTTTTCCCTGGAGTTTAACTTCCCCGGCATTCAGGTGGTTTTAGAGTTCTGGCCCTCTGCAAAGCTCTGTGCCAAACACAGGAAAAGATGGAGTCTTCAAGGTTACATGCTTCATTTATTAGTTCTTATCTTACAATCTCCAACACCATAAGTTCCACCTCTTTCCCTTCCTTCCTGTCCTAGGGTGACTTTGTGATGTTTGTATCCCCAATTGTCTGTTCTGTTTGTGCTGTATATTGAGTTCTGTGCTTTTAAGACTGGTTCTAAGAGCAAGGAGAAGAACAGCATTTGTTTTGAGAAAACGGTCTAACTCCTACACATTCTTCTCCGGACGGGGTGTTCGGCGGAGGCTTGGAGAGACTGCAGGACAGAGATCTTTTTGCTTTTAGTTAGTTTCAGCTAGCTAGGGCAGAGAAGTTCCCTGGACTGGTTTTTTTTCCTTTTTTCTTGGAACTGTTTAAACCTGCTCTGGACTGAAAAACCCAGGGGAGCACTGGGGGCTTGCACCTGCAGCCCACCAGGGCCTGGACCTTGGCATTTTCCAGCAGCGCCAGAGGGACTGGAACTGATGAGAGACAGAGAGAGCCGAGCTACATCCATGGCAAGAACTTTCTCAATTTGCCATCTCACTCCAGAATGAGAGGTTTTATTATTTCATATTATTCATTCTTTATACTTGTATGCACTTTGTTAAGTAAAATAGTTTTTTCAACTTTTCTCCGAAGAAGTTTTTTACTGGACCAGTTAGAAGGAAAAGCCATTTGAGGTTACTTCCCAGAGGGATCCCATTCAGGGGTTTTTGCCCAAATTTGTCCCTAAACCAGAACACTTCCCCAGTTTCATTTTTATAACCAGTAGATCTCCTGGGGTAAAATCCTCCTGTCCCCTTCAGTCACTTTTTGTGTGAGCCAACACCACATCCCTTCCTTGGTTCCCTTTCCCATTTTTCTTTGTTCAGGACACTCATTTTTCCAGTGTCCAAATTTTCTGCAATTTGCACACTGATCTCTGCCCAGCCGGGGTGGTCCTTGTCTAGGCAGTTCTTGTCCCCGCCTCCCTTTCCCTTCTTCTTTTACTATTGCCATTAGTTTTCTCATCCCTTGCTTATATCCTTCTTCTCAATTGCTGAAAACCCTCCATGCCTCATCTAATAAGGCCTCTAAATTCCTTCCCTCTGGTCCCCAGAGCTCCTGAAGTTTCCTCCTGCTATCTCCCGTAGATTGCCCTAAAAATAAATTTACTAGCTGCTGTATCCCTATCTTAGATCTGTGATCTAATGGTGTATGGCAACGCATCACATCTCTCAGGTGATCTAGAAACTCAGAAGGAGTTTCAGAGGGAGCCTGCTTAATTGCATACAAAGTGGACCAATTTATAGTTTTGGGGATGGTCTGTTCCATCCCCTTTGTTACCCATTCTTGATAATTTTGTATTTTTACTAAGTGCTCTTCATTATTTGGATTCCAATTCTGATCCTGGAGAGGAAAAACATCCTTAACATCCTCTTGTGTTGTCCTGGAAAAGTTTTCTGCTAAATCCCCTGCTGTTTTCAAAACTAGCTATTTTTCCATCTCTATTAATGCCTCCAGTAATAACTGCAGATAGGACCAGTTGGGTTTATGCTGCTTGATCATATATCTTAACCTTTTAGCTGTTCCTATTGGGTCAGTCCTATAATTCTTGGCAACTTCTTCCCAGCCTTCTAGGTCAATTGTAGAGAAAGGGACTTTAACTAACACCATTTCCCCACTGCTTCCCATAAAGGTGCTTGTATTACTTCCTTTGTTTGCTTTCTAGTCCAAGATGCTATGGGACTGCTTGTGCTCTTGGAAGGTTCCTCATCATCACTATCACTGTCAGGCAATGGGGGATACAATGTTGTTTGTAAGTCAGAGGTACGTGGAGGAACAGATGGTCCAGCTTGTCTCCTTTCTAAGGAAACTGAATCTGCTCCCCTTTGTCCCCTTTGCCTCTCACGGGGTGGCTCAAATAAATCCAGTAACTCTTGCGTGTGTGTGTCTCTGCTTGGTAAACCTTGTCATGAGGAGTGCAATGCTGGTTTATTGAGCAAATACTAAAACATCATTTAGGCCTCCTTCTATTAGCTTTGTTTTCCTTTTCAAGGGCTAATACCAGGGGATCAGAGGGGGCTCTGATCCCACAATCCCTCTGTCATTCAGGGTGATTTTGGAGGGAAGAAAACATATCCGCATATGAGACTTCAGACCATTTTCCCTCACGCCTGAGGAAAAGCATAAGCTGCAATAATGTGTCATATTCTAAACTGCCATTTTGTGGCCACTTGGTTCCACCTTCTAGCCGATATAGGGGCCACCACTGGCTGCAGTACTTCACAAGGGTGCATTTGGATTCTGTACCTCCCGAGCCTGCAATTTCCTTCCAGTGAGCTAGAATACAGCCCAGTTGGCTTGCCCTAGGGATTCCCTTACTTTCTCCCGATCCCATTATTTTCCTCTCTTGTTTTGTTTTCACCCAAATCTCTTCTTACACTCTCGTACAGTCTTTTCCCAATCTTTCCTTTTACACTCCAAATCCCTGGGACTACATGTGATCCTCCATAAAAATACTCTAAAATATCTCATTCAGAGTCCTCTTCACCCTGTTACCCCACACTGAGCACAAGCACTGTCTTCTACTCAAGGAACGACACCACCACTCTCCACAGGACCCACAATTAACCAATGCCCACGCTAAATGCCTGCCCTTGCTTGCAAAAAACAGATGGTCCCACTCCTGTTCGTCTGGGTATTCAGGTCTCTTTTTGGTGCAGGCTGCTTCCAGTCTAATGCAACCACATTCCCTGCAAGACTTATATAGTCCTAAATAAACTTGCTGGTGTCCCCCCTATCACGCAATTACTTTCAGGGGTTACAAACTCCCAAGAGTCGAGCCCAAACCACTGGGGGAGAGGGACTCATTCCAGTCCTCTTGCAATGGTCAGAATGATCGTCACCAATGCACTATCTACGGCAAGGCACACTAAACAAAAAGCAATACAGCAAAAACATTAAAACAAACAGCAGTAACAAAGAAAATACACTTTATCAAATAAACCTTAAATACAATACTCACAAGAAACAATCCCTATAGAAAGCACTCCATCAAAGTAGAATGCAAAAACCCTTAAGAACAGAACTCCTGGCAAGCAACACTAAACAAGCCCTAAAGCAACATGCCGTAAAGAGAAAATATTGAAAAATAAATCTCAAAGAGTTCAAAGAGTTCCCTCGTTCACACGGTAAGGGATATATAAGCGGTAGTTTGATGCAATTATGGCTTTTGACACGAGATGGCAGTATTACCTCAGAAATACACCACAGCTCCCAAAACCATGGTCACCTCACACAAACTTTCAGGCACGCACAGAACTAAACACAAAACACATCCGAACTTTTAAAACTCACACACACAACCAAATAGCAGCAATAAAACAGGAATTCGTTCGATTCTCCCCCAGAACGGCTAGTGGCAGATCCACGGTCAACGAACCCCTCCCTGCTGCCTTTCCTTCGGTCAGTGGTCCATCCTGCTAGCTGCACATTTGGCCAACGATTGCTTGCAAGCCTAAAACCCACCAAGACTCTCTGTGAGACTTATCAGTGGTCTCTAGGGGGCCCCCTTTCTAAAGAAATACATACCGTTTCTCTGCTGTTTAAGAGGTCGTTGTCTGTCCCTGCAGTGAGCGACCTGAGAAGCAGAATTCCTTCCAGAGAAAATACTGGGGATGCCTTAGGAAGTCCACCCTTCAGTTATTCCTATGGCTGGGCAGAGAAAGTCCCATCTGGGGTGCCAAAATGACACATAGAAAGACTCTAAAAAAGACTCTAAAACTCAGAGACAAATTATGTTTTAAAGTAGGTTGTCCTAAGCTACAATGTAAGATGTGTCCAAAGCATGTATTCTATCACCATCTACATGAGCTGTTGAAACTAGGTTGGGCAGTGTTTCCCTTGCCCCCTCCCTCCAGACTATCTTCTGTTAATGGCCCATCAATGCCCTGCTGCATGACTCATAGATAACTCCCTCCAGGAGCTATCTCTGTTTAATGGGCAATCAAGGACCCATTGCAAGAGTGATAAAATGATATCAGCTCATTGTGAGATGCTCCGCCCAGGGGGAGGAGCCAAGCATTCCCACCTGGATATAATCTGGGATTTGGGACAGCACAGGCAGTCATACCCACTGGATTCCCAGAGGACAAGAGCTACCAGACCTTTCTACAAGATCACTGCTTCAACAAGACCACTTCATCTAGACGGTTGCCACCACAGTGTCAGGTTGTATTCTGACTCTGTCAGTGATCTTTTGTACTATTGCATTTGTTTTATTTTATTTTATTTTACTTTGTTTTTTTCTCTCCTATTAAATTGTTTTTTTCTGACTTGGAGTCTCTTGCTGGTTTTGCCTTCAAGCCAGCACACCATCGAAATATAAACTTGGGAAACAATGGGGAATTCACAGGTTTTTATATATGCCCAATGCTTCATCAGCACTTTTGGGTAGGGATCTATTGGAACTATTAGAGGTAAAAAAAAAAAAAAAAAATTTGAGAGATTACTTTGGAGGTTGAGGACCAACAATATGCGGAATTGTTAAGCTTGATGTAGATAACGAATGCAGCTAATGTTGAAAGTGAAGGTGAGATTTACAGGAAAATAATAGATCAGGTATTTTCTAGGGTTTGAGCTTCTAACATACCAGGAGAGCAAAGAATGCACCCCCAGTGCAAGTTAAGTTTAAAACAAAAGAAAACAACTAGTTAGAGTTAAGCAATACCCCCTGAAAAAAAGAAAAGTTAAGGGATTAACCCAGAGATTGAATTTTTTTTTTTTACCTGTTAAAAAGCCTGATGGATCATAGCTGTTAATAGGATAACTGAGGATTTATACCCAGTGGTTGCCAACCCTTACACTTTGTTAACTTGTTTAACACCTGAACTAACATGGTTTATTGTTTTAGATTCAAAGGATGCTTTATTTTGCCTTCGTCTCCATGAAGCCAGCCAGAAAATTTTTGCGTTTGAATAAAAAACTCAACTCACATGGACAGTGCTTCTGCAGGAGTTAAAAAAATTGCCCACCTTGTTTGGAGAACAACTAGCAAAAGATCTGGAATCCTGGGAAGCTCCATCAGGAGAAGGACAGCTGTTACAGTGTGTGGACGACCTCCTGATAGCTACCAAAACTCAAGAGGCACGTCTGGAGTGGATGGTAAGCCTCCTAAACTTTTTGGGCCTACAGGGGTATCACATATCCCAGAAGAAAGCCCAGATGGTGAAGCAAACAGTTATTTATTTGGGCTATGAGGTTAGTACTGGACAAAGAACCTTAGGACAGGATCACAAGGAAGCAATATGCCAGACCCCAAAACCCCAGACAGTAAAAGAACTGAGAAATTTTCTAGGCATGACAGGGTGGTGCAGACTGTGGATTTATAACTATGGGTTACTTGTTAAACCTCTGTATGCCTTGATCATGGAAGGGAACAGGGATCTCCAAAAGAAGCAACGCGAGCCTTCGACCAGCTAAAGAAGGCCCTCATGTCAGCTCCAGCCCTGGAACTTCCAGATGTGAGTAATGTGGGAGATTAGGGACAGGCGGTCGGAAGATATCGCGCTGTACGGGCAGACAGAACCCCTCCCTCAACTCTTAGTTGGTCAGTGTCCTTGATAAGATAAGCAATACCTAACCTGTAACGTAAGCAGACGGATGTGATGTAGCAAACAGAGGTTTTATAACCCCATGTAACCAGTTAATAAACGCCATTAGCCGTCCACCACACTGGTGTCTGTGAGCTGATGGACCGAGCAGCCTGGGTATGGCTGCCGTGTCGTTCCTGAACCAGGTCGCTACACCTCAGCGGAGGTAACAAGTGGTGCTGAAACCCGGGAGTCGCCCTGGACATTGGGAGTCGCCCTGGACATCGGGAGTCGCCTGGACGGGTGAACGACGGCCGAGCGGCTGGTCCAGCTCGGCGGGAGGGACGCCTCCGGACCCACGCAGAGGATGGAAGCTCTCGTGAAGGTCGTTTCTCAGATTCATAAGCAGTGGGGAATTGATTGTAAAGCAAAAGATTTTACCCTCGCAGTGACGAGGCTTTTGCAACTTAGTATTATTGATCGTCTGGTGGATATCCTCCACCCAGATGTTTGGGATCAATGTACTAAAGCTCTTGCCGAAGACACAATGTCTTCCAGCTCAGGGAAAAATCTTAAAGCATGGGGGAGGGTCGTAAAATCTTTACAGAAGGCGTTGCATGAACAGGACACCTGGAGAGCTGCGCGAAATTGTTTAAAGGTTTCCCCCCAATTAGGTATCGCAGCAGCAACGCAAACTTTCTCAGAGGGAACTGTTGTTGAGAATTTTCAGAATGTAAAAGAATGTACTCAGAATGTTAGTAATAATGCTCAAAGTGTTGATGAAGTCAGTTTGGCTGAATGTATGGGCTCGGGATCAGAAGGTCAAGAGCTTGCTTCGAAGCCCCCGGGCTCAAGGCCGCTCACTGAAGAGATAAAACAGATGCAGTCATTTTACAGCGGTCTAGCTGAAGAAGCTAGGAATGCTGAAAAAGTGGGGGAGGGACCTCCACCTTATGCGCCTCAAGATAGCGCTGAAAACAAAGAGAGCTCGTTTGCGAATGCGGGGGCGCGCGAGCAGAAAAAGGGAGGAGAGCACAAAGAGAAAGCTGAAGCCAATCTTTGCCAAAAAGCACGTTTTTCTAAGGCAAGAAGCTCCCACAGCAGGAGGCGGGGGTAGCGCAGGTACAGGAGGCCCAGGGGGAAGGAGTGGCTCAGCCCCGAGAGAAAGGGGCAGGGGCCCAGAGGGAAAGGACGGCCCAGTCCTGAGGGAAAGGGGCGGGGGCCAAGAGGGAAAGGGCGGCCCAGTCCTGAGGGAAAGGGGCCGGGTCGGAGCCCGACCAAAAGGGTCCAGAGCCCGGAAGCAGCCAGTCAGTCGACTTCCGGCTCTGACTCGGACTCTAGCTGGGACTGGGACAGCCGGTCCTCTGCTGCCGGCTCTGACTCCGGCTCTGACAAAGAAGAAGTAACAGTATATAAAATCAGTAACAACAATGTTTCTACTTGGGCTGAGGGGAAGTCAGAACAAACTCCCCTCACAGACTGGAAGAAGATAAAAATGGCATGCTTTAAATGCAGCCAGGCATTTAAATTGGGCAAACATGCAAATTATCAGACTCACACCTTCAGTGCCCCAGTCATTCAAACCCTATCAGATTCTCACAGCATGCAGACACAGGAGAGAGGCCACATCTGGCACCTCCTCCTCATTCAGTCCTTTAGCTATCTACCAAAAACCTAAGTCAGATCCTTACAATTTGTTTCTTAGTGTGTAAATGCTACCTTTTTGTCCTTGAACCAATCCAATCCAAACTTTACAAAATCATGCTGGTTATGTTATAATGCAGAACCTCCTTTTTATGAGGGTGTCGCCCTTGATGCTCCTTTTGAATACTCTGCAGCAAACAATCCACACAACTGTAAGTGGGACACCCCCCGGAGAGAAATTACCCTGAGTCAAGTCACAGGCCGAGGCAAATGCTTTGGCAGTGTAACCGTAGCAAAGCAAATGGGAAATATCTGTACTGAGTTCATCCAACCTAGTCAAAAGACTGACAAGTGGGCAGTTCCGTTCCTATCAGGAATGTGGGTCTGTCAACAAATTGGAATAACCCCCTGTGTGTACCTTAACAAATTCAATAACCTTGCTGACTTTTGTGTCCAAGTTCTGATTGTTCCTAGAGTCCTGTATCACCAAGAAGAAGAAATGTATCACTTTTTAGAAGAAACCATCCTGCTCCGCAAAAGAGAAGTAATGACAGGTATAACCATTGCAATGCTCCTTGGCCTAGGAGCCACTGGCACAGCCACAGGTGTTTCAGCTCTCGTCACCCAACATCAAAGACTTTCTCAGCTGCAAATGACAATTGACGAAGACTTACTGAGAATTGAAAAATCCATCTCCTCTCTGGAAAGATCTATCTCCTCGCTTTCAGAAGTCGTCTTGCAAAACAGGCGAGGACTGGACCTCTTGCTCATGCAGCAAGGAGGCCTGTGTGCCGCCTTGAGAGAAGAATGCTGTTTTTATGCAGACCACACCGGAGTCGTGAGAGACTCCATGGCCGAACTGAGAGGAAGACTGGCCCAGAGAAAGAGAGAGAGAGAGGCCCAACAAAGATGGTTCGAGTCATGGTTCAATCAGTCCCCATGGCTAGCCACCCTTGTTCCCACATTAATAGGCCCTCTCACCATGATACTCCTGACATTGATTTTTGGGCCTTGCATTTTGAACAAGTTAGTGTCGTTTGTTAGAAGACGTTTAGACAAAGTCGACATCCTATTTGTCGAACGCATGCAATTATCGTGAAGTGTGTTTGTTACTAACATTTTATATTATTTTTGTATCCTATTATACTAACTTTAACAGCTTTTGTATTTTTATGACATTTATACTTTTATAACATTTATACTTTTATAACATTTATACTTTTATAACATTTATACTTTTATACTTTTATACTTTTATACTTTTATACTTTTTTATTTAGTCATGAGAGGGGGGGGAAATGTGGGAGATTAGGGACAGGCGGTCGGAAGATATCGCGCTGTACGGGCAGACAGAACCCCTCCCTCAACTCTTAGTTGGTCAGTGTCCTTGATAAGATAAACAATACCTAACCTGTAACGTAAGCAGACGGATGTGATGTAGCAAACAGAGGTTTTATAACCCCATGTAACCAGTTAATAAACGCCATTAGCCGTCCACCACACTGGTGTCTGTGAGCTGATGGACCGAGCAGCCTGGGTATGGCTGCCGTGTCGTTCCTGAACCAGGTCGCTACACCTCAGCGGAGGTAACAGAGTAAACCATTCTTTTTGTTTTCACATGAAAAGCAGGGGATTGCCTTGGGAATACCAGCACAAAACCTGGGCCTGTATCGCAGGACATTTGCCTAAGCAGCTGCATGTAGCAGCTAAGGGATGGCCAGGGTGCCTCAGAGCCATTGCAGCAGTGGCAGTGAACACCCAAGTTCACCCTAGGCCAGAAGATGACTGTGCTAGTATCCCACACAGTGTTTGCAGTCCTAAAAGTGAAAGGGGGACATTAGCTCTCCCCACAGAGATTCCTGAAGTACCAAGCCATAATGGTAGAACAAGATGATGTTGAGATTGTGGTAGCTAACATTGTGAATCCAGCTTCCTTCCTCAGCGGGAGTATGGGAGAACCAGTGATCCATGATTGCCTGGAGGCCATCAATGCCACCTACTCCACTTGCCCAGATCTGAAGGATACCCTGCTTGAGAATACTGAGACCTGGTCCACCAATGGAAGCAGCTATGTCATCATTTTGGCGAGCCAGGCAGGAGGATCTCTGTCCGGCTGTGGGAGCGGCCGAGGAGCGGATTCCCTGGCGCGCCCCCAGGACCTTCCCGGGAGGGACCCCGGACCTCGGCTCGCTCACCGCGGGGACAGACAACGACCTGCTGGCCTTGCAGATAAAGGTATGAATTAAATATCGGGGAAGGGGCAGCTGATAAGTCGTGCAGAGACGTCTGACGGGCAGCACAGTCCCGGTGGGCTTGCAAGCAGCCGGCCAGGGAGAAGCCGGACACAGAGGGGGAGGGATCGATCCCCGGCCGATAGCGCGGCCGATGAGAAGGGGTCTCACTGAGCTAATAGAGCAGCCCGCTAGCGACTCTGGGGGTGAGTCGAGTGAACCCTTGTTTTGCTGCTATTTTGTGTGAATGCTAAGTCCGGACACGTTGAGTCATTGAGTATGATCAGTGAGTGAGTGAGTGAGACGCACCAGAGGTGCGGAGCGATTGTGGAGCTCTATCCGCGTTTCCGACCTCGGGCGACTGAGGCGGCCAGAGAAAGGCAAAGCGACTGGAGTCAGTGTGGGGCAAACCCGAGTGTGAACGAGGGGCGTTATGTTTGAGTGTGAAGTGGTTAACATTTGTTCCAACCGTGAACAGACAAATTGACGGAGTCTCTCCTCAGCAGTGGTTTGGGCTTGATCCTTGGGAATTGATTGATCCAGTGAATTATTGGCTAGGAAGAGGGAATAAACGGGTCTATCTAGGAAGAATATACAGAACTTCTGCAGGGAGATTGGTGGCCTTGGACTGGGAATAACCTGCAGTACAGACCCTAAGTATTCCAGGGGAGGTGAATGGGATAGCCTGTTCTTGTGGGAGACTTAGAGCTGTCAGAGAATCAGGACATTGGCATCTGGCATGGGTATTATTGCAGTGTAGAGATTGTGAAAAATGTTGGTATTGTTACTCTAATAACCAGCAGGGCATATGCCCCCTGTGTAAGCTGAAATATTATCTTAATCAGGTTGACGTTGAACCTAAAACTTTGAAGGTTGCATGTGGAAAGTCACATTGTGTGCCTGCAAATTGGGGCTGTGTGTGGGAAGATAATTGGGAAGTGACTCCGAAATTGTGTGAGGAAAAGTTTGGGCGAAAACGGGACGGAACAAGGAGGAGGAGATAATGGGTATTGAACAAAGCAAAGAGATCCCCAAAGCGAGTCCGCGAGGTTGTATTATTGCACATTGGAAAAATATTGCTGGACGTGGGGGAACTGAGAACAAGAGAGATCTTATCAGATTTTGCAGATTGGTGGCCACGCTATAAATTAGATGATGGAGCGAGGTGGCCACCTAGCGGAAGTTTGGATTATAACACGCTATTGCAACTCATGCTATTTCTCAGGAGAGAAGGCAAGTGGACGGAGGTGTCATATGCCGATATGTTTTTCTCCCTTCGAAATCACCCCAAATGGCAGAGGGATTGTAGGATCAGGGCTCCATCTGACCCTCTGGTGTTAGCCCTGGAGAAAGAGAATAAGACTAAGAGAGGAGGGCTTAAACGGTGTTGTTCAGCATGTAGCATAGGGCAAAGATGTACAAAATCAGACAAGGTTTACCAAACTGTGGCCCAGGAACAAGACCTGGTAGATGATTTGCTTAAGCCTCCCCACATAAGACAAGAAAGGGATGAGGAGGAGGATGTAGACTCAGAGGGTGCAGACACTTTCCCGATTGCACACCGGACTAGACAACAGACACACATATTACAGGCACCTCTGCGTGAGGCAGTGGGAGCAGAGGGAGGAGTGGTATTAGTTAAAGTTCCCTTCTCCACAATTGATTTGGAAGCATGGGAAAAGGTCGCTAAAAACTATCGCAGTGATCCAGTTAACACAGCCAAATGTCTGTGATATATAATAAAACAACACAATCCAGATTAGAGCGATATGCAATTATTATTGGATGATCTGACTGAGACAGAAAAACAATTAATCATAAAAACGGCAGGGGATCTGGCAGAGGATTATTATAAAACCCAACAGCTGGATGTGAAAGATTATTTCCCACTCCAAAACCCACAGTGGGATCCAAACAGAACAGCAGAATTGAAAAAATTGGAAAGCTATCAGGAGTGGTTCGCAAAGGGGATGGAAAGAGCCATTCCCAAAACAATAAATTGGTCAGCCTTATATGCAATCAAACAGGGGCCCTCTGAGTCGCCATCTGAATTCCTTGAGAAATTAAGAGATGCCATGCGTCATCACACATCACTGGACCCTGGGTCTGAATTAGGGATACAGCAGCTAGTTAATCTATTCCTAGGGCAGTCTACAGGTGACATAAGGCATAAACTTCAAAAGCTTCGAGGAACAGATGGGAGGAACTTAGAGACTTTGTTAGATGAGGCGTGGAGAGTCTTTAGTAACCGGGAAGAAGGATATAAACAAGGAATGAGGAAGCTTGTAGCTGTTGTAAGTGAAAGAGAGAAGGGAAAATGTGGGCAGAGACCACCTAGGCAAGGCCCGTCCCAGCTGGGCAGAGACCAGTGTGCGATCTGTAAGAAATATGGTCACTGGAAAAATCAATGCCCAGAACAAAGACGGGGTGGCTTTCAGGACAAGGTAAACCGAGAGAAAGGAAAGGTGACTGCATATGTGGAAGAAGACTGAAGAGGACCAGTAGATCTCACCCCAGAAGATCCACTGGTTATAAAATTGGAACTGGGGGAAAAAGGGAAAGAAGTAGAATTCCTGGTTGACACAGGAGCAACGTATTCAGCCTTAAATAAGACTTTGGCACCTGTGGGGACGAATTATGTTACAGTGATAGGAGCAACTGGCCAACCTGAAAAAGCATATTTTTGTAAACCATTAAAGTATAAGCTTGGAAAGCAATGGGGCATTCATAAATTCCTATATCTGCCCAGCTCCCCGAGACACCTTTTGGGGAGAGACTTGCTAGAACAATTACAAGTAGCCATTAAATTTAAAAATGGGGAGGTCACTCTGGAGGTAAATGATGAACAATATATAGAGGCATTAAGTTTAATGTTGACAACCGTTCAGACAGAGGGGGAAATTAGCGAAGAAATAATAAATCAAGTGTTTCCTGGAGTATGGGCCTCCAGTGTACCAGGGAGAGCGAAAAATGCACTTCCTATATTAATCAAACTTAAGGAAGGGAAACAACCCGTTAGAATTAAACAGTACCCCCTGAAGAAGGAAGATAGGGAAGGAATTAGTCCCGTAATTGAAAACTTTTTGCAATTAGGGCTGTTAAAAGAGTGCCTGTCTGAGTTCAACACTCCCATTTTGCCAGTCCGGAAACATGATGGATCATACCGGATAGTACAGGATTTAAGGGCTGTTAACAAAATAACTGAGGACCTCTATCCTGTGGTAGCAAATCCATACACTCTGTTAACATGCCTAACACCTGAGTTAACTTGGTTTACTGTTTTAGACTTGAAAGATGCCTTCTTTTGCCTCCCTATCCATGAGGACAGCCAGAAAATTTTTGCATTTGAATGGGAAAACCCCAAAAGCGGGTGCAAATCCCAGCTCACATGGTCAGTTCTACCTCAAGGTTTTAAGAACTCTCCCACTCTGTTTGGGGAGCAACTTGCCAAAGATCTGGAATCCTGGGAGGCTCCCCCAGAAGAGGGAAAGTTACTGCAGTACGTGGACGACATCCTCATAGCTACCCGGACGAAAGAGGCATGCATAGCCTGGACAGTAAGTCTTCTAAATTTCCTGGGACTACAGGGGTACAGGGTATCAAAGAAAAAGGCCCAGGTAGTGAAGCAAAGGGTAATCTACCTGGGTTATGAAATCAGTGCAGGACAGCGGACCCTAGGGCAAGATCGCAAAGAAGCGATATGCCAAACCCCAAGGCCTCAAACGGTAAAGGAACTGCGAACATTCTTAGGAATGACAGGATGGTGTAGGCTCTGGATACACAGCTATGGGTTGCTTGTGAAACCTCTGTATGCACTCATTACAAATGGGAACAGAAACTTCCAGTGGACAAAAGAGGCCACGCAAGCCTTTCATCAGCTGAAGAATGCTCTAATGTCAGCCCTGGCTCTCAGACTCCCGAATGTAAGTAAACCGTTTTTCCTGTTCTCCCATGAAAAGCAGGGAATTGCCCTGGGGATACTGGCCCAGGACCTGGGTCCATACCGGAGAGCAGTTGCTTACTTCTCCAAGCAACTTGACACAACAGCCAAGGGATGGCCAGGATGCCTCAGAGCTGTTGCAGCTGTGGTGCTGAATATTCAAGAGGCACGCAAATTCACTCTGGGCCAGAAAATGACCGTATTTGTGTCTCACACAGTGTCTGCAGTCTTGGAAGTAAAGGGCGGGCACTGGCTTTCCCCACAAAGGTTCCTGAAATATCAAGCCATCATGGTAGAACAAGACGACGTAGAGATAGTTGTAACTAACATTATCAACCCAGCTTCTTTCCTTAGTGGGAATCAAGGGGAGCCAGTACACCACGACTGCCTGGAGACCATCGAAGCCTCCTGCTCCAGCCGCCTGGATCTGAAGAATGCCCCTTTGGATGACCCAGAAACCTGGTTCACTGATGGGAGCAGCTACGTCATCAGTGGAAAGCGACGTGCTGGGTATGCAGTTACCACCTGCAGAGAGGTAATAGAATCTGGACCCTTGCCAACAAATACTACTGCACAAAAGGCTGAGATAATCGCTCTAACCCGTGCTCTAGAGATCGCGAAAGGAAAGAAAGTAAACATTTATACAGACTCAAGATATGCATTTGGTGTTGTACACACACATGGAGCCATTTGGAAAGAAAGGGGACTGTTAAACTCACAAGGGAAAAACATCAAGCATTCTCAGGAAATATTGCAGCTACTGGAAGCAGTCCAGCTACCTGAGCAGGTAGCGATTATGCACATCAAGGCACACCAGAAGGTGAGCTCTGAATTGGAGGAAGGAAACGAGCTGGCGGACAGAGAGGCAAAAGAAGCAGCAAAAGGTGAGATAACGATCGAGGGAGCCTTAATTCCTGATGGACAGGTCTCCCTGGAAGGTAAGCCAGTATATACCAGAAAAGATAGAAAATTAATTCAGGATCAAGGAGGAAAGTATAACCAAGAGGGATGGGCTATTACTGCAGGTGGGATAATAGTCATCCCTTCTCATTTGTTATGGTCTCTAGTAAGAGAAGAACATCAGGGAAACCCACTGGGGAATAGAAGCCCTGTATAACTATCTAATTGAAAAGATTACTGCCAGGAATTTATATTCTACTGTCATTCAGGTAACCCAGCAGTGTGATATTTGCCTCCAGACCAAACCCAAAAATACTCCCAAACCAAAACTAGGTCAAATTGGAAAAGGCCACGGGCCTGGACAACAGTGGCAAATTGACTTTTCAGAACTCCCAAGAAAAGGGGGGTATCGATACTTGCTGGTTTTAACAGATACCTTTTCAGGGTGGCCAGAGGCTTTTCCCACCAGGAGTGCCAAAGCCCGGGAGGTAACCAAAGTATTACTACAAGAGGTAATACCACACTTTGGAGTTCCAGCCACAATATCTTCAGATAGGGGGCCACACTTTATTTCAAAAATAGTACAGCAAATCAGTCGTCACCTGGGCATAGACTGGGAGCTCCATACCCCTTATCGCCCCCAATCAAGTGGCCAAGTGGAAAAAATGAACCATTTAATAAAACAGCAAATTGTTAGGCTGGGACAAGAAGCTAATTTACCCTGGCCTCAATCTCTCCCACTGGCATTGCTGCGGATCCGAACCAAGCCTAGAGCTAAAGAAAAATTAAGTCCCTTTGAAATGCTTTACGGGAGACCATATGGCGTGCAAAAGGGATTGTCCACCCAGGTAGGGGAGGAGAGGCTGACTGCCTATATGATAGCCTTGAGCAAACAGCTCAAAGCAATTGAGAAACATGTGGCTGGAACTCGGAGCAGAGGGCTGGATGGGCCAGTGCATGACATACAGCCTGGAGATTATGTGTATGTTAAGTCTCTTGCAGAAAAAACTTTGGAGCCACAGTGGGAAGGACTGTTCCAGGTGCTTCTCACCACCTTCACTGCAGTTAAAATCAAGGAACAGAGCGCCTGGATTCACCATTCTCGAGTGAAGAAGGCTCCAGAAACTCCTTGGAAAGTAACCCCGGGTGACAATGAACTGAAATTAAAACTTACTCGGGCATAATGAATACATTGTGGTTGAGAATATTCCATAATTTAGCATACAGGAATCCAATCAGTAGAATTGTTTTGTTTGTTTTGCCTGTAGCTATAGGTGCAACCCAAGAATTGGAAAGTGTCTCTAACCAGAAAAATGTTGAATGGCCTTGGTCCCAGGCTTTCATTCAGTATACTGGATCCATGGGAAAATATTCCGACATAAAGGATTTAAACCTATCAACCGTGGTTATGCATGAAAACCAGATATATGAAAGGCGAGAATGGCAGAAACAAAAGCTGTGGACCCTTCAAGGGACTATAGGGGAGGTAGTCAGAGTAGGATGCCGAATGATTAACGGGACTAACTATGAAAAGGCAATTCAAATTAGTGTCTCGACTTCTCCTGCAGATTATCACCGGGAAATTTGTGATCGTCTAAGTAAATCGGATTGTTGGTATAATTTTACGTTAGTACAGACGGTGAATGTGATCTGCCTTTGGGGTCGTGGTAACAAAGGGCTCTCATTTAAATTTAAAATAACAACTACACCTATTGCAACAACCAAATCAACTGTAACCCAAGCTCAGGCCACACTACCTAAAATTGAACACAAAATTTATGAAATTGGCCCATATGTAATAAGGAATACGGGGCAACAACAACTGTTATTTAATCCAGAGTGGTCTCTTAAGCGTATTGAAGTACTAATGCAAACAAACATTTCTGAGATTCAGCCAGCCTGTTCCTCTTTTCTAAGAACATCATCCGAGGGCTGGACAACATGGTTACAAAGGCAAGTGCACTTCAGAGGCAGAATGAGAAGAGATTTAACTGGAATATTAGGAACAGGATTGGGGGTCTTAAATGGAATCGATTCAGAAATATTAATGAACAAATTAGCCACTGCCACAAATGATTTGGTAAAACTAAGACAACCCCTGCAATCCTCTTTATTAGCACTAGGAACTAGCCAATGGGAAATTTCCAAAATACTACCAAAGTAGAAAGAAGCTGAGGACCAGGACCATAAGCTAATAATAAACGCACTAAATATAGCCCAAAACAATGTGTCGTTAGCCCTCAGCTGCATACAGGCACAATTATGGATACAATCAATCGTTGCTCTAGTAGTAAGAGAGGGAAATGAAGGTACTTTTCCAATTGAAATTCGGAAAATTGTCTGGGACAATGCAAGCAACCTAGAAAGAAAACTTCAGTCTTGGTGGACTCTGGTAAATTTTACCTACGACCCTACCACCGAAATAGCTACTACTTTTGTACTGACTATACGCAATGCCACAATTTATAATATCCACCCTATTATTGCATTAGGATTAAATCATGAAAAAACAGTGCTCTACCCCTCAGAACATAGAGCATGGGCCCGGATAATGAATGAAAAGTGGCAAACTGTGAATTTGGAATCGTGTGTTACCCGGGAACAGCAAGGGTTCATCTGTGACACTAACATGATCGATGCACAAGATATATGCCTAGACACTGAGCAAAACATTTGCCACTTTGAGATTCACCCAGATACTACTCAAAAGACTATGCTTGTATATATTGGCCTAGGCTGTGTATGTTTAAGAACTGCATGTGTTTCTGTAGAAATAGATGATAACAATGTAACCTTGACTACTAGGAACCATTCCAATTTTTGTGTTTGTAATTTTGTTAGGATTGTAGGGTGTGATTTTTCATATTTAGCACCAGTTACATCCCACCAGTT
The DNA here is from genome assembly GCF_015227805.2 of Hirundo rustica. Classification (NCBI taxonomy): domain Eukaryota; kingdom Metazoa; phylum Chordata; class Aves; order Passeriformes; family Hirundinidae; genus Hirundo; species Hirundo rustica. The sequence goes on along the minus strand of NW_026690191.1, from coordinate 524,292 downwards.
GATAAGATCCAATTACACAATGTACCATCAGTTATCACCAGCACCCATTGGAATGAACCTTACATTAGTAAGACAACTAATGAACCACCAAGACCTGACAGAAATCCTGAAAGAGATTCAAGAAAAGGGGCAAAACACTCTGGTTACTGTCTATCATGATGTAAAAGAGATAAGCAAAGTATTACAAAGGGTAAACCAAGACACAAATCACCACTGGTGGGATGCACTCTTTGGATGGTTGCCGACTGCAACTGGGATTTTGAACACACTTTGCCACCCCATCATTGTCATACTGACATTAGTAGGTATAAGCCTGGTGCTATCAAGTGCAATGCTTGTTTGGAATTGGAGAATGTTAAAACGGATAGCGGCACTGACTTCCCTAGCAGCAGCCTATGGTAATGCAATGAGGGATATGTATCGAGATGGGCGGGCTGCTGAGGTGGATTGGGAAAGGAAAAAGCATCAGTATTGCTAAGTAAAAGAATTTACTGATTTTCTAGAAAAGGGGGGACTGAGACAGAGAAAATAAAGCAAGGGTGCCTGGCAAGAGCACATGATATTAACAGAGAACTCTTCTTTAAAAGCACCAGTCTGTCACATATTAGTTTCAAGTCCCCCAGCAGATCAATCTTCTCTCTGGCCCCAGTGGACCTCTAAATTCTTCCTTTAGGGCTCGGGTCACTGTTATGCCCACCTGGTACTGATTATCTACGCATTCTTTGGGCCCCAAAACGGAAACATGATATAGGAGATGGCCAAAGGAACAACAGAGCATGCGCAAGGAGACAAGTTGAAAAGTTCAACTCAGAGGATGACTATGTGCTTCATCCCCACAGACCCCCGACGACCACCGGAGTGATCAATAAGGAGCAGTGCGCAGCCTCAAATAGGCGTGGAACTAATTTTAATACGAAGCGGGGACAGGCGGGGTTAGGAAATAAATATGTATTAGGCGTATCGTATAACCCTAGTTTGTAGAGATAAAAAGGGAGAAACAAAGCTCCCAGGTGTGCGTGTCTTTGAGGAGTTATCCCCATGCACCTCAGCGCTGAATAAATTCATACCTACTCTCATAACCACTCTGTGAGTTATAGAGTCTTCTCTCCGCACATCACCAGGGCTAGCCCTGCCAGTACTGCAGAGACCACTGCGATATCGGGCAATGTTGAGGTGCCTCCCATTCAGGCATCTGGCCCTGTTCCCATAGAGTCCACGGGACAGGGCTTGGCAGATACAACAGCCTTCCCGGGAGGATACCAGGCTTGCCCTGTGTTTAGGGAAACGGAGCACAAAGGGGAGACGCACTCAGACACAAAATTCTCTCCAAGCCCCGATGCCGATGGAGATCTGCTTGGCTGGCTTACAGCCAGCACCTGTGGCTCAGCAGGTCTCGTTGTCTGCACAGCAGCAACGGTCATCTTAGACTCTTGAGAAATGCACAAAGTTCCCCTGGATGCCTTTGGTCCTGTGGGTGAGGGCATAAGTGGTTTCCTCATGGGGAGGTCTAGTGCCACTGCCCAGGGTATCATGGTGCACCTGGGACTCATGGATGCAGATTTTACGGGACAGATTTATTTATGTCATGGTTTCCCCCCCCCCACCCCACCCCCATCACTATCCCCGAAGGGATGCAGGGAAACGGCGGCTTCAGATCCACTGGACTGCCTCAGGTTCCCTGGACTGCTGTCCTGACCAAAGACTGTCCTGAGAAGGTGTGTACCCTGTCCATCCCTGGTGCGATACCATCAGAGATCCACCTCCGCGGGCTCCTCGATACTGGTGCGGACATCACGATTCTCACCCTTGCCACTTGGCCCCCAGAGTGGCCATTGGATTTGGTGCAGACGTCTGTTGCAGGGTCTGCAGGAACAGCGCAATGCTACGTGAGCCAAAGGCCTGTGATGATCACGAACACAGAGGGACAGACGGCCATGGTTTGGCCTCATCACAACCGAAACTCGTACCAAACTCTAGGGGACAGATGGTCTGGCTGCGTGAGGGGGTGCGCATCAGGACAGGTTTTTGATGAGGGTCACTGTGATGAAGGGCGCAGAGTGACCCACGCCTCCTATACGGTGGCTGGTGGACAAACCTGTCTGGGAGAACCAGTGGCCCCTTCCTCAAAACAAGATAGTAGCCCTTTGTGATTTAGTTCAGGAGCAGTTGGACCAGGGGCATCTGGAGCCTTCTACCAGTCCCTGGAACACTCCTGTCTTCTGCATCAAAAAGAAATCTGGGAAATGGAGGTTGTGCCAAGACCTCCGGAAGGGCAGTGCTGTGAAGGAAAGCATGGGGATGTTGCAGGCTGGTATGCCGTCGCCCACCATGCTTCCCGCAGATTGGCCAGTCCTCATTGTGGATCTGAAGGATTGTTTCTTTACAATTCCTTTGCATCCTGATGACAGACTGAAATTTGCCTTCTCGGTGCCAGCTACCAACAATGCTGAGCCCGCACAGCGATATCAATGGAGGGTTCTTCCCCAGGATTGTCACAACTCCCCAGCCATATGCCAATGGTATGTGGCCAGAGCGTTGTCATGAGTTTGCAAGTTTCCTGATTCTCATTTTTATCACTATATGGATGACATATTGGTGGCTGCGTTCAGCCAGGATGAGTTGCTGAGGATACAGCCTCAGTTGCTCAATGCTTTGCATTCTCATGGGCTGCAGATGGCTCCAGAAAAGATTCAGCTACAACCTCCTTGGAAATATTTGGGAGTCAAAATTTTGGAACGAACGGTCCAACACCAAGAGGTACAATTTGTACATTTGGTGAAGACACTGAATGATGCCCAGAAATTGGTGGGTGTTATCAATTGGTCGCATCCGTATTTGGGGCTGACCACATGTCTTGGTTTTGAAAAGACAGGTGTCTGCTATGGAGAGGCAGGCCCCTCTAGGAAATGAGGAATTTGAATCCTTCCCTCCGTGTTACTATAATTTGGAAGATTAAAAAAAAAAAAAAAAAAAAATTTCAGTCAGAGCTATGGGGAAAAGGAATAACAATCCTTTACTAGTAAATATAACAGGACAGACAAAAACCAACAGCAATTATAACAATAGTAGAACAGAACCAAGAACCCCGAGGGCAAACGGTGGAAGCTCTGGCGCTGATGGCTGGAAGCCGGGCGTGGTGGACTGTCCTCCGCAGGCAGGGGGTGTCCTCGGCAGGCAGAGGTGGCAGTGCCGGAGAAGCCGCAGCGGTGGGACCCGGGCTCACCCAAAATCCAGCAGGACAGCGAAGAAACTCCGAATTCCTGGATACTCCAACAGATGGTAGAATTCCCAGGACCAGACTCCTTCGTTAACCGTGGACTCCAGCAGCCAGCAGCCCCTGATCTCTGCTCCCCGGAAGACCAGAGACACCCGACCCCCACCCTCAGCTCTCTCTCCATGAGCTTTTTTTCCCTCCCCCAAACTAAGTGATCAGCTTCTTTTTGTCCAGGTTAAGTACTCAGCATTTAGTCTCCTAGCAACTTGGGGGGGGGAAAAATTCTACAGGAGACTTAACCCTCAACACCACGACACAACTGTCTCCTTTGTTTGATTTGTTAAAGGAAGACTCTGATTTGAAGTCACCTCGCACATCGACCCCTGAGGCAAATCAGGTGCTGGAGGAGGTTCAGTGAGCTGTTTCTGCTCACCAAGTTTATCGCATTGACCCCTTTGTTGATGTCACTGTTTTCATCACCACTCCAGATTTGCATCCCACAGGCATCATTGGCCAGTGGAGTGACAAATGGTCTGATTCCTTGCATGTCTTGGAATGGGTCTTCCTGCCTCATCAGCCACAGAAGATGGCAACTGCGTTGTTTGAGCCGATTGCTCATTTGATAATCAAATGCCAACAGCGGTGTTTGCAATTGATGGGTGCGGATCCCGCAAAGATCATACTCCCGGTACAGAGGGAGGACTTTGACTGGAGCTTTGCAAACTGTATTTCTCCGCAAAGTGCTCTGGAAAACTTTTCTGGGCCGATCACTTATCATCTGCCCAGCCACAAGCTATTGCAAGTGGCAAAATTCACAGAAATTTCTTTGTGGTCCAAAACTAGTCAGGAGCCTGTGCAAGGACCCACTGTTTTTACTGACGGTTCGGGAAGGACAGGTAAGGCCATTGTTACTTGGAGGGATGGATCTGAGTGGCAGGTTCTGGAAGGTCATGAGGATGGGTCAGCCCAATTGGTTGAATTGAGGGCTGCTGTCATGGCATTTCAAAGATTTTCCCAGCAACCTTTCAGTTTGATCACGGATTCCGCCTATGTGGCCAACATGGCACAGCAGTTGGGTCATTCAGTTTTGAAGGAAGTCAGCAATGCTGCTTTGTTTCATTTGTTGAAGACCCTGTGGTGTGCCATTCAGGCCTGGGTTCATCCATACTACATTCTGCATGTGAGGAGTCAAAAGAATTTGCCAGGGTTCGTAGCGGAAGGTAACACGAGGGCCGACAAGTTGGCTAACCCAGCGTGGGTTGCACCTCAGCCTGATACACTCACGCAGGCCAAGGCATTGCATGGGTTTTTCCATCAGAACGCACATACCTTGCAGAAGCAGTTTTAGTTGATGCCAACTGAGGCCTGTGACGTTGTCGATTCGTGTGACAACTGTCACGTGCTTGCTGCGCCTTTGCCGGCAGGGGTAAACCCCAGAGGTCTTAGGGCCTTGGAGATTTGGCAGACTGATGTCACTCAAATTGCTGAGTTTGGCTGGCTCAAGTATGTGCATGTCACTGTTGACACTTTCTCCTCTGCAATGTGGGCTTCTGCTCACACTGGAGAAAAGACCTGCTATGTCATTGCCCACCAGAGGCAGGCCTTTGCTGTTCTAGGCACACCTTCTGCTGTGAAGACTGACAATGGTCCTGCTTACGCCTCCCAGAAGGTGCGGCAGTTCCTGCAGCTGTGGGGTGTGTCACACAAGTTCCCTCATTCTCTGACTGGTCAAGCTATTGTAGAATGCACCCATGGTACTCTAAAGCAGGTTCTTCAAAAACAAAAATGGGGAATGCAGGGTGAAACCCTGCACAGTTGGTTGGCAAAAGCTCTGTATACCATCAATCACCTTACGGTGCCGCAGAATTCCAATAATCCTGTCATTTTGAATTATCATCTTTCGTTACAGGCTTCAGACGCGACGCATCAGCCTCCAGCGAAGGTTCGGGTGTGGAATTTAGTCACCAAACAGTGGGAAGGTCCCTATGACCTTATCGCTTCGGGGCGTGGGTATGTGTGTGTATCCACAGATACTGGGGTACGCTGGGTACCTGCGAAGTGTGTTTGTCCTGACCTGTGACCGCTAAGGGAAAATCCAGCTGATAGGCAAGCTGGAGACCGTGACCAAAATGACCGTGGCCGATGATACCTGTAGGATGTAAATCTGGAGTGGTAATGAACACAGTGATATCAATGGAAGGTTCAATGCGGTACACCTGGTGAGTCGAAACAGCTTGCTGAACCTCCTCCAGCACTTTTTGTGCCTCAGGGGTCAATTCACGAGGTGACTTTAAATCAGTGTCCCCTTTCAACAATTCAAACAAGGGAGACAGTTGTGCTGTGGTCAGTCCCAAGTAAGGATGTAACCAAGTGATGACACCTACCAGCTTCTGAGCATCATTCAGTGTCTTCACCGATTGCATAAATTGCACCTCCTGGTGACGGATTGTCCGTTCCGGAATTTTGACCCCCAAATATTTCCAAGGAGGTTGTTGTTGTACCTTTTCTGGAGCCACCTGCAGTCCATGTGAATGCAGAGCATTCAACAACTGAGGCTGTAGCCTCAGCAGCTCATCCTGGGTGGGCGTAGTCACCAAAATGTCGTCCATATAATGATAGACGTGAGCATCAGGAAACTGCTTGCGAACTCCAGACAAGGCACGGGCTACATACCATTGGCATAACACTGGGGAATTTCGCATGCCCTGAGGCAAAAATTTCCATTGATATCGCTGCGTAGGCTCGGCATTATTTATTGTTGGTACCGTGAAGGCAAATTTTGGTCTGTCATCGGGATGCAGAGGGATCATAGAAAAACAATCCTTCAGATCCACGATGAGGACCGGCCAGTCTACGGGAAGCATGGTAGGCGATGGCATGCCCACCTGCAATGGCCCCATGCCTTCCATCACGGCATTGATCTTTCGGAGGTCTTGTAGCAACCTCCATTTCCCAGACTTCTTTTTGATACAAAAGACAGGAGTGTTCCAGGGACTGGTTGGTTGTTCCAGATGCCCCTGGTCTAACTGCTCCTGTACGAGTTCACGAAGGGCAACTAGCATTTCATGAGGGAGGGGCCACTGGTTCTCCCAGATGGGTCTGTCCACCAGCCACCGTAAAGGAGGCGTGGGACACTCTGCGCCCTTCATCACTGTGGCCCCGATCAAAAATCCATTCCCATTTGCAACCCCCATGCTGCCAAAACACCCCTCCCCCACAGGTTCTGAGCAATCTCAGCAACATGAGGCCAAATTATGGCCATCTGTCCCTCTGGGTTTGCGATGACCACGGGATTCTGGCTCACAAAGCATTGCTTCGTTCCTCCTAAGCCCGAGATCAATGTCTTTGCCAGGCTCAAAGGCCACTCTGGGGGCCAAGCAGCCAGGGAGAGAATGCTCACATTGGCCCCGGTATCTAGGAGGCCGCGAAGGTTAATCTCCGACGGTGTAGCACCAGTCATGGACACGGTACACAGTGTCTCAGGATGGTCTTTGGTCAGGACAGCAGTCCAGTGCACTTGAGGTGGCCCAGTAGAGCTGAAGCCGCCGTCACCTCGCAACCGGTCCTTGGTCCTGGAAACAGAAGACTTAAAAGGAACAAGTTGAGCAATTCGTGTGCCTTTTGGGATAGTCAGAGGGGGGGTGGGTGTGGAGACCATTGCGTGAATCCGCCCTGAAAAATCCACATCAATCAGTCCCAGGTGCACCATGATACCCTGAATGGTGGCACTGGACCTCCCCATCAGGAAGGCTCTCATGCCACCACCCAAGGGACCAAAGGCATCCAGGTGAACCTTGTGTATTTTGTCCGAATCAATCATGACAGACTCGGCTGTGCAGACATCAACACCTGCTAAACCGGAGGTGCTGGCTGCAAGCCTGCTGAGCAGATCTCCATAGGCTGGGGCTGAGGCAGAGACATTTGTGTCAGCACGTGTCTCGCCTTCGCACTCCGCGTTGCGTTTCCCAAACTGACCAATGAATGACCATTCACGTGCACTGTTGCCTTACATGTGTCCGCAGCATGATTCAGCCTTCCACATCGTGCACAAAGAAACAAGACAGCCATAGGCTTCTGTGCCTTTCTGTCCTGTTTCTTCCTGGCCTGAGCACCCCATTGCTGCTGTTGCACACCCTGGGGGACAATCCAGGCAGGCTGCACAGAAGCAGCTACAGCCGGCTGCACAAAAAAATCTGAAAAAACCCTACTATAATGTTGTAATGTATTAATATTGTGTTTCATCAGATTTGTAATCACGTGGTTTGTCCTTGCTCAGCTGTAACCCAACTCTGTTCCCCACCCACCTTATCCCTGATTGGGTAGTGGTTTGTCCCTGCCTCTGGGCCCTGCCCCCTGGGGAAAATGCCCCCATACGGGCGGGGCCTAGGTGTCTCTGGCACCGGCGAGCTATTGGGAAGATCTCTAGCCAAGCAGGGCAGGACTGGAGAATAAAGCAATATTTTCCCTCCCAGACAAAGAGCAGGCTCTTTCTTTTTGCCATCAGCAGTTGTCTAGTCTCGTGAAGAAATACCACACTATAATAACTCTAAAAAAGAAAAACCTCATTACAATAAGCTAAACCCTAACATATGCTTATCGCACACTACTAAATACTGCAAAGCCGGAAATAAAAGCAAGGGAGCAGGGAGATAAATCAGCAGATACCCCAGTCACTCAAGCTACAACCAACACGACAACTACTCATGTTTTAGCTAAACCAAACAATAAAACTAAAACAGTGGCAATTACTACAGTAAAGGAAAAAAAAAGCACACACACAAAATCAATCAACCAGTAGACAATAATCCAAGTAAAAGCCCCTCAATACCTCCTAACACCCAATCAAAAACCAAACCAAGTAACACACAATCAGAACCCCAAACAACTGTAATGGTCTTAATTTAATGAAACCGGGCGGAAACACCAATTAATGTAGAAGTTTTAGTATTTATTCTTTTTCTGTGGGAGGGAGAGATTAGGAGAAAAGGCAAAGCAGGCTTAAGCTTAAAAATGTTCAAAAATAGTTTTATTAACACACACTGAAAGAATGAAAAAAAGAGTCAAGAGAAAGAAAACAAACTAAAACAGAATGACACTTTAAAACATGCTTCTCTCCTCTTACAAACTATTAACTTCCTTATTAAACAACATAGAAAGACACAACTTGTGATTTTCTGTCAGTTTCACTATTTAGACATAATCACTCATTACTTTAGGAGAAGAGTCTCTCTAGAGTTTTCATGGGGACGCTTGCTACAAGACAAAATAGTCCAGTGACTCTCAAATGGTACACATCTGCTACCACCCGGAGTTTTTGCAGACTGTGATGTTCTATTAGCAAGGCCTCTCAGTGTATCTGGGGTACTATTTATGAATAATTCTTCTAGTATAAAATCATCTTAGTCTCAAAGGGTGAGACCTCCTTTTAACCCAGGAGTGGGGGCTTTAAAGTTCTCAATTAAATCTCAATCACATCAGTCCTCAATTTTGATTAGAATTAGCATCGTCCCCAACAACACTAAGATACTACAAAGAAGTAGTCTATTTCTCCATAGTTTTTACCTCAGAGAAGTCTGGTTAAAAATGTCCAGTTTTTCAATCCTATTCCAATATTATTAGTTCTTTCACTTCTAATCCACTGACTTCATACGGTGTCTGTTCTACGTACCCTCTGTTTTCTTTCTTCTTTCTCTCAAGGAGGAGTTGTGCTTTAGAAGTTCCATGTTGCTAGGAAAGGGTTAAATCCACCCAGGCCTGCAAGGGCCACGTGCAGGCCCCGGGCTGCAGGGCTGAAGAAAATGCAAAGCTGTGCCAATGGAGGAGACTGGTAGATGCCCTTTTTTCCACCCCTTGGTCTCATCCAGGGCAGCCCGGCTCAGAGCTGCTATAAAGCTGCAGGCTTTCCTTCTCTGCTGCCAGCGGCGATTAATTTGGGCCATGGCTTAGCCCCTTCTGCTGCAGTCCTGAGCACGTGGTTAGCACTGCCAAACTGCAGCCGCCCCTCTCCCCCCCTCCCCCGCTGGCAGGCAGGGAAAAGGGGGCTCAGACGGCCCAGGCCCTCCCTGTGCGGGCAGCGGCCCCCTGGAGGCCCGGCTGGGCTTGGCCCGGCTGCCCAGAGGGGCAGCAGGGCTTGACCCAGGCCCACCCGTCACCTACGATGTTACCCCATGGCTGATTCTGAAGCAAGAGAGCGATCTGCTGAAGATGAGAGTTTTAAATGTCCTTTCCAAAGTCTCATTGGCATCCTTATTGGTCTAACTAGCTGCCAATATTTTGGCTAGCTTTCTGATAGGTCCCTGTCCTCCCCCCACCCCAAAACCACTCCACGGTCTTGGAAGGGAAAAACATTTCACATTTCTCTATAACCAGAAAACAAAACTGTGCCAACCCATGATAACAACTAACACACAATTAAAAGCCAAACCAACTAACACTAAATCAAAAGCCCAACCAACTAACACAAAATCAAACTACAAAAATAAAAGTATCAAAAATAAACTTAAATTAACAACACAAAAAAAGTTGTTCCTTACTCAATAAACGCATAATACCTCAAGTCATCAACATAGAAATACCACCTATAAGTAAGCACAAAACCAAAAAGTAAATCTAACCATAAACAGTATTTCTCAAATTATCCATAACTATAAAACATGTACTACAATCAAGCAAACCAAACAAATAAAGCCCCTATAATATAGTAAGCAGTAGTGCGAATATAAGTATAAGGAAACATAACAAATTAATTATATTACACTACCCCAAACACACCAAAGTAAACACTATATACTCACAATAATAAAAACCACCACTAAATAACTAAAAACCTACCCTGTACCTCATACTACAACCTGTAACACCATTCTAAGCCTTAAAAAACAAATTCTTTAGAAGCATAATACCCCTAAAAAATTTAAATCAAACAATGAGTCATTTCAAAAACAACCTCATCAACAACTAAACTAAAAAACATAGCATTAAATAAGTGTACCATATCCCCTACCATACACCAATTGCAAAAAGAGTAAAAAAATACAATAGACTATTAAAAACCACCTTAAAAACACTAAATAAAAGGTCTTTCAAAAATTAAAAACAACTAACAAAAACCACCTGTTAATTAACACCCAAAGTTCCACCAACAGAACAAACCCTACTCAATCCAAACTCCTACATACAATAAGTAAAGATAAAACCCCAATAACACATATAAAAAGCTTATTTTAAAAAACCAATTTAAATCAATTCTACTTCAAATACAAACCCATTCATAGAATTGCCTTTACTCAAAGACAAAGTTACACATAAAAAATAATGCATAAAAATAAAACCACACAATGTGTACCTCAGAAAAACCTAATTCTTAAGAACTGTATGTAAATATCACTGTGTACTAAATATCACTGCCATTATCTATATGTAGCTGTATATGATATATTATTTTTATATTGATAATGTATAGTGTATGCATGTGTATAGCTAAAATATATATTAGTTTTAGTAAATTAAGAATATAAGGATAAGAGGTAGAATGTCCTAGGGTGACTTTATGATGCTTGCATCCCCAATCGTCTGTTCTGTTTGTGCTGTGTATTGAGTTCTGTGTCTTTAAGACTGGTTCTAAGAGCAAGAAGAAGCACAGAGTTTGTTTTGAGAAAACGTGTGGTGGTGTGAGAATTGTTTTTATTAAGTTATTAAGTTATTTTTGTACGATTTTAAAGTTATTTTTATAATGGTTTAGTTCACTGTATACCCCTGTGTTCTGCATTGGTTTTCCCTTCTGCATTGGTTGTTTTGCCTATTGTAAAACCCGATGTTTTCTGTCATTCATCCCTTCCCTGCACCTGTCGCTGTCAATCCCCCCCCCTCCTCGTGGTCGCCTGCCTGCCACTCAGAGACCCTTCCCTGGCTTCTAGAATCCTCCGGGAAGGGTGCCGAGTGATAGGCTGGGGCCCAGGAGACCCCCCTCCCCTCATTTTGTGATTGGTCCCCAGTTCCATGGTTCACACCCCCGGTTAACCCCCCCGATCCCTGTGACTGGCTGACCGGTTGTCGCCACCCCTGTTTCCACCCTGGCCTCGGGGTCTCTTCTGGGCGGTGGGTCAGAGAGTGCTGAGCCCCGTGTTGCCTCTCCCCCTGAATGAAATCCTGTTTAACTGAGCCCAGAGGAGTCCGCCTTTTGATTGGCTGCCGTGGGTTGCATTTGCCATCTGCTGGCCGTCGCTGAGAGGGGAACCAAGACCCCACAGGGAGGAGGTGGCTCGCCTGGCTCGCCACCCCGACGTCATACGTTGCCGCGGTGCACAAGACTGAGCTAGCCCGTGGCCGCGCTCATCAGCGCGAGGAACAGCACCGCGACAAAAACGGTCTAACTCCTCCACATTCTTCTCTGGACTGGGTGTTCAGCTGAGGTTTGGAGAGACTGCAGGACAGAGATCTTTTTGCTTTTAGTTAGTTTTAGCTAGGTTAGTTTGAGCTGGCGAGCCAAAGGGTCATCAGCAAAACCCACTCACCCTTCAACAGCCCCGTTTTGCCTGTGTGCAAATCTGAAGGAGGATTGAGATTGACTGTGTTCTATTGTGCCTTGAATGAAGTGACTCCTCCATTGAGCGCTGCTGTGCCAGACATGTTTGAGCTCCAGTATGAGCTGGAGACCAAGGAAGCAAAGTGGTACCCTACTATTGACATTTCCAATGCATTTTTCTCCATTCCTTTGGCAGCAGAATGCAGGCCTCAGTTTGCCTTCACGTGGGGGGGAGTGCAGTACACCAGGAACCGATTGCCCCAGGGGTGGAAACACAGTCCTACCATTTGCTGTGGACTGATCCAGGCTGCACTGGAAAAGAGTAAGGCTCCAAAACATCTGCAGTACATCGATGACATCGTTGTGTGGGGGAACACTGCAGCAGAAGTGTTTGAGAAAGGGGAGAAAATAATTCAGATTCTCCTGAAAGCCTGTTTGGCTATCAAGAAGGGCAAAGTTAAGGGACCTGCTTGAGCGATCCAGTTTCTGGGAGTAAAGTGGCAAGATGGATGTCATCAGATTCCCACTGAGGTCATCAACAAGATCACAGCAATGTCTCCACCAACCAACAAGAAGGAAACACAAGCTTTCTTAGGTGCCATAGGCTTTTGGATAATGCATATTCCTGAGTATAACTGTGGTGTTCTGTTGGCATAGCAGGAGTCCCAGCCATCCTCTAAGTTCTTTGCTGGACTGGTGCCAACATGCTCAGCTATTTGAACAACTGGGCTATGTATAGAATACATTCATTTTACCCTATGGTTTCAACTTTTATGTTATCAAGTTCACCTCTTATTTGTAGGCCTGTGACTCCAATGATGTTATCAGTCTGCACGCAGAAGAAATCTTTAATTCTGGGACAGCCTCAGAAAACAATGTGGTTTCTGTAAACGATAGTCCTCCAATTTTGTCATATAAGTGGGTTTTCCTTTCAGAGATTTGGATTGAAAATTGCTGTAACCTGTAACCTCAGAAAAGAGAAGATATACAAAAGATGGGCTTTCCAGGAGAAATATTCTGACCTGGTAAAATCCAGCAGAAATAGAAAGCCTGCAGAATGTTTTAGGCTAAGCAGTAATAGTGAGAAGAGGGGGAAAATGAGCTTTAAGCTATTTAAGCCAGAAATATTTCGCTTTGGTTTTCAGCCCACTTCTGTCTCTCTGCCTCTCCAATGTTACCAAATTATAGATGCCCCAGCGATCAGAGCTTTGCTGAACTGGAGCCTGAGAACAGAGCACCCTGTAAGGCAGACCCCACCCCGAACAATTGGAGCAGGGGCCTGGCTTCATCCTTGCTCTTAATTGGTACTTGCTGATAGCAGGAATGGTGAACTACTCAGAGGTACCTGTGGTATACCAGGAAACATTGTTATAATTACATATTATATTATTGATTTTTTCAAATATTAAAATGAATGCTATATGTATAATGTTGGAAAACTTTGCTGTATTAATATAGTTTATTTTATTTCTGCTATAAACAAAACTCGGAAATAGTAGTGTGATAAAGATATATATTTCTTGGGCTATAGCATGGTATTAAAATGAAGACTGCTTTTGTTCATGTAGCTAAGAGAATGGTAAAGATAATCAGGAAATTCCTCACATTCTTGGATTATTGTATCTGGATGAAGATGACTGACCAGAGCCCCAGGGGAAGAATTTATTGACCCTCTGTTATCAGGGAATGTGGGGAAACACAGGATGGAGCCACAAGGGGAAATAAAAATGTTGACTTGGTCTGCAGGATGGAATCAGGGCAGGTTGGGGGTTGAAACCAAGTAAAAGAACATCTAAACTCAAAGGAATGTTTGAATAATGCATGAGGGGCTGAGTTGTTGAAAACCAATATAATCACGGACAAAGACCCTCAAACTAATTAAAGTTAGAAAGTGGTATGTTTATTCACCGGCGGGCGGCACGAGAGTCATCTCCAAAAGGCGTGGCCATGCCAAACAAGGCTCTTTGCTCTCTATTTATTCTCCAAGATCTTACATAAAATACATATGCATAACCCCAGCACCTGCCATCCCCATTCTGTATTAAAATGAGGTTATTAGTCCTTCACGCGTGCTCAGTTCTTCTCTTGAATTGGGTTGGTGGTTTTAAAGGATGAAGTCAGGAGAGTCTTCATCAGGTCTCTGTGACCTCCTGACACAATCCAAGGTCCCCTGCTTCGTTATTGATTGATATGAAGTCCAGGTGCTGGCCATTGTTCTTAGTGGTTTCAATCTGTTCTTATAACGGTTCACTTACTCCACTTTTTCTATAAACAAGCTCATAATATAACAGTTAGCTCTAGCTTAGACATCTAATAATCATTAACCTACCATTCACTAATCTAACTTACATCTTGATCAATATAAATTGCTTCTAACCCTTAGCTAAGATCTTAACTCTTTAAAATCATGTTTCAGGTCTATGAATATGTTACAGACTGGTATGTGGCGGTGCAAGAATTGTTTTATTAAGTTTTTATAAGAAGTTTTATGTTATGGTTCAGTTCACTGTGTCCCCAGTTTTGTAACAGTCCATCCCCTTTTGAGTTTTCTGTATAACAAGGTGTTTCATGTCAATCATTCCACCCCCCACCTATCCTTGTCAATCCTCTCTCCCCCCCCTCTCTGGGGCATCCTGTCTATCACTTTGGAACCCCTCCCCAGATTGGGAAATTACCAGGGAGCGCGTCGAGTGATAGGTCAGCCGGGGGGAAATCCCCTTTGCCCTTTGTATCAGTGGTCAGAGGCTTAGAAGTGGACACCTCCTGTTGCCCCCTGAATTCCCTGATTTGCTATCCTGTTGTAACCTCCCCTGAACCCTCCCCCGCTTATAAGATCAGAGAGGGAAATTCAAACGCTCTCTGGCCGGCAGTCTGGATGAGCTGCGGACCTCCCGCAGCTCGGCTTGAATAAACGATTTCTAAACCTGCTTAGCCAAGAGCCATCCTTTTATCTGCTGCCTTCGTCACAACACTATTTGGACCAGCCGCTGCTGAGGAGCCGAGTCCAGCAGGTAAAGATAACCTGTTTGCATACCCGGACTGAAAACGCTCTGGCAGCTGTGCAGATCTGAGCCAGCCAGGGGCCTGCGTCTGCCCGGTGCGGAAAGACACAGCCACACTGGTACATTTAAGGAGTGTTTCTTAGTAGGTGTGTTCTTGGCTGAATGCCAAGTATCTTTAAACCCTTTTGCTTTTGTGTCTCTTATTGTCTTTTTTTTTTTTTTTTTTTTTTAATTAAAGGTTTTAAATTTTACCAGAAAAGGGAACCTCATTTTCCACAACATCAAAGAATTCCTACCAAGGGAATTTCACCTAAGTTAATGACAGTTTTACTGTTGCTTTCAACACAGATGTCATTTCATTTGGTTTCCTTGCCCAACTTTTTTATTATCCAATTTTTTATTATTATTTTTATTTCTCCTTCTTTATTCTGTGTCTGGGTTTGAAAGACAGGTATCTGCTAGGGAGAGGCAGGGCCTCTCTAGGAATGGGGAATTCCAATCCCTTCCCTCCAAGTTATTATAATTTAGAAGATTAAAAAAGCTTTTCAGTCAGAGCTATGGGGAAAGGAATAACAGTTCTTTACTAGTAAATATAACAGGACAAACAAACAACAACAGCAATAATAATAATAATAATAATAATAATAATAATAATAAACAGAACCAAGAACCCAGAGGGGCTTTGTCTCACAAGCCCCAGGCAGTCTGATCTCTTGGGATCCTGAGAGCACCAAGCCGAAAGGGTGGAAGAACTCCAGGCTGATGACTGGAAACTGGGTTGTCTGGGCAGGCAGGGGGGTGTCCCGGCAGGCAAAGTGAGCAGTGCTGAATAAGCAGTGATGGCTGGACAGGGCTGACCCATCTCCAGCAGGGCAGGAGAGGGGCTCCGAATTCCTGGGTGCTCCAGCAGTTGATAGAATTCCCAGGACCGGACCCTCCGTTAACAGTGGACTCCTCATGCAGCCAGCAGTCACCCGACTGTCCTCTCTGAAACCAAGAGCAGAAGAAACCACCCTCAGCTCCTGGAGCCCCCGAGCCTTTCCCTCCCCCGCCAACTAAGTGATCTACTTCTTTTGTGTGGGTCAAGTACCCTTTAAGCATCAGTATTTAGTCTCTTAGCAACTTATGGGGGGGAAAAATTCTATAGGAAAACTTAACCCCCAGCATTCTGCAACAATGCTTTTTCTTTGTGAAAACTGGAAACAAATTTAAAATACAACTCAGTTTCATTAGTTAAAAATGTTCTTTGAAAAAACCTTCATGGATTGAGCGGGGAACCCTGAAATTTAAGGCGTGCCAGGCGTGTACCCCATGCCCTGCCATGCAATGCGGGTGTCTGTGTTTTCCAGTCCCCTGCAGAGCCAGGCGCACACGGTGTGGATTGGCCACCTGCCTCCGCTCTCTAGACAGCTGATCTGGACGGCCGTGTGCCAGCGTTTCGCTGAGCTCCTGAGCGGCGGGGCTGTCCTGCCTCTGCATACCGCTGCTGGGTGAAGCCGTGTAAGGATGCGGTGGGCCGGGGGGCCCCTCTGGACCCCTGCCCATGCTGGGGCTACTGCTGTTGCTGCTGGGGGTCCTGAATGGTGCTGCTGCAGCTGTGGGGGAATGAGGAGGGGAAGGAGTGAGGGTAAGAGGGAAGCACACCCAGGGTTGCCCATGGAGCAGGTAAACAGTGGCACTGCTGGAGCCACCCTGAGCCCCTGGGCAGCCCCTGGGGTGACAGGGCTGAGTGGGGGTGGGGGGGTACATAAGTCACAAATGGTTCTTCGCTAAATACCAGAGGCGGATTATCAGAAGGTTCTAAAGGTGGGCTATCTTAAGGGAAAATACATCTGGCTCCTTTCCAGGATTAACAGGAGCTGACAACAAAACATCCTCATCTGGTTCTGAAACCCATAACTGAGCAAGAAAATAAAACTCTATAGTCAGACTGCTACGGAGCATGTATTTGTTTATTCAGTGCTGGGAGTGAATGGGATCTTTCCACCAAAACCTCAGTTTTCTTTAACCTTCAGTTGCATTTAAAAGTCCTTTTGCACAACATTGTGATTACAACATATCATTAGCATTCTCATATTTGCATAAAGTTGTGCCATGGTTTTACAACTGTTGCTTTCACGCATGCATCAGTTCCTTCTGTGGTGGTCGTCAGTCTTCTGGTGGTCTTTTGATGAAGGCTTCTGTAGTCTTCCTCATGTCTGAACTTTTTACTTCTATCTTCAGCGCATGCTTGGTGCTTCTTGTTTTTCAGTCTAACTTGGTTTTAGATAATTTTGCAGTTTGCAAGTTCCATTAAAACTTGCTATCTTGCTCTTGATGGAGTTTGTTATCTCACTTGCCCTGCTATCTTGCTTTCTTTGCTATCTTGCTTTCTTTGCTATCTTGCTTGCTTTACCTGCACATCTTGTTACAATGTTACTTGTGGTTAACTGTTGGGGAGGATGAAGCTAGAAAGCCCTATAAATATGACTGCTTAGATTCTGAGAATGTGAAACCTATAAGTGAGATAGAATTGAAAGCAAGTTTCGATGTCTGAGATGTCCTAGCTACTGAGTGTCTGGGAAAACAATTATATGGCCAGCTGAAGGTTACCTGCAGATAGATCCAAAGGCCAAATGGGATGTTCTGTCTCACCCCCAATGTATGGTTCATCCCACACCTGTAACCCTCCCCTGAAGTATCAGGCATCTGTAACCCCATTGGCCCAAGTCTTGTTCCAGCCCACCTTGAAGGCCCTGATAAGGGAGCTGAGAGATCGGCTCTCTCTTTTTGCCTGGCACCCTGCCCCTAGGATCTTCCTCTTGGAATTTCCTCTCCCTACATCTCCCTTCCCCCACTCCATACCTCTCCCTTCCCCCACTCCCTAGGCCTTGCCAGGAGTTGCACCTGGCAACTCTAAGCAAGGCCTCACATCCTTTATAATAAACCTCATCTTCTAAAACCCAACTTCAGAGATCTCGCGTCCACATTTCATCCATACCGTCCTGGAGTCCGGCGAAGCAATATCTACAGTTAACCTTTTGTTACATACCACTTAGGTAACCATTCCGTTCATTATCAGTATCCTTTTCATCACCCCCTGCCTCAGCTACTCCCAGGGGCTCTAAAGCACTCATGAAAAATCACCACATTATTATCACTGAATCAGGAATCAAGAAATCAAAGTCCTTACGTCTTCAAAAAGACCCTTCTACTTTAACATCAAAGCTTCTCTCATTTGGAAACCAGCTACAGTGGTCTTTAACTAGTAATAAAAGTTGTTCTAATTTCTTGTCAGAGATTTTATGTCCTGCAGTGTGAAGAATCTGTTGTAATACCTTTAAGTTGAGCCAATGCCTCTGGGACACCCCCCCATTCCATAATATTAGACTACGCAATCCCATGGTACTTTGTGGCTGTGCCCTTCCACGCCGAGCGGGCGCGGGCCCCTGGCTGGCTCAGATCTGCACAGTGGCCAAAGCGTTTTCGGTCCGGGTATGCAAACAAGTTATCTCTACCTGCTGGACTCGGCTTCTCAGCAGCGGCTGGCCCAGATTGTGTTGTGACAGATAAAAGGATGGCTCTCCGCTAAGCAGGTTCAAAGATGGTTTATTCAAGCCGAGCTGCGGGAGGTCCGCAGCTCATCCAGACTGCCGGCCAGAGAGCGTTTGAATTTCCCTCTCTGATCTTATAAGCGGGGGAGGGTTCAGGGGAGGTTACAACAGGATAGCAAATCAGGGAATTCGGGGGGTAACAGGGGGTGTCCACTTCTAAGCCTCTGACCACTGACAAAAAGGGAAAAGGGGATTTCCCCGGGCACCGACCTATCACTCGACGCCTCTCTGGAAATTTCCCAGGCCTGGGAGGGGTCCCGAAGTGACAGACAGGATGCCCTAGAGCAGGGGGGAGAGGGGATTGACAAGGATAGGTGGGGGGTGGGATGATTGACATGAAACAACTCAAAAGGGGATGGACTGTTACAGAACTGGGGGCACAGTGAACTGAACCATAACATAAAACTTCTTATAAAAACTTGATAAAACAATTCTTGCACCACCACAGTTCTTCATCCAGCAAATACCACTGTCCTAATTTTACAGGATTTGCTAGCAACTTACTGTGGCAAGACATGGGTACCCCCCACCCTCCCCCCCTCCCTAGTCCCCACCACAGATGGTTCGTGCATATGGAAAGAGAGAATTCAGAGGCTGAAAAGCCCGGCAAGGAGCCATCTCTGGTGCCAAAAGGGCTCAGGCCTCAACTAAGAGTAAACATCTTAGTCTGGAGAGCAGAAGTGGGGAGAGATAACGGAAAATAAATATTCCTGACTGAGAGACACTGTTTTACAATCTATAAAAGCACACACAATTATCACAGAGGCAGAAGGCTCCTACATGCATACCCTGAAGGCATAAGGGATTTCTCCCCAGAGTTTGGATGTAGATTCCCCCATTACTTTCCTTGGAATTGAGGGGAAGGATCTCAATGTGTGCTCCACCAACAGTTGAATGGTAAGATACATTGAATCCTGAGCTTATACTATTTCTTCGCTAGCTGTAACCGAAAAGGGTACCTTATCATGCACTGTATGTCAACCTACTAGTAGTCTTGTCGTAGATATTGGGGTACATAGGACAGGGTACTGTGGATTTAATTAGCATAGTCAGTTTGATAACCAAGATGCCTTGGCAAGAACAAACAGAGCTTTGAAGATTACAAGATTGGATCAAGACTGGCAACAGGAAAAGAAAATTGAATCAACTTCTGCAAGCAAGAGATGTTGCAAAATGTATAAGTTTGTGTGACAGGTGAGCCAGGGGAACTGAAGCATGGGACAGAACATGTCCAACAAGAGAGACGTTAATGAAACCATGCTTGCCCTTCTGAGCAAGCATGGATCCCCCATCCTAAAACACGACCTTAAGTCACTTCTACGATGGGTGTCATGTGTGTTTTCCAATACCACCCCTTCTTCTATTTTTACCCTCTGCTACTGGGACAAGGTCAGCTTAAAGCTCTACAACCTCTTTATGCTACCTGGCCACGAGCCAGAGCTAAGAATGCTTCCTGCATGGAGGCCGGTCATGGATGTGATTAAAAAGCAGGGAGGGAGCAAGGCAGCCTGCAAGGCTGCCACTGAGATGGCCACAGCAGCCATGCCGGACTGAAACCTGCCCAGGTCCCACTCCCCATCCCCCATCTGCATGCCCTCCCCGACAAGTGCCAGGTATAAAACCCAGTCGCCACCTACAGTCCCACCATTATACCACCAGTGACCTAAGAGCTGCAGAATGCTTATCGCTTATGCGGTGGACCCTGACTCTAGCAGTGACAGACTGTCCCTAGAGGACACGAAGAGAAATGATACTCACACTCCAACTCCAAGGCAAAAGAAGGCTAACTTTATTTAGATTACTTCATTTATATAGATTCTGGACAGTGACCAGGGATTGGAGAACAAGGTTACCACCTCTCCATCCCATTGGCCAGGCTAGAAGTCAACCAATTTTCCCTCATCAGAGAGGAATTTGAAAAACAACTCTTGTTTATGTTATAAGCTTTAGAAGACTCCACTACAAAATGTAAACATTCACAGAAAGCTAATATAATATAGCAACAACAGACAGTCTTTTGACCCCAGCCCCAAAAAAAGATCCGGATATTTTCCCTTTGGATACGCATAATGATTGATTACAGATAAAAAAGAAAGCCCTTGTCCTAGGGTAACTTAATGATGCTTGTATCCCCAATCGTCTGTTCTGTTTGTGCTGTATATTGAGTCCTGTGCCTTTAAGACTGGTTCTAAGAGCAAGGAGAAGCGCGGAGTTTGTTTTGAGAAAACTGCCTGACTCCTCCACATTCTTCTGCGGACAGCGTGGTCGGCGGAGGCTTGGAGAGACTGCAGGACAGAGATCTTTTTTTGGTTTTAGTTAGTTTCAGCTAGCAAGGGCAGAGAAGTTCCCTGGACTGTTTTTTTTTCCCTTTTTCTTGGAACTGTTTAAACCTGCTCTGGACTGAAAACCCAGGGGAGCACTGGGGGCTGCACCTGCGGCCCACCAGGGCCTGGACCTCAGCATTTTCCAGCAGCGCCGGAGAGACTGGGACTGAGGAGAGACTGGGAGAGAGAGCCGAGCTACACCCACGGCAAGGACTTTCTCAATTTGCCATCCCACTTCAGAAGGAGAGGTTTTATTGTTTCATATTATTCATTCTTTATACTTGCATGTACTTAATTTGTTTAGTAAAATAGTTTTTTCCACTTTTCTCCAAGGAGGTTTTTTTTTTTTACCGGACCGGTTGGAGGGAGGGGCCACTTGGGCTTGCTTTCTTAGAGGGATCCTCTACAGGGGTTTTCTCCCAAATTTGTCCCAAACCAGGACAGCCCTTAAGGACAGAGACTTTGATACCACAGCAGAAATTTTTGTAGCACTCAGCCCGAGGAGGGAAAATCCACAATGGGAACCCTTGGGCCACTCAGAAATTAAGGAACTATGCCATACTGTGTCAGAATATGGTCTGGGGTCCCCTTACTTCAGTAATTTATTAAGAGCAACTTTCACTACTCACCTCATGACTCCTCATTATGTTGTCTTTGGCAAATCTTTTGCTCACACTGACACAATATGCAATATTCATGGCGCAATGGAAAAAAAGACTGGAGAATTTAATTGTAACATATGCAGGACACACTAACCAAGCCCTGGCTACCTTAACTATTGACCACCTAGCGGGGGAGGGGATGCATACTGATCTTAATGGGCAAGCCTCCTTACCAAGAGAAGCCCTAGAGGGGATCACAGGGGCAACCCATTTTGCATTTCCCAAAGTTCCTGATGCCAAAACCCCCACAACAGTCCTTCTTAAATATTAAACAGGCTTCCCAGGAGCCCTATATGCAGTTTGTGGACAGATTAAAACAAACACTGGAGAGACAAATTGATAATGATCAAGTAATGGAAGTTGCCTCAAGCTGGCTATAGAAAATGCTAAAGAGGACTGTAAGAGTCTCTTGAAAACCCTGCCCCTGGACCCTGAGCCCATGTTGCTTCAAATGATAGAAGCCTGCAATCGTTTGGGGACATTACAACATACCACCACAATCACCTATCAAGCCATGGGGCAAGACATAGCTGATGCTTTTTCTGCTTTGAAATTAGTACCTGGAAAGCAGTTGGTTTGTTTTGGCTGTGGGGAATCTGGGTACATTAAAAGAGACTGACAAAAGGCACAAAAACCCAAAGCCTCAGGTATATGCCCTTGCTGTTGGAAAGGTCCTCACTTCACTAATCTATGCCTCTCTAAGTTTCACCAGAATGGCCAGCCTTTACAGGGAAACTCATCTCGCAGTGCTGGATGGCAACGCACAAAGACGCAAATCCTACAGCTGGTGCAACAGCTGATGCAGCAACCAGGAGCAACTTTCAGCTTCCAACTGACCAAGCCTCCACCCACCAGACCGTCTCTAACCTACGTGCAGTCACTCCAGGAAGCCCAGGACTGGACATATCAACCAATATCACAGTAAAATTTTCTGATCGCTCAGTTTTTTGTCTCCCTACAGGAATTTATGGACCCTTGGAACCCGGTTACCATGCCTTGCTCATAGGTAGATCATCTACCTAGGTAACAGGACTGTTTGTCCTGCCAGGAGTCATTGACTCTGACACGGCTGGGGAGATAAAGATCATGGCTTGGACCCCCCCAGCTGCCCTGTATGGTCCCAGCTGGGAGCAATATAGCCCAACTCATACTTTTCCCAGCAGCACCCCTATCTGCACCCCTGATGGCTGAACAAAGGGGAGGCAGGTTTGGTTCCACAGGCATCCCACAAATTTTCTGGACATAACATATCACATCTCAGTGTCCCACATGCCAATGCAAAGTCACTCTGAAAGGAAAAGACTTTATTTTAATAGGTCTTATTGATACTGGTGCAGACATGACTGTTATCTCAAAAAGCCAATGGTGATTGGCAATTAACAACTGTGCCTCAGGTACTCTCAGGCATGGGTGGATGCAGCCAAAGCCTGCAGACCGAACACTTAGTGCAAATCACAGGACCTGAAGGACGAATTGCTACAGTCAAACCTTTTGTGCTGTCTGTCCCTCTGGTCTTGTGGGGGAGGGATGTCCTAACACAGTGGGGAATTTTTATGCAGTCAAATTTTGTATAGGGGTAATTGGGATGCGCAACACCCCTAAATTGACTTGGAAAATCCCTGACCCTGTGTGGGTGGACCAGTGGCCCCTATCATTAGACAAGCTGCGTGTATTACAAGAACTTGAACAAAAACAGCTGGAAAAAGGGCATATAGTCCTGTCTCATAGCCCTTGGAATTCACCAGTGTTTGTGATCAAAAAGCAATCTGGGGGGTGGAGGCTGTTGCACGACTTGAGGAAAAGAAATGAGGCAATGGAGGAAATGGGAGCTCTCCAACCGGGGCACCCTTCCCCTTCCATGATCCCCAGAAATTGGCAAATGACAGTAATTGTTTTAAAAGATAATTTCTTTGATATTCCACTGCATCTGGATGATGCACCAAAATTCAGCTTTTCTGTACCAAGCATTATTATGCAGGCGCCACTAACTCAATATCATTGGCTGGTATTACCCCAAGGCATGTGCAACAGCCCCACTATTTGCCAGTGGTACGTTGCAAAGACCCTGAGCTGATCCGAGAACATATGCCTGATGTTCTTTTGTATCATTATATGGATGATATTCTTATCTCTGCAGAAACTGTGGTACGAATGGAAGAAGCAGTGCTGGCCATCAGCCAGGCTGTTACATCAGCAAGTCTGAACACTGTTTCTGAAATGGTTCAAAGGACATGCTCGTGGAATATATCTGGGCTGGCACATAGGGATGCACTCTATTTTAGCACAACTTTTGCAAATTGTAACTGAAATCAAAACTGCACCATGCACAAAAATTGCTAGGGACCATAAGTTGGACTCATCCCTTGCTCAGAATCTCAAATGCAGATTTGGAGTCATTGTTTGCCCTATTAGAAGGAGATCCTGACCACTTATCATCTAGACATTTAAACACAAAGGCACAAGCTATGCTTCAAAAAGTAGCTGATGCTATCTCAGAGGCAATCAGCTTGCTGGGCTTCAGAGTTACCACTATGGTTAATCATTTTAAACCATGATAGGCAGCCAGATGCCTTGATATTTCAGTGGGACTCAGAAAAACTAGACCCCATGCTAACTATCAAACAGATCTTTTTACCTAATAATATGCCCAAGACTATTTCCATGAAAGATGAACTTATGGCCATATTAATTGTCAAAGCTCATCAAAGACTGATCTCCTTCACTGGAAGGGATTTTGACCGTATCTTTTTACCTCTTACAATGTTCTATTTGAATTATTTGCTACAAAAAGCTGAGAAATTGCAAATTGCTTTAGCAGATTACCCAGGGCAGATATCTATCCATCTGCCTAAGCACAAAATGTTAAGCTGTTCTTTTAATTTGCTCCCAAAGCCAAAGAGAAGTGATATTCCCTTGCAAGCTATGACAATATTTGTTACCGAGACACGCAAAGCAGTCACACGGAGAGAGAGAGATTTTCCAGGGCAGAGGTTCCTCAGTCCTGACTCAAGGCTGAGTCAGGGCGGAGAGCGAACCTCTTTGTTTATTTCTGACTTTTTATACATTTGTGGGTCTGGCCAAAGATTGGCTTTTTTGGGGTTTCCACCCCTCAGCCTCAGTGGCCAGCCCAGTTGTCAGTTACAATTGTTTTCAGGTTAGAAATATGCAAACAAAGGACAGAGAATGAAAAACAAAGGATTTGTTTATGTTACATATGTGGGAAAAAGGTAGAACTGCTTCTAATATTGTACAGTAACTAAAAGATCTGAGTCCATTTTTATGAAAATTCAAAAGGCTTTAAAAAACTCAGAAAAACCAGGGTAACAAATATTCACAGATGGCTCTGTGAAAACCCATAAATCAGTGATTACATGGAGGGATTCTGAAACCGAAGCCTGGCAATCTGACATTGCTGTTGCTAAAATATCCTGCCAAATTGTTGAACCTGCTGCTGTTGTCAGAGTGTTGGGGGTTAAGTTTTCCTGTGGAATTTTTCCCCCCATAAGTTGCTAGGAGACTAAATACTGATGCTTAAAGGGTGCTTGCCCCGTACAAAAGAAGTGGATCACTTAGTTTAGTGGGGGAAGAAAAGGCTCCCGAGAGCTGAGGGTAGTAGTCTCTCGGCTCTTGGTTATTCCGGGGAGGACAGTCGAGCAATGGCTAGCTGTGTGGAGTCCACGGTTAACGGAGGGGTTTGGTCCTGAGAATTCTATCGTCTGCTGGAGCGCCCGGGAGTTCAGAGCTCTTTGCACTGCTCACTTTGCCTGCTGGGACACCCCCCCGCCTGCTGGGACAACCCACTGTTTCCAGCCATCAGCCCCGGAGTTTCCACCATTTCGGCTTGGTGCTCTTGGGGGCCCAAGAGATCAGACAGCCCAGGACTTGTGAGACAAAGCCCCTCAGGGTTCTTGGTTCTGTTTATTATTATTATAATTGCTGTTGTTGTTTGTCTGTCCTGTTATATTTACTAGTAAAGGACTGTTATTCCTTTCCTCATAGCTCTGACTGAAAAGTTGTTTTTTTTAATCTTCCAAATCATAATAACATGGAGGGAAGGGATTGGAATTCCCCATTCCTAGAGAGGCCCCACCTCTTCTTAGCAGATACTTGTCTTTTCAAACCAAGACACAAAGCTTTTAAAAAAAAATTCTGTTCCTTTTAATCTAGTAACAGTTTCAGCTTATGTTGCAGGAATCATGATGAGAGCTGAAGCATCAGCCCTGAAAGAGAGTATAAACAAACTGCAAGCAGATGATGGGTTTGATTGGCTGAATCGACTCCTAGCCTTCCTAGAATGGTATATAAGCATATGTGGCTCACAGTAAAACACCGATTCTGACCACCAGTCTTCCCTGTCTCTCTAGCAATCATTGATATAGTCTCTTTTGTTTTATTCCTGTGAAGTATATAGTCTGTATTAAGTCTTATGTCTGTTAATTTTGTGTCTATTAAATAAATAACTCATTCTATAATAAACTGAATCAGCCATTATTAAAGAACTTGGGTTTTGGGGTGTTGGCCACCTAAATAAAGCTACTGCCTGCTGCTGGAGGCCTGGGCAAAAGGGAGGGACTTATCTAAACCCCCACATCTATTCATAACTTACCCGCTGTCAGATTGTGGTTCACCAAAAAGTCACCCATCATCGATATCATGGCTGTGATGTGTTCACACATGTAGTAGTTTTACATTTGTTGAATTTTGTTTGCTAAATTTAGTGTAGTGGTCTTAGTGTTCACTCTTTTCTTTGTGGAATTGGATCAAGAGAAGCAAAGCATACTCAAGCTTAAAGATAAATAAATAAAGCTTAAAGATAAACAAATAGTTTTATTAACACACACTAAAAGAAAAGGAAAAAAAGTTGGAAAAAGAAAAAAAAAAATGAAACCTTAAAACACTCCTCCCTCCCCTTACAAACTGTTAACTTTCTTACAAAGCAACATAGACACAACCTGTGATTTTCAGTCAGTTTCACTATTTAAATATAATCTTTTATCACTTTGGGAGAGGATTCTCTCTAGAGTCTTATGGAGACATTCACCACAAGACAAAAACAGTCTGGTGTGATCGCGACATGCAAAGCAACCACACGGAGAGAGGAGATTTGCAGGGCAGAGATGTTCCTCCGAGAGAGCCCAAGGCTGAGCCAAGGCCGAGAGCCCCTCTGCCTGTTTATTTCTTACTTTTTATACATTTGTGGGTCTGGCTGTGGATTGGCTTCTGGAGTTTTCACCTCCCAGCCGAACGGCCAGACCAACTGTCAGTTACAATTGTTTTCAGGTTAGAAATATGCAAACAAAGGACAGGGAATGAAAAACAAAGGATTTGTTTATGTTACATGTGTGAGAAAAGGCAAAAACTGCTCCTAATATTGTACAGAAGCTAAAGAGACTGACTCCATCTTATGAACAATCAAAAGGCTTTAAAAAACTCAGAAAAACCAAGGTGACAGTCTGGTGGCTCTTAATGTCACAAATCTGCAACTGCCCGGAATTTTTGCAGATTGTGTAGTCTTACCTATTAGCAGCCTTTCCCCTGGTTACTCGTGGGCCTCTCAGCATATTGGGGTATTGTTTAAGAATGTTTTTTTCTAGTATAAAACAAGGATTCTCTTCTTCTATCTCTAAAATTGTCTCTATCTTAAAAGAAATAGAGATGTCTTTTTACTCTAGGAGCTGAGGCCCTTAAATCACTTTTTCTTTAAAATCATCTTTGTCTTAAAGGCTGAGACCTCCTTTTACTCCAGGAGCGAGAGGCTTCCTCTGTTTAAGATTCTCACTTAAATCTTAGTTATATTAATTCCTATTTTTGACTAGAACTAGCATTCCCCCAAACAACATTAAGATATTACAAGAAATAGTATATTGTTCTATAGTTTACACTAGAGAAGTCCAGTTAAAAATGTGACGTGGCTCTCTCCCTCGGAGCCTGTGCTCCGTTTTAGCCTCAGCTAGCTTGAGAGAGAATCCAGGCTGGAAGGAATTTTCCCTTCAGGGCCTTAAAGATCCCAGAGAGTCTGGAAACCTTTTTCTTTAGAGGGAGCAGATGTCTGTCGATGGTAAAAGGAAACAGTCTGCCCTTGGCCCGGGGGGAATCAAGGCTTTATACAGTCTCTGCTCCTGCCCCCGCAGGGTCAGGAGCCCAGTCCAGTTCCTGTCCCTGTTCCAGTCCCAAGAGCCAGATATTTCCACATGGTCCCATGGCTTTTACCCAGGGGGGTAGGGGCTAGAGGCAGGGACAAGTCACTACCCAATCAGGGACAAGGTGGGAGTGGAACAGACTTGGATTCCATTCCAGTGTGGGAGGATGGGTGGGGCAAAGGAGCAGGGACAAACCTCGTGATACATTTTCCAAGGGAACAGAATGGTACAGAAGAAATCGTTACAAAACCCAATATAAAAATGAAATACAACATAAACCCAATTAATGCACTACAACAAAAATGTCTATTTCCTCAATCCCTTCTTCTAATAATCTTTTTCAGTTCTTTCACTCTTGTTTTACTGATTTCATGCTGTGCTTTTTCTACATCTATTCTGTCTCTTTCTTCTCTCTCTCAGGGAAGGTTGGGCTTTGGAAGCTTCATTTTGCCAAGAAAGGGTTAAATCTGCCCAGGCTTGTAGTGGTTATGTGATCTCTGCTGGGCAGCAGTCTCTCTCCCTGCTGTACTTTAGATCAGACATGTTTCCCCCTGTCCTGGTTTGGGACAAATTTGGGAGAAAACCCCTGTATAGGATCCCTCCAAGGAAGCAAACCCACGTGGCCCCTCCCTCCAACCGGTCCGGAAAAAAACCCAAAACCCTCTTTGGAGAAAAGTGGAAAAAACTATTTTACTAAACAAATGAAGTGCATACAAGTATAAAGAATGAATAGTATGAAACAATAAAACCTCTCCTTCTGAAGTGAGATGGCAAATTGAGAAAGTCCTTGCCGTGGGTGTAGCTCGGCTCTCTCTCAGTGTCTCCTCAGTCCCAGTCCCTCCGGCGCTGCTGGAAAATGCCGAGGTCCAGGCCCTGGTGGGCCGCAGGTGCAGCCCCCAGTGCTCCCCTGGGTTTTCAGTCCAGAGCAGGTTTAAACAGTTCCAAGAAAAAGGAAAAAAAACAGTCCAGGGAACTTCTCTGCCCTAGCTAGCTGAAACTAACTAAAAGCAAAAAAAAATCTCTGTCCTGCAGTCTCTCCAAGCCTCCGCCGAACACGCTGTCCGCAGAAGAATGTGGAGGAGTCGGGCAGTTTTCTCAAAACAAACTCCGCGCTTCTCCTTGCTCTTAGAACCAGTCTTAAAGGCACAGGACTCAATATACAGCACAAACAGAACAGATGATTGGGGATACAAGCATCATAAAGTTACCCTAGGACATTCCACCCCTTGTATCCCCATATCGTCAATTTACTAAAACTAATATATATTCCAGCTCTACACACACATACATCTATATAAAAACAATATGCAATATACAGCTACATACAGTGGCAGTACCATTCAGCACACAGTGATAATTACACACGGTTCTCACCCAACAATCAAATCTCCCTGGGGTACACATCGTGTGGTTCCATCTTTCTGCATTACCCACCATGTGCAGCCTGGTCCCTGAGCAAAGACAATCCCACGAATGGGATCCTCTGTACTTGAAGCAGAATTGATCCAAACTGTCTTCCCTAACAAACCTCTTACATGTACTACTGGGACTTTCTCTCCATCTACTGTATGTAGGGACTCAGATTGGGCAGGGCCTGCTCTGTTGGTGGAACCTCGGGTGTTAACTAACCAGGTGGCCTTTGCTAGATGCTGCTCCCAGTTTTTGAATGATCCCCCACCCAGTGCTTTCAGGGTGGTTTTTAGCAGTCCATTATATCTTTCTATTTTCCCTGAAGCTGGTGCATGATAGGGGATATGGTACACCCACTCAATGCCATGTTCCCTAGCCCAGTTGTTGATGAGGCTGTTCTTGAAATGAGTTCCATTGTCTGACTCAATTCTCTCGGGGGTACCATGCCTCCAAAGAACTTGTTTTTCAAGGCCTAGAATGGTGTTACGGGCCGTAGCGTGAGGCACAGGGTAGGTCTCCAGCCATCCTGTGGTGGCCTCTACCATTGTGAGCACATAGCGCTTGCC
This sequence comes from Hirundo rustica, assembly GCF_015227805.2. Taxonomy (NCBI): domain Eukaryota; kingdom Metazoa; phylum Chordata; class Aves; order Passeriformes; family Hirundinidae; genus Hirundo; species Hirundo rustica. The sequence goes on along the minus strand of NW_026690191.1, from coordinate 494,857 downwards.
TTGGCGGGTTTGGGGAAGGGTGATGTAGTCAATCTGCCAGGCTTCCCCATACTTATACTTGGACCATCGCCCGCCATACCATAGGGGCTTCACCCGCTTGGCCTGCTTGATGGCAGCACACGTCTCACAGTCATGGATAACCTGAGAAATACTGTCCATGGTTAGATCCACCCCTCGGTCTCGGGCCCACTTATAGGTGGCATCTCTGCCCTGGTGACCTGAGGCATCATGGGCCCATCGAGCTAGAAACAACTCTCCCTTGTGTTGCCAATCTAAGTCTATCTTTGACACCTCTATCTTGGCAGCCTGATCTACCTGCTCGTTGTTTTGGTGCTCCTCATTAGCCCGACTCTTGGGGACATGGGCATCTACATGACGGACTTTGACAGGTAGCTTCTCTACCCGAGTGGCAATGTCCTTCCACTCATCTGCAGCCCAGATTGGTTTTCCCCTACGCTGCCAGTTGGCCTTTTTCCACTTCTCCAGCCATCCCCACAGAGCATTGGCTACCATCCACGAATCAGTGTAGAGGTAGAGCTTTGGCCATTTCTCTCTTTCAGCAATGTCCAGGGCCAGTTGAACAGCTTTGAGCTCAGCGAGTTGGCTTGACCCACCTTCTCCTTCAGTGGCTTGTGCAACCTGTCTTGTGGGACTCCATACAGCTGCTTTCCACTTTCGTTTCATCCCAATGATGCGGCAGGAACCGTCAGTGAAAAGAGCATTGCGTGTTTCTACTGCTGGCGGTTGGTTATACAGTGGAGCTTCTTCAGCATGTGTCACTTGTTCCTGCTCCTCTTCATCCATGAGACCAAAGTTTTCACCTTCCGGCCAGTTTGTAATTATCTCCAAAATCCCAGGGCGATTTGGGTTTCCAGTGCGGGCGCGCTGAGTGATGAGGGCAATCCATTTGCTCCATGTGGCATTGGTGGCATAGTGGGTAGAGGGAACTTCTGCTTTGAACATCCATCCCAGCACTGGTAGTCGAGGTGCCAGCAGGAGTTGTGTTTCAGTCCCTACTACTTCTGAGGCAGCTTGAACTCCTTCATAGGCAGCCAAGATTTCCTTCTCTGTTGGAGTGTAGTTGGCTTCAGACCCTCTGTAGCTTCGGCTCCAGAATCCCAGTGGTCGGCCCCGAGTCTCCCCAGGCCCCTTCTGCCAAAGGCTCCAGGACAGGCCATTGTTCCCGGCTGCTGAGTAGAGCACGTTCTTCACATCTGGTCCTGTCCTCACTGGGCCAAGGGCTACTGCATGAGCGATCTCCTGCTTGATCTGGGCAAAGGCTTGTTGCTGTTCAGGGCCCCAGTAGAAATCATTCTTCTTGCGGGTGACCAGGTAGAGAGGGCTCACAATCTGGCTGTACTCAGGAATGTGCATCCTCCAGAAACCTATGGCGCCTAGGAAAGCTTGTGTTTCCCTTTTGTTGGTTGGTGGGCACATTGCTGTGATCTTGTTGATGACTTCAGTGGGAATCTGACGCCTTCCATCGTGCCACTTTACTCCCAGAAACTGGATCTCTCGAGCAGGTCCCTTAACTTTGCTCTTCTTGATAGCAAAGCCAGCCTTCAGGAGAATCTGGATGATCTTCTCTCCTTTCTCAAACACTTCCATTGCTGTGTTTCCCCACACAATGATATCATCGATGTACTGTAGATGTTCCGGAGCCTCACCCTTTTCCAGTGCAGCCTGGATCAGTCCATGGCAGATGGTGGGGCTGTGTTTCCACCCCTGGGGCAGTCGGTTCCAGGTGTACTGCACGCCCCTCCAAGTGAAAGCAAACTGAGGCCTGCATTCTGCAGCCAGAGGAATGGAGAAAAATGCATTAGCAATGTCAATTGTGGCATACCACTTTGCTGCCTTGGACTCCAGCTCGTACTGGAGTTCCAGCATGTCCGGCACAGCAGCGCTCAATGGTGGAGTCACTTCGTTCAAGGCACGGTAGTCCACAGTCAATCTCCATTCTCCGTCAGACTTGCGCACAGGCCAGATGGGGCTGTTGAAGGGTGAGTGGGTTTTGCTGACCACCCCTTGGCTCTCCAGCTCACGGATCATCTTATGGATGGGGATCACAGCATCTCGAGTTGTTCTATACTGTCGGCGATGCACTATTGAAGTGGCAATTGGCACTTGTTGCTCTTCCACCCTCAGAAGACCTACAGCAGATGGGTTCTCTGATAGTCCAGGCAAGGTATTCAACTGCTTAACACCCTCTGTCTCTACAGCTGCTATCCCGAATGCCCACCTAAATCCCTTTGGGTCTTTGAAATACCCATTTCGGAGGAAGTCTATGCCCAAAATGCATGGAGCTTCTGGGCCAGTCACAATAGGGTGTCTCTTCCACTCATTTCCAGTCAGGCTCACATCAGCCTCCACCAAAGTAAAATCTTGTGAACCCCCTGTCACCCCAGCAATGGAAACAGATTCTTCCCCCACATGTCTTGATGGAAGTAATGTGCACTGTGCACCAGTGTCAACTAAGGCCTCGTATTTTTGTGGTTCTGATGTGCCAGGCCAACGAATCCACACAGTCCAAAAAACACGGTTTTCCCTAGCCTCTACCTGGCTAGAGGCAGGGCCCCTCTAAGCCTGATTATCCTTATTTCCCTGGGTAACTGGAGCTGCTTCCTTCTTGCTGGAACTTCCTCTCATAGTCTTGCCATCCAACAATTCATGCAGCCGTTGTGTCATAGCATCAGTAGATTCTCCATCCCATCTTTTCATGTTTTCTCCACATTCACGCAGGAGGACCCACAGCTTAGCCCGTGGGATGCCTTTTCCCTCTCTATCTAGGGAACGTTTGCGTGTGGTGCCAGAGCCCCTAACTTGTACTGCAGAGATCTGGAGAATGTCCTGCTTGAGTTCTTTGTGATTCTCCTCTATCTTGTCTGCTAATCCCCGCACCTGTGTTTCCAGAGCTGCAATTCTTGCATGTGTTGGACCATGCACAGCATCTGCATATGTTCGTAGCTTCTTCGCCATATCAAGCACGGTCTCCTCTGTCTCATCCCGCTTCATTATTGCTAAAGCAGAGGAGTATTCTTGTGGCCCAAGTCGTACAAGTTTTCGCCACATCACAGGTGTACATGGTACCAAGTCGGGGTTCCTAGTGTTTATGTCATCTGAAAAGACAATCTCTGCCACTGCCATTTCCCTCAAGCGCTGGATCCCTTGTTCAATGGTTTTCCACTGGGTTTGCTGCATATAGAGATCGTCGGCACACAGATATCTTTGTGCCACACTTCCCAGGACCCGTTCCCAGAGACTGCAAGGACTAGCCTCCCTCATCATTTCTTGGTCAATAACTGGATCATGTGACAGGGATCCCAGATGTCTCGCTTCAGTGCCATCCAGTATTGTAGCCTCGCCTGCAGCATCCCAAAGACGGACTAACCAACTAATTATAGATTCATCAGGTCGTCGAGTATAATCCTTTCTTAGGCCACGAAGGTCCTTCAGGGAAAAGGACTCAATAGTATCTCCTGCTCTTGCAGCAGTTGGTCGGGCTCCTGCTCTTGCAGCAGTTGGTTGGGCTCCTGATGTTGTAGCAGCTGGTTGGGCTCCTGATCGTGTGCTAGTTGGTTGGACTCCCGATCTTGTGCCAGTTGATTTGGCTTCCGATTTTGTATCAGTTGGTTCGGCTTCTGACTGTGTATCATCAGTTGCTTCAGCTTCTGATTGTGTGTCAGGTGGTTTGACTCCTGACTGGGTGTCAGGAGGCATTGAGGATCCTTCACCTGAATCATCGTCTACTGGTCGATCGGTTTTGTCCGTGTGCTTCTTTCCCTTCTTTACTGCAGCAACTGCCGGTGTCTTAGCCTCACTGTCTGGTTTAGCTGCAGCCTGAATAGCTGTGGGGTTGGCTGCAGCCTGAGTGACTGATTTATCTCCCTGCTCCCTTGCCTCTATCTGCTGCCCTACAGTGTTTAGCAGTGTGTGACTCATTCTAGAAAAGCTATAAACCATATAGAGGAAAGTCACCAGGTGAAATACCAGGAAGGTGGTGTCTTTAACATTCAGGAGACGCTGAACCTTCTCCAAAAGTGATGTAACTGACTCAAAAGAGAAGAAGGAAAGAAGAGGCTGAAGAGCCTCATCCCCTACTCCTCCTCTAACAAACTGGGTGCAATTGTTGATAAATCCCCAAAACATGCTGCTGGAACTAGGACGCAGGGTAGGACGAAAAAACCATAAACTGAACATACCCAGAACAAACTCCAGTATCTTTATAAGCTTCTTGTAAACCATAATCACCGAACCCAGCAAAATAACTATTCTAATTTGTGCATCCCTAGTGTAAAAGCTGTATGTTAGGGACAATATTGGAGCTATTTCTGGGTAAGAAAACAAACCTAGGGACCAGAAAGGTATTAAAACCTCAAAAAAGCCTAGGGAACAGAAATGCAGAAAAGACTCCATTCTAAGAGACATTAGGAATTCAAGAAGCAACATGGCCACTGACTGTTTAATCCCCACCCAAAGGACAACCAAAAAATGCAGTTAATAATAATCAATACAAGTTTTTTCCACTCTCTCGTGCCCCGCAGTGGGCGCCAGTTAGAAATATGTCCTGGTTTGGGACAAATTTGGGAGAAAACCCCTGTATAGGATCCCTCCAAGGAAGCAAACCCACGTGGCCCCTCCCTCCAACCAGTCCGGAAAAAAAACCAAAAACCCTCTTTGGAGAAAAGTGGAAAAAACTATTTTACTAAACAAATGAAGTGCATACAAGTATAAAGAATGAATAGTATGAAACAATAAAACCTCTCCTTCTGAAGTGAGATGGCAAATTGAGAAAGTCCTTGCCGTGGGTGGAGCTCGGCTCTCTCTCAGTGTCTCCTCAGTCCCAGTCCCTCCGGCGCTGCTGGAAAATGCCGAGGTCCAGGCCCCGGTGGGCCGCAGGTGCAGCCCCCAGTGCTCCCCTGGGTTTTCAGTCCAGAGCAGGTTTAAACAGTTCCAAGAAAAAGGAAAAAAAACAGTCCAGGGAACTTCTCTGCCCTAGCTAGCTGAAACTAACTAAAAGCAAAGAAAAAAAAAATCTCTGTCCTGCAGTCTCTCCAAGCCTCCGCCGAACACGCTGTCCGCAGCAGAATGTGGAGGAGTCGGGCAGTTTTCTCAAAACAAACTCCGCGCTTCTCCTTGCTCTTAGAACCAGTCTTAAAGGCACAGGACTCAATGTACAGCACAAACAGAACAGATGATTGGGGATACAAGCATCATAAAGTTACCCTAGGACACCCCCCCCCCCCGATTCTTTTCCTCTCCGCCTGGGAATCACCGGGGGGGGGGTGCTCTGCCCACCCCTCAGTGACAATTGGGGTGGGCTTGGCCCAACTGCACCGATAGCTGATATCAGGGGCCCAGCAGAGATCCCTCCTGGCTCCAGGGCTCTAGGGCTCAGGGGAGATTTTAAAAGTAGCTGATGTTAAGTTGTAGCATCTCCTCCCCCGCCAGGAGCCGATGGAGCCCAACCAGGCTTTGGGGCTGGCTCCCCCGCCAAGAGGGGGAGTGGCAGGCCTAGCTGGCCAACAGAACAGAACAACAGAATGGCCTGACTTGATGTTACCTGTTTAACTGGCCAGGAGGAAAAGAAGATTAACTCAACAAAATCAGGATTTATATGGGTACTTCCTAAAGTCGTATTCAACATTCTGAGTGGTTAAAGCATATGTCAATATCTAAAATTAACTTCTGATAAGTTCCTGTCTTTTTCAAAACAATTCTAAAGTCCTGACAGGGCATTATTCTATATTCCTCTTTAACTGAAAACGAAACTGCATTAACTTATGACAGCACATCAGGGATCACCGAATATTGGTGACAGAATAAAATGCAAAGAAAAATCTAAATATAAAAATACATTTATCAACAATGAAAATAACACACTGATACAGTGTAATAGTGTTGAGCTTGGCTGGTATTGTTTTTCTTGTCTTCTTGTATCTCTCTTTCCCATGCAAGCTCCCTCTTAATTTTACTTCATTACGGATAATATCTGCCTTCTGATTGGTCCCTAGGGCCTCTGCTAATTTTGTAACACAAAAAACATGTCTCAAGCATTCCATGCATGTGATTGTTTTCAATCACAATATGCTACACACTCATACAGTGGATTTTTCCACCAAGATTCACAGTATCCTCAGCAAACACAGCAGGGCCTTTAGGCCTAACATTCTCTTGTTCTAATCTTGGTCAGGATGCCAGGTGTTTGGCATCGTTCCCACAGAGGGTCACACAGAGGTGGGGTTGCACTGTTCTGAGCCAAGTTCCTTTCTGCCTTTAGTTTCATGCTCAGTGCACCTGTGTCAACTTCTCCCCCTGGCCCCCTCTCCCCCAACTCCCTTCCTGGAGGGCTCAAAAGGAGTGGTTGCACATGTATGAATGAAATTACAAGAAAAATCTATTTTACATAAGAGGCATGCACCAGGTTAATTAGAAAAGGAAGCACATTGGTCCCAATGGCTCTCTTTTTTTCATCCTTCTATTTCTCACTCTCTTTGTTGACTGTGAAAAACGCCAATCACTTGTTTTAAAATTTTGAAAGTTTAATAGTAAATAAAATGGTTATAAAAATAGAATTAGAGTTAAAAAATTGAACAATTAGGGTTAGGACAATACGAGACAATAAAAACAAAGTTACAGAAGTCTGGGTGCCTCCCCGAGCACAAAAGCTCCAGAGAAGGACCCCTGTTAACAAAGGATTAACTCTTAAAAGCAATAGCCTGTTGAATATTCATACATTTCATACATGATGCATAAATTCCATTCAAACAAAGAACTGTCTCTGGTTAGTGTCACTTTTTTCCTTTAATCTCTATGGCATCTTCAGGGCTGAGCAAGGCAGAAGTTGGTCTCTTCTGATAAAGAAGTAGTAAATTCTTTTTTCTCTGAAAGATTTACGTTTTCCTGTGGTTGGTACATAAAAACTACATTTTAACTACAAAACTACATTTACCATACTATCAAAATATTAATAAAACATTAACAATCAATACAACATAATACATATAGTAAATATCTTGCGTAGAGCCATATAATATGCACTTTTCACAATCCTCCATCCTTCTTTTTATAATTAATTTGGCTCAAGCAATATTCATTGTTTTCTAGCCTTCATTATTCGCTCATTTTTTTCACAAATCAATCTCGCTTCTTTGAAGGGGTCTTCTATATTATTTTGTTTCTTTAACACCATAATCCTTTGTGGTGTTGTTGTTGTAGGCAACTTTTGGTCAATGTTCACTAATTGCATGCCTTGTACCACACTGGTGATGAGCCAAATGAAACAGGGGATCAAACAAGGACGAAATATTAGACCAGCTGTAGCACATAAAAGGAAGAAGCTTAACTTTTTTTACTATTCTACTCCCAACACATTATCCCACCAGCTAGTATTTAGCATTGATTCCCACTTTTGAACTGGTACGTGGGCAATTTTTTTGTTATCATTGACTATGTCCAGGACAGCATCTCCATTGTCATCTATTTTTAAACAACAATCTGATGTATTGAACTTTCCACAAACACCCTTCTTCAGCTAACAAATAGTCTAAAGCCAACCTATTCTTATACACTGCCGCTCTTGTTTGGGTTTGTTGCCTTGATACTAATTCCATTGCCTGACCAGTTTTGTTCTTTATTATCTCTACTGCAGCTTGAAGTCTTATAATACAATTTAGCATATAAATTGGGGTTTGATATCCCCAACTCCCATCTTGTGCCCAGGTGGCTGGCTCATATGTTTCTAGTATGCGTTCAGGGGGCCATTCCTCATCTCCCCATTTTTGGAATCCTCCAATCAATTCTCTTTTGTTTCTCTTTAGATCTTCATAAACTGGTATCCCTAACTGATCCCCATCAGGTCCTGGTAAAAGAAAAAATCTTGGCTGTATAATTCTCAGAGTACAGCTCCCTTTCCACTGAGAGGGGAGTTTTGGGTATGCTCTTTTTCCACATATCCAAAATAAGCCATCTGGAGCTTTTCAATAGTTAAATTTTTGTTGATCTATATTCTCCCACAATTTGGAAATTTCTGGGATGCCTTAGTAAGGATTTTTACCTGTATCATTACATTGAAAAAGTTTTATTTTGTTATCATACTTACAATTCACTTTTTTTGCTTTTTCTTGGGTCCAATACACAGTTGGTTCTTCTGGGACCCACCATACAGAAGTCCCATTACTAACCTTATATCTTTTACAGGGTGTTTTTCCTACTTCATAAAGGAACCTTTTCCCAGTGCACCAGAGACATTCTTCCCCTATCACTGTTGAGCTTAAAATCCACCCTTCTGGTCTGTTTTCTCCACTTGTACTTGCTTGGTTTCATTTTAGAAGCTCAATTGGGCCTAAGCTGCTGCCTTTCCATGGCCATTCTTCTGACATCAAAGCCCCTCCACAGACCCAACAACTGGTTAAGTTCCTTACTTATTCTTTCCCCCAATTCTACAAACTGATTTTTACCCATCCTTGAGATATCTATTTCTTTTTCTAATTGCTGTTCAAGTTTGGTATACAAATTGTTGATTGAAATTGGCACAGGTTTAGGTGGTTTTACTGACTTAGCTTTTTTGCTTATCAACTGCCTTTTACCAAATCTGATGCTTTTTTCCCAGTAATGTAGGTAAAACAAATCCATCTCTCCTCTTTTGGGCATTGACTTCCCATCCTGCTACCACTTGTTCCTAAGTTCTCTGCAATCCGGTACTTTTTCCCTTTATGTATGCAATTGCCTAATTTGGATGGGTTATAACAGTGACTGTTGACATGAGTGTGAGAAATGAAAAAAGAACCTCGGTGTCTTTCCATGTACAGCTTTTGGTAACACCTATAGCATGGCCTTGTCGATATCCTAAAAGGGAAAAGACAAAAATTGAGTGACAGAAAAAGGAGTAACAGAGGTCCAGTATGGCTTATACTCCCATCTCCCATGCCTACGGGGTTGCAACCCACAGCAGGTGTATTTGATCTTCTTGGTGGCGAATACTGAGGCCAATCTGGTCTTGCCCTCTATTTCCTTGTCACTTCCTCTTAGCTAATTTCCAGACAAATCGTTTCTGACACTCCTTAACTGTCGTTTCCACCATTCTTCAGGTATCTCCCATTCAACAGGCACTAATAATTCCCATCCACAAAACAAAGTTACTATTTCAGTTTCTTCGAATTCTACCTGGATAAGAGATCAATTTGGCCTTTGACACTTCTTGCAATGAGAGCGTCGATTGTGTGAACTACAATATCAATTCTTCCCACAATCTAAACATTTACATTTAACCCAGCTAACATGTCTGGTATTTGGGTGGATCAAACAGGGTATTTGGTCTGGCACTGATGGAAGTGGCAACTCCTTTTCTTCTTTGCATAAATCACAGGTTAAGGCATGAATACAAGAGTTCTCTATCCAAAACAGTCCTGATCCTCCTGTTTGGAGTGGAAGTATTCCTCCCCAAGGAGGGTATCGGAGGCATCTCAAAGCATGTCCAGGCAGTACTTGAAACCACTGATATAAGCTTGGCCTTATCTCCCAATTAGGTGTGATTCTGTGTATGTTTCTTGGATCATTTGGGTCTTCCTAGTTTATTACCACCCAGTCCCCGTTTAAGAGTCAATTTTGTATTACCCGGTTCAGATGTAATCGTCCACTCCTTAGGTTCTTCCACATGTCCTTTGATTCTGCTAGCGTGGATCCACCCTCGTTCCTTGGTCCGGACCGCAGCCTCGGTCGTCAGCAATACCTGAAAAGGACCTTCCCATTGAGGAGTTAAAGATTGTTCTTTCCAGGTTTTTACTAGCACCCATTCCCCTGGATGAACATTATGGATTTTAAAGTCTAAAGGTGTGGTTTGAGGGATTATTCCTTTCAACCGTAGGTTTTCAAGAGTTTTCGCAATGGTGTTAATGTATCTTCTAACACTCATTTCCCCTACCTCATAGGTACCATTTTCATGTTGGGTGGTTAAAAAGGGCAACCCAAACATCATTTCATAGGGTGACACTCCCAGGTCTGACCTGGGTTGTGTTTGTATCCTCAATAAGGCCAAAGGTAGGCATTGTACCCATGACATTTGGGTTTCAACTATTAATTTGGTCAAAGTGCTCTTTAAAGTCTGGTTCATCCTTTCTACACGACCAGAACTCTGTGGATGCCATGGGGTATACAGCTCCCATTTTATCCCTGAAGATTGAATTATTTGTTGTAACACTTTTGACGTAAAATGTGTTCCTCTGTCTGAGTCTATTCTATTAACCATTCCGTATCTGGGAATAATCTGTTCTAAAAGGGTTTTACTTACTATGTTGGCTGAGGCCTTGGTAGTGGGAACTGCTTCTACCCAATGAGTTAGATGGCCTGTCATTACTAATAAATACTTCCATCTTTGTACTTGAGGAAGTTCAGTAAAATCTACTTGGATACTTTGAAATGGTTGAAGAGCTAACTCACGACCTCCTAGTGTTGTTTTTCTCATCACCTTTTTGTTTATCCTTTGGCAAGTTATGCAATTTTCAGTTACTTGCTTTGCTACTCCAAAAATCCCAATGCATCCATAGTTCCTTAAAAAATGATCACACAAAGCCTGAGTACCCCAGTGGGTTTTCTGATGCATGTCTTCTACTATTTTTCTAGCCAGTATTTTATTAAGTAATTGTCTTCCATCAGGAAGTTTCCATTTCCCTGATTCAGCCTGTTCTCCTCCTATCTTGTTTCATTCTTTTTTCTCTGCTTCACTAAACTTTGGGATTTCCAATTTTTCCTCATTTGGAATTAATATTAACATAACTCTTTCAGCTCCATTTTCTGCTGCATCTTTAACTTCCTGATCTGCTAAATTATTTCCTCTTATTTCTGGGGTCACTCCTCTTTGGTGTCCCTTAATGTGTACTATAGCTATTTCTTCAGGTAGTTTTAATGCCTCTAAAATCTCTAAAATGAGTCCCTCATGTACTAATCCTTTTCCTCTTGAGTTAAGTAATCCTCTTTCTTCCCAAATTTTTCCAAAAGTATGTACTACTCCAAAAGCATACCTCGAATCAGTTGTGGTGGTTTCAGGCAGATTTTGGGAGAAACCCTCCCACGGGGCCCCCCTCCCCTCCCCCAACCGGTTCGGGAAAAGACTTCCTCAGAGAGAAGTGGAAAAAACCTGTTTATTAAACAGGCAAAGCACTCCCAGCACAATACCCGATGACAAGAGCTTCGTGCTGCTTACGGAGGGATAACAAACTTAAAGAAAGAAAGTCTCCTCTTGAAGATAGTCACTGTGCTCCACTGCTCCGACTCCGCTGACTTTGGGAGAAAAGGAGATGTGCAGGGCTGGTCTTGGTGGGGCGGGACCCCTGTGGAGGCCCCCGGTGCTTCCCCCAGGTCCTTAGTCTGGAGAGGTTGGAACAGTTCCAAGGAGAGGGCAAAAAAGAAAAAAAGGAAGGAAAAAAAAAGGAGGAAAAAAGAAAAAAAAAGAGAAAAAAGAAAAAAAAAGAGAAAAAAGAAAAAAAAGAGAAAAAAGAAAAAAAAGCTTCAGCTATTCTATAGGGTCTAACTACGCTAGCACTAAACTAACTGCCGGGGAAAAAAACAAGAGAGTTTCTTTCGTCTTGCAGTGTTACAACTCCCCAACTTCAAGGTCACTCCGAGGAGCAGAGTTTTCCTGGGGAAAAACAAACAGCGCTTCCCCTCCCCTTTGCACCCAATAGATGATTGGGGGGTACACAGTCACCCTAGGACAGTGGTCTACATCATGTTTAGAGTCAAGAAAGAGATTTCTAGAAAGGTCATTCAGAGATCTGCCCCAAGGGTGGATAGTCATGAGTGGCATGGAATATGGGAGGACACAGTCCAGTATTTGGAGGACTTCTCTCCTCCAGTGGTGTACAGACTCAGTATTTAAATGTAAGGACTTTACAGACATTCCTGTACTCTGGGTTAGACATACAGGAGAAATACCGACCAGATATTCTCAAGAGGTCAAAATTACTTTACTGGCAAATTATAGAAAATCAAGGAACTTTGGCAAAAGATGTAGTACATCATCCAGTCAACATAAAACACTTCTCACAGCATTAACTTAGTCCATTCAGCTTAGCAAACTTTAAACCAATTCGATGTTAAGTTACCCAGAATGTTCCAAGAAGAGGGAATTGGAAGAAGAAAGAGAGAAAGAAAAAAAAATTAAGAAAAGCACACATATAGCTACCAAGTCCTGGGTTCCTGTGGTGTCCAGATAGAAACTCCAAGAACAGGGTAGGGTCAAGACATGTGCTGGCCTCATGCTCAGTCTTAAATACCTCTGGGCCTTTATGGGCCCTCCCCACAGGTGGGATTTACTGTCCCTTGGCCACTCAGGAGGTGGGTTAGGCAGAGTGGAGCCCTGCCTCTGGTGTGAAAATCATTGACAGACACTAGATGCTCTGGGGCTGGGGGGGTGTGGTGCAGAGCACTGTCTCACCAGAACAAGGCCTGACCTGCCCCCTCCCACACACACAGGCATCCCAAAAAGCCTTGAGATGTCACAGTACAGATGGTCTGTAACTGGACAAGGCAAATCTGGCCATAACACAAATCCAATTTGGCTAGCCTGGTTTGTTCCAGAAAACAGATAAACAAATCCCCAGACAAGGCAAGGATAGGTTGGATTCAAACCTATACAGGGGACCCTCAGCCGACCTTGTTCAAGCCTAGATGCAGAAACACCACTGGCCAGAGATCTGGGCAGAGAGAGATCCCAACCAATCAGCTATCTAAGCCCAGGAAATTCAAACTCCCTTATAAAAAGAAGTTCCGAACAATAAAACAGGCTGTTTTGCTAATGATGCTCGGTGAGTTTGTGTTGCTTGTCTGTCTCCAACCAACAACCCCATGTAACATCTAGACATCAGTTTTTCCAGTCTCTAAAACATGGTTTGAAGTTCACCCCTGAACAACTACAGGACCCTGTTACCGGGATGAAATATGTGAAAGAAAAATATTGTGGTAGCTCCAGGGAGGCATAAAGTTATCCAGTGCCATGGGCCCCGGTTACTACTTATCGGACACTGCTGTCACTAGACAGCACCCTCAGGGGAGGGAGAGGGAAAGCAGACCCACAGGCACCACAGCCACTCAAACTGCAGCTGAACCAGAGGAACAACCCATGCTGGTAGCAGTCATACCTATACAGAAAAAGAAATCCAAGATAAAATCAGTTTGCTTAGTGAGGGATGAAGAGGAAAGAGGACCCTCACAACCAGAAGAAGCGACAGGGCCAGAGATAATCACCCAATCCTTATCCCCGAGTGAGTTGTGAGATACACAAAAAGATTTCAGCTACCAGTTGGGTGAGCCCCTAGTGACCTGGCTGCTCTAGTGCTGGGATATTACGGCCCACAATATGAAACTAGATGATAGTGAAGACAAGTAACCACGATCCCTGTCCCAGGATGTGGACATTGACAAGGGGATTGGAAAGATAACAGAATCACAGAATCACAAGGTTGGAAGAGACCTCCAAGATCCGAGTCCAACCCAGCCCTAACACCTCAACTAAATCATGGCACCGAATGCCACATCCAGTCTTTTTTCAAACATATCCAGGGATAGTGAATCCACCACCTCCCCGGGTAGACCATTCCAATACTTTATCACACTTTCTGTAAAAAACTTTTTCCTAATATCCAACCTATATTTCCCTTGGTGCAGCTTAAGACTGTGTCCTCTAGTTCTGTCATTTGCTGTCTGAAGAAAGAGACCAACCCTCACCTGACTGATCCCACCTTTCAGGAAGTGGTAGAGAGTGATAAGGTCACCTCCGAGTCTCCTTTTCTCCAGGCTAAAAAACCCCAGCTCCCTCAGTTGTTCCTCATAAGGCTTGGGTTCCAAGCCCCTCACCAGCCTTGTTGCCCTCCTCGGGATGCATTCAAGCATCTCAACATCCTTCCTAAACTGAGGGGCCCAGAACTGGACACAATACTCAAGGTGTGTCCTCACCAGTGCCAAGTACAGGGGAAGAATGACCTCCCTGCTCCTGCTGGCCACACCTGTCGAGGGTTAAGTCTCCTGTAGAATTTTCCCCCCCCCCCCAAGTTGCTAGGAGACTAAATGCTGAGTACTTAACCTGGACAAAAAGAAGCTGATCACTTAGTTTGGGGGAGGGAAAAAAAGCTCATGGAGAGAGAGCTGAGGGTGGGGGGTCGGGAGTCTCTGGTTTTCCGGGGAGCAGAGATCAGGGGCTGCTGGCTGCTGGAGTCCACGGTTAACGAAGGAGTCCGGTCCTGGGAATTCTACCATCTGTTGGAGTATCCAGGAATTCGGAGTTTTTTCGCTGTCCTGCTGGATTTTGGGTGAGCCCGGGTCCCACCGCTGCGGCTTCTCTGGCACTGCCACCTCTGCCTGCCGAGGACACCCCCTGCCTGCAGAGGACAGTCCGCCACGCCCGGCTTCCAGCCATCAGCGCTGGAGCTTCCACTGTTTGCCCTCGGGGTTCTTGGTTCTGTTCTACTATTGTTATAATTGCTGTTGGTTTTTTGTCTGTCCTGTTATATTTACTAGTAAAGGACTGTTATTCCTTTTCCCCATAGCTCTGACTGAAAAGTTTTATTTTTAATCTTCCAAATTATAATAACACGGAGGGAAGGATTCAAATTCCTCATTTCCTAGAGAGGCCTGCCTCTCCATAGCAGACACCTGTCTTTTTCAAAACCAAGACAACACCATTCCTGATAAAGGCCAGGATGCTTGTTGGCTGTCTTGGCCACCAGGGCACACTGCTAGCTCATGTTCAGTCAGATGTCGACTAATACCCCCAGGTCCCTTTCTGCCTGGGCACTATCCAGCCACACCGTCCCTAGCCTATAGCGTCGCAGGGGGTTATTTTGGCCAAAATGCAGCACTCGGCACTTGGACAGCTCTCAGCTTCTGGACACTACTCCTGTTAAACATGACAGAAAGGTATTCTCTCAAGGATGATCTAATAGTGCTCCCAAAAAGGGGAAATGCCATAGACAAAGGTATCCAGTACCTGAGAGAATTAGCTGTGCTGGAGGTACTCTATAGGGGTTCAAATAAGGAACAGTCCCATATAGATCTAGAGGTCCGGTGTACACAATTCATGTGGTGAAAGTTTGTACAGACTGTGGGAGATTAGGGACAGGCGGTCGGAAGATATTGCGTTGTACGGGCAGACAGAACCCCTCCCTCAATACTTAGTTGGTTAGTGTCCTTGATAAGGTAAGCAACACGTAACTTGTAATGTAAGCAGATGGATGTGATGTAGCAAACAGAGGTTTTATAACTCCATGTAACCAGTTAATAAACGCCATTAGCCGTCCACCACACTGGTGTCTGTGAGCTGGTGGTCCGAGCAGCCTGGGTGTGGCTGCCGTGTCGTTACTGGAACCAGGTCGCTACGCCTCAGCGGAGGCAGCAACAGACCATGCCATCACCATACATCAACTCATTGGCATTGATGTCAAGGAAAAAAGGAGAACAAACAGTGCTTCAGGTGACTCCCCAACTCCAGCAATATGAAGATAATCTTTTTTCCTCCCTACTGACCTGTGCCTCAGCTGTGGAAAGACTGTCCAAGGCTGTGGACAGACTCGAAAGACTTGAGCAAACTAGAGAGGAAATGTTCTATGCCTCGCCAGTACTGAGCAGAGTCTCTGCTATTAAGAAGCAGCATCCTCCTGCTCAAGAGAGAAGGTCCACACCACAAGGTAACCTTTGGTTTGACCTGCAAGACCACAGAGAGGACATGAGGAGGTGGGATGGAAAACCCATCTCTGCCTTAGGAGCATAGGTATGTGAGCTGAGAGGAAGAACAACCACCACAGTAAATTCAAGGATAAATGCCACTCCAATTTCCAGTGGGCAAGTCCTCAGGCAGAGTAGAAGGGATGATGTTATGCCCGATCCTCTTGAAGGGACCTCCAGTTCATATTTACAAAAAGTGAGCAATGAGTACTATGACCAGAACTAGAGTGGTTCTGCCTCCAGCCAAGTGGAGGAAAAGGACAATCAGATCTATTGGACTGTGTGGACCTGATGGTCTGGGACATCAGACCCACAAGAGTATAAGACCGTGGTTGACATCAGCGCATGATGTACTCTGATGCCATTGAGATATGTAAAGGCAGATTCCATCTCTATTTCTGGGATGTCAGGGGGTTCCCAACAGATTACTGGAAAATGAAGTGAGCCTGTGTCCTGGGTTACTGAAACATGATTTTAAAAATTTAAGATTTTAGCTAAGGGTTAGAAGCAATTTATGTTGATCAAGATGTAAGTTAGATTAGTAAATGGTAGGTTAATGATTATTAGATGCCTAAGCTAGATCTAACTGTTATATTATGAGCTTGTTTATAGAAAAAGTGGAGTAAGTGAACCGTCATAAGAACAGGCTGAAACCACTAAGAACAATGGCCAGCACCTGGACTTCATATCAATCAATCACGAAGCAGGGGACCTTGGATCGTGCCAGAGGGTCACAGAAACCTGATGAAGACTCTCCTGACTTCATCCTTTGAGACCACTGACCCAATTTGAGACCACCGACCCAATTCAAGAGAAGAACTGCGCACGCGTGAAGGACTGATAGCCTCATTTTAATACAGAGAGGGGATGGGAGGTGCTGGGGTTATGCATATGTACTGTAAGATCTTGGAAAATAAACAGAGAGCAAAGAGTCTTGTTCGACACTGCCACGCCTTTTGGAGATGACTCCTGTGCCGCCTGCCGGTGAATAAACATACCACTTTCTAAATCTAATTAGTTAGAGGGTCTTTGTCCTTGATTATATTGGTTTTCAATGACTTATTACCATGTCTGATGTAACCAAAAGTATGAATTCTACCACCATCTACTGTTATGCAAGGGGGTTGTTGGTAAGGAGACAGAAAACATGACTCGAGACCTCTTGATCATGAGACAAACAGCACGTTTTATTGTTCGGAACTCCCTTATATAGGAAGTTCAAAACTCCCAGTTCTAGACACTAATGGGTCTGGGTCTTATCCTTGTCCAGCTCCTTGACTAGTGATATGTCTGCTCTCTTGACTGCCTATGATTGGCTGAGGTGTCGGTACGAGCTCTCCCATTTACCTAGGGACTTCTAGAACAAGTCAGATCAGCCGAGTTGGGTCTGTTCTGATCAGACTCATAATATCCAGCTGTAAACCAGCTGTATATTGTTACATCTCCTCCCTTTGTTTTTATTAAAATATGCTTTTTTTTTCTGTTATCCCATTTGCAAGGGCCCTCTTCAGATAAGGTAACAGAAGACACCATGGGTTTAATTTGAATGAGGTTTTGACAAACTTAATTCTGCTCAACCAGTGATGTATCTTATGTATCACTGGAGTTGCAGCACTCACTTCCAGGAGCTGTTAGGTGAGATCCACTAATATACAATTTTCCAGGCTAGCATGTCACAGGTCAATTGCCTAGAAGCTACAAGTTACAACTTAACACTAGAAAACAGTAAACAATTTAACTTAAAATGATTTCAATGAAAATACACATCTTTCTGCCCCTGATGTCTCCCAAATGTTTGAGTCTTGGAGTTTAAGTAAAGTGGTGGGCAAATTGTCTTACTATTGACAATCTTTTACTTAGAAAAACCTAAGAACATGAGAACACCTAAGACTCTTGAGGGGGGTATACACCCACCCCACACTTTTCACCTTTCTTTGTTTTAACTATTATAACCGGAACAAAATTAATAAGGTGAAACTTTAAACTGCCTATATGTTTTACCATCACTCAGGGTTTGTTGCTGCTGCTGATGCCTTAAGAAGGCTGACCATAAACAGAGACTGGACAGAGCTAGAAAAAAAGATATTTATTGAAAGGCCTCCAGGATCCACCTTGGGCAAGACAGGAGACTAACCAAGGCTGCACCCAGAGTGGTCACAAAAGAAAGATGGCTAACCGGTCACAAGATCTTACATTTTTATAAGTATTGCATATTGGGGTTTAATTGTTCAATTACAGCTTCAGGTTGTGAGGTCCCATCCTTCTTGTTCCTCCCTTCAGTCCACTGTTGTTTGTGCTTTTGGACTGAAAGCTGTCCTTGGTCTGCAGCAGGAAAAGGATTTGTTTTGTCTCCTGTGTCAGTCTCTCTCTCAGAGCCCTGGCTAGCTCGAGAGACTAACCAGTGTTGGGAGGATTTTTCCCTCAGGGACCCAAAAATCCCAGGAGTAGCTGTGAACCTTTTCCTTTAGAGAGAGCAGGTCCCTGTTGATGGCAAAGGAAGGGTCTGCACTTGATCCGAGGAGAAATCAGGGCTTTATTCAGTCTTTCTCCTGTGGTCCTGCCCCTGCCTGGGTCAGGAGCCCGGTCCCTGTCCCCAAACCAAGCAAAATTCCATGTGCTTTTTCTGGCTTATATCCAGGGGAAGGGGCTAAAGGCGGGGACAAGCCACTACCCAATCAGGGATAAGGTGGGAGTGGAACAGAGTTGGATTACATTCTGGTGTGGGAGAATGGGTGGAGAAAAGGGGCAAGGACAAACCTCGGAATGATACATTTTCCAGGGGAACAGGGGAGTACAGATGAAACCACTACAAAACCCAATATAAAAATGAAATACAATATAAACCCAAATAATACACAACAACAGTCTACCTACTCTGTGAAGAGAGCTTACTGGCACTTAATATGAGGCTCAGAGCTACATCCCTAGGCAGCGCAGAATCTGAAAATATGAAAGCTAAAACTTAAGGCATCATTTAACCCCTTTAGAGGCTTGACAAGGCCTTTTCCTTGTCAAGCCTCTATTTCAAATATCTACTAACAACAGATATTCTATAACAGATACATATCTAACAGTTGTAAACAACTAAAAATAATAAACATCTAACCATCGATAAACATCTAATAATAGTAAGCATCTGACACTAGTAAATATATAATAATAGATAAATATCTAGTAACAATAAAATAATAGACAACAGCAGAAACATTTAGCAATAGTAATGTCCTGTGTAGTCCGGTATCAGGCAAAGAAGAATAATTATTATTTTGCCCAGTTCTTCAAGTACAGAGGAGAAATTATTTAAAGCATGTTTTCATCTGCATCAGTCTCTGTATTTACAGTCGTTTCAGGAGCAGAAGCTCTCTTAACTCTGGAGTAGTGAATCCAGGGCCCTTTGCCAGCAATTTTGATTGTGGTGAGAGTGGTCAGCAGAACTTGGAATGGTCCTCTCCACCTGGCTTGTAGAGGATCATTGTCCCACCAGTTAACATAGACCCAATCTCCAGGTTGGAAGGGGTGTGCAGGTGTATCGAGTCCTATGGGCCTGGATAGCATGATGTAAGTCTGGAGCTTCTGCAAAGTAGAACCTAAACCTATTAGATATCTCCGTAAATCAAGTTTCCCCTTCATGTGAATTTAATCCGGAATATGTGGGATCTGATATGGCCTGCCATATAGTATTTCATAGGGACTAATGTTGCCCTTCCTCCTTGGTTGTATGCGAATTTTCAGTAAAGCTATAGGCAAGGCCTGAACCCATGTCATAGAGGTTTCTTGAGAAATTTTGCTAATTTCTATTTTTAGTGTCTCATTCATACGTTCGACTCTACCACTCACTTGGAGTCTATAAGGTGTATGCAGATCCCAAGTAATTCCCAAAATCTGGCTAACTTCTTTAACTACTGTTGTAACAAAGTGTGGTCCCCCATCTGATGATATTCCTAAGGGAACCCCAAACCTTGGAATTATATGGTTGAACAAAACTTTTACCACTTCTTTGGCTAGTGCGACAGGGTAAGCCTCTGGCCATCCACTGAAGGTGTCAACTAACACCAGTACGTACCGGCATCCCTCCTTGCGTGGCAACTCCGCAAAATCTATTTGCCAGTAATCTCCAGGAAGATCCCCTGCTTTTGTTACTCCTAATACAACTCTTTTCCTCGTATCAGGATTGTTTTTACAGCAGATTTCACATTTGCTCACTACTGATTGTATAATGTCAGTCATTCCTTTTCCTATTACTACCTTTTTTAGATGTTTTAGAAGGTTTTCAACCCTAAAATGTGTGGTTTTGTGTTCTCTTTGAGCTAGTTCCCGCAGGATCAGGGGTGGGACTACAACCTGGTTTGCTGGTGTAACAGCCCACCCACTTTCTGTGATCTTAGCTTCAAGGAACTTGATTAGTTTGTGGTCTGCTTGGTCATATTTTGGGGTGAACCCTGAAAAATCAATCTCCTTTGGTGGAATTACTGCGAAAATACCTTTTTCTGCAATCCCTCTTGCTGCTTTATCAGCAAAGCAGTTTCCTAATTCTGGAGTTGTTTTCCCTTTTTGGTGACCTCTACAATGCATGGTAGCTATTTTGGTAGGTTTTTTAATGCTTTCTGAGAGGGCAAGTGTGATATATGTCCTAAAGTTAATTTGTGTTAAAAGATATAAAATGTAATACCATCCCTATAAGTATAAGTTTTGTTTTAATCCAATATGCTATGAGTTAACTCAGAAGAAAGTAGCTCAGTAAAGGTACAGGAATTTCTCTTGCCTGAAAAGACAGGGGAGGGACATGAGACAAAACATGATTAGAATTACCAGAAAGGGGAGACACAAACATGCCTCTGCTGGGAATAATTAAAAAGGAATGTAATATATGTCCTAAAGTTAATTCGTGTTAATAGAATATAAAATGTAATACAAACTATATAAGTATAAGTTCTGTATAAACTAGCATGTTGGAAGTTTTGTTTAAAATAGCATTTTGTGAGTTAACTCAGGGGAAGGTGGCTTAATAAAATACAAGAATTTCTCTAGCCTGAAAAGGCATGGGAGGGACACGAGGAAAGCTTGATTAGAATTACCAGAAAGGAGGACAGAAAACTGTCACTGCCAGGAATCGTTGAAAAGAAACAAAAGGCAACGGAAAATGGGGATGATAGCCTGGAGGACCCGATGATTGTATCAGATCCGTATCTAGATGGTCTCCGTCTGGAATTAACATCTCCACACCACACCTGGTCCCAACCATTAACAGCATTGTCCTCCTCCGCTGATCCATTCAGACTCTTAGAACTGAAACCTGCATGTTTAATGAAGATGCCTCGGAGGGAGGACCGTCAACATCCCGAGCCTCTCTCCGCGATCCAGTGTATAAAAAGAGACTGCTGCAAACCAAAAATGTGAACTTGGGGGGGTAACAAACTGACAGAGTGTGTTACCATTGTTCACCCAGCGGCGACCCCGGGCTCGATGCTGTCCTTTTAATTGTGGCTGTCCGAGACTGTTATTCTGTCTCACAATAAAAATTCCAAATTTTGATTTATCGAATTTGGTCGATTTCATTTATAACAGCAAGTATTTGTCCAGTGTGTTTAATTTGATTACCTTGAGCGTTCAGAAGTCCTCTTTCTTTCCAGATGGCTCCATGGGCGTGGACAACACTAAATGGGTACTTAGAGTCAGTCCATATATTTACCTTTTTCCCTTCGCTCAGGTCTAGGGCTCTCGTTAGTGCAATCAATTTGGCTTTCTGTGATGACACATCTGCTGGCAGGGTCTTTGCCTCGATCACCTTATCCTGCATGGTTACTGAATAACCTGTCATCCTTTTATCATTTTTCGTAAAGCTGCTCCCATCTGTAAAAAGCTCCCAATTGGGATTTTCCAGGGGCACATCTTTTAGGTCAGATCGACTGGAATAGACTTCTTCAATTGTCTGTAAACAGTTATGTTCAGGCTCACCATCAATTAAGGTGGAGGGCTGTGATCACGGCACGCAAAGCAACCACACGGAGACTAGAGATTTGCAGGGCAGAGTTGCTTCTCAGAGAGATCCCGAGGCTGAGCCAAGGCCGAGAGCACTCAGCCTGTTTATTTCTTACTTTTTATACATTTATGGGTCTGGTTGTGGATTGGCTTCTGGGGTTATCACCTCCCAGCCGAATGGCCAGACCAGCTTGTAATAGACTATGAACACGAAGAAAAGTTCCAATAGGAATTTATTACATTGCAGCAAGCAAAGCAAAGGCAAATACAGCGCTGGACGGCAGGGGGAGTCTCGCTCCACCAACTGCCGTGAATTGGCAGGTTTTTCAGTCTTGCTTTTATCTTGCTTCTTTCCTCCGATGATGTATGTGTGACGTGTTGCTGGGAGAGTCTCTTTCTGTCTCTCGGTGGTCGCAGAGATGAAGGCTATAGTTGTCCTCTTCCTTATATGGTAACTAAGCTGGAATTCCTGAAACTTAAAGCTGATTAAGCAAGTAGAGAGAGAGAAAAGAAATTGGGCAAGGGTATGTTTGCCTATAAGCTTAGATAGTAACATAGTAACTTCCTGTTATCTTGAGTTATTTGATCTCCAGTGAACAAAAAATAGTTAATGTTTATCACAAGCTGTCAGTTACAGTTGTTTTCAAGTTAGAAATATGCAAACAAAGGACAGAGAATGAAAAACAAAGGGTTTGTTTATGTTACATGTGTGAGAAAAAGGGAAAACTGCTCCTAATATTGTACAGAAGCTAAAGAGACTGACTCCATCTTACAAGCAATCAGAAGGCTTTAAAAAACTCAGAAAAACCAGGGTGACACCTCACCCTGGGGCCGGGGGGGGAGGAGCCTGCGGCGCCATCGGGGGGATGGGGTGGGGGGACGGCACCAACAAGGTCAGGGCCAGGGGTGGAGCACGAAATAAATCATTCGAATTCGAAAATGAAATCTCGGCTAGGATGTCCTCCCGTGCCCCTTCATTCTTGACTTGGACCTCAGTGGCTCTGGTCAGCCTCTCCACAAAATCCGTAAATGATTCACTTTGGCCCTGTCTCATTTTTGAATACGGAATGACAGGACCATGAGGCTGCATGCCAAAAAATGCTGTTAAGGCTGCCTCTTTCACTACGTGGAGGCACTGGGAAGGAATGGACACTTGGTCAGTGGCTTCCGCCCACTGCCCCTCACCGGCGATATGTTCAAGAGTGAGAGGGTTCCCCTGATCATCTACTCTAGTGTCCACATTGTTCAGAAACCCTGGCAGGGCATCTCTGAGCAGCTGTTTCCATGCTGCCTCCCAGAGTTTATATTCTGTGGAGTTAAGCAAGCATGAAAACAGTTGCTTTAAATCAGCAGGAACCACTGCTGCACCGGATAGATCAGTTAAGAGAACGCCCCTAAAATAGGGCCCGTCTGGCCCATATGCTCTATGGGCTTTGCAGAGCTCTCTTACGGTGGCTTGTGGGAAAGGGTGGTACGCTGCTCTGACGTTGTTACCTCCGCGTGCATTGCGGTAGGTGACCGGAGCTAGGGCAGGAACGGGGGGGGGAGGGTTGCAGTTGCCACATCGGCCCTTGCACCGGCTCTGCAGCTTCCGGGTTTGGACCGTGGGAACCGAAAAAAGGTGCGGGGAAGCTAGGACCCTGGAGCGCGTGCGTTCCAGTGAGGGGTGTGGTTTGCTCGAGGGGTGACGTCACCCAGGGGTAGGGGTGATGGGGGGGGCCCGGGGAAGCGGGGCCGGGTTGCGGCAGAGCGGGCGGGGCGGTGCCGCCGGCCGGCGGCGCCTTGGGGGGGGCAGCGGGCAGCGGCCACGCGGGGAGGGGGGAAGTGGGGCCCCGCGGCCACTCGTGCGGGGCGGGGACACGACGTCACTGGGATAGGGGGGAGTGAGGGGCCCGGACGCGGCGGGCGGGGCGGTGCGGCCCGGCGCGGCGTCACCGGGATGGGCGGGGCGAGGGGCTGGGAGGGGTGGGGCGGGGAGGCGTTGCTCGGCGCAGATTCAAAGGGACCCCGGCGCTGCGGGCACGCGACGTCACAGGGGTAGGGCGGGGCAGGGGGGTTGCGGGGGGAGGGGCTGGGGAACGGCGGCTGTCTCGCCACGCGGCCGCCGCCATCTTGGGGACTTGGGACGTGAAACTCGGCTTGAGACTCAGCTTGCCCCCCAACAGAAAAATGAACTCGGATTTTTTCAACTGGGAAAGGTGGGAGCGGGGGAGGCTCTCGGGCGGTCTGGCCAGGGCCGCCCGAGCGATCCCACGCAGCCCAGTGATGTGCGGAGAGAAGACTCTATAACTCACAGAGTGGTTATGAGAGTAGGTATGAATTTATTCAGCGCTGAGGTGCATGGGGATAACTCCTCAAAGACATGCACCCCTGGGAGCTTTGTTTCTCCCTTTTTATCTCTACAAACTAGGGTTATACGATACGCCTAATACATATTTATTTCCTAACCCCGCCTGTCCCCGCTTCGTATTAAAATTAGTTCCACGCCTACTTGAGGCTGCGCACTGCTCCTTATTGATCACTCCGGTGGTCGTCGGGGGTCTGTGGGGATGAAGCACATAGTCATCCTCTGAGTTGAACTTTTCAACTTGTCTCCTTGCGCATGCTCTGTTGTTCCTTTGGCCATCTCCTATATCATGTTTCCGTTTTGGGGCCCAAAGAATGCGTAGATAATCAGTACCAGGTGGGCATAACAGTGACCCGAGCCCTAAAGGAGGAATTTAGAGGTCCACTGGGGCCAGAGAGAAGATTGATCTGCTGGGGGACTTGAAACTAATATGTGACAGACTGGTGCTTTTAAAGAAGAGTTCTCTGTTAATATCATGTGCTCTTGCCAGGCACCCTTGCTTTATTTTCTCTGTCTCAGTCCCCCCTTTTCTAGAAAATCAGTAAATTCTTTTACTTAGCAATACTGATGCTTTTTCCTTTCCCAATCCACCTCAGCAGCCCGCCCATCTCGATACATATCCCTCATTGCATTACCATAGGCTGCTGCTAGGGAAGTCAGTGCCGCTATCCGTTTTAACATTCTCCAATTCCAAACAAGCATTGCAATTGATAGCACCAGGCTTATACCTACTAATGTCAGTATGACAATGATGGGGTGGCAAAGTGTGTTCAAAATCCCAGTTGCAGTCGGCAACCATCCAAAGAGTGCATCCCACCAGTGGTGATTTGTGTCTTGGTTTACCCTTTGTAATACTTTGCTTATCTCTTTTACATCATGATAGACAGTAACCAGAGTGTTTTGCCCCTTTTCTTGAATCTCTTTCAGGATTTCTGTCAGGTCTTGGTGGTTCATTAGTTGTCTTACTAATGTAAGGTTCATTCCAATGGGTGCTGGTGATAACTGATGGTACATTGTGTAATTGGATCTTATCAACTGGTGGGATGTAACTGGTGCTAAATATGAAAAATCACACCCTACAATCCTAACAAAATTACAAACACAAAAATTGGAATGGTTCCTAGTAGTCAAGGTTACATTGTTATCATCTATTTCTACAGAAACACATGCAGTTCTTAAACATACACAGCCTAGGCCAATATATACAAGCATAGTCTTTTGAGTAGTATCTGGGTGAATCTCAAAGTGGCAAATGTTTTGCTCAGTGTCTAGGCATATATCTTGTGCATCGATCATGTTAGTGTCACAGATGAACCCTTGCTGTTCCCGGGTAACACACGATTCCAAATTCACAGTTTGCCACTTTTCATTCATTATCCGGGCCCATGCTCTATGTTCTGAGGGGTAGAGCACTGTTTTTTCATGATTTAATCCTAATGCAATAATAGGGTGGATATTATAAATTGTGGCATTGCGTATAGTCAGTACAAAAGTAGTAGCTATTTCGGTGGTAGGGTCGTAGGTAAAATTTACCAGAGTCCACCAAGACTGAAGTTTTCTTTCTAGGTTGCTTGCATTGTCCCAGACAATTTTCCGAATTTCAATTGGAAAAGTACCTTCATTTCCCTCTCTTACTACTAGAGCAACGATTGATTGTATCCATAA
Organism: Hirundo rustica; assembly: GCF_015227805.2. NCBI lineage: Eukaryota > Metazoa > Chordata > Aves > Passeriformes > Hirundinidae > Hirundo > Hirundo rustica. Next base: position 469,155 of record NW_026690191.1, on the reverse strand, counting down.
TTGTGCCTGTATGCAGCTGAGGGCTAACGACACATTGTTTTGGGCTATATTTAGTGCGTTTATTATTAGCTTATGGTCCTGGTCCTCAGCTTCTTTCTACTTTGGTAGTATTTTGGAAATTTCCCATTGGCTAGTTCCTAGTGCTAATAAAGAGGATTGCAGGGGTTGTCTTAGTTTTACCAAATCATTTGTGGCAGTGGCTAATTTGTTCATTAATATTTCTGAATCGATTCCATTTAAGACCCCCAATCCTGTTCCTAATATTCCAGTTAAATCTCTTCTCATTCTGCCTCTGAAGTGCACTTGCCTTTGTAACCATGTTGTCCAGCCCTCGGATGATGTTCTTAGAAAAGAGGAACAGGCTGGCTGAATCTCAGAAATGTTTGTTTGCATTAGTACTTCAATACGCTTAAGAGACCACTCTGGATTAAATAACAGTTGTTGTTGCCCCGTATTCCTTATTACATATGGGCCAATTTCATAAATTTTGTGTTCAATTTTAGGTAGTGTGGCCTGAGCTTGGGTTACAGTTGATTTGGTTGTTGCAATAGGTGTAGTTGTTATTTTAAATTTAAATGAGAGCCCTTTGTTACCACGACCCCAAAGGCAGATCACATTCACCGTCTGTACTAACGTAAAATTATACCAACAATCCGATTTACTTAGACGATCACAAATTTCCCGGTGATAATCTGCAGGAGAAGTCGAGACACTAATTTGAATTGCCTTTTCATAGTTAGTCCCGTTAATCATTCGGCATCCTACTCTGACTACCTCCCCTATAGTCCCTTGAAGGGTCCACAGCTTTTGTTTCTGCCATTCTCGCCTTTCATATATCTGGTTTTCATGCATAACCACGGTTGATAGGTTTAAATCCTTTATGTCGGAATATTTTCCCATGGATCCAGTATACTGAATGAAAGCCTGGGACCAAGGCCATTCAGCATTTTTCTGGTTAGAGACACTTTCCAATTCTTGGGTTGCACCTATAGCTACAGGCAAAACAAACAAAACAATTCTACTGATTGGATTCCTGTATGCTAAATTATGGAATATTCTCAACCACAATGTATTCATTATGCCCGAGTAAGTTTTAATTTCAGTTCATTGTCACCCGGGGTTACTTTCCAAGGAGTTTCTGGAGCCTTCTTCACTCGAGAATGGTGAATCCAGGCGCTCTGTTCCTTGATTTTAACTGCAGTGAAGGTGGTGAGAAGCACCTGGAACAGTCCTTCCCACTGTGGCTCCAAAGTTTTTTCTGCAAGAGACTTAACATACACATAATCTCCAGGCTGTATGTCATGCACTGGCCCATCCAGCCCTCTGCTCCGAGTTCCAGCCACATGTTTCTCAATTGCTTTGAGCTGTTTGCTCAAGGCTATCATATAGGCAGTCAGCCTCTCCTCCCCTACCTGGGTGGACAATCCCTTTTGCACGCCATATGGTCTCCCGTAAAGCATTTCAAAGGGACTTAATTTTTCTTTAGCTCTAGGCTTGGTTCGGATCCGCAGCAATGCCAGTGGGAGAGATTGAGGCCAGGGTAAATTAGCTTCTTGTCCCAGCCTAACAATTTGCTGTTTTATTAAATGGTTCATTTTTTCCACTTGGCCACTTGATTGGGGGCGATAAGGGGTATGGAGCTCCCAGTCTATGCCCAGGTGATGACTGATTTGCTGTACTATTTTTGAAATAAAGTGTGGCCCCCCTATCTGAAGATATTGTGGCTGGAACTCCAAAGTGTGGTATTACCTCTTGTAGTAATACTTTGGTTACCTCCCGGGCTTTGGCACTCCTGGTGGGAAAAGCCTCTGGCCACCCTGAAAAGGTATCTGTTAAAACCAACAAGTATCGATACCCCCCTTTTCTTGGGAGTTCTGAAAAGTCAATTTGCCACTGTTGTCCAGGCCCGTGGCCTTTTCCAATTTGACCTAGTTTTGGTTTGGGAGTATTTTTGGGTTTGGTCTGGAGGCAAATATCACACTGCCGGGTTACCTGAATGGCAGTAGAATATAAATTCCTGGCAGTAATCTTTTCAATTAGATAGTTATACAGGGCTTCTATTCCCCAGTGTGTTTTCTGATGTTCCTCCCTTACTAGAGACCATAACAAATGAGAAGGGATGACTATTATCCCACCTGCAGTAATAGCCCATCCCTCTTGGTTATACTTTCCTCCTTGATCCTGAATTAATTTTCTATCTTTTCTGGTATATACTGGCTTACCTTCCAGGGAGACCTGTCCATCAGGAATTAAGGCTCCCTCGATCGTTATCTCACCTTTTGCTGCTTCTTTTGCCTCTCTGTCCGCCAGCTCGTTTCCTTCCTCCAATTCAGAGCTCACCTTCTGGTGTGCCTTGATGTGCATAATCGCTACCTGCTCAGGTAGCTGGACTGCTTCCAGTAGCCGCAATATTTCCTGAGAATGCTTGATGTTTTTCCCTTGTGAGTTTAACAGTCCCCTTTCTTTCCAAATGGCTCCATGTGTGTGTACAACACCAAATGCATATCTTGAGTCTGTATAAATGTTTACTTTCTTTCCTTTCGCGATCTCTAGAGCACAGGTTAGAGCGATTATCTCAGCCTTTTGTGCAGTAGTATTTGTTGGCAAGGGTCCAGATTCTATTACCTCTCTGCAGGTGGTAACTGCATACCCAGCATGTCGCTTTCCACTGATGACGTAGCTGCTCCCATCAGTGAACCAGGTTTCTGGGTCATCCAAAGGGGCGTCCTTCAGATCCGGGCAGCTGGAGTAGGAGGCTTCGATGGTCTCCAAGCAGTCGTGTACTGGCTCCCCTTGATTCCCACTAAGGAAAGAAGCTGGGTTGATAATGTTAGTTACAACTATCTCTACATCGTCTTGTTCTACCATGATGGCTTGATATTTCAGGAACCTTTGTGGGAAAAGCCAGTGCCCGCCCTTTACTTCCAAGACTGCAGACACTGTGTGAGACACAAATACGGTCATTTTCTGGCCCAGAGTGAATTTGCGTGCCTCTTGAATATTCAGCACCACAGCTGCAACAGCTCTGAGGCATCCTGGCCATCCCTTGGCTGTTGTGTCAAGTTGCTTGGAGAAGTAAGCAACTGCTCTCCGGTATGGACCCAGGTCCTGGGCCAGTATCCCCAGGGCAATTCCCTGCTTTTCATGGGAGAACAGGAAAAACGGTTTACTTACATTCGGGAGTCTGAGAGCCAGGGCTGACATTAGAGCATTCTTCAGCTGATGAAAAGCTTGCGTGGCCTCTTTTGTCCACTGGAGGTTTCTGTTCCCATTTGTAATGAGTGCATACAGAGGTTTCACGAGGAACCCATAGCTGTGTATCCAGAGCCTACACCATCTGCTACCTCCGCTGAGGTGTAGCGACCTGGTTCAGGAACGACACGGCAGCCACACCCAGGCTGCTCGGTCCATCAGCTCACAGACACGAGTGTGGTGGACGGCTAATGGCGTTTATTAACTGGTTACATGGAGTTATAAAACCTCTGTTTGCTACATCACATCCGTCTGCTTACGTTACAGGTTAGGTATTGCTTACCTTATCAAGGACACTAACCAACTAAGAGTTGAGGGAGGGGTTCTGTCTGCCCGTACAGCGCGATATCTTCCGACCGCCTGTCCCTAATCTCCCACATTTCCCCCCCCCATGACTAAATAAAAAAGTATAAAAGTATAAAAGTGTAAATGTTATAAAAGTATAAATGTTATAAAAGTATAAATGTCATAAAAATACAAAAGCTGTTAAAGTTAGTATAATAGGATACAAAAATAATATAAAATGTTAGTAACAAACACACTTCACGATAATCGCATGCGTTCGACAAATAGGATGTCGACTTTCTCTAAACGTCTTCTAACAAACGATACTAACTTGTTCAAAATGCAAGGCCCAAAAATCAATGTCAGGAGTATCATGGTGAGAGGGCCTATTAGGGTGGGAACAAGGGTGGCTAGCCATGGGGACTGATTGAACCATGACTCGAACCATCCTTGTTGGGCCTTTCTCTCTCTCTTTCTCTGGGCCAGTCTTCCTCTCAGTTCGGCCATGGAGTCTCGCACGACTCCGGTGTGGTCTGCATAAAAACAGCATTCTTCTCTCAAGGCAGCACACAGGCCTCCTTGCTGCATGAGCAAGAGGTCTAGTCCTCGCCTGTTTTGCAGGACGACTTCCGAAAGCGAGGAGATAGATCTTTCCAGAGACGAGATGGATTTTTCAATTCTCAGTAAGTCTTCGTCAATTGTCATTTGCAGCTGAGAAAGTCTTTGATGTTGGGTCACGACAGCTGAAACACCTGTGGCTGTGCCAGTGGCTCTTAGGCCAAGGAGCATTGCAATGGTTATACCTGTCATTACTTCTCTTTTGCAGAGCAGGATGGTTTCTTCTAAAAAGTGATACATTTCTTCTTCTTGATGATACAGGACTCTAGGAACAATCAGAGCTTGGACACAAAAGTCAGCAAGGTTATTGAATTTGCTAAGGTACACACAGGAAGTTATTCCGATTTGTTGACAGACCCACATTCCTGATAGGAACGGAACTGCCCACTTGTCAGTCTTTTGACTAGGTTGGATGAACTCAGTACAGATATTTCCCATCTGCTTTGCTACGGTTACACTGCCAAAGCATTTGCCTCGGCCTGTGACTTGACTCAGGGTAATTTCCCTCCGGGGGGTGTCCCACTTACAGTTGTGTGGATTGTTCGCTGCAGAGTATTTAAAAGGAGCATCAAGGGCGACACCCTCATAAAAAGGAGGTTCTGCATTATAACATAACCAGCATGATTTTGTAAAGTTTGGATTGGATTGGTTCAATGACAAAAAGGTAGCATTTAACACACTAAGAAACAGATTATAAGGAGCTGACTTAGGTTTTTGGTAGATAGCTAAAGGACGGGATGAGGAGGAGGTGCCAGATGTGGCTTCCCTCTTTTGTCTGCGTGCTGCGAGATTCTGATAGGGTTTGAATGACTGGGGCACTGAAGGTGGGAGTCTGATAATTTGCACATTTGCCCAATTTAAATGCCTGGCTGCATTTAAAGCATGCCATTTTTATCTTCTTCCAGTCTGTGAGGGGAGTTCGTTCTGACTTCCCCTCAACCCAAGTAGAAACATTGTTGTTACTGATTTTATATACTGTTATTTCTTCTTTGTCAGAGCCGGAGTCAGAGCCGGCAGCAGAGGACTGGCTGTCCCAGTCCCAGCTGAAGTCCGAGTCAGAGCCGGAAGTCGACTGACTGGCTGCTTCCGGGCTCTGGACCCTTTTGGTCGGGCTCCGACCCGGCCCCTTTCCCTCAGGGCTGAGCCACTCCTTCCCCCTGGGCCTCCTGCACCTGCGCTCCCCCCGCCTCCTGCTGTGAGAGCTTCTTGCCTTAGAAAAACGCGCTTTTTGGCAAAGATTGGCTTCAGCTCTCTCTTTGCGCTCTCCTTCCTTTTTCTGCTCGCGCGCCCTCGCATTCGCAAACGAGCTCTCTTTGTTTTCAGCGCTATCTTGAGGCGCATAAGGTGGAGGTCCCTCCCCCACTTTTTCAGCATTCCTAGCTTCTTCAGCTAGACCGTTGTAAAATGACTGCATCTGTTTTATCTCTTCAGTGAGCGGCCTTGAGCCCGGGGGCTTCGAAGCAAGCTCTTGACCTTCTGAGCCCGAGCCTATACATTCAGCCAAACTGACTTCATCAACACTCTGAGCATTATCACTAACATTTAGAGTACATTCTTTTACATTCTGAAAATTCTCAACAACAGTTCCCTCTGAGAAAGTTTGCGTTGCTGCTGCGATACCTAATTGGGGGGAAGCCTTTAAACAATTTCGCGCAGCTCTCCAGGTGTCTTGTTCCTGCAACGCCTTCTGTGAAGATTTTACGACCCTTCCCCATGCTTTAAGATTTTTCCCTGAGCTGGAAGACGTGTTTTCGGCAAGAGCTTTAGTACATTGATCCCAAACATCTGGGTGGAGGATATCCACCGGACGATCAATAATACTAAGTTGCAAAAGCCTCGTCACTGCGAGGGTAAAATCTTTTGCTTTACAATCAATTCCCCACTGCTTATGAATCTGAGAAACGACCTTCACGAGAGCTTCCATCCTCTGCGTGGGTCCGGAGGCGTCCCTCCCGCCGAGCTGGACCAGCCGCTCGGCCGTCGTTCACCCGTCCAGGCGACTCCCGTTCTCCTGGGCGACTCCCGGGGTTTTCGGCACCACTTGCTACCTCCGCTGAGGTGTAGCGACCTGGTTCAGGAACGACACGGCAGCCACACCCAGGCTGCTCGGTCCATCAGCTCACAGACACCAGTGTGGTGGACGGCTAATGGCGTTTATTAACTGGTTACATGGAGTTACAAAACCTCTGTTTGCTACATCACTTCCATCTGCTTACGTTACAGGTTAGGTATTGCTTACCTTATCAAGGACACTAACCAACTAAGAGTTGAGGGAGGGGTTCTGTCTGCCCGTACAGCGCGATATCTTCCGACCGCCTGTCCCTAATCTCCCACAACCATCCTGTCATTCCTAAGAATGTTCGCAGTTCCTTTACCGTTTGAGGCCTCGGGGTTTGGCATATCGCTTCTTTGTGATCTTGCCCTAGGGTCCGCTGTCCTGCACTGATTTCATAACCCAGGTAGATTACCTTTTGCTTCACAACCTGGGCCTTTTTCTTTGATACCCTGTACCCCTGTAGTCCCAGGAAATTTAGAAGACTTACTGTCCAGGCTATGCATGCCTCTTTCGTCCGGGTAGCTATGAGGATGTCGTCCACGTACTGCAGTAACTTTCCCTCTTCCGGGGGAGCCTCCCAGGATTCCAGATCTTTGGCAAGTTGCTCCCCAAACAGAGTGGGAGAGTTCTTAAAACCTTGAGGTAGAACTGACCATGTGAGCTGGGATTTGCACCCGCTTTTGGGGTTTTCCCATTCAAATGCAAAAATTTTCTGGCTGTCCTCATGGATAGGGAGGCAAAAGAAGGTATCTTTCAAGTCTAAAACAGTAAACCAAGTTAACTCAGGTGTTAGGCATGTTAACAGAGTGTATGGATTTGCTACCACAGGATAGAGGTCCTCAGTTATTTTGTTAACAGCCCTTAAATCCTGTACTATCCGGTATGATCCATCATGTTTCCGGACTGGCAAAATGGGAGTGTTGAACTCAGACAGGCACTCTTTTAACAACCCTAATTGCAAAAAGTTTTCAATTACGGGACTAATTCCTTCCCTATCTTCCTTCTTCAGGGGGTACTGTTTAATTCTAACGGGTTGTTTCCCTTCCTTAAGTTTGATTAATATAGGAAGTGCATTTTTCGCTCTCCCTGGTACACTGGAGGCCCATACTCCAGGAAACACTTGATTTATTATTTCTTCGCTAATTTCCCCCTCTGTCTGAACGGTTGTCAACATTAAACTTAATGCCTCTATATATTGTTCATCATTTACCTCCAGAGTGACCTCCCCATTTTTAAATTTAATGGCTACTTGTAATTGTTCCAGCAAGTCTCTCCCCAAAAGGTGTCTCGGGGAGCTGGGCAGATATAGGAATTTATGAATGCCCCATTGCTTTCCAAGCTTATACTTTAATGGTTTACAAAAATATGCTTTTTCAGGTTGGCCAGTTGCTCCTATCACTGTAACATAATTCGTCCCCACAGGTGCCAAAGTCTTATTTAAGGCTGAATACGTTGCTCCTGTGTCAACCAGGAATTCTACTTCTTTCCCTTTTTCCCCCAGTTCCAATTTTATAACCAGTGGATCTTCTGGGGTGAGATCTACTGGTCCTCTTCAGTCTTCTTCCACATATGCAGTCACCTTTCCTTTCTCTCGGTTTCCCTTGTCCTGAAAGCCACCCCGTCTTTGTTCTGGGCATTGATTTTTCCAGTGACCATATTTCTTACAGATCGCACACTGGTCTCTGCCCAGCTGGGACGGGCCTTGCCTAGGTGGTCTCTGCCCACATTTTCCCTTCTCTCTTTCACTTACAACAGCTACAAGCTTCCTCATTCCTTATTTATATCCCTCTTCCCGGTTACTAAAGACTCTCCACGCCTCATCTAACAAAGTCTCTAAGTTCCTCCCATCTGTTCCTCGAAGCTTTTGAAGTTTACGCCTTATGTCGCCTGTAGACTGCCCTAGGAATAGATTAACTAGCTGCTGTATCCCTAATTCAGACCCAGGGTCCAGTGATGTGTGACGACGCATGGCATCTCTTAATTTCTCAAGGAATTCAGATGGCGACTCAGAGGGCCCCTGTTTGATTGCATATAAGGCTGACCAATTTATTGTTTTGGGAATGGCTCTTTCCATCCCCTTTGCGATCCACTCCTGATAGCTTTCCAATTTTTTCAATTCTGCTGTTCTGTTTGGATCCCACTGTGGGTTTTGGAGTGGGAAATAATCTTTCACATCCAGCTGTTGGGTTTTATAATAATCCTCTGCCAGATCCCCTGCTGTTTTTATGATTAATTGTTTTTCTGTCTCAGTCAGTGCATCCAATAATAACTGCATATTGCTCCAATCTGGATTGTGTTGTTTTATTATATATCGCAGACGTTTGGCTGTGTTAACTGGATCACTGCGATAGTTTTTAGCGACCTTTTCCCATGCTTCCAAATCAATTGTGGAGAAGGGAACTTTAACTAATACCACTCCTCCCTCTGCTCCCACTGCCTCACGCAGAGGTGCCTGTAATATGTGTGTCTGTTGTCTAGTCCGGTGTGCAATCGGGGAAGTGTCTGCACCCTCTGAGTCTACATCCTCCTCCTCATCCCTTTCTTGTCTTATGTGGGGAGGCTTAAGCAAATCATCTACCAGGTCTTGTTCCTGGGCCACAGTTTGGTAAACCTTGTCTGATTTTGTACATCTTTGCCCTATGCTACATGCTGAACAACACCGTTTAAGCCCTCCTCTCTTAGTCTTATTCTCTTTCTCCAGGGCTAACACCAGAGGGTCAGATGGAGCCCTGATCCTACAATCCCTCTGCCATTCGGGGTGATTTCGAAGGGAGAAAAACATATCGGCATATGACACCTCCGTCCACTTGCCTTCTCTCCTGAGAAATAGCATGAGTTGCAATAGCGTGTTATAATCCAAACTTCCGCTAGGTGGCCACCTCGCTCCATCATCTAATTTATAGCGTGGCCACCAATCTGCAAAATCTGATAAGATCTCTCTTGTTCTCAGTTCCCCCACGTCCAGCAATATTTTTCCAATGTGCAATAATACAACCTAACGGACTCGCTTTGGGGATCTCTTTGCTTTGTTCAATACCCATTATCTCCTCCTCCTTGTTCCGTCCCGTTTTCACCCAAACTTTTCCTCACACAATTTCGGAGTCACTTCCCAATTATCTTCCCACACACAGCCCCAATTTGCAGGCACACAATGTGACTTTCCACATGCAACCTTCAAAGTTTTAGGTTCAACGTCAACCTGATTAAGATAATATTTCAGCTTACACAGGGGGCATATGCCCTGCTGGTTATTAGAGTAACAATACCAACGTTTTTCACAATCTCTACACTGCAATAATATCCATGCCAGATGCCAATGTCCTGATTCTCTGACAGCTCTAAGTCTCCCACAAGAACAGGCTATCCCATTCACCTCCCCTGGAATACTTAGGGTCTGTACTGCAGGTTATTCCCAGTCCAAGGCCACCAATCTCCCTGCAGAAGTTCTGTATATTCTTCCTAGATAGACCCGTTTATTCCCTCTTCCTAGCCAATAATTCACTGGATCAATCAATTCCCAAGGATCAAGCCCAAACCACTGCTGAGGAGAGACTCCGTCAATTTGTCTGTTCACGGTTGGAACAAATGTTAACCACTTCACACTCAAACATAATGCCCCTCATTCACACTCGGGTTTGCCCCACACTGACTCCAGTCGCTTTGCCTTTCTCCGGCCGCCTCAGTCGCCCGAGGCCGGAAACGCGGATAGAGCTCCACAATCGCTCCGCACCTCTGGTGCGTCTCACTCACTCACTCACTCACTGATCATACTCAATGACTCAACGTGTCCGGACTTAGCATTCACACAAAATAGCAGCAAAACAAGGGTTCACTCGACTCACCCCCTGAGTCGCTAGCGGGCTGCTCTATCAGCTCAGTGAGACCCCTTCTCATCGGCCGCTCTATCGTCCGGGGATCGATCCCTCCCCCTCTGTGTCCGGCTTCTCCCTGGCCGGCTGCTTGCAAGCCCACCGGGACTGTGCTGCGCGTCAGACGTCTCTGCACGACTTATCAGCTGCCCCTTCCCCGATATTTAATTCATACCTTTATCAGCAAGGCCAGCAGGTCGTTGTCTGTCCCCGCGGTGAGCGAGCCGAGGTCCGGGGTCCCTCCCGGGAAGGTCCTGGGGGCGCTCCAGGGAATCCGCTCCTCGGCTGCTCCCACAGCCGGACAGAGATCCTCCTGCCTGGCTCGCCAAAATGATGTGCGGAGAGAAGACTCTATAACTCACAGAGTGGTTATGAGAGTAGGTATGAATTTATTCAGCGCTGAGGTGCATGGGGATAACTCCTCAAAGACATGCACACCTGGGAGCTTTGTTTCTCCCTTTTTATCTCTACAAACTAGGGTTATACGATACGCCTAATACATATTTATTTCCTAACCCCGCCTGTCCCCGCTTCGTATTAAAATTAGTTCCACGCCTATTTGAGGCTGCGCACTGCTCCTTATTGATCACTCCGGTGGTCGTCGGGGGTCTGTGGGGATGAAGCACATAGTCATCCTCTGAGTTGAACTTTTCAACTTGTCTCCTTGCGCATGCTCTGTTGTTCCTTTGGCCATCTCCTATATCATGTTTCCGTTTTGGGGCCCAAAGAATGCGTAGATAATCAGTACCAGGTGGGCATAACAGTGACCCGAGCCCTAAAGGAGGAATTTAGAGGTCCACTGGGGCCAGAGAGAAGATTGATCTGCTGGGGGACTTGAAACTAATATGTGACAGACTGGTGCTTTTAAAGAAGAGTTCTCTGTTAATATCATGTGCTCTTGCCAGGCACCCTTGCTTTATTTTCCCTGTCTCACCAGCGCTGGCTCCGCGGGCTGCGCCCGCCGGGCAAACCACTTGGGCTGCTCGGACGGCGCGAGCTAGGGGAGCCGCGCGGGCTGTGGGATCAGAGGGTTCTGAGGAAGCCTGAGCTGGCAGGCGGGGTCCCTGCTGCTCCCTTCAGAACGCTCTTTCGGGGACAAGGGGACTGGGGCGAAGGGGAGGGGGGGAGCGGGGGAGGCGCCGTTCGTGACTCGGTTGTCTCTGCGTTCCCTTCTGAGACCGGATCGCGGAACACAACTGCGCGGCTATAATAAAATACTTCGGAGCGTCTTTGTCTCCTGCCCGAACTAGCTGGACTATTTTCCTTTCTACGGCACCCAAAACTCGGCGCTGCAGATTTCTTCCGGGGATGCTTGGGGAAAATGCAAATTGTGATAAACGCCAATCACTTGTTTTAAATTTTTAAAAGTTTAATAGTAAATAAGATGGTTATAAAAATAGAATTAGAGTAAAAATTGAACAATTTTAGAGATAGGACAATACGAGACAATAAAAACAAAGTTACAGACATCTGGGTGCCTCTCCCAAGCCACAAGCTCTGGAGAAGGACCCCTGCTAACAAAGGACTATCTCTTAAAAGCAATAGCCTCTTGAATATTCATATATTTCATACATGATGCATAAACTTGATTTAAACAAAGAACTGTCTCTGGTTAGTATCACTTTTTCCTTTAATCTCTGTGGCATTCTCAAGGCTGAGAGAGGCAGAAGGAGTTGGTTTCTTCTGATAAGGAAGTAGGAAATTCTTTTTCTCTGAAAGATTTACGTCTTCCTGTGGTTGGCATACAAAAACTACACTTTAACTACAAAACTTCATTTACTATACTATCAAAATATTAATACAACACCAACAATTAACACAACACATATAGTAAATATCTTGCGTAGAGCCATATAATATGCACTTTTCACACAAATGAAGCCAGCGAATGAAATGCCTTAACTAGCCCTTTGAAATATTCAATTGGGCATTCTGAATAATTGAACTATAACTATAGTACAAGCCTTTCTGAGCAACGGAAAGTTTCCCGCCCATCTTTCCCGATTCAGTGTTGCCCCCAACTCAGACCCAGGCAAATTCAGCACCCCCGCACAAACCCGGTCCGCGCGGAACCCAACAGGAGGATTGCCTTAGCTGCACAGCTATTTCTTGAGGACTTTTCCTCCCAAATGGGTCCCTCTCTTTTTCCGGGGGAACCCCACCTCCGGTAAGCACCGCTCGCGGGGATACTCACCGCCTCCTGGGATGTGGGGGTGCCTGGGGTAGGTTGGTCCACCGCCTGAAGAGGACTCCGTGGGCGGTCGGAGCTGTCCCCTTCTCCCCTGGGGGCTTGCTTTCTGTGGAGAGCCGCTTCCACCAGGGGTGCACGATGCCCAAGGACTGTTCTTCAGGCTCTCAGCCCCAGTCCGTTCACAGGGTCCACCTGATCGCCAGGGGGGCCCCACGTGGTGCCAGCCGCTTTGCCGGCATGGGTGAGCCCCACGTTCGGGCGCCAATCACTTTGTGGCTGTGCCCCTCCACGCCGGGCAGGCGTGGGCCACCGACTGGCTCAGATCTGCACAGCGGCCAAAGCGTTTCAGTCCCCAGTTGCAAGCCGGCAACCTTTTCCTGAGGGACTCCACTTCCCACCGGCGGCTAGCCCAAATTGCTTCGTGACGGCAGCGGTGGATAAAAGGTCGGCTTTCAGCTAAGCAGGTTTAAAGATGGTTTATTCAGGTCCGAGTGGCAGGAGCTATGCCACTCGTCCACCTGCCCAGCCAGAGAGACTGCTTGAATTTCCCTCCCCGAACTTATAAGCGGGGGAGGATTCAGAGGTGGCAATAACAGGTTAGTGAATCAGGGAATTCGGGGGGATAACAGGGGGTGTCCACTTCTAGACCTTGGACCACTCACCAAAGGGAAAAAGGGGATTTCTCGGGCATCAGCCTATCACTCGACGCCCCTCTGGGAATTTCCCTAGCCTGGGGAGGGGTACCGAGGTGACAGACAGGATGCCCCAGAGCGGGGGGAGGGGAGAGGGGATTGACAAGGATAGGTGGGGGGGGTGGGATGATTGACATTAAACAACTTGCTATACAGAAAACTCAAAGGGGAGGAACCGTTACAGAACTGGGGGCACAGTGGAATGAACCACAACATAAAACTTCTTATAAAGCTTGATAAAACAATTCTTGCATGGCCACAGGTAATGTGTTCAAGAATTGGACACAACAAATAGTTGCCATAGAAACAGATACCCATTTTAATGTTGATTTCTAGGTACTCTCAACAACTTTAGTTCTAACAATACTGAACTGGTCTTTTCAGGTGTGCATAAAAATTTCAATATAATACTGTGTGTGCTGGCTTGAAGGCAAAACCAGCGAGAGACTCCAAGTCAGAAAAAAACAATTTAATAGGAGAGAAAAAAAAAAAGTAAAATAAAATAAAATAAAACACATGCAATGGTACAAAAGGTCACTGACAGAGTCAGAATACAACCTGAAACCGTGGTGGTAGCAGTCCAGATGAAGTGGTCTTGTTGAAGCAGTGTTCCTCCAGAAAGGTCTGGTAGCTCTTGTCCTCTGGGAATCCAGTGGGTAAGGCTGCCTGTGCTGTCCCAAGGCCCAGATTATATCCAGGTGGGAATGCTTGGCTCCTCCCCCTTGGCGGAGCATCTCACAATGGACTGATGTCATTTTATCAGTTTTGTAATGGGTCCTTGATTGCCTGTTAAACAGAGATAGCTCCTGGAGGGAGTTATCTATGAGTCATGCAGCAGGGCATTGATGGGCCATTAACAGAAGATAGTCTGGAGGGAGGGGGCAAGGGAAACAGTGCACAACTTAGTTTCAACATTTCATGTAGATGGTGATAGAATACATACTTTGGGCACATCTTACATTGTAACCCAGGACATACTGTGTAATATTTATGGATTTTAGTTTAATTTTGAAATTTTCTTCTGTATAAAACTCACAGTAATTCCCAGGCTATTTTTATCCTCCAAAGAAAAAAGAAACATAAAGGTATTTACTTTCCTCTTCCAAAAATCCTACTATTTCAGTTATGGGATTTCAAAACTCCGAATTAAGCTTTGTTCTCAATCGTCTAAAACTGTGTAAATATTTTATTCAAAGATGAGAACTGTTAACTATTTTTAGTTTATCTAACAATTATCAAATCTATAGCAAATCAGCCAAATTTATAATGTAAAGCTCTAAAGCTTAAAAGATTATTGAGTCAGCACCAAAAGGAAACCTATTAAACACTCATACTGATACATACATCATATTAATATAATATTCATGGTAATATTTACCTAGATTTCATTACCTTATGGTGTTATTACTTACAAATGCAGATACAGATGATAAAACAATATTTAACTAAATACATTTAGTAATAGTTCTAGATATTGGTAACATAACACCTTGTATATTTGTGACATTTTGGAATTCAAAGATATTACTTGTTTGTTGTCATGCACCCCCCACTCCCGAGTGGGCATTTCTGTATAAGGAAAAGGGTTTCAGCTTACCTAAAACATATAAGGAAACCAAACTAGAAAATTCTGTGCCTTTCTCTTTGTAACTGGCTCAATGCCAAGAGAGAAGCACCTGTTGGACCTTGTTACTGTCCTTCAAAGTCTGTACCTTTCCTTATCGGCAATTTACCAGTGGAACCCACCTAGACTATTAAGTACTAAAGGGATTACACAAAGAAACCAAAGAGCTTTTCGGGACTGCCATAATAGTGTCAGAATGGTCTCTGCACTGTTTGACCTGCGGTTTTTTACCTGTTTATGTTTATTATTTTCCTTGTTATTAAACATTTTATTTTACAAAGCATGTCTAGGGAAGTTGTCTCGCTGCGTAATTTAAGCCCTTTATCTGAACAGGGCAGGACCCTGAGAAGTACTGAGAAGTATTAGAGTTATACTTGTTCTGGAGGTCCTAAGGGGAACATTCTGGGTTCTTAAGGGCAAACATAGAGGTACTAATGTGGTATTGAAGAAAAGTATTTCATTAGCAAATTTCAGTTATAGAGTTTTCTAACCAAATATTTTCCACCTATCACTTTGTTTACAATGTCTACAAAAGCATTTTCATGCTGAAAACCACTAACAACTACCTTTCATATTTCACTTATGCCAACTACTGTTAAAGTCAATAGCAAGTTTCTGAATATAGCAGGTCTGTCACTGCTATCACTAAAATACTAATTTACGTTTTCTTATTTTTAACCTAAAATAAAAACATGGCTTTTAATGTTCAGTTCTTGCAACTAAGTATAAGATACAATAATCACAAAACTAAAGTTTTTTGAGACTACAGAAAAGTTAAAAACTATACATGAGAAGGTAATAACAGAAACTTCTAAATGAACAAAAAATAGTTTACCTTGGTGCCTTGAGGTAATGTCTTTATACCTTTCCTAAAGAAAACATATTATTTAAAGATGCATAATTTTTATGTAAGGTCATGGGTTGGAGACAGGCACATGAGACAGTACACACTGATGGTCATCGGCAAACAGCACGTTTTATTGTTTGGATCCTTCTCATATAGTAGTTCAAAACTCCTGGGTCCAGACAACTGATTGGTCTGGGTTTTAATACTGCCCAGCTCCCTGACCATTGATATGTCTGCCCCCTGAACTGAACATGATTGGCTGAGGTCCCTGTATGAGTTCCATTGTTCACCCAGGGACTTGTTTTTAGAATGAGTCAGGTTGGCCGAATTGGATTTGTTATGACCAGATTTATTTTGTCCAGCTACAGACCAGCTGTGCCACCACAATTCCTCCATTTTTATAAAAAAATGCAAAGTGTTCTCTGTTATCCTACCTGCAAGGGCTCTTTGCAGACAGGGTGACAGAAGACAGCATGGATCTAATTTGAATGAGATTTTTGACAAACCCAATTCCCCTCAGCCAGCAATGTGTCATATGTACCACTGTAGTTGCAGCACTCACTTCCAGGAGCTGTCAGGCGACATCACAATCATTCAGGCTAATATGCCATAGGTTAACTACTTATCATTACAAGTTACAACTTAACACTAAAACCAAAGAACCATTTAACCCTTAGAACCATTAGAAAAAATAAAAAATAAAATAAAAAAAAAAAAAAAAAAAACCAAAAAAACCCCCAACTACCAGAAAAACAAATTTAAGCCAGAAAACAATTTGGAAACAGAAAAAAACAATTTGTAAAGAAATAGAATCCTCAAATGAACTGTCACTTCAAGAGACCCACATCTCCATGAGGTAGGTGAACAAGTTGTTTCCATCACTGTTCCACACATGGCTCAGTGATATCTGTTTGATGGGCCTTCAGGAGGATGCTGCTTGTGGTCCCAGGCAGGATGTAGGGCAGGACAGACACATCTGGCAGGTACCCAATGTGTTCCAGTGTCTGTAGAAACACAGGCATATCCCTGTCACCAGGTAATGAGATTCCACAGGCCTTCCCACCTATTGGTGATAAGGACTCGTACCATTACCTTGGGTTTGGGTGACCAGATGATTGTAGTGACAGAAAGTGATTTAAAATTACTGGGTTCTGGGACTTTTCTGATACTCTCAAATGATTTAGTGTATAGACAGCTTTAGCTGCCCTGCTCTGTGGGGATTCAGTACATGTTCCTGCCTTTTGTTTTTCAAGTAAACATTTTAAAGTGCCATGTGCTCTCTCCATGATGGCTTGTCCTGTTGCTAAGTGGAGGATATCTGTGTGGTGTGACACACCCCAGAGCTGTAGGAAATGTCTTTTTCTGTGAAACGTATGCAGGACCATTGTCTGTTTTGATGGTACAGGGGATACGTAAAGCATCAAAGGCCTATCTCCAATGTGCAATGGAATCCCGAATTTTTTCTCCTGTGTGTATTGTAGCCCATATTGCTGATGTGTGGGAGATTAGGGACAGGCGGTCGGAAGATATTGCGTTGTACGGGCAGACAGAACCCCTCCCTCAATTCTTAGTTGGTTAGTGTCCTTGATAAGGTAAGCAATACCTAACCTGTAACGTAAGCAGACGGAAGTGATGTAGCAAACAGAGGTTTTGTAACTCCATGTAACCAGTTAATAAACGCCATTAGCCGTCCACCACACTGGTGTCTGTGAGCTGGTGGACCGAGCAGCCTGGGTGTGGCTGCTGTGTCGTTCCTGAACCAGGTCACTACGCCTCAGCGGAGGTAACAAGTGGTGTCGAAACCCCGGGAGTCGCCCGGGAGAACGGGAGTCGCCTGGACGGGTGAACGATGGCCGAGCGGCGGGTCCAGCTCGGCGGGAGGGACGCCTCCAGACCCACGCAGAGGATGGAAGCTCTCGTGAAGGTCGTTTCTCAGATTCATAAGCAGTGGGGAATTGATTGTAAAGCAAAAGATTTTACCCTCGCAGTGACGAGGCTTTTGCAACTTAGTATTATTGATAGACCGGTGGATATCCTCCACCCAGATGTTTGGGATCAATGTACTAAGGCTCTTGCCGAAGACACAATGTCTTCCGGCTCGGGGAAAAATCTTAAGGCATGGGGAAGGGTCGTAGATGCACTGCAGAAGGCTTTGCATGAACAGGACACCTGGTGAGCTGCCCGAAATTGTTTAAAGGTTTCCCCCCAATTGGGTATTGCAGCAGCGACGCAAACTTTCTCAGAGGGAACTGTTGTTGAGAATTTTCAGAGTGTAAAAGAATGTAGTCTGAATGTTAGTGATAATGCTCAGAGTGTTGATGAAGTCAGTTTGGCCGAATGCATAGGCTCAGGCTCGGAAAATCAAGAGCTCACTTCAAAGCCTCCAAGCTCAAGGTCGCTCACTGATAGCGCTGAAAACAAAGAGAGCTCGTTTGCTAATGCGGGGGCGCACGAGCAGAAAAAGGGAGGAGAGCGCAAAGAGAGAGCTGAAGCTAATCTTTGCCAAAAAGCATGTTTTTCTAAGGCAAGAAGCTCCCACAGCCGGAGGCGGGGGGAGCGCAGGTGCAGGGGGCGGCCCAGCCCTGAGAGAAAGGGGCGGAGGCCAAGGGGGAAAGGGCGGCCCAGCCCCGAGGGAAAGGGGCGGGGGCCCAGGGGGAAGGAGTGGCCCAGCCCTGAGGGAAAGGGGCGGGGGCCAAGAGGGAAAGGGCGGCCCAGCCCTGAGGGAAAGGGGCGGGGGCCCAGGGAGAAGGAGCGGCCCAGCCCTGAGGGAAAGGGGCGGGGTCGGAGCCCGGCCAAACGGCTCCAGAGCCCGGAAGCAGCCAGTCAGTCGACTTCCGGCTCTGATTGAGACTTCAGCTGGGACTGGGACAGCCAGTCCTCTGCTGCCAGCTCTGGCTCTGGCTCTGACAAAGAAGAAGTAACAGTATATAAAATCAGTAACAACAATGTTTCTACTTGGGCTGAGGGGAAGTCAGAAAAAGAACGAACTCCTCTCACAGACTGGAAGAAGATAAAAATGGCATGCTTTAAATGCAGCCAGGCATTTAAATTGGGCAAATGTGCAAATTATCAGACTCCCACTTTCAGTGCCCCAGTCATTCAAACCCTAACAGATTCTCACAGCATGCAGACACAGGAGAGAGGCCACACCTGGCACCTCCTCCTCATCCCGTCCTTTAGCTATCTACCAAAAACCTAAGTCAGATCCTTGCAATCTGTTTCTTAGTGTGTTAAATGCTACCTTTTTGTCATTGAACCAATCCAATCCGAACTTTACAAAATCATGCTGGTTATGTTATAATGCAGAACCTCCTTTTTATGAGGGTGTCGCCCTTGATGCTCCTTTTGAATATTCTGCAGCAAACAATCCACACAACTGTAAGTGGGACACCCCCTGGAGGGAAATTACCCTGAGTCAAGTCACAGGCCGAGGCAAATGCTTTGGCAGTGTAACCGTAGCAAAGCAGATGGGAAATATCTGTACTGAGTTCATCCAACCTAGTCAAAAGACTGATAAGTGGGCAGTTCCATTCTTATCAGGAATGTGGGTCTGTCAACAAATCGGAATCACTTCCTGTGTGTACCTTAGCAAACTCAATAACCTTGCTGACTTTTGTGTCCAAGTTCTGATTGTTCCTAGAGTCCTGTATCACCAAGAAGAAGAAATGTATCACTTTTTAGAAGAAACCATCCTGCTCCGCAAAAGAGAAGTAATGACAGGTATAACCATTGCAATGTTCCTTGGCCTAGGAGCCACTGGCACAGCCACAGGTGTTTCAGCTCTCGTGACCCAACATCAAAGACTTTCTCAGCTGCAAATGACAATTGACGAAGACTTACTGAGAATTGAAAAATCCATCTCCTCTCTGGAAAGATCTATCTCCTCGCTTTCGGAAGTCGTCCTGCAGAACAGGCGAGGACTGGACCTCTTGCTCATGCAGCAAGGAGGCCTGTGTGCCGCCTTGAGAGAAGAATGCTCTTTTTATGCAGACCATACCGGAGTCGTGCGAGACTCCATGGCCGAGCTGAGAGAAAGACTGGCCCAGAGAAAGAGAGAGAGAGGCCCAACAAGGATGGTTCGAGTCATGGTTCAATCAGTCCCCATGGCTAGTCACCCTTGTTCCCACATTAATAGGCCCTCTCACCATGATACTCCTGACATTAATTTTTGGGCCTTGCATTTTGAACAAGTTAGTGTCATTTGTTAGAAGACGTTTAGAGAAAGTCGACATCCTATTTGTCAAACGCATGCAATTACCGTGAAGTGCGCCTGTTGCTAACATTTTATACCACTTTTGTATTCTATTATACTAACTTTAACAGCTTTTGCATTTTTATGACATTTATACTTTTATAACATTTATACTTTTATACTTTTTTACTTAGTCATGGGAGGGGGGGGGAAATGTGGGAGATTAGGGACAGGCGGTCGGAAGATATCGCGTTGTACGGGCAGACAGAACCCCTCCCTCAATTCTTAGTTGGTTAGTGTCCTTGATAAGGTAAGCAATACCTAACTTGTAACGTAAGCAGATGGAAGTGATGTAGCAAACAGAGGTTTTGTAACTCCATGTAACCAGTTAATAAACGCCATTAGCCGTCCACCACACTGGTGTCTGTGAGCTGGTGGTCCGAACAGCCTGGGTGTGGCTGCCGTGTCGTTCCTGAACCAGGTCGCTACGCCTTAGCGGAGGTAACACTGATGAAAAGGTGTCAATGGATAAATATACATATTTTTGACTTCCGAATTCAGGGATGTGTGTGACATCAGTTTGCCAGACTTGCAAAGCATGTAGTCCACTGGGGTTTACCCTCATCTGCAATGGTGCAGTGTGGCCTTGGCAGTCAGCACAGGTGTTAACTCTATTACGAGCTTCTGTGTTTGACAGCTGGAACTGTCCTTGTAATGCTCGAACACCTGGGTGGAAAATCTTGTGATGCCTTTGCTTGTGCCAGCATGTCTGGCTGTGGTGCTGTCCAAGTAGGGCTAGCTAGCCTATCTACTTGAGCATTGCCCTCTGTGATGAAATCTGGTAAATTTGTGTGACTTCTGACGTGTAATATGTAATAGGGACAAGTTCTGGCTAGGATAGTATGGCACAGAGTTTTTAGTATGTTAAATAGTTGTGCATTGTCAATTTCCTTTAGTAGTGCTTGATCTAATCTCTGTGTGATAGCAACATAGGCAGTCAGTTACAACATTTAGAAGAGTGTGGAGAAAATGTTGGAAAGCCATAGCCACAGCACATAGTTCTACTAACTGTGGTGATCCATTTTCATAACTGTAGTGGTTTTAGTTTGAGACGGGGCAGAAACACCAATGAATGTAGTGGTTTCACGTTCACCAAATTCTGTTTGCTAAATTTAGTGTAGTGGTCTTAGTGGTTATTCTCTTTTTGTGGGAGAAGTTCAGGAGAAGCAAATCAGGCTTAAGCTTAAAAATAAACAGTTTTATTAACGCATACTAAAAGAATGGAAAAGTGGAAAAAACAAAAAAAAGTCAAACTTCAAAACACTCTTCCCTTTTACAAACTGTTAACTTTCTTACAAACAACACAGAGAGACAACCTGTGATTTTCAGTCAGTTTCACCATTTAAATGTAATCTTTCATTACTTTGGGAGAGGAGTCTCTCTAGAGTCTTATGGAGACATTCGCCACAAGACAAAAACAGTCTTGTGGCTCTCAATGTCACAAATCTGCAACGGCCTGGAGTTTTTGCAGATTGCGCTGTTCTACCCATTAGCACCCTTTCCCTTGGTGTCGCAGTGTCCCTCACGCCTAGCAAGCGTAGACCACAGGCTAGCTCAGTTCTGCACTGCAGCAAACTCGGATTGGTCGGGGTTACAGGCAGGGTGAGTAACCTCCTCCCTGTGGGTTTTGATTCCCCACACTGGCAGATGGACCTGATGGCGTCATGACTACAGCGGCGGAAAGAGGGTCAACTCTCTTTGAGCAGGGTTAAAGGTGGTTTATTAAAGGGGAGTCCGGCAAGGAGCTCTGCCTCAGACCCTTGCTGCCCAGAGAGAGCCCAGATCAAAGCCCTGCATCGACTTATAAACGGGGGAGGATCCAGGGGTGGCGACAACGGGTAAGCCAATAAGGGAACACGGGGGTGTAACAGGGGGTGTCAACTTCTAAACAACGAACGAATCACAAGAGGGGAGAAGGGGATTCCCCGGGCACCAGCCTATCACTTGACGCCTCTCCTGGATCTTTCCAGAAGCCAGGGAAGGGTCCAGAAGTGACAGACAGGGCGCCCAAAAGGAGAGAGAGGGGGACTGACAGGGACAGGTGGAGGAGAGGAATGATTGACATAAAACGACAGGTTATATAACCAACTCATAGGGGGGAAACCATTACAGAAAACAGGGGGGCACAGTAGAATGAACCATTACAAAAAACTTCTTATAAAACTTACAAAAATAACTTAATAAAACAACTCTTGCACCACCACACCTTGGCTACTCATGGGCTTCTCAGTGCATCTGGGGTACTGTTTAAGAATGCTTGTACTAGTACAAAATAAGGATTCTTTTTTATCTCCAAAATTGTTTCGATCTCAAGAGAAATAGAGACCTCCCTTTACCCCAGGAGCAGAGGTCTTCAAATCACTTTCTCTCTAAAATCATCTTCATCTCAAAGGTAGAGACCTCCTTTTACCCCAGGAGTGAGGGGCTTTAAGATTCCCACTTAGATCGCAATCATATCAATCCCCAATTTTTATTAGAACCAGTATTCCCCCAAACAACATTAAGACGTTATAAGAAACAGTCTATTTCTCCATAGTTTACTCCAGAGAAGTCCAGTTAAAAATGTCCACATCCTCAATCTCTCTTCTAATAATCACTATTAGTTCTTTCACGCTTGCTCCACTGTGCCGCTTGAGGACACGTAAAGAATCATACTTACCCACGCAGTCAAGTTCAGAGCAAAAAGAAGTTTATTTTCGACCTCGATTTATATAGTTTCTGGACAATGACCAGGGATTGGAGAATGAGGTTGCCACCTCTCCAACCCCACTGGTCAAACTAGAAGTCCATCAATTGTCCCTACTCCAGAGAGGAATGCGAAAACAATCACTTTTTTTATGTTACAGTCCGTGAGGAACTCCACTACAAAAATGCAAACAATCAGAAGGCTGAAAAGACTAGGGCAACATCTCACCCTTTTTCCGTTAAAAAAAAAAAAAAAGAAAAATGAACAATGTTCAGTGTCTGCTTGTGGAGGGGCCATCGGAGTCATCACTTGATGGTTCATCCACTTAATGACTTTCATTTTGGTCACAGTCTCCAGCTTGCCTATTGGCCGGATTTTTCCTTTGCAGTCACAGGTCAGGACAAACACACTTCGCAGGTACCCAGCATACCCCAGTATCTGTGGATACACACACATACCCACGCCCCGAAACGATAAGGTCATAGGGACCTTCCCACTGTTTGGTGACTAAATTCCACACCCGAACCTTCGCTGGAGGCTGATGCATCTCGTCTGAAGCCTGTAGCAAAAGATGATGGTTCAAAATGACAGGATTATTGGAATTCTGCGGCACCGTAAGGTGATTGATGGTATACAAAGCTTTTGCCAACCAACTGTGCAGGGTTTCACCCTGCATTCCCCATTTTTGTTTTTGAAGAACCTGCTTTAGAGTACCATGGGTGCGTTCTACAATAGCTTGACCAGTCAGAGAATGAGGGAACTTGTGGAACACATCCCACAACTGCAGGAACTGCTGCACCTTCTGGGAGGCGTAAGCAGGACCATTGTCAGTCTTCACAGCAGAAGGTATGCCTAGAACAGCAAAGGCCTGCCTCTGGTGGGCAATGACATAGCAGGTCTTTTCTCCAGTGTGAGCAGAAGCCCACATTGCAGAGGAGAAAGTGTCAACAGTGACATGCACATACTTGAGCCAGCCAAACTCAGCAATTTGAGTGACATCAGTCTGCCAAATCTCCAAGGCCCTAAGACCTCTGGGGTTTACCCCTGCCGGCAAAGGCGCAGCAAGCACGTGACAGTTGTCACACGAATCGACAATGTCACAGGCCTCAGTTGGCATCAACTAAAACTGCTTCTGCAAGGTATGTGCGTTCTGATGGAAAAACCCATGCAATGCCTTGGCCTGCGTGAGTGTATCAGGCTGAGGTGCAACCCACGCTGGGTTAGCCAACTTGTCGGCCCTCGTGTTACCTTACACTATGAACCCTGGCAAATTCTTATGACTCCTCACATGCAGAATGTAGTATGGATGAACCCAGGCCTGAATGGCACACCACAGGGTCCTCAGCAAATGAAACAAAGATGCATTGCTGACTTCCTTCAAAACTGAATGACCCAACCGCTGTGTTATGTCGGCCACATAGGCGGAATCCGTGATCAAACTGAAAGGTTGCTGGGAAAATCTTTGAAATGCCATGACAGCAGCCCTCAATTCAACCAATTGGGCTGACCCATCCTCATGACCTTCCAGAACCTGCCACTCAGATCCATCCCTCCAAGTAACAATGGCCTTACCTGTCCTTCCCGAACCGTCAGTAAAAACAGTGGGTCCTTGCACAGGCTCCTGACTAGTTTTGGACCACAAAGAAATTTCTGTGAATTTTGCCACTTGCAATAGCTTGTGGCTGGGCAGATGATAAGTGATCGGCCCAGAAAAGTTTTCCAGAGCACTTTGCAGAGAAATACAGTTTGCAAAGCTCCAGTCAAAGTCCTCCCGCTGTACCGGGAGTATGATCTTTGCGGGATCCGCACCCATCAATTGCAAACACCGCTGTCGGCATTTGATTATCAAATGAGCAATCAGCTCAAACAACGCGGTTGCCATCTTCTGTGGCTGATGGGGCAGGAAGACCCATTCCAAGACGTGCAAGGAATCAGACCATTTGTCACTCCATTGGCCAATGATGCCTGTGGGATGAAAATCTGGAGTGGTGATGAAAACAGTGACATCAACAAAGGGGTCAATGCGATAAACTTGGTGAGCAGAAACAGCTCACTGAACCTCCTCCAGCACCTGACGTGCCTCAGGGGTCGATGTGCGAGGTGACTTCAAATCAGTCTCTCTTTAACAAATCAAACAAAGGAGACAGTTGTGTCGTGGTCAGCCCCAAATACGGATGCGACCAATTTATAACACCCACCAATTTCTGGGCATCATTCAGTGTCTTCACCAAATGTACAAATTGTACCTCTTGGTGTTGGACCGTTCGTTCCAAAATTTTGACTCCCAAATATTTCCAAGGAGGTTGTAGCTGAATCTTTTCTGGAGCCATCTGCAGCCCATGAGAATGCAAAGCATTGAGCAACTGAGGCTGTATCCTCAGCAACTCATCCTGGCTGAACGCAGCCACCAATATGTCATCCATATAGTGATAAAAATGAGAATCAGGAAACTTGCAAACTCATGACAACGCTCTGGCCACATACCATTGGCATATGGCTGGGGAGTTGTGACAATCCTGGGGAAGAACCCTCCATTGATATCGCTGTGCGGGCTCAGCATTGTTGGTAGCTGGCACCGAGAAGGCAAATTTCAGTCTGTCATCAGGATGCAAAGGAATTGTAAAGAAACAATCCTTCAGATCCACAATGAGGACTGGCCAATCTGCGGGAAGCATGGTGGGCGACGGCATACCAGCCTGCAACATCCCCATGCTTTCCTTCACAGCACTGCCCTTCCGGAGGTCTTGGCACAACCTCCATTTCCCAGATTTCTTTTTGATGCAGAAGACAGGAGTGTTCCAGGGACTGGTAGAAGGCTCCAGATGCCCCTGGTCCAACTGCTCCTGAACTAAATCACAAAGGGCTACTATCTTGTTTTGAGGAAGGGGCCACTGGTCCTCCCAGACAGGTTTGTCCACCAGACACCATATAGTGTATCTGGTTCCATCCCACACCGGGCGGGAGATGACCTCTGGCTAGCTCGAGTCAACACAGCCACAGAAGGTCCCAGTTCGTTTCGGCTTCTCGGCTTAGCAGCTGGACCCAATAGTATCGTGACAGCCAACAGCAGCAGAAGAGAAAAGGCTGGCTCTCAGCGTAGCAGGTTAAAAGATGTTTATTAGCTCAAGAGCTGAGGAGCAGGGAGGCTCAGAGCTCCGAGCTGAGTGGCTGAGCGGCTGAGAGGCTGAGAGCTGAGAGAGTTTTTTCCTCCCCCCTACCCCCTATAAGCGGGGGAGGGGTTCCAGGGAGGATACAACAAGACAACAAATCAGGGGGTTCAGGGGGTAACAAGGTGTGCCCACCCCCAAGCCTCAGACCACTAAAATCCAGAGCTAAATGAATTCCCCCCAGGGGGCCTATCACCTGAAGCCCTCTCCCTGAGATTTCACAACCTGGGAGGGCTCCTCAAAGTGACAGACAAGCTGCCCCAGAGAGGGGGGTTGGGGAAGAGGGGATGTTACAAGTCAGGTGAGGAGTGGGAGGACTGACACAAAACACCTTATTATACAGACAACACAAAAAGGGTTACAACATTGGGGATACAGTGAAATGAACTGTCGCGGTGCTGTTCCTCGCGCTGATGAGCGCGGCCACGGGCTAGCTCAGTCTCGTGCACCACAGCAACGTATGATGTCGGGGTGGCAAGCCAGGCGAGCCACCTCCTCCCTGTGGGGCCTTGGTTCCCCTCACAGCGACGGTCAGCAGATGACAAATGCAACCCACGGCAGCCAATCAAAAGGCGGACTCCTCTGGGCTCAGTTAAACAGGATTTTATTCAGGGGGAGAGGCAACACGGGGCTCAGCACTCTCTGACCCACCGCCCAGAAGAGACCCCGAGGCCAGGCGTGCGGCAGGTTTTAAGGGTGGGTGGAAACAGGGGTGGCGACAACCGGTCAGCCAGTCACAGGGATCGGGGGGGTTAACCGGGGGTGTGAACCATGGAACTGGGGACCAATCACAAAATGAGGGGAGGGGGTCTCCTGGGCCCCAGCCTATCACTCGGCACCCTTCCCGGAGTTTTCTAGAAGCCAGGGAAGGGTCTCTGAGTGACAGGCAGGCGACCACGAGGAGGGGGGGGGGGGAATTGACAGCGACAGGTGCAGGGAAGGGATGAATGACAGAAAACGTCTGGTTTTACAATAGACAAAACAACCGATACAGAAGGGAAAACCAATGCAGAACACAGGGGTATACAGTGAACTAAACCATTATAAAAATAACTTTAAAATCTTACAAAAATAACTTAATAACTTAATAAAAACAATTCTCACACCACCACAATGAACCATAACATGAACTTCTTATAAAAACCTAATAAAACAGTTCTGCACCACCACAATATAGGAGGCGTGGGTGTTGAGGGTTAAGTTTCCTGTAGAATTTTTCCCCCCCCCAAGTTGCTAGGAGACTAAATGCTGGTAGTTATAGAGTGCTTAACCTGGACAAAAGAAGCTGATCACTTAGTTTGGGGGAGGGAGAAAGCTCCCAGAGAGAGCTGAGGGTGGTGGTCTCACGGCTGGCAGTCTTCTGGGGAGCACAGATCGTGCGGCTGCTAGCTGCCTGGAGTCCACGGTTAACGAAGGAGTCTGGTCCTGGGAATTCTACCATCTCTTGGAGCACCCAGGAATTCGGAGTTTTCTTCGCTGTCCTGCTGGATTTTGGGTCAGCCCGGGTCCAGCCTCTGCGGCTTCTCCGGCACTGCCAACTCTGCCTGCCAGGACACCCCCTGCCGGCCGAGGACAGTCCATCGCGCCCAGCTTCCAGCCATCAGCGCCGGAGCTTCCACTGTTTGCCCTCGCGGTTCTTGGTTCTGTTCTACTATTGTTATAATTGCTGTTGTTTTTTTTGTCTGTCCTGTTATATTTAATAGTAAAGGACTGTTGTTCCTTTTCCCCATAGCTCTGACTGAAAAGTTGTTTTGTTTTTTTTTTTAATCTTCCAAGTTATAATAACATGGAGGGAAGGATTTGAATTCCTCATTTCCTGGAGAGGCCTGCCTCTCCTTAGCAGACACCTGTCTTTTCAAACCAAGACAGAGGGACACTCTGCACCTTTCATTGCAGTGACCCCCATCAAAAATCTGTCCTGATGCGTACTCCCCATGCTGCCAGAACACCCCTCTCCCAGAGATTGGTATGAGTTTTGGTTGTGACATGAGGCCAAACCATGGCCGTCTGTCCCTCTGTGTTCGTGATCATCACAGGCCTCTGGCTCACGTAGTATTGCACCGTTCCTGCAGACCCTGCAACAGACGTCTGCACTGAATCCGCTCTGGAGGCCAAGTGGCAAGGGAGAGAATCATGATGTCCGCACCAGTATCGAGGAGCCCGCGGAGGTGGATCTCTGATGGTGTCACATCAGGGATGGACAGGGTACATACCTTCTCAAGACAGTCTTTGGTCAGGACAGCAGTCCAGGGAACCTGAGGCGGTCCAGTGGATCCGAAGCTGCCGTTTCCCCGCAACCAGTTCTCTGCCCTGTGAACAGAAGACTTAAAAGGCACAAGTTGAGCAATTCTGGTCCCTTCGGGGTGTAAGAGTCTGTCTGAAGTTCCCCTCATTTGCCTCACGATCGTCATAAGGACCCTGAGGACCCCACTGCAGTTCTGGCCTGCTCGAGGTGGATGCTTGCCAATCGTCTGCAGGCTCATTTTCCTGTGTCACCACGCCACGGTACACGGGCTTTGAGCAGTGTAATGGTAGTTCTGTACCTGAAGATTGCACCTGCTTCACGGTCCCTGCTTCATGACAATAGCCTATGAATTTCCCCACCTCTTGGCCAAGGGGACTTTCTGGGGTAACTTTGGTGGTCCCCCATGGAAAATCCTTCATCTGCTTCATAACCACCGTGACAGACAGAGATCAAAACCCCCTTCCAAGGACTGAGATTGAGACCCCTATATGAAGCCCCTCTCAAGGACTGAGACATGAGACCCCTACAACCCTAATACAGGGGGTGGGGGCTGACTTAACCAAAGCGAGAAGTTTGCCTGGAGGTGTGATTGTTGGACCAAGAAGACAATGGCTCTTAGCTTACTGCTAAGAACATGGACTACCTGCTCCCCCTCGGTGGCTTCAATAGATTTACCTGTTCCCCCCGTGACTGAGGACTATAATAAAAACCCCTGAGTTAACCAGAGATTTTGAGAGAGACTCTCCCTGACATGACAGGCGGACCCATCGACCAGACCACGAGGACTCCGTCTCCACGTTTCGTAGCTATATCCCCCCCCTTTCCTCTATCTCTTTCTCTATCTCTTTCTCTCACTCTTAAACCCTCTATCACATCTGCTATGGTCAATCAATAAAAGGTGCATTTATTTTCATGCTGAAATCCCCTCTGTGTTGTGTTTTGCACTCTGAGATCAGTAAAAGAACCATCACGACCTCCGCTTGTACGAGTGGATCGTGACATTAAATTGGCGTCATGGACAGGATTCTGATAGACAGAGGGGTTTGCAGGGTCATGTGTAGTCTGTAATAGCGGAAGGATGTTTCGCTCCAGCCGCACCTAGCCTGTCATTCCCGAAAGGGTTGAACAGAGCTAGAAAGCAAGGGGGGCGACTCGAATTTCCCGCAAACTGCACACGCCTAAGTGATAAGCACCCCCATACTCAATTGAGGGTTCTGTCTTCAGAATTTCACAAAAGATCTCTTAGTGCAAAAAGGGGAAACTGTTTTTGTGTTTGTACATCTCTGGACTGTCTGGGAAGGAAGGGACAACCTGAAGAAACTAAGCAGGGCCTCCCAGGCAGATTTTGTCTCTTCACCCACTCAGGGAAGCGAAGGGAGACACAGCTGAGCTGTGTGTGTGTGTGTAACTAAGTATTTCCTCCCTGTTGTGGTTTTGATCCCTTCACAAAATGACTGAAAATCTTAGTGCAAAAGACAAAGCTGCATTTTATGCATTACTTGCTAAACACAATGCCAAGCCTTCTCCGGGAGGAGAAAAGTGGGCACAATGTAATTGGTTTAATTTGGAAAATACTATTGATAGAGTATGTTCTTTACAACATGAAACAAAATTTAAACTGGGCAAAAACAAAACTATCCTCTGCTCAGTTTTGGGAGCCTGTCTTTCAGCAGCTGTAGAAAGTCGCTTTAAGAGAAGAAGTGAGGAAAAAGCTATAATAGACTCCCTTCAAAACCTAGTTGAAATTTTGCAAAAACAATTAAATGAAGAAAGGAATGAGATCTATGCACTGAGAGCTGCCCTTAGAGAGGAATGTGTTAAAAACTCCTATAATGTTGATTCCTCTATGGAAACAGAGGAGAAGGAAACTCCTCACATTAAACAAATTTATCCCCATAAGGAACTTGAAGCAGTCAAAAACTGCGGGGAAATCTGCTGTCCTCACTTGAGACCCTTGGTTAAAACAGAATATAATTATATAAATGATGAGGATTTTGAACCACATATCACAACCAAACATATACCATACAGCACTACTGAATTGGCTAAGCTAAAAAAAGGAATACAGCTGCCTCCCACAAGAATCAGAGACAGTATGTCTTCCGAGTGTCCCTCACGGGTGGAGATCAAATTAAATTAACTGAACATGAGGCCAGTGGATATCGGGGACATGGAGTTTTCTTGACAACAGGAAATAAACATATTCCGTGGTCCCTGACTCAGTTTGCAGCTTATTGGGCAGGGGGGCATAGCCCCTTGGAAAGGGGCGATCCTTTGGCTATAATCGGTGGCCCTGACCAACTGCTAGAAAACATTCACAAAGCTGCCTGCTTGCAAATGATACATGAAAAAAAATTAATTTCTGGCTATGAATCACCAAAGCAATTATCAGTGAAGCCAGAACTGATGACCCCTTTGATTCGGGGGCTTCCAGAATCACTCAAACCTACAGCAATTACTTTACAAAAGATCATAATGGCATTAGGTCCTGTGGAAAGGCTGGATAGATTCCTTGGAAACCCAAGCAACCAAACTGGATCTACCGATCCTGGGTTTGCTCCATATTCAATCCCCTCTCAGTTGCCAGCTTCTCAGTCTGATTCATCTGCTGGTGATCATAAAGTTTGGACTGGGAGTCAGCTTGCAGCAGATCTCATTAATTACAGTAAAAATTATGGACCTGTAAAATCCCCAGAGGACACTTCTACTAGGCTTTCCCAAGGGTACAAACATTCCCTCACCCTAGCTCAGGATGTCCAAGAGTTAGAAAATATACCCATAGGTCACAATGTAGCTGTCTATCAATACATTGATGATATCCTTGTGGGAGGAGATGAAATAGAAGAAGTGGGAGATGTCCAACAGAAAATAATCTCTCACTTAGAAAGTCTTGATTTGCAGGTTACCTCAGAGAAAATTCAAAAACCTTCTCAGGAAGTGAAGATTTTGGGAATTTGGTGGAAAGGAGCTATGACGTATTCCACCGGATACCACAACCTCTTTAGATCAGATTAAAATGCCTGAATCCAAGAAAGATCTTCAGCAAGCTCTAGGACTATTAGTGTTCTGGAAAAAACACATTCCAGATTTCTCAATAATTGCCAGGCCCCTTTACGACTTACTGAGGAAAAGGGTTAAATCGGATTGGATCCCTGCTCCGGAGGAAGAAATGCACTTGCTGATTTTTGAAGTAACAGCTCATCAAGCCCTGGGTCCTATTCACCCTACAGACCCTTTCCAGGTAGAATGGGGATTTGCCTCCTCAGGGCTATCTGTACACATATGGAAGCATGGTCCTGAGGGTCTGATGAGATCTGTTGGTTTTTATTCCCATAGTTTCAAAGATGCTGAAAAAAGATATACTACCTGGGGAAAGGGATTGGTTTTGGTTAGCTTAGCTGTCATAGAAGTGGAGAAGGATGCACAACAACAACCAATTGTCTTGAGAGGCCCTTTTGAAGTGATTAAAACAGTCACTACTGGGACCCCCCCACCTGACGGGGTGGCCCAGGGGGCCTCAGTAAGAAAGTGGTATGCTCAGATTGAACATTACTGTAACATCTTCTCAATAACTGAAGAAGCTGTGAAAGGTGTGAATGATAAGTGGGCGGTAAATGGGTGCCACAAAATCACTGCTTTTTGCCCTACACCTCCAAGCATAATTCCCTCACCACAAGGACCTGATGATCCTAAGAATCCTGCACATTATCCTGGACAACCTGCTCTGGTGGACCTCCCTACTGTAGGGGAAATACCCCTAATGCTGAAATCCCCTCTGTGTTGTGTTTTGCACTCTGAGATCAGTAAACGAACCATCACGACCCCCGCTTGTACGAGCGGATCATGACACGCGGATAGTGACGGGGGAGTGGGTGTGGAAACCATGGCATAAATTTGTCCTGTAAAATCTGCATCCATGAGTCCCAGGTGCATCATGATACCCTGGGCAGTGGCACTAGACCTCCTCATGAGGAAAGCACTCATGCCCTCACCCACAGGACCAGAGGCATCCAGGGGAACTTTGTGCACTCCACAAGAGTCTAAGATGACCGTTGCTGCTGTGCAGACAACGAGACCTGCTGAGCCACAGGTGCTGGCTGTAAGCTGGCCAAGCAGACCTCCATCACCTCCGGGGCTTGGAGAGGAACTTGTGTCTGAGTGCGTCTCCCTTTCGCGCTCCACTTTCTGTGGTGGTGCAGAACTGTTTTATTAGATTTTTGTAAGAAGTTTATGTTATGGTTCGTTTCACTGTATCCCCAATTCTGTATCCCTTTTGTGTTGTCTGTATAATAAGGTGTTTTGTGTCAATCATCCCATACCTCACATGACATGTAACATCCCCTCTGCCCCAACCCCCCTCTCTGGGGCAGATTGTCTGTCACTCCCGGGGTCCCTCCCGGATTGTGAAATCTCCGTGAGAGAGCTTCAGGTGATAGGTAGCCTGGGGGAAATTCCTTTAGCTCTGGATTTTAGTGGTCTGAAGCTTGGGGGTGGGTACACCTTGTTACCC
This sequence comes from Hirundo rustica, assembly GCF_015227805.2. Classification (NCBI taxonomy): domain Eukaryota; kingdom Metazoa; phylum Chordata; class Aves; order Passeriformes; family Hirundinidae; genus Hirundo; species Hirundo rustica. The sequence goes on along the minus strand of NW_026690191.1, from coordinate 436,861 downwards.
CCTGAAATCCCTGATTTGTGGTCTTTTTGTATCCTCCCTGGGACCCTCCCCCGCTTATAGGGGGTGGGAGGGAGGAGCAAACTCTCTCAGCCGCGGGGTTCTCAGCCTGGAAGCTCCGAGCCGCTCGCCTCAGAGCTTGGAGATCTCTGCTAATAAACATCCTTTAACCTGCTAAGCTGAGAGCCAGCCTTTTCTCTTCTGCTGCTGTTGACTGTCACCTTTGCATCCAGCTGCTAAGCCGAGAAGCCAAAACGAACTGGAAACTTTGTGTCTGTGTTGACCCGAGCTAGCTGGGGGTCAGCTCCCACCCGGAACGGGGACGCAACCGGACGCAACTTTCCATTTCCCGAGCTTGACAAAGCCTGACCATTAGCATGAACTGTCGCCTTACAGATATTCGCAGTATGATTTGGCCTTCCACACAAAAACAAGGGAGTTGTCACCCTCTATACTTTCTTTCGCTGTTTTTTGCTGGCCTGAGCATTCCCCTGCTTTTGCTGTCCTCCCTGTGGCCCAGTCCAGGCTAGCTGCAGAGCAGTAGCCACGGCAGCCACCTTATAACCTGTGGTGCCTACCTTTGCACAGGCCTCTGCCACTTGCGATACAGAAGGATCACCTGGAAGGGCCTCAGTGATACTCCTACAATCGGCATTGCAGCTGGTTCTCGCAAGGTGTTTGAGTAAAAGCAGCCTCGCATTCAGATCCTCCACCTGCATCTCCACAGATGCAGTCAGCCTCTCTGCAAATCGCAGAAAGGGTTCCTCAGCCCCCTGGACAACAGTCACAAAGGACTCCTTTGGAGCAGCCATTTCTATGTTTTGAACCAACGCTGCCATGCCCATTTTTTGGCACAGGTCAAGCACAAGAGGGTCAAGGGCAACCTGCCTGATAAGATCAGCAAAACTGCCTGTACCCAACAGCTCATCAGTTCTAATCACACACCTGGGACCCTGCTGACCCAAAGCAGTATTCTGCACTATGACTGCCTACCAACTGAGTCCATTTGGATTCAAAGATGTCATATTCGACAGGCTGAAAAAGAACATGAGCCAGACACCAGATATCACAGGGTGGCAATACATCAGCATTAATAACTCAAAGCACCTGCATGACTTCAACAGATCCCAGCCCATATTTTCCAACCTTAACCCAGAGATCCATCAAGGCTTTCCATGATAAAGTTTGATGGGTGTTATAATTTGCTCCCTGAAATACAGGGAAGGCCTGGTAGCCTCCTGGGAAGGCTGCCACATCTGCTAAATCTCATCCTGTGGACTCCACAGGAACAGGGGCAGATGCCTGACTGGGGGGCACCTCAACACCACCCGATATCATGGTCTCTGCAGCACCAGCAGGGCTAGAAAATCCATCTCTGCCCTCCAGGGGGCGATGTGCTGAGTCACAATCACCCATCTTCTCGACTTTGGCTTTCACATCCCTCCAAAATCGCGTATGATTTCTCAGATGTACAGTGACCTGACACGGGGGTAAAGTCCACAAACCAGCTGAAGAACACCTACCAGCCTGGGACCCTCTGCACCAGGGAGGCACCGGCCTCATAACGGCCGTGTCTCCGCCTGTGTCAAAGGTGAACACCTCAGGACTTGCACTTGCAGGCGCCACTGCCGTCCCTGGGAGGGCATGCAAATCCGACTTGGGGTGGAGCGGTGCTTGCCCGGGGCCTCCTTCCCCCAGCATGAGGAGGGAATGAGATGCAGGGAGGGGCATGGCCTGCCAAGCTAGGGGTCTGTCCCTTGATACTGCTGGTGGCTTGGCCGGCAGGAGGGGTGATGTGGGCGGCGCGGGAGGGGAAGACCGCGGGGGAGGTGGGACGCAGCGCAGAGGAAGCCGTGGCTCTGTCTCGTGCCATCACTGCAGGCTTGGCCGAAAGGGAGGGCACGGGGAGGGAAGCGGCCGGCACCGCCCCCAGCAGTGTCCCATCTGTGACACGGAAACCCACAGTGGACACCGCCCGCTCCATACAGAGCGAGATGGGTGCCCCGCCCACTGGGACCGGGTCCGACAGAAGGTCTATCAACACCCCATCTTCTGGAGATGCAAGGGAATATTTCATGGCAATGTCACAGTTCAGACACTGTGTCATCACCAAGTCAGAGTTCAACAAAGCTGTGGGCGGGGCCCGCGACCCCCCGCCTCCCCCCAACGCCAGGAAAGCATAGAGAGAGGGTGGCTGCCCCCCGTTCTCCTGCCTCCCGGGCTCGGGGAGGGGTGGAGTCAGCGCAGCCATCTCCACGGGACCGCTAGAGAACCGCAGGTCCCCGCTCATCTGCTGGTTGGTTGGGACCAACTGGATGGGGGCCCCATCCACCCCCGGGGAACCAATGTGATCGGGATACGCAAAGCAATCGCACGGAGACGAGATTTTTGCAGGGCAGAGAGTTCCTCTGAGAGAGCTCAGTGCTGAGCCAAGGCCGAGAGCTCCCAGCCTGTTTATTTCTTACTTTTTATACATTTGTGGGTCTGGCTGTGGATTGGCTTCTGGAGTTTTCACCTCCCAGCCGAATGGCCAAACCAGCTGTCAGTTACAATTGTTTTCAGGTTAGAAATATGCAAACAAAGGACAGAGAATGAAAAACAAAGGATTTGTTTATGTTACATGTGTGAGAAAAAGGTAGAAACTGCTCCTAATATTGTGCAGTAGCTAAAAGGTCTGACTCCATTTTATGAACAATCAAAAGGCTTTAAAAAACTCAGAAAAACCAAGGTGACAAACCGATACTGTGATCAGAGATGGGAATGTTCCCCCGCGCAGCGGCCTGGGGGGGAAGGGAGGGGTCCGCCTCGGCTTCCGAGAGAGGTTGTTCCTCCCCCTCAGCCTCACTGTCCAAGCCAGAACAATTCCCTGCTGAACCAGAATTAATCAATTGTCCCTCATCAGAGAGGAATGTGAAAAACAACCACTTGTTTATGTTACAAGCGTGAGAAGACTCCACTACAAAAATATAAACATTCACTGAATGTCGGGGAGGATGAAGCCAGAAAGCCCTATAAATATGACTGCTTGAATTCTGAGAATGTGAAACCTATAGGTGGGATAGAATTGAAAGCAAGTTTTGATGTTTGAGATGTCCTAGCTACTGGATGTCTGGGAAAACAGTTATATGGCCAGCCAAAGGTCAAATGGAATGTTCTGTCTCACCCCCCAACATATGGTCCATCCCACATCTGTAACCCTCCCCTGAAGTATCAGGCATCTGTAACCCCATTGGCCCAAGTCTTGTTCCAGCCCACCTTGAAGCCCCCTGATAAGGGGTCCCCAGGGGGCTGGACTCTCTTTTTGCCTGGCACCCTTCCCTGAGGACTTTCCTCTCTTGGAATTTCCTCTCCCTACATCTCCCTTCCCCCACTCCCTACCTCTCCCTTCCCCCACCCCCTAGGCCTTGCCACGAGTTGCGCCTGGCAGCTCAAAGCAAGGCCTCACATCCTTTACAATAAACCTCATCTTCTAAAACCCAACCTCAGAGATCTCTCATCTACATTCATCCACACTGTCCTGGAGTCTGCAGCGAAACAATATCTACAACAGAAGGCTAATAGAATACGGCAACAGTCCCTCCTTGGGTCCGCCTTTTTGGAGCATGTGTGTTTCTTGGCTGTGTCTTCATTATCACCTCCAGTTTGGGCCTTGGTCCATACTTTCCTCAGATGGTAGATGCTGACAGCTGGTATATTGTGGTGGTGCAAGAACTGTTTTATTAAGTTTTTATAAGAAGTTTTATGTTATGGTTCAGTTCACTGTATCCCCAGTTTTGTAACAGTCCATCCCCTTTTGAGTTTTCTGTATAACAAGGTGTTGTATGTCAATCATCCCACCCCCCACCTATCCGTGTCCATCCCCTTTCCCCCCCCTGCTCTGGGGCAGCCTGTCTATCACTTCGGAACCCCTCCCCAAGATTGGGAAATCCCCAGGCAGGGCGTCGAGTGCTAGGTCGCCCGGGGGGAATTCCTTTCTTTTGGGTGTGAGTGGTCAAAGGTTTGGAGGTGGACACTCCTTGTTGCCCCCTGAATCCCCTGATTTGTTAGCTTGTTGTAACCTCCCCTGATCCCTCCCCCGCTTATAAGATGGGAGAGGGAATTTCAAACTCTCTCTGGCCTGGGGTTTGGACTGAATAAACATCTTCTAACCTGCCTAGTCAAGAGCCATCCTTTTCTTACTGCTGCTGCTGTCACGACACTACTTGGTCCAGCTGCTGCTGAGAAGCCGAGCCAGCAGGTAAAGATAACCTGCTTGCATATCCGGACTGAAAGCGTCCTGGTCTCTGTGCAGATCTTGAGACGTTAATTTTGAGGAACTAAGGATTTTTTAGGAAAGTTAAGATAATAAGTTGCTGAACTAGCTGAAGTAGATAGGTGTCGGGGTCGGGTTACCGGAGCAGCGGGAGAAATGCCTCATGCTGTCATGGTCAGCAGATCTCACTTTATTAAGGTTGCTTTACATTTTTATACTTTTCATAATTAGCTCATACATATTGCAAAAGCCAAGCTCATCATTGGACATAACTAATTAACGCAAGCATTACTTAGCATCGACCTTAATAATTGCAAAACAGCTAAAGTCAGTACATCATATCTTTAGTTTTCCCATACTTGACTAATTTCACATCCGGCTTACATCCTGTTCTTCACATAAGCCTTCCTTCAAGGATAGCATATCCTTGAGGCCTAAATTCTTACTAGTTTAATCATGTCATGTCCCTTTTCTGCGAGCCACTGCTCTGATAAGCTCTCAACAGATAGGTAATCTTTGTTCGCAGTTAACAGAAGCCGGATCTTAGATAAGCTACCCCGGATCTTGTAACTCATTTCTTGTCAGGTTTATGTTTATGTAGTTGTCCTTGTCATGAAAAACAGAATGTGGTAAATAAGACATAAGATAGCTGCAGATTTCCTGCTTAAAGGACCCATTGAACACAGGAAACTGTAAGTTCTACCAAGGAATCATTTGTCACCAATGCATTGAAAAGGTAGAAAGGTCAAGACGAGGAAGACTCATCTTACTTCCTCATTTTATGTGACCCCTCCCCAAAATAGACCCCCGACTCATTTTAAGAAACAAAGTATGCATGCTTAATAGCCTTTTTGCCAATTAGCATACGAAGCGAGGAATGGGAGGTGACAGGGGTATGAATATGCATTTGTATTTTGGATATTCAACACTTTTGTAAATAAAAGACTTTGTAATTACCTGTGAATTTCGCAGTGCGAATTAGGGAACTATCCCGCATGCTGCCCGGCCGTAATAAACATACACTTTCTAACTCTAAACTGTTAGAGAGTTTTTGTCCGTCGCAGTTGGGTATCGATACTAGATCAATACCCATATTTCTTTAATAAATCAATCTGAGCCAGCCAGAGGCTGGCGTCCGCCCGGTACGAAAGGAGCACGGCCACAGTATATCAATAGCAGGGTCTTCTTTACATGTTCATTGGATGTTATCCCGACCAAACAGGCAGTTTAAGCATACTGTATCAACTACTACCACTATGCCTAATTTTTTACTAATAACAGAAATAAAAACTTATATCCTTACAACAAAGTTATTAATCATATAGCACAGATCTTGCGAAAAGCCAACTTTATAATATACACTTATAACTGTCTTCTACTGGGTTTGCTGCATATAGAGATCATCTGCACACAGATATTTTTGCTCCACACTTCTTAAGATCTGTATTGAGAGACTGAGAGTCAGTCTCTCTTACCACTTCTTGGTCAACAACCAGATTGAGTGACAGGGATCTCAAATGTTTCACGTCAGTACCATCTATAGTTGTAGCCTCGCCTGCAGCATTTCAAAGATGGACTAACTAACTAATTATAGATTCATCAGATCATTGCATGTAATTTTTTCTTAGGCCACTAAGGTCTTTCAGGGAAAAGGACTCAATAGTGACTTTTGATTTTGAGTTAATTGCTGTCCTTGAGGGTCCTTTCTCTGTATCATCATCATTATCTACCGTGAGGAACGAGGCTCACCCTATAAAATTTTTAAAAGTATAATAAGGGATAAAGCAAAAGTAACAGTGCTGGGTGCATAGCCATAGCCAGATGCACACAATTAACTATAACAACTCTTCTTATATACCTTTTCATTGCATTGGTCAAATGCATATTCATGAAGATTATATATGTATATACAAACATTTTTGCAACTTCACATGTTCCAGGAATTCTCTGACTTACTTTTACCCCTGACCTCATCATCTTAGAGTACATGCCACAATGCAGATGTGATTTTGAGAGTCTTGCATTCTATTTCCTCACAAGGCCCCCTGGTCTGTGGTTTGACAGTTATTGATAGCCAAATGGTCAGTGGTAGATTCCTCCTTGCTCTTTCGGTGTTATTTGCCTGGTTCTTTTCAATGTTATCTTATCATACAGATGTTTTAACTATTTTTACAAGTACTTTCAATCAATATTAGCTATTTCACTGCTGTCAATTAGTTACAAAAATAAAGGCATTAGTTATTATTTCACAACTACAATTACTTCTGAAAAGGTAATGCTATAATACACAGCACATAGCCTCTATTTTTATATTTTGCAAAAGCCTAAATCATAATATATATTTATCACACTAAAATATACAATCTACACAAGGATTAGGGTATCAACCATAAAAGGCTGACAAATTATACTATATCAAAAGCAGTAAAAAAGAGATTGCAAGCTGTATCAAATATACATATAAAATATATATCTCAAATATATAATATATATCAAATATCAAATATATAATAGGAAAATATTTTGCAAAAACCAATATATAATAGTGAAAGCCAAAAAAATACTTAAATAGTTATAACATCTACCGGCTGATGGGTTTTGGTTTTGTGCTTTTTTTCCCATGGCAGTGACTGTGACATTGTCCTAGGGTGACTTTATGATGTTTGTATCCCCAATCATCTGTTCTGTTTGTGCTGTATATTGAGTTCTGTGCCTTTAAAACTGGTTCTAAGAGCAAGGAGAAGTGCAGAGTTTGTTTTGGCAGAACTGCCTGACTCCTACATATTCTTTCTCCAGACAGGGTGTTCAGCGGAGGCTTAGAGAAACTGCAGGACAGAATTTTTTTTTACTTTTAGTTAGTTTCAGCTAGCTAAGGCAGAGAAGTTCCCTGGACTGTTTTTTTTTTTTTTGTTTTTTTTTTTCCTTTTTTCTTGGAACTGTTTAAACCTGCTCTGGACTGAAAAACCCAGGGGAGTACTGAGGGCTTGCCCCTGTGGCCCACCAGGGCCTGGACCTCAGCATTTTCCAGCAGCACCGGAGGGACTGGGACTGATCAGAGACTGAGAGAGAGCTGAGCTACATCCACGGCAAGAACTTTCTCAATTTGCCATCTCAGTCCAGAATGAGAGGTTTTAGTATTTCATATTATTCATTCTTTATACTTGTATGCACTTTGTTAAGAAAAAAATTTTTTTCCACTTTTCTCCGAAGAAGCTTTTTACCGGACTGGTTAGAGGGAGGGGCCATTTGGGTTTTCTCCCAAGAGGGATCCCATTCAGGGGTTTTCTCCCAAATTTGTCCCTAAACCAGGACAGTACCGTTTTATTGGCGCCCAGTGCCGGGCTCGAGAGAGTAGAAAAAACTTGTATTGATTATTAATTGCATTTTAGTTGTCCTTTGTGTGGGGACAAAACAGTCAGTAGCCATGTTGCTTCTTGAATTCCTTATGTCTCTTAGAATGGAGTCCTTTCTGTGTTTCTATTCCCTAAGCTTTTTTTGAGGTTTTAATACCTTTCTAGTCCATAAGTTTGTTTTCTTATCCAGAAATATCTCCAATGTTGTCCCTAACACATAGCTTTTACATGAAGGATACACAAATTAAAATAGCTATTTTGTTGGGCTCAGTGATTATAATTTACAAAAAGTTTATAAAAATACTACAGTTTGTACCAAGTATGTTTAGTTTATGGTTTCTTCATCCTACCCTGCATCCTAGTTCCAGCAGCATGTTTTAGAGATTTATCTATAATTGCACCCAGTTTGTTAGAGGAGGAGTAGGGGTTTAGGTTTTTCAACCTCTCCTTTCCTTCTTCTAAGTCAGTTACATAACTTTTAGAGAATGTTCAGTGTCCCCTGAATGTCAAAAAGACCACCTTCTGTTGTAATGCATTAATTTGGTTTATATTTCATCGGATTTGTAATGTTTTTTCTCTGTATCATGTGATCTGTCCCTGCCCAGCAGTGCCCATCCCCCACACTGAAATGTAACCTAACTCTGTTCCCCCCCCCACTTCTCCCTGATTGGGTAGTGTCTTCTCCCTGCCTCTGGGCCCTGCCCCCTGGGGAAAAAGCCCCAGCACAGGAGGGGCTGCCTCTCTCTGGCACCGGTGAGCCATCAGGAAGGGCTCCAGCCAAGCAGGGCAGGACTCGAGAATAAAAGCTGTAATATCCCACCCAGTGAGACAGAGCAGACTCTTTTACTTTTGCCATCGTCTAATCTCGTGGAGAAATACAACAACCTTCCTAGTATTTCAGCTAGTGACCTTCCTCTATATAGTTTGTAACTTTTCTAGAATGAGGGCTGAGTCTTCCAGAGGAGCTAATAAGCCTGCTGACCCCAAAATAGACCCTAAAGTAAACTCAACTGTGGAAAATCCTAAGTAGTGTGGAGAATAAGAAAGAATGAGATGAACCTTAAAGGAATTTTCTAATCCCCCAGCTTAGGAATTTTCATGTGAACAAAATCAAAACCCAGACGAGGTGGGGAAATATCTAGAGGAGAACTGCTATGATGACTCTAAAGAAAAAAAGATCATTGCTATAAGCTGGCCCCTAGCATATACTTATTGCACACTGCTAGATACTGTAGGGCAGCAGATAGAGGCAGGGGAGCAGGGAGATAAATCAGTCAGGCTGCAGCCAACCCCACAGCTAAAGTTGCAGCTAAACCAGACAGTGAGGCTGACACCGGCAGTTGCTGCAGTAAAGAAAAGAAAAAAACACACACACAAAACCAATTGACCAGTGGATGATGATCCAGGTGAAGGATCCTCAATGCCTCCTGACACCCAATCAGGAGCTGAACCAACTGACACACAATCAGAAGCTGAAGCAACTAATGATACACAGTCAGAAGCCAAACCAAGTAACACAAAATCAGAAACCCAACCAACTGGCACAAAATCAAGAGCCCAACCAACTAGTACAAGATCAGGAACTGCTATTGAGTCTTTTTCCCTGAAGGACCTTCGTAGCCTAAGAAAGGATTACACTCAACAACCTGACAAATCTATAATTATTTAGTCCGTCTTTGGGATGCTGCAGGCAAGGCTACAATGCTAGATGGCACTAAAGCAAAGCATTTAGGATCCCTGTCACATAATCCAGTTATCAACGAAGAAATGATGAGGGACGCTCACCCTTGCAGTCTCTGGGAACAGGTCCTGGGAAGTGTGGCACAAAAATATCTGTGCAGATGATCTCTATATGCAACAAACCCAGTGGAAGACCATTAAACAAGAAATTCAGTGCTTGAGAGAAATAACAGTGGCAGAGATTGTCTTCTCAGATAACCTAAACACTAGAAACCCTGACTTAGTACCATGTACACCTGTAATGTGGCAAAAACTTGTACAACTTAAGCCACGAGAATACTCTTCTGCATTAGCAATAATAAAGCGGGATGACACAGAAAAAAATATACTTAATATGGTGAAAAAACTCCAAACATATGCAAATGCCATGCATAGTCCAACACATACAAAAATTGCAGCTCTGAAAACACATAGGCAAAAATTAAAAAACAAAATAAAAAAAGATTAAAAAAGGCTTTCTCCAAATCTCTGCAATACAGGTCAAGTTCTAGCACCACACTCAAGCATCCCCCAGAGAGAGAGGGAAAGAGCATCCCACAAGCTAAGCTGTGGTCCTTCCTGCATGACTGTAAAGAAAACATGAGAAGCTAAGATAGAGAATCTACTGATGCTCTGGCACAATGGCTGCCTGAATTGTTGGACGGCAAGACTATAAGAGGAAGTTCTACCAAAAAAGAAGCAACTCCAGTTACCCAAAAAAATAAAGATAACCAGGTTTAGAGGGGCCCTGCCTCTAGCCAGGTAGAGGCTAGGGAAAACCGTATTTTTTAAACTGTGTGGATTCGTTAGCCTAGCACATTAGAACCACAAAAATATGAAGCCTTCGTTGACACTGGTGCACAGTGCACATTACTCCCATCAAGACATGTGGGGGAAGAATCTGTTTCCATTGCTAGTGTGACAAAGAGTTTGCAAGATTTTACTTTAGTAAAAGCTAATGTGAGCCTGACTAGAAATGAGTAAAAAAAACACCCTATTGTGACTGGCCCAGAGGCTCCATGCATTTTAGGCATAAACTTCCTCCAAAACAGGTATTTCAAAGACACAAAAAGATACAGGTGGGCATTTGGGATAGCAGCTGTAAAACAAAGTGTTAAGCAGCTAAACACCTTTCCTAGACTATCAGAAAAACCATCTACTGTAAGTCTTCAGAAAATAGAAGAGCAACAAGTGCCAATTGCCACTTCGACAGTGCATCACCAACAGTACAGAACAACTCGAGATACCGTTATTACCATCCACAAGATAATGTGTGAGCTAGAGAACCAAAGGGTAGTCAGCAAAACACATTCACCGTTCGACAGCCCCATTTCGCCTGTTCGTAAATCTGAAAAAAAAGAAAAAAATTACTGTAGACTATCGTGCCTTAAATAAAGTAATTTCACCATTGAGTGCTGCTGTGCCAGACATGCTGGAACTCCAGTACGAGCTGGAGTCCTGTAGTGGTGCAAGAATTGTTTTATTGAGTTATTAAGTTATTTTTGTAAGAATTATAAGTTATTTTTGTAATGGTTCAGTCCACTGTACCCCCCTGTGTTCTGTAAGAGTTTCCCCCTTATGAGTTAGTTATATAACCAGACGTTTTATGCCAATCATTCCTCCCCTGCACCTATCCCTGTCAATCCCCCCTCTCTCCTCTTCGTCGCCCTGTCTGTCACTTCGAGACCCTTCCCTGGATTCTGGAAAGATCCAGGAGAGGTGTCGAGTGATAGGCTGGTGCCCTGGGAATCCCCTCCTCCCCTCCTGTGATTTGTTAATGGTTCAGAAGTTGACACCCCATGTTACACTCTGTGTTCCCTGGTTGGCTGACCCTTTGTCACCACCCCTGGATCCTCCCCTGTTTATAAGTGGCCGCAAGGCTTTGATCTATGCTCTCTCTCGGCAGCAGTGGTCTGAGGTGGAGCTCTTTGCCAGACTCCCCTTAATAAACTACCTTCTACCCTGCTCAAGAGAGTCGACCCTTTTTCCGTCGCAGCAGTCGTTATGCCGTCAGGTCCACTCGCCTTTGTGGGGAACCAAGAACCCACTGGGAGGAGGTTACTTGCCCTGCCTGTAACCCCAACCGATCCACGCTGCTGCAGTGCAGAACTGAGCTAGCCTGTGGTCAACGCCTGCTAGGTGTGAGGGACACAGCAACACAGAGTCCAAGGCAGCAAAGTAGTACGCCACAACTGACATTGCTAATACATTTTTCCCCATTCCTTTAGCAGCAGAATGCAGGCCTCAGTTTGCCTTCACCTAGAAGGGTGTACAGTACACCTAGAACTGATTGCCCCAGGGGTAGAAACATTGCCCCACCATCTGCCATGAACTGATTCAGACTGTACTAGAAAAAAGTGAGGCTCCAGAACGTCTGCAATATATCAATGACATCATTGTGTAAGAGAACACAGCAATGGAGTGTCTAAGAAAGGAGAGAAGATCATCCAGATTCTCCTGAAAGCCAGCTTCGCTATCAAGAAGAGCAAAGTTAAAAGACCTGCTCAAAAGATCCAGTTCCTGAGAGTAAAGTGGCAGGATGGACAGCATCAGATTCCCACCGATGTCATCAACAAGATCACAGCAATGTCTCCACCAACCAACAAAAAAAAAAAAAAGCACAAGCTTTCCTAAGTGCCATAGGCTTTTAGAGAATGCACATTCCTAAGTACAGCCAGATTGTGAACCCTCTCTACCTGGTTACCCACAAGAAGAACAATTTCCAATGGGGCCCTAAACAGCAACAAGCCTTTGCCCAGATCAAGCAAGAGATTGCTCATGTGGTAGCCCTTAGCCCAGTCAGAACAGGACCGGATGTAAAAAAAGTACTCTACTCTGCAGCTGGGAGCCATAGTCTATTCTAAAGCCTTTGGCAAAAAGTGCCTAGTGAGACTTGAGGCCGACCACTGAGATTCTAGAGTCGAAGCTACCAAAAGTCTGAAGCCAACTATACTCCAACAGAGAAAAAAATCTTAGCTGCCTATGAAAGAGTCCAAGCCGCCTCAAAAGTAATAGGCACTGAAACACAACTCCTGCTAGCACCTCAACTACCAGTGCTGGGATGGATGTTCAAAGCAGAGGTTCCCTCTACCTACCACGCCACCAGTGCCACATAGAGCAAATAAATTACCCTCATTACACAGTGCACCCATATTCGAAACCCAAATCACCCTGGGATTTTAGAAATAATTACAAATTAGCCTAAAAGAGAAAACTTTAGTCTCACTGATAAAAAAGAACAAAGGCAAGTAACACATGCTGAAGAAGCTCCACCATACAACCAATTGCCGGCAAAAGAAAAACGCTGTGCTCTTTTCACTGATGGTTCCTACCACATTATTAAAATAAAATGAAAGTAGAAAGCAGCTGTATGGAGCCCCACACGACAAGTTACACAAGCTACTAAAGGAGAAAGTAAGTCAAGCCAACTCACTGAACTCAAAGCCGTTCAATTAGACCTGAACATTACTAAAAAAAAAACAAATAGCCAAAACTCTACCTCTATATTGATTCATAGATAGCAACCAATGTTCTATGGAGATGGCTAGAAAAGTATAAAAAGGCTAATTAGCAGCATAAAAGAAAACCAATTTAGGCTGCTAATGAGTAAAAAACATTGCCATTCACATAGAAAAGCTACCTGTGAAAGTCCACCATGTAGATACCCATGTCCCCAAAAGTCAGGCTAATGAGGAGCACCAAAACAATCATCAAGTAAATCAAGCTACAAAGATAAAAGTATCAAAAATAGACTTAAATTAACAACACAAAAAAGAGTTGTTCCTAGCTCAATAAGCCCATGATGCCTCAAATCATCAGAGCAGAGATGCCACCTATAAGTGGGCACGAGACCAAAAAATAGATCTAACCATGAACAGTATTTCTCAAGTTATCCATGACTGTAAGACGTGTGCTGGGATCAAACAGGCCAAGCGAGTAAAGCCCCTATAGTATGGCGAGCAGTAGTCCAAATATAAGTATGAAGAAGCCTAGCAGTTAATTATATTACACTGCCCCAGACACACCAAAGTAAGCACTATGTACTCACAATAGTAAAAGCCACCACGGGATGGCTAGAGACCTACCCTACGCCTCATGCTACAGCCTGGAACACCATTCTAAGCCTTAAAAAACAAGTTCTTTAGAGGCATAGTACCCCTGAGAGGATTGAGTCAGACAATGGAACTCATTTCAAGAACAGCCTCATCAACAACTAAGCTAAGAAACATAGCATTAAGTAAGTGTACCATATCCACTATCATACACCAACTTCAAAAAAAGTAGAAAGACACAATAGACTGTTAAAAACCACCCTGAAAGCACTGGGTGGGGGATCATTCAAAAACTGGCAGCAGCATCTTACAAAAGCCACCTAGTTAGTTAACACCCAAGGTTCCACCATCAAAGCAGACCCCGCCCAATCTAAATCCCTACATACAGTAAATAGAAATAAAAACCCAGTAGTACATATAAAAAATTTATTAAATAAGAAAGTTTAGATCAATTCTGCTTCAAGTACAGGCCCATCCGTAGGATTGTCTTTGCTCAAGGACCAGGTTGCACATAGTGAGTAATGCAAAAAGATAAAACCACACAATGTGTACCTCAAGGAAATCGGATAATTGGGTAAGAACTGTGTGTAATTATCACTATGTGCTAAATGTCACTACCATTGTCTGTATGTAGCTGTATATTGTATATTGTTTTTATATAGATATATGTATGCGTAGTGTATGTGTGTATAAAGCTAATATATATATATTAGTTTTAGTAAGTTAACGATATGGAGATAAGGGGTGGAATGTCCTAGGGTGACTTTATGATGCTTGTATCCACAATCATCTGTTCTGTTTGTGCTGTATATTGAGTTCTGTGCCTTTAAGACTGGTTCTAAGAGCAAGGAGAAGTGCAGAGTTTGTTTTGAGAAAACGGCCTGACTCCTACACATTCTTCTCCGGATGGGGTGTTCGGCAGAGGCTTAGAGAAACTGCAGGACAGAAATTTTTTTTAACTTTTAGTTAGTTTCAGCTAGCTAAGGCAGAGAAGTTCCCTGGACTGTTTTTTTCCTTTTTTCTTGGAACTGTTTAAACCTGCTCTGGACTGAAAAACCCAGGGGAGAACCGGGGCTTGCACCTGAAGCCCACCGGGGCCTGGACCTCAGCATTTTCCAGCAGCACCAGAGGAACTGAGACTAATCAAATACTGAGAGAGAGCCGAGCTACACCCACAGCAAGAACTTTCTCAATTTGCCGTCTCACTCCAGAAGAAGAGGTTTTATTATTTCATATTTTTCATTCTTTATACTTGTATGCACTTTGTTTGTTAAGTAAAATAGTTTTTTCCACTTTTCTCCGAAGAAATTTTTTACTGGACTACTAAGAGAGAAGGGCCATTTAAGTTTACTCCCCAAAGGGATCCCATTCAGGAGTTTTCTCCCAAATTTGTCCCTAAACCCAGACAGTCATGATTTGACATAACTTGATTTTGAGTTAAGGGAAAAATCCATCAGCCACAAAGACATTTTTCCCTGTAAGGAACATTACAGCTTCCTTTGTGCCTGAGAGAACCAATTAGAGAAGCCGAACACACCTCTATGAACCATATTTAAAACAGAAGAAGCGTGAAAAGCTCTCTTATTTCCTGCTTTTCTGCAAGAGAGTGTAAGCCTTTCCCCCGCCTTTCCCCCCCCCTTCCCCGTAAGGCTGGCCAGCACCAGACCCACATGGCCTCCAGGATGAGGGGGGAAGGGAAGCCCTGGCCAAGCCGTGGCTCGGGCTTCTGAAATTTTGCCGTTGCTGAGCCCCACCCGCAGTCGTGGAGCTGGGCTGGCTCTGCTGGGGTCAAGGCCTGGCTGGGCCTTGCTCTGCCACTGGGGCCGGGCTGGGCTGGGCCACGGTGCAGGCCACTGAGATCTTGGCCGGTCCCCCTGGCGGCTGGGGGCAGGCGCCCCCCAGCGCGGCTGCTGGAATCCTACACCTGGAGCAGCTGTCCGGCAGAGATCACATGACCAACAGTGAGAGACAATTTGATGCAAAGCCAGAGTGAAATTAACTCTTTCAGCCCTGTAAGATTCCCCAGAATAGATGAAATCTACAAACATCAATAATCTCCCTGTTAGGAAAATTAATCCACGAACACCAGAAGTTTATGTCCAAAAAGGACACAGAGGAGTCCTTTTACTTTATTCGAATAAAGGGAGAGGCCATGGGGCATTTCCCCTGGGGTCTCTCAGTTTTTCGGAGGACACAGCCTCCTTTTTATCCTATTTTCCTGGCCGCATTTCCCTCTCTCTTTCCCCATTGGCT
The DNA here is from genome assembly GCF_015227805.2 of Hirundo rustica. Lineage (NCBI taxonomy): Eukaryota > Metazoa > Chordata > Aves > Passeriformes > Hirundinidae > Hirundo > Hirundo rustica. Next base: position 421,235 of record NW_026690191.1, on the reverse strand, counting down.
GAGGTACTTGAGAGGTACAGACATCCCGAAATGCCTAAGATTCCCCTTTTAATGTATAACTTCCCTAATTTTTTTAATTTTGTGGGATTTATGGTTTTCCCCCATTGTTGTTTTCATCTTTCAATATTCAATTTCATTTACAAACAAACTTATGGTTTGTTTGTAAAGGCAAGTATCTTCTTTTCCATTCATCAATCAATAGAATCCTTCCCATTGTTTCTCTTATCTCTCAGTGCTAGTTTTATCTACCAGCAGACCCAGGGCTTGTTTGTAAAGACAAATCTTGTCATTCCTCTCAATCCTTCCTCTTTTATTTTTAATAATTGTCTTTACAAACTTTAGTTATCATTGACTTAATTTTCTGTTCTTGGGTCTTTTTTGGTTTTGCAATTATTTGCAATGACATTAATTTCTGTCCTTTTGTAGCCATCTCTGGATCAGTAGGCATGGCTACTACCCGCATCCCTTTGATAAAATGTTGAATAAGTTGTACTAAGCAAGGGATCATGCATGGTAAAAAGATAAGAGTTGCGACAACACATAAGAGGAAAGAAAAACATTTTTTTAACTCATAGTTCACCGGGTAACTATGAAAACCTGTCCCATTCCATCTTTTTTTTATGTTTGGACTGGCACATGAGCTAACTTTTTTTTCCTTTTGTTATTTGTTTTACTACTTTTCTATTGTCATCTCTTTGCAAACAGCAGTTTGAGTCATTTAATTTGCCACACACTCCTCTTTCTTCTGCTAATAAATAATCTAGTACTATCTGATGTTGGAATATTGCATTTCTAAGCTCTCACATAAGGTTTCTATTTGCAGTTACATCCCAGATCTGTTTTGTTGGATCTGAACAAGAACCTATTAAAAAGGGTCTGAGTTCTATTCCGGTGTTGCCATTTCTACTGATAGTCACAGACAACATGTGTCCTACTTGTGGAATTATCTTGGGGGTAGCTTAAAAATAAAAGGTAAAAAAAAAACCAAAAACAACCTATCCTTCCCCACTGCTTTACAGTATTCAAAATATTTTTGGTAATTATGGAAGGAACACCTTACCCAGCTACTATTAGTGAGCTTAACATGTGTTTGATTCTATCTGCCTTGATATCTGGAACAACCATAAGGAGGGCAGTTGGGGGGCTAACAATCTAAACTTAAAGTCCAGCCACAAACACTTTTCCCCATATATATGCTTCCTGTTCTATTTAGACAATAAATGCCTCTTTTAGAAGAATATAGCTGCCATGGACTTCCTTCTTCATCTTAAAATCCTGTTCCATTATGGACCTCACTTAGGGTGCTAACCCACCATTTGGGTTCGACTGGGCTGGCCACCCATGGCCAGTCTTTAGGTCCCCCTGACCCTCTGCAGACCTAACAATTGCTAAGGTTAAAGGTTTTTTGTAGTGGTGCAGAACTGTTTTATTAGATTTTTGTAAGAAGTTTATGTTATGGTTCGTTTCACTGTATCCCCAATTCTGTATCCCTTTTGTGTTGTCTGTATAATAAGGTGTTTTGTGTCAATCATCCCATACCTCACATGACATGTAACATCCCTTCTGCCCCAACCCCCCTCTCTGGGGCAGCTTGCCTATCACTCCCGGGGTCCCTCCCGGATTGTGAAATCTCCGTGAGAGAGCTTCAGGTGATAGGTAGCCTGGGGGAAATTCCTTTGGCTCTGGATTTTAGTGGTCTGAAGCTTGGGGGTGGGCACACCTTGTTACCCCCTGAAACCCCTGATATTTTGTCTTTTTGTATCCTCCCTGGGACCCTCCCCCGCTTATAGGGGGTGGGAGGGAGGAGCAAACTCTCTCAGCCGCTGGGTTCTCAGCCTGGAAGCTCCGAGCCGCTCGCCTCGGAGCTTGGAGATCTCTGCTAATAAACATCCTTTAACCTGCTAAGCTGAGAGCCAGCCTTTTCTCTTCTGCTGCTGTTGACTGTCACCTTTGGGTCCAGCTGCCAAGCCGAGAAGCCAAAACGAACTGGAAACTTTGTGTCTGTGTTGACCCGAGCTAGCTGGGGGTTAGCTCCCACCCGGAGCGGGGACCCAACCGGACGTAGTTTTTGCTACTTCTTCCCCTAAGGTTAAAAAATTATTTTCCCACTTTTGACCTAACTGACAATATAAATGTAAGATTATTAAGAGAAACATTCTAATGGTGTAATCTAATCTTCTAACTTAATTTTCACTTTCACGTTTATTCCAGTTCCCCAGCCCTTCTGGCAGGGCTCCCAGCTTCCCACACCCCAAGCCCCGCTTCTCAATCCCTCATCGCCTGAACTGGAATTGGCATCCTTCTTCAGCCCCGCTCCACAGGTACCTCAGAACCCACAAGAAGCAGGGTATACCCCACCTGCCAGGAGAACTAGGCGGCAGCTGAAAAAGATAAATGACATGGAAAATGAAAATGAGGGGGAGATAAATAACCTTTTCCCTTTACGGGAGGTGCCCACTGGTCCGGGAATTATTGGATACGTAAATGTACCAATTAATACAGGCGATGTGAGGACTTCCAAAAAGGAGATGGGTAAACTTATGGACGACCCTTTAGGGGTCTCAGAGAGATTGGATGAGTTTTTAGGCACTAGCATCTACTCATACAAGGATCTTACCGCAATATTAAGGTCGCTGTTTAACACCGAGGAAAGGGAAATGATAAGGCAAGCGGGAATAAGGGAGTGGGAACGCCAAAATCCCCAGAGCACCCCTGGAGACCAAAAATGGCCAAGTCAGGAACCCCGGTGGAATGCTCAGATGGAAGAGGGCAGGAGAAGTATGATTGATATGAGGAACATAATAATCCAAGGTATCAGGGAAGCGGTGCCAAGGGGGCAGAACCTGAGCAAAGTGTTTGGAGAATGTCAGGGAAAGGATGAAACCCCCACTGAATTGTTGGAAAGGCTGAGGAGAAGCCTCCAGGTATACTCCGGGACGGATCCCAATTCCCCTGTGGAGGAGGTGTTGTTAAAATCCCAATTCATGGCGAAGTCATGGGAGGATATATGGAGGAAACTAGAGAAAATTGAGAGTTGGCAGGAAAAGAGTTTGCAGGAATTGCTGAGAGAAGCTCAGAAGGTTTACATGAGGAGAGATGAAGAAAAACAGAAAATGCAGGAGAAGGTATTGGTGGCAGCAGATAGGGAAGCTCAGAAACAGGACCGTCCTTATGACTTAGGAAAAACCATGAAAAGGGCCCCACAGAAAAAGCCAGCACCCCCTCCAAGGAGAACCCCTAACAACCAAGGGGAAAGTCCCGAATGTTTTTATTGCAAAAAGAAGGGACATCTGAAGAGGGATTGCAAAAAGAGGGTAAAGGATGAGAAAATGTCCCAAGAAGACTAGGGGTGTTGAGGGCTTTTTATTTTGGGGTCCATAACATCTAAAGAGCCTGTGGTAAAACTTAAAATAGGACCCGAAAGGAAGGAGTTGGATTTCCTTGTGGATTCGGGGGCCGAAAAAAGTACATTTAAACAATTGCCCCCAGGGTATACAATAAGTAAAGATTCTATGATGGTCATAGGGGTCAAAGGGGAACCCTTTAAAGTACCTGTAGTCAGGGATGTGGAAATTGAGTCTGAGAATAAGATTTGTTTGGGAGACATGCTATTAGTTGAAGAGGCCGACTATAACTTATTAGGCCAAGATCTGATGGTTGCGTTAGGAATTAATTTGACAGTGAAAGATTCTAAATTGGTAGTGAGTTTATATAAATTGACCCTTGAGGATGAGAAAGAGATTAACCCCAAGGTTTGGTACACTCAAGGGGAAGCAGGGAGGCTGGAGATGGAACCCATCTCGATCGAAATTGAAAGACCAGAAGACCCCATAAGGGTGAAACAATACCCTATCTCCCTGGAGGGGAGGCGAGGATTGAAGCCCATAATAGAGGATTTAATAGCAAAGGGGATCCTGGAACCATGCATGTCCCGACATAACACACCTATCCTGGCTGTACGGAAAGCAGATGGGAGTTGCCGGTTAGTTCAGGATTTAAGGGCTGTAAATGAAAGAACCAAGACACGGTTCCCCGTGGTAGCAAACCCATACACCCTCTTGAACCGGGTTTCCCCCGAGGATATATGGTATAGTGTAATAGATCTAAAGTATGCCTTCTGGACTTGTCCATTGGCAGAAGGGAGCCGAGACTATTTTTGCCTTTCAGTGGGAAGACCCAGACACAAATAGGAAGCAGCAGCTAAGATGGGCATCCCTTCCCCAGGGGTTTGTCAACTCACCTAACCTGTTTGGTCAGGCATTAGAATAATTATTGTGCCAATTTTCCCCGAAGGAGGGGACTAAGATCTTGCAATACGTAGACGACCTGCTAATTGCAGGACAGGAGGAGAAGGATGTGAAAGCCTGCACCATATCTTTGCTAAACTTCCTAGGAGATAAGGGACTAAAAGTCTCACAGTCTAAACTGCAGTTTGCAGAGTCTGAGGTAAAATATTTGGGGCATTGGACTACAAAAGGGAAAAAGAGATTGGACCCGGAGAGGGTGGCTGGCATAATAGAACTACCTCCCCCACAAAACAAAAAACAAGTGAGACAGCTGCTGGGGCTCCTTGGATATTGCTGACAGTGGATAGAGGGTTATAGTGAAAAGGTGTTGAGGTTTAAGTCTCCTGTAGAATTTTTTCCCCCTCCCAAGTTGCTAGGAGACTAAGTGCTGAGTGCTTAACCTGGACAAAAGAACTGATAACTTAGTTTTGGGGAAGGGAAAAAAGCTCCCGGAGAGAGCTGAAGGTGGGGGGATCTCGCGGCTCTTTTCTTTTTCCGGGGGGAGCACCGATCGGGCCACGGCTGGCTGCTGGAGTCCACGGTTAACGAAGGAGTCTGGTCCTGGGAATTCTATCATCTGTTAGAGTGCCCAGGAATTTGGAGTTTCTTCGCTGTCCTGCTGGATTTTGGGTGAGCCCAGGTCCCGCCGCTGCGGCTTCTCCGGCACTGCCAACTCTGCCTGCCGAGGACACCCCCTGCCTGCGGAGGACAGTCCACCGCCCCCGGCTTCCAGCCATCAGCGCCGGAGCTTCCACCGTTTGCCCTCGGGGTTCTTAGTTCTGTTCTACTATTGTTATAATTGCTGTTGTTTTTTGTCTGTCCTGTTATATTTACTAGTAAAGGACTGTTATTCTTTTTCCCCATAGCTCTGACTGAAAAGTTTTATTCTTAATCTTCCAAATTATAATAACACAGAGGGAAGGATTCAAATTCCTCATTTCCTAGAGAGGACTGCCTCTCCTTAGCAGACACCTGTCTTTTCAAAACCAAGACAGAATTTGGTTCCCAACGTGGGGCATTGAGAGAAAAAGGAATAACAGTTCTTAAGTGCCTACATTGTTGTGTACTGGATATCATGTGGTCTGGCTTAACCTGGTTCGGGTGACATGTGGTGGTGACCGTATTTCTCCCATTTGCAGGCCCTTTTCTAAACATGGGCCCTGTAACTAAGGTTACTGTGGCTGTCATCCATTTTGCTATATGGGTTAACGAAGTGAGGAAATCGTGGATTTTTAATTTCCTCTGGAAGGCAGGCACATGGATTCAGGGCTATCATACACTAACGGTGTGTTTCTGGGGTTACTTTAACAACGGTACCTACTGTGAAGAAATGACACCGGGGGAAATTTTTTCACAACCCTTCACCCAGCTCTTTGGGCCTGCCCCACCAGTCTTTGAAGGGTTCAAATCTCTGAATGTTAATGACATCATACAGTAGCTGGTGTTGCTGGTATGCCTGTTCTGTTTAGCATTTAGAGATAAGGGGAGACTGACCCGGATAACCACCCTGATACCTACCCTAGAGAATAAAGATACTGCCCCACAGCCTGAGCCCGTCCCACAGCCTGACCCTGCCCCACAGCCTGACCCTGCCCCACAGCCTGAGCCCGTCCCACAGCCTGACACAGCCCCACAGCCTGACACTGCCCCACAGCCTGACCCCATCCCACAGCCTGACACTGTCCCACAGCCTGCCTCAGGAATAAACCACCCAGATTGGGTGAAGGAGATCCGTGAGATGGGCCAGATGCTGAGGGAGTACCTTTCCCCTGTAGTAGCCTCATTAGCCCCAGCTGCTGGGAAACCCTCCCCCTGCCCCGACAAAGGAGAGTCTGATGGTGCAGCAGCAGAACCCACAGACATTACAACCGTCCAGGTTCCAGCTGAACCACAGGGGCAGCCACAGCCAGCAGCAGTGGCCCCTGTGGAAACAAAGAAGTATAAGGTGAAATCAGAGCACCCAGGCAACAAAGATAAGAAAGGAGGGCCCTCACAACCCGGGGGGGAGTCAGAGGTTAAGATCATCACTGAGTCCCTGACATATGAAAGTCTCCGTAATCTGCAAAAAGATCTTGCACGGCGGGGACGTGAGGCTTATACAGCCTGGTTACTTCGGGTCTGGGACCTTATAGGTACAGGCGTGCAACTAGATAGTAGTGAGGCAAGGAATTTGGGACCCTTAACCCAGGACTCAGGTGTGCATCAGGTATTCGTAAGGGAGCCAGGGCCCCTTTCCCTTTGGGAGCGGCTTTTAATGAGTGTACGGGAGAGGTTTGTCCACAGAGACAGAATGCAGGAGCACCATCATAGAATGCGCTGGAAGACCCTTGAGGAAGGGATCCAACAGCTGAGAGAAGTGGCAGTATTGGAGGTACTCTTTGGGAGGGGTGGACAGCATGATAATGACCCCGACAAAGTCAGGTGCACAGGGCAAATGCTGTGGAATCTGGCAACTCTAGGACCATCTCAGTACGCCACATACATTGCAACAATTCATCCTGATAACAACCGAGAGACAGTGGGTTCTGTAGCCAACAAGCTTAGAAATTATGAGAGTATCATCAGTGGCCCAATGCAGGCTCAGGTCTCTGCCGTGGCTAAGGAACTCAGGGAGAGGATGGAGGAGGTGACAGAGGAGATGAGGGAGATGAGGGAGGAGATGAGGAGGAACAGTTCCCATGTGGCACCGGTGCGAGTTACAGGCCCCAGAGTCAGAGCTCAACAGCCCCCAGCTAGAGGGAGAGGGTACACCCCACGAGCTGACCTGTGGTACTTTCTGCGTGACCATGGGGAAGACATGGGAAGGTGGGATGGGAAACCCACTTCTGCCCTGGCAGCACAGGGGCGTGAGCTCAAGGAGAGAAACACTAACCGAGGGGGTTCCACTAAGATGAAGGTAGCCTCGACATCGCATGACCAGGCTGCCAGGTATTATAAAAGTGAGGATGATATGTCAGATCCCCGTGAAGGAACCTCTACCATGTATGCCCAGGAGGAGAATAATGACCGGTGCTAGAGGGGCCCTGCCTCTAGCCAGGGAGAGGCACGGGAAAACCGGGTCTATTGGACGGTGTGGATCCGATGGCCTGGCACATCAGAGCCACAGAAATATGAAGCTTTAGTTGATACTAGTTCTCAGTGTACCCTAATACCATCGGAATATGTGGGGACAGAACCTATTTCCATTGCTGGGGTGACGGGGGGATCACAGGAATTGACTCTGTTGGAAGCCGAGGTGAGCCTGACCGAGAAGGAGTGGCAGAAACATCCAATTGTGACTGGCTCAGGGGCCCCATGTATTTTGGGCATAGACTTCCTCCGGAATGGTTATTACAAAGACTCTAAAGGACTCAGGTGGGCTTTTGGAATAGCAGCTGTGGAGGCAGAGGGCATTAAGAAATTGAATAGCTTGCCTGGACTGTCGGAGAACCCATCTGCAGTAGGACTTCTAAAGGTAGAAGAGCAACGAGTTCCAGTTGCCACCTCGACGGTGCACCGCTGACAGTATCGGACAAATCGAGATGCCGTGATCCCCATCCACAAGATGATTCGTGAGCTGGAGACCCAAGGGGTGGTCAGCAAAACCCACTCACCCTTCAACAGCCCCATCTGGCCTGTGCGCAAGCCTGACGGAGAATGGAGATTGACTGTGGACTATCGTGCCTTGAACGAAGTGACTCCACCGTTGAGTGCCGCTGTGCCGGACATGCTGGAACTCCAGTACGAGCTGGAGTCCAAGGCAGCAAAATAGTACGCCACAATTGACATTGCTAATGCCTTTTTCTCCATTCCTCTGGCTGCAGAATGCAGGCCTCAGTTTGCTTTCACCTGGAGGGGCGTGCAGTACACCTGGAACCGACTGCCCCAGGGGTGGAAACACAGCCCCACCATCTGCCATGGACTGATCCAGGCTGCACTGGAAAAGGGTGAGGCTCCGGAGCACCTACAGTATATCGATGACATTGTGTGGGAGAACACGGCAATGGAAGTGTTTGAGAAAGGAGAGAAGATCATCCACGTTCTCCTGAAAGCTGGTTTTGCCATCAAGCAGAGCCAGGTCAAGGGACCTGCCCGAGAGATCCAGTTCCTGGGAGTAAAGTGGCAAGATAGACGGTGGCAGATTCCCACTGAGGTCATCAATAAGATCACTGCAATGTCCCCACCAACCAGCAAAAAAGAGACACAAGCTTTCCTAAACGCTATAGGATTCTGGAGGATGCACATTCCTGAGTACAGCCAGATTGTGAGCCCTCTCTACCTGGTCACCCGCAAGAAGAACGATTTCCACTGGGGCCCTGAACAGCAACAAGCCTTTGCCCAGATCAAGCAGGAGATCGCTCATGCAGTAGTCCTTAGCCCAGTGAGGACGGGACCAGATGTGAAGAACGTGCTCTACTCAGCAGCCAGGAACAATAGCCTGTCCTGGAGCCTTTGGCAGAAGGTGCCTGGGGAGACTCGGGGCCGACCACTGGGATTCTGGAGCCGAAGCTACAGAGGGTCCGAAGCCAACTACACTCCAACAGAGAAGGAAATCTTGGCCGCCTATGAAGGAGTTCAAGCTGCCTCAGAGGTGATTGGCACAGAAGCGCAACTCCTCCTAGCACCCCGACTACCGGTGCTGGGGTGGATGTTTAAAGGAAAGGTTCCCTCCACCCATCATGCCACCAACGCCACGTGGAGCAAATGGATTGCCCTCATCACTCAGCGCGCCCGCATTGGAAACCCAAATCGCCCTGGGATTTTGGAGATAATTACAAACTGGCCGGAGGGTGAGAACTTTAGTCTCACAGATGAAGAGGAGCAGGAACAAGTGACACGTGCCGAAGAGAGTCCGCCATACAACCAACTGCCAGCAGAAGAAACACGCTATACTCTTTTCACTGACGGTTCTTGCTGCATCATAGGGATGAACCGGAAGTAGAAAGCAGCTGTATGGAGCCCCACACGACAGGTTGCACAAGCCACTGAAGGAGAAGGTGGGTCAAGCCAACTCGCTGAGCTCAAAGCTGTTCAACTGGCCCTGGACATTGCTGAAAGAGAGAAGTGGCCAAAGCTCTACCTCTACACTGATTCGTGGATGGTGGCCAATGCTCTGTGGGGTTGGCTGGACAGGTGGAAAAAGGCCAATTGGCAGCGTAGGGGAAAGCCAATCTGAGCTGCAGATAAGTGGAAGGACATTGCCACTCGGGTAGAGAAGCTACCTGTCAAAGTCCGCCATGTAGATGCCCATGTCCCCAAGAGTCGGGCTAATGAGGAGCACCAAAACAACGAGCAGGTAGATCAAGCTGCAAAGATAGAGGTGTCAAAGATAGACTTAGATTGGCAACACAAGGGAGAGTTGTTCCTAGCTCGATGGGCCCATGATGCCTCAGGTCACCAGGGCAGAGATGCCACCTATAAGTGGGCACAAGACCGAGGGGTGGATCTAACCATGGACAGTATTTCTCAGGTTATCCATGACTGTGAGACGTGTGCTGCCATCAAGCAGGCCAAGCGGGTGAAGCCCCTGTGGTATGGCAGGCGATGGTCCAAGTATAAGTACGGGGAAGCCTGGCAGATTGACTACATCACCCTTCCCCAAACCCGCCAAGGCAAGCGCTACGTGCTGACCATGGTGGAAGCCACCACTGGATGGCTGGAGACCTACCCTGTGCCCCATGCTACTGCCCGGAACACCATCCTGGGCCTTGAAAAGCAAATCCTGTGGAGACATGGTACCCCTGAGAGGATTGAGTCTGACAACGGGACTCATTTCAAGAACAGCCTTATAAACACCTGGGCTAGAGAACATGGCATTGAGTGGGTGTACCATATTCCTTATCATGCGCCAGCAGCTGGGAAGGTTGAACGATGCAATGGCCTGCTTAAAACCACTTTGAAGGCACTACGTGGGGGGACTTTTAAGAACTGGGAGAATAATTTAGCAAAGGTCACCTGGTTAGTGAACACTCAAGGTTCCACCAACCAAGCAGGCCCCGCCCAATCTGAGCCCCTGAGAACAAGAGATGTAGATAAAGTTCCGGTAGTACACATGAGAGGAATGCTGGGAAAAACTGTTTGGATTAATTCTGCCTCCAGCAAAGACAATCCCGCTCCTGGGGTTGTTTTTGCTCAGGGACCTGGCTGCACATGGTGGGTGATGCAAAAGGATAGAGAGACCCGCTGCATACCTCAAGGGGACCTTGTTTTTCGGTAAACACTGTGACTGTGTCTGTATTTATATTCACATGTATATATATGTATATTATTTAAAGGTTTAAATTCAATATAATATGTTGGTGTGGGAAAAAATTCGGGGTAGATAATGTTGAGGTTTAAGTCTCCTGTAGAATTTTTTCCCCCTCCCAAGTTGCTAGGAGACTAAGTGCTGAGTGCTTAACCTGGACAAAAGAACTGATAACTTAGTTTTGGGGGAGGGAAAAAAGCTCCCGGAGAGAGCTGAAGGTGGGGGGATCTCGCGGCTCTTTTCTTCTTCCGGGGGGAGCACCGATCGGGCCACGGCTGGCTGCTAGAGTCCACGGTTAACGAAGGAGTCTGGTCCTGGGAATTCTACCATCTGTTGGAGTGCCCAGGAATTCGGAGTTTCTTCGCGCTGTCCTGCTGGATTTTGGGTGAGCCCGGGTCCCGCCGCTGCGGCTTCTCCGGCACTGCCAACTCTGCCTGCCGAGGACACCCCCTGCCTGCGGAGGACAGTCCACCGCGCCCGGCTTCCAGCCATCAGCGCCGGAGCTTCCACTGTTTGCCCTCGGGGTTCTTAGTTCTGTTCTACTATTGTTATAATTGCTGTTGTTTTTTGTCTGTCCTGTTATATTTACTAGGAAAGGACTGTTATTCTTTTTCCCCATAGCTCTGACTGAAAAGTTTTATTCTTAATCTTCCAAATTATAATAACACGGAGGGAAGGATTCAAATTCCTCATTTCCTAGAGGGGCCTGCCTCTCCATAGCAGACACCTGTCTTTTCAAAACCAAGACAAAAGGTAAAGTTTTTGTATGAAAAACTAACCACAGATAAGTTGAAATGGACCAAGCAAGACGAACGGGAGTTTAAATACTTAAAAGAGAACTTGATGGCAGCTCCTGTATTGAGTCTCCCTGATGTAAAAAGGCAATTCCAGTTGTTTATAGATGTTAGCAACCATACAGCACATGGAGTATTAACACAAGATTAGGCAGGGGACAAGAAACCTGTAGGTTATGTTTCCAAGTTACTAGACCCAGTGAGCAGGGGATGGCCCACATGCCCACAGGCAATTGTGGCAGTAGCCCTGCTGGTGGAAGAAGCTAAGAAAATAACCTTTGGGTCTCCGTTAATAGTATATACCCCACACAGCGTGAGGACCATTTTACCGCAAAAAGCAGATAAATGGCTTACCGATGCTAGTCTCCTAAAATACGAGGCCATACTCAGCCACGTGCCTGAATTAGAACTAAGAACAACCACAGCCAAAAACCCAGCCGAGTTCCTCTTTGGAGAAGCCTCGGAAGGGCTCACCCACAATTGCGCTGAAATAATAGAACTCCAAACCAAGATTAGGGCAGATTTAGAGGAAGAAGAGCTGGAGGAAGGGGAAAAATGGTTCGTGGATGGATCAGCCTGAGTTTTAGAAGGGAAAAGGAAATCAGGCTATGCTGTCATAGATGTGTTATAAATTGCACGACTTAAGATTTAGTCCCAATTAGAATTTTATTTATTACAGCAAGCGGGGCATAAGCAAATACAACGCTGGGCGACAGGGGGTCTGCACCCTGCCAACTGCCGCGCGGTTACGGTCTTTCAGTTCTGTTTTATACAGTTCTTTTCTTCTGTTATCGGTCGGTTTATCTTGTTGTTAGGAGACTGTCTTCTATCTTCTGAAAACAGTTACAGTTCCTTCTCCTGGAACTCAAAAGCCTTGTTAAGCAATAGCACATGTGTCTAAAAAGTCCTGAGTCATCCTGTGTTTGCAAGTTTTAAAAGTCATGAGTCATCCTGTGTTTGCAAGTTTAAAGGTTCTCTTAAAAGTCATGAGTCATCCTGCGTTTGCAAGTTTAATGAACAAAGCATTAACCCGTTACAATCCCTCCCTTTTCTTTCAGCCTAAATTTGTTCATTGAATCTTTTTAATTCCTGTCTGGCCTATTCTAATTTCTCATCTTCTGAGGTAGAAGATATGAGACTATTGATAACTTTGAAAATTAAACAGCGTAGGATCCCGAATGCTATTGTTACAAGGAAAAGAATAACAAGATAAAACAAAATTGTTTTAACTATAGAAGTCCACCACCCTGTAAGTCGCTACTTTTTTAATCCAGTCCTCAGATTTTTGCTTTACTTGTCCAATCACGCTGTTCATGCTTCGAAGGTCAGCATGGATGTTTGGAGCTTTCGAGGTCACGTTTAGGCAACACAGTCTTTGAAATTCCTGGCATTCATGTCCATGAAGTAACAAGAGATAATCTATAGCAGCATGGTTCTGGAGAGTGGCCTGTCTGGTAATTTCCTCATCTTCTAGGAGAGAGCTGATGGCGGTGGACGTTAAATTTGCCTGTTTGACTACCTAGCACTCTAGATGGCCCAATTCACCTAGAGCCTTGGCTGCTGCAACCCACAGAAGGAACAGGGATACAGCGACTCTTTTTGACTTGGCCCAATGAAAAATTTCTGAATTACAATTTGGATCCAATTGGTCAGCACTTTTCTTTTGAATTTTGTTTGCTGATTTGGTTTTTGTGAGTCCATTCACCAATCAAAGTTTGGTTGGGTGTTAATACAGATAACCGCCCTATGGTACATGGCCCTCCTAAAAGCCGACAGAATTCCTGCCCATAATGGAATTCCTACCAGACAGGTGGACATAGGATTTTCTGTTGATGCAGTGGACAAACATATGTTTTCCTGCAGAAGTGTCTGTGCCAGGGTCACCCAGACATTTTGATGCAGCTGAGGGATGATCCATGCAGCTGCCAGACTGTTCAGCAACAATAAGATGACAACTTGTATGGGGTTCATCACAGGGTTGAGTGTGAGTTAGGCTTTCTCTAAAAAGAAAAACAAACATTTTTAAAACATGTTAAAAGTTTCTGTTTCTGCCGGAAGGAGTCCACATCTAGGAAGAGTCTTTTTCTTCTATCCAGCGGCGTCTTCTTTTGGATGCAACAGCTACTTGCCTCTTGTCCCCTTCTGCTGGAGCTGGATTTTTAGGGACAAAAGGTTTCACTCACTTCTGGGGAATCCACCGAGGGCCTGAGGGAGTGGCCACGTAGGCATAGCCACAACCCCAGGTTACGAGCTCATAGGGATCTTTGGTTTCCCAAGTTTCTGGATCCCTAATCATGACTGGTGGACGCTGAGACAATTTGAACTGATTGCCACTGTTAAAATGGCGTACCACTGGTGGACTCATGTTTTCAAATGAACAGTTCAGAAAATTGATGGTAAACATGGCTTTGCGGAGTTTCTCATGTGGAGACATCCACACAGTCATACTACTCTGTCTAGCCAGGACCTGTTTGAGTGTCTGATGTGCTCGCTCAACCACAGCTTGACCTGTGGGGGAGTGAGGGATGCCAGTTTTATGTTCCACTCCCCACTGCTGGACAAACTCTAGGAACTCTTTGGACGTGTACGCTGGGCCGTTATCAGTGCTGATTTCTTTTGGAATCTCCAACATTGAAAAAGCTTGCACTAGGTGTTTCTTGGCATGTTCAGTCTTTTCCCCTGCATGGGCAGAGGCATACACTGCACCTGAATGTGTGTCAATGCTTACATAAACATATTTGAGGTGTCCAAAACTAGGAATGTGCGTGATGTCTGTCTGCCATACCTCACAACTGCCAAGGCCCCGGGGGTTAACTCCCATACCCATTGATGGCATCGCCTGGACCTGGCAGCTGGGACAGGTGGCCACAATGGCTCGAGCCTGGCTCCGTGTTAGCTGGAATTGATGGATCAGGCCTGGCACATTCTGATGGTATTGTTGGTGACTCAGCTTTGCTTGTTGGAAGATATCAGGGAGACGTGCATTTTTAACAGGTGCAGCAAGGGAATCTGCCTGACGATTCCCCTCTGCAACTTCACCTGGCAAATCCGTGTGTGATCTTACATGCATCACATAGAACGGATGTTCTCGATGAGAAATTAAATAAATTAGCTTTGAAAGCAATCTGAAGAGATGCTCATTGTCAATTTCTTTGAGCACAGCCTGCTCCGCTCTGGACACTACCCCCGCCACGTAAGCAGAGTCTGTTACCAAATTAATTGGTTCCGAGAACTTCTCAAAGGCTCTTGCCACTGCAGCTAGTTCAGCCACTTGGGGGGGATCCCTCCACAAACTCCACATCAGCTTCCCAACGCTGAGTCTGAGGATTTCTCTAAGTCATCACTGACTTGTGGGAAGCCCCGGATGCATCCGTGAACACTGTGAGAGCCTTGAGTGGTCTCCAACTTCTCTTCTCATGAGGAATGAGGTGGAATTCCTCATTGAGCAACTTGTGAGACGGGGCATGGACTGATATTTGTCCCCTGTAGCTGTCCAGAGATAATTGGAGACTGGCATTGCTCTGGAGCAAATGCTCAAACATCTCTTTGGTCAATCTCTTGGGAGAATTCCTTCCCTCCTTAGAAAGTTTGACTGGAAGGTGAATACATGTAAAGTCACAACCAGCCAGCTCACACAATCTCACCCTTGCCTTCCGAATCAGTTGAGCTATCAATTCTTGTGGCTCAGTGATGGTCTTGGATCTTTGGTGAGAGAGGAAGACCCACTCTATGATCAAGAGTGAATCTCTCTGCCCTTCGATCTATTGAAAAATCAAACTATGCAAATGTGGCAGTTTTCCTAGAACAATGAATTGGAAAGGTATGTTTGGCTCACATCGATGAGCCTGCCTCTCTGATAAGGCCTTCTGTACTTTTTTTGATTGCTGTCTTTGCCTCTGGGGTCAGTTCCCTTGGAGAAACCAGCTCCCTCTCCCCCTTCAATAAATTGACGAGAGGGTCTAAATCTTCATTTGTGAGGCCTAGCCAAGGTCTTTCCCAATTCAAAGACCCACACAAGGAGTGGAGATCTGCTAGGGTTTTGGGATTACACTCAATTTCCAATTTCTGCGGAACAATGGTCCTTGCAGGTATTTGTAGACCCAGGTACTTCCAAGGTGGCATCCTTTGAACTTTATCTTCTATTCGGTTCTATGTGGCTAACTTTCATGTCTTGTGAAATGTTTTGCAGGCCCACTGTAATTACTGTCTAATCAGTAGATGTTTCTGGTTTTCTGGGCAGGCTTTGGCGAAGTGTCCTGGCCTTTTGCAGCGGTGGCAGATGATGTGCTGCAGCTGGTCTGATGACATCGGTTGCCTCCTTGCTCCTGGTGCTGCAGCTGCCACAGGCTTTGGGTGTGTCAGTCCTGGATTCCTTTCAGATGCACTGAAAAGCTCTACTTTCTTGGTACAGGCTTCTATCATCTGTGCGAGACTAGGCGATGGGTCAAGGGGAAGGCTAAGAATGATTCTACGACAGGTCCCATTACCATTCTTCTGAGCCATCTCTTTAATCAATTCTGCCTGTACCTCTGGGTCTTGCACTTGTCTTTCTACTTGACTTCTCAGACGGTCCACAAACTGCAAGAAATTCTCGGAAGGAAACTGTTTAATGTTAACATAACTGGTCTTTATCTTAGGTGATGGAATCTGATAAAAAGTCTTTTCTGCAGCATTACAGATCTTATCTAAAACTGACTTGGATAACAACCAAATTTGCTCATTCGCACTAGATAAATCACCTTCACCGCACAAACGATCATGTGTGATGTCACTGTCATCGCTGTCCTGAGCATCAGGAGTTTGCTGAATTTCCTGCAATACTGTTTTCAACGCTTTTTTCCATAATCCTTCCTATAGGTCATACTCTGAGGGAGTTAATAGGCATCTGAATAAATCTTTAATGTCACTGGGTACCATCTCATTTGAATTGAAGGTAGCTTTCATCATGCCCTTAAATATTTCACTGGATTTCCCAAATTGTTTCTGCATTTTACACAGCTCTTTTTTTTTAATCTTGGCATGAAAAAGGCAAATACTCTCTACGCACATGTCTTTTGTCTACATATACTACAGGAGCCACAGATGGTATGCTCTCTTGATCATTATTCTGAGTTGCTAAAAATCCTGCTGCTTCTCCATTGCCCAGGCAGCTAGAGGGTGTTGTCCCACCCCCTCCCTGGGATCCAGCAACAGGCAGCTCTTCCCTCCTCCCCTGGGGCCCAAGTTAGGCTGCTCTTTAGCCCTTGCTGCGGGGGACCACCCCCCCTTCCGCTGCTGCGGGCTGGCAGCTGCTCTTCATTATCTATCCCCCCCATCTGCGCTGGGAGTAGTGGTTGTAAGGCACCCTCCCCTCTCCCCCTTCGCGCGGCCGCTGGGAGGGAGGGGGAGGCACTGGGGAGAAGGGTGAGGTGGGGGATTGGGTGAGAGATATGGGGTCGGGACGGAAATTGGGGGAAAGAAGGGATAGTAGGAAGAAGAAGGAATACAATGCCGTCCGCCATTAGGGATGACCGCGTGGTGCGAGCCTCCTAGGGTCTCATCCACGTGGCCAGAGCTCCGAGAGGAAGAAAAAAAATTGCATCTTGCTGAGAGAAAACAGGTGGGAGAGGAGGGTATAAGGACGATGGGTGGGTTTGAGGAGCAGAATCCAGTACGGAATCAGGGAATCCCTGCTTCTCGGGAACAGGGAATTGCTGAGAGGTTTTGCATGGCTGTCTGCTGTTTTCTGCTTCTAACAGCTTCTTGCGTACTTGTAAGAATATTGAATAAGTAAAGAAATTTTGTTTTCCCCATTTTCAACTTTTAAAGTTATTAATTTTCAGACATCATCCCAAAATGAAACAGAATTTATATCTTGTAGAGTACTGTCTGGAATCTCAGCTGACAGCCAGGAAATAAATTTGATTAAGAGCTTATCAGGAAATTTTAGACCTGTTGAAATGTTTCTAAGTTGTTTAAAAGCACTCTTTTGATTTCTCGATAAACGTATGCCCATGTTTCTGATGTTTTAAAAGGCAAACTGTTCGAAAAATCTTAACCCCTGACGTGAAAAACTAAAGACGCCGCTGCGTCCCGCTCGCTCCCGAGGTATCAGGGGCAAGGCGGGCTGGTCGCGGCTCGGGGCGGCCGTCTCTGGCCGCTTCTCCCGACTGCGGGGACACGGGCAGGGGGGTGTCCCGGTGCCGGCCTCTGTCTCGGGACCCTCCCGTAGCTAGCTCACCCCAAAAACGCGCGGTTTTCCCCGGTACACGGAACTCCAGCTGTTCCGCAGAGAAAAAAAAAAAAAAAAAAAAAAAAAAAAAAAACACAAAAAAACATCTCTAACCGCGTTACGCAAACACACTGCAGCGCAGGGTCCTAAAGCCCTCCACTGTTAAACTATAGGGATCTTCTAGCGGACCCCGCAGCACGTGTTGCAACGTCAGGGTTTTCTGTCTAAAGGTCGACTCACTTTTGTAGTAAAAGCGAACTCCCGACACTGTCCTGGCACCCCGAGCTGTTTGAAAACAGCCGATAGTGGCTAGGTTATGAATTCTAATACACATATATTTAATTCCAAACTGATCTACTATAGCTTGGGTTCCCCAGTGAGTTTTCTCGTGTATTCTATGCAAAATTTCCAGCGCTATTGCTTTTGGCAATACTTCTCATCCATCAGAGAGTTTCCATTTTCCATCCTGGTCTTTACATATTCCCATTTGAGATAACCTCTGCTCTTCTGTTTTAGTAAATCTGTATTCTTCTTTCTCCTCATCCAATGACTCTGTCCCGGGCCCCCCTTTTTCTTTTTATCATTAGAGCGGCTTTCTTGGCCTCCTGATCTGCTGCATTGTTTCCTCTACTTCTAAAATCTATTCCTCTCTGATGTCTTCTTAAATGTATTACCGCAATTTTCTTAGGTTTTCTCAATGCTATTAATACCTTTTTGATTAATTCCTGATGTATTAAATCCTTTCCCTGGGAGTTCATTAATCCCCTTTTTTCCCATATTTTCCGAAAGGTGTGCACTACCCCAAATGCATATTTAGAGTCTGTATAAATTCTCTTCTTTATCTTTTAATCTTTCTAACGCTCTTAATACAGCATACAATTCACAGGCTTGTGCAGACTAAGTTTTATTCAGGGGGCCTGATTCTATAACTTCTAGTTCCGGTCCCCCTATAATTGCATAGCCTGACACTCTTTTTCCTTCTATAACCCATGATGATCCATCTACAAATAGCCTTTCCCCTGTTTCTAATTCTTCCTTCTCTAAGTCTGGTCTTATTTTAGTTTGCTCCTCAATAGTTGTCATGCAGTTATGAGCTAATTCCTTTTCATCCGGCTCCTCATATAAAAATTGGGCTGGATTTTGCAAGCCCATCACTTCTAGGATTAATTTAGGGGAGTCTAGAAGGATGCCTTCATATTTTAAAAGTCTGGAGTCTGTAATCCACTTATCTGCTTTTTTGTTGTAAAATTCCCCTAATATTATGAGGAGATAACACCTTTAATTCGCTGTTAAATGTTATTTTGTGTGCTTCTTCCGTCAGGAGTGCACAGGCTACAACTGCTTGTAAGCAAGTAGGCCATCCTTTACTGATTTTACTTTAAAAGGCTCCCCCTTTGCTCTAACTACTAGGGCAGTTTCTCAGGCAAAGGTGCACCCAAGGGGCAGTTTTTGAATGGTTGATCTTTCAGCCCCTGTGTCTACCAGGAACTCGAATTCCTGGCGCTGGGGACCTATCTTTTATCAAGGGCTCCTGGTGTGTCCTGGTCCCCAGCAAATAGAGCTACTGACCTGCTGGGCATCCCAAATGCGCATTCCTGCACGTCTAATCATGTTTTTCTCTTCAGATGTAAAAAGGATGCCCAATATGGATTGTAATTCATCCCAAGCATAAATATTGGGACCTAGGAATTGGTCCACTCTTTCTGATACTCCTAGTGGATCTTCTAACAAGTTCCCCATTTCCTTTTTGAAGGCATTTCCCTTAAAGGGTATAAATTCTGTTGTCTCACCCTTTGTCTAGTCATCGGACCTCTAGGTGGGGCCTCAGCTTGTTCTTGTGCATTTTCATTATCCGGGAGTGGAGGGGCTTGTGGTGGTACATACGGTGGTGGAACTAAGGGAACTTCTTCCTCTCGTTTCCCTCTTTTCTTATCTTCACGAGAGTCAGGTTTTTCTTTTAGGCTTAATAAAAACACTCCCGGGGTCTCAACCTATATACTTGCATAGTCGCTTTCCTCCTGACTAAAGGAGTCTTAGTGCTTACCCATAAGTTGAGTTTCTGCCTAACCCAATCATCATCAAATACAGGCCAAAAAAAAAACCCCAAAAACATTCCTAGATATTTCTTTCCCACCCCATACTTCTATACAATAGCGTATCATTTTGGCCTTATCCTTGTCTCTAGTCCCAGGATACTGCTTCCATTCAGCTAGCATGAATCCTAATGGACTGTCTTTAGGTGGGAGATTTCATGGGTGGAGGGGGCTTGCTCTTCCCCTGTCCCATCTTCTGGAGTGCCTTCTATCACAGGTATGCAACCAATCGCTTCCCCTTGTTCGTGGCCCACGCCCTCACGGGCAATGGGAACCGCACTACTGAGGGTCCACACTCACTTGGGGTGTCCGGCTGCCGGCTCCCCTCTCACACAGCACACTCAGCACACTCCAGGATACCCGACCCCGACCGAACGGCTCCCCACGTGTAATTCCACGCAATACTTACGCGTCCTGCGTCTTCGTCCGGACCTTTGTGCACAAAGTTTATAGGGTCGACCGGTCTCTTTTGCTTATGTCCTGACTTTTAGGTTCGTCGGTGAGAGCAGGGTAGGTTACAGAGATCCTGGGGCCACCTGAGGTGGGGCACCTCCCCAGTATTCCTATTCTACCGGAACATTCTCATCCGAGTCACGGCACCAAATTGTTATAAATTGCACGACTTAAGATTTAGTCCCAATTAGAATTTTATTTATTACAGCAAGCGGGGCATAAGCAAATACAGCGCTGGGCGACAGGGGGTCTACACCCTGCCAACTGCCGCACGGTTACGGTCTTTCAGTTCTGTTTTATACAGTTCTTTTCTTCTGTTATCGGTCGGTTTATCTTGTTGTTAGGAGACTGTCTTCTATCTTCTGAAAACAGTTACAGTTCCTTCTCCTGGAACTCAAAAGCCTTGTTAAGCAATAGCACATGTGTCTAAAAAGTCCTGAGTCATCCTGTGTTTGCAAGTTTTAAAAGTCATGAGTCATCCTGTGTTTGCAAGTTTAAAGGTTCTCTTAAAAGTCATGAGTCATCCTGTGTTTGCAAGTTCAATGAACAAAGCATTAACCCGTTACAGATGGAAAACCAGGAAAGGTAGTAGAATCTGGCCCTTTAAGCACATCCTGGTCAGCACAAGCGTGTGAACTATATGCAGTCTTGCAGGCTCTAAAGGGGCTAAAAGGAAGGGTAGGGACAATTTACACGGATTCAAAATATGCCTTTGGAGTGGTTCACACATTTGGGAAAATTTGGGAAGAAAGGGGACTAATGAACACCCGAGGGAAAGGTCTAGTACATGAGGGTTTAATAAAACAAATTTTCTTGGAGAAAAAGGATTAAGGGTATCAAAAGGGAAACTGCAATTTGTAGAACCAGAGGTAAAATATCTTGGACACTTGATAAGTAAGGGGAGTCGAAGGCTCAATCCAGAGAGAATTGCAGGAATTTTATCCCTTCCACCTCCCTCTTCAAAGTGGGAAATCAGAAAACTACTCAGATTATTGAGATATTGTAGATTATGGATTGAGGGGTACACACAGGCAGTAAAATTATTGTATGAAAAGTTGACAGAGGGAGATAATATAAAATGGATCAAGGAAGATGATGATAAATTAGAAAAATTGAAGTTAAAACTGGCCTCAATACCAGCTTTAAGCTTACCCTCACTAGAAAAACCCTTTCATCTATATGTGAATGTAGAAAAGGGGGTAGCTCATGGAGTTCTGGTCCAGGAGTGGGGAAGAGTAAAGAGACCAGTAGCTTATTTATCAAGGATGTTGGACCCAGTGAGCCACGGCTGGCCAGTATGTATTCAAGCTATAGCAGCTACTGCAATCCTGGTAGAAGAAAGTCGTAAGCTTACTTTTAAAGGTAAACTCATTGTGTGCACACCTCATGCGGTTCAAAATGTGTTAAATCAGAAAGCTGAAAAATAGTTAACAGACTCTAGAATGTTAAAATATGAAGCAATCTTAATAGATGGTGATGATCTGACATTAGAAGTAAACAGAAGTTTAAATCCAGCTCAATTCTTATATAGAGAACCAGCAGATAACCTAATACATAATTGTTTAGAAATTATCCAATACCAAACAAAAGTTCGGGGGGATCTTGAAGAACAAGCCCTTTCAGAAGGGGAAATAATCTATGTGGATGGTTCCTCCAGATGTCTACAAGGAAAAAGAATGTCAGGGTATGCAGTAGTTGATGGAAAAAACATGCAAACTATTGAAAAAGGAAAATTACCTTCAAACTGGTCAGCTCAAACTTGTGAATTATATGCTCTAAAAAGGCACTGAAATATTTAGCACACAACAAAGGAACTATATATACTGATTCGAGGTATGCTTTTGGAGTAGTACATACTTTTGGAAAAATTTGGGAAGAAAGAGGATTACTTAACTCAAGAGGAAAAGGATTAGTACATGAGGGACTCATTTTAGAGATTTTAGAGGCATTAAAACTACCTGAAGAAATAGCTATAGTACACATTAAGGGGCACCAAAGAGGAGTGACCCCAGAAATAAGAGGAAATAATTTAGCAGATCAGGAAGCTAAAGATGCAGCAGAAAATGGAGCTGAAAAAGTTCTGTTAATATTAACTCCAAATGAGGAAAAATTGGAAATCCCAAAGTTTAGTGAAGCAGAGAAAAAAGAATTAAACAAGATAGGAGGAGAACAGGCTGAATCAGAGAAATGGAAACTTCCTGATGGAAGACAATTACTTAATAAAATACTGGTTAGAAAATGTCCTAGGTTACAATGTAAAATGTGCCCCAAATATGTATTCTATCACCATCTACATGAAATGTTGAAACTAAGTTGTGCACTGTTTCCCTTGCCCCCTCCCTCCAGACTCTCTTCTGTTAATGGCCCATCAATGCACTTCTGCATGACTCATAGATAACTCTCCCCAGGAGCTATCTCTGTTTAACAGGCAATCAAGGACCCATTACAAAACTGATAAAATGATATCAGTCCATTGTGAGATGCTCCGCCCAGGGGGAGGAGCCAAGCATTCCCACCTGGATATAATCTGGGCCTTGGGACAGCACAGGCAGCCTTACCCACTGGATTCCCAGAGGACAAGAGCTACCAGACCTTTCTGGAGGAACACTGCTTCAACAAGACCACTTCATCTGGACTGCTACCACCACGGTTTCAGGTTGTATTCTGACTCTGTCAGTGATCTTTTGTACCATTGCATGTGTTTTATTTTATTTTATTTGACTTTTTTTTTTCTCTCCTATTAAACTGGTTTTTTCTGACTTGGAGTCTCTCACTGGTTTTGCCTTCAAGCCAGCACAGAAAAATAGTAGAAGACATGCATCAGAAAACCCACTGGGGTACTCAGGCTTTCTGTGATCATTTTTTAAGGAACTATGAATGCATTAAGATTTTTGGAGTAGCAAAGCAAGTAACTGAAAAATGTATAACTTGCCAAAGGATAAACAAAAAGGTGATGAGAAAAACAACATTAGGAGGTCGTGAGTTAGCTCTTCGACCATTTCAAAGTATCCAAGTAGATTTTACTGAACTTCCTCAAGTACAAAGATGG
Organism: Hirundo rustica; assembly: GCF_015227805.2. Classification (NCBI taxonomy): domain Eukaryota; kingdom Metazoa; phylum Chordata; class Aves; order Passeriformes; family Hirundinidae; genus Hirundo; species Hirundo rustica. Next base: position 398,123 of record NW_026690191.1, on the reverse strand, counting down.
AAGAATTTATTAGTAATGACAGACCATCTAACTCATTGGGTAGAAGCAGTTCCCACTACCAAGGCCTCAGCCAACATAGTAAGTAAAACCCTTTTAGAACAGATTATTCCCAGATATGGAATGGTTAATAGAATAGACTCGGACAGAGGAACGCATTTTACGTCAAAAGTGTTACAACAAATAATTCAATCTTTAGGGATAAAATGGGAGCTGCATACCCCATGGCATCCACAGAGTTCTGGTCATGTCGAAAGGATGAACCAGACTTTAAAGAGCACTTTGACCAAAATAATAGTTGAAACCCAAATGTCATGGGTACAATGCCTACCTTTGGCCTTATTGAGGATCCGAACACAACCCAGGTCAGGCCTGGGAGTGTCACCCTATGAAATGATGTTTGGGTTACCCTTTTTAACCACCCAACATGAAAATGCTGCCTATGAGGTAGGGGAAATGAGTGTTAAAAGATACGTTAACACCATTGTGAAAACTCTTAAAAACCTACGGTTGAAAGGAATAATCCCTCAAACCAAACCCTTAGACTTTAAAATCCATAATGTTCATCCAGGGGAATGGGTGCTTGTAAAAACCTGGAAAGAACAATCTTTAACTCCTCAATGGGAAGGTCCTTTTCAGGTATTGCGGACGACCGAGGCTGCGGTCCGGACCAAGGAATGAGGGTGGATCCACGCCAGCAGAATCAAAGGACCTGTGGAAGAACCTAAGGAGTGGACGATTACATCTGAACCGGGTGATACAAAATTGACTCTTAAATGGGGACTGGGTGGTAATAAACTAGGAAGACCCAAATGATCCAAGAAACATACACAGGATCACACCTAATTGGGAGATAAGGCCAAGCTTATATCAGTGGTTTCAAGCACTGCCTGGACATGCTTTGAGATGCCTCCGATACCCTCCTTGGGGAGGAATACTTCCACTCCAAACAGGAGGATCAGGACTGTTTTGGACAGAGAACTCTTGTATTCCTGCCTTAACCTGTGATTTATGCAAAGAAGAAAAGGAATTGCAACTTCCATCAGTGCCAGACCAAATACCCTGTTTGATCCACCCAAATACCAGACATGTTAGCTGGGTTAAATGTAAATGTTTAGATTGTGGGAAGAATTGGTATTGTAGTTCACACAACCGACGCTCTCATTGCAGGAAGTGTCAAAGGCCAAATTGATCTCTTATCCAGGTAGAATTCGAAGAAACTGAAATAGTAACTTTGTTTTGTGGATGGGAATTATTAGTGCCTGTTGAATGGGAGATACCTGAAGAATGGTGGAAACGACAGTTAAGGAGTGTCAGAAACGATTTGTCTGGAAATTAGCTAAGAGGAAGTGACAAGGACATAGAGGGCAAGACCAGATTGGCCTCAGTATTCGCCAGCAAGAAGATCAAACACACCTGCTGTGGGTTGCAACCCCGTAGGCATGGGAGGTGGGAGTATAAGCCATACTGGACCTCTGTTACTCCTTTTTCTGTCACTCAATTTTTGTCTTTTCCCTTTTGGGATATCGACAAGGCCATGCTATAGGTGTTACCAAAAGCTGTACATGGAAAGACACCGAGGTTCTTTTTTCATTTCTCACACTCATGTCAACAGTCACTGTTATAACCCATCCAAATTAGGCAATTGCATACATAAAGGGAAAAAGTACCGGATTGCAGAGAACTTAGGAACAAGTGGTAGCAGGATGGGAAGTCAATGCCCAAAAGAGGAGAGATGGATTTGTTTTACCTACATTACTGGGCACAAAGCACAAGATTTAGTAAAAGAGCAATTGATAAGCAAAAAGGCTAAGTCAGTACAACCACCTAAACCTGTGCCAATTTCAATCAACAATTTGTATACCAAACTTGAACAGCAATTAGAAAAAGAAATAGATATCTCAAGGATGGGTAAAAATCAGTTTGTAGAATTGGGGGAAAGAATAAGTAAGGAACTTAACATAACCAATTGTTGGGTCTGTGGAGGGGCTTTGATGTCAGAAGAATGGCCATGGAAAGGCAGCAGCTTAGGCCCAATTGAGCTTCTAAAATGGAACCAAGCAAGTACAAGTGGAGAAAACAGACCAAAAGGGTGGATTTTAAGCTCAACAGTGATAGGGGAAGAATGTCTCTGGCGCACTGGGAAAAGTTCCTTCATGAAGTAGGAAAAACACCCTGTAAAAGATATAAGGTTAGTAATAGAACTTCTGTATGGTGGGTCCCAGAAGAACCAACTGTGTATTGGACCCAAGAAAAAGCAAAAAAAGTGAATTGTAAATATGATAACAAAATAAAACTTTTTCAATGTAATGATACAGGTAAAAATCCTTACTAAGGCATCCCAGAAATTTCCAAGTTGTGGGAGAATATAGATCAACAAAAATTTAACTATTGAAAAGCTCCAGATGGCTTATTTTGGACATGTGGAAAAAGAGCATACCCAAAACTCCCCTCTCAGTGGAAAGGGAGCTGTACTCTGGTGTTGGAGTCCAGGGCATTCCTTTGGTTGCCCTGGAGGGTCAGGGACCCCAGCCCAGAGCCCAGAGCTCAGAGAGACACTAGATTTGATTTCAGTCCATGGGAGAGGCTTCTTGCACTGCAGGAAGCATTGCAGGCCACAAGAGTGTAAAAATAGTAGTTTAGTATATCACAGGGTGAAAAAACAGTGAGTTTGGGATTCTTGGCATTGAAGTGAATGGGGCAAGATGGAGAATTTAGGGCATTGTCTCTTTCTTCTTCCTTCTTGTTCCCTCACTCCATTTCTGCAGTGACGTTGGCACAAAGTAGTTAGTGAGGATTGGGTCAGAGTAAAGATGACCTTTTTAGTAATAGTGATAGACATTGGTAATAAATAGTAAATAAAGAATACGTAGCAATTAGTATAAAAGATAAGGACAGCCCAGAGACGGGGGGAGTCACCAGATGTCCGAGCCGCGGCAAACATCTTTTGGACACTGAGAAAATTGTAAGATAAGAACTAATAAATGAAGCATGTAACCTTGAAGACTCCGTCTTTTCCTGCGTTTGGCACAGAGCTTTGCAGAGGGCCAGAACTCTAAGACCACCTGAATGCCGGGGAATTTAAACTCCTAAAAAGGAGCCCCCGACAACTGCCGTCCCTGGGATGGGCAGAAACAACTGCCGTCCCTGAGATGAAACAGAAACACTCTGGGAATTATACAGCCAAGATTTTTTCTTTTACCAGGACCTGATGGGGATCAATTAAGGATACCAGTTTATGAGGATCTAAAGAGAAACAAAAGAGAATTGATTGGAGGATTCCAAAAATGGGGAGATGAGGAATGGCCCCCTGAACGCATACTGGAAACATATGGGCCAGTCACCTGGGCACAAGATGGGAGTTGGGGATATCAAACCCCAATTTATATGCTAAATTGTATTATAAGACTTCAAGCTGCAGTAGAGATAATAAAGAACAAAACTGGTCAGGCAATGGAATTAATATCAAGGCAACAAACCCAAACAAGAGCGGCTGTGTATCAGAATAGGTTGGTTTTAGACTATCTATTAGCTGAAGAAGGGTGTTTGTGGAAAGTTCAATACATCAGATTGTTGTTTAAAAATAGATGACAATGGAGATGCCGTCCTGGACATAGTCAATGATATCAAAAATATCGCTCACGTACCAGTTCAAAAGTGGGAATCAATGCTAAATACTAGCTGGTGGGATAATGTGTTGGGAGTAGAATGGTGGAAAAAGTTAGGCTTCTTCCTTTTATGTGCTACAGCTGGTCTAATATTTCTTCCTTGTTTGATCCCCTGTTTCATTTGGCTCATCACCAGTGTGGTACAAGGCATGCAATTAGTGAACATTGACCAAAAGTTGCCTACAACAACAACACCACAAAGGATTATGGTGTTAAAGAAACAAAATAATATAGAAGACCCCTTCAAAGAAGCGAGATTGATTTGTGAAAAAAATGAGCGAATAATGAAGGCTAGAAAACAATGAATATTGCTTGAGCCAAATTAATTATAAAAAGAAGGATGAAGGATTGTGAAAAGTGCATATTATATGGCTCTACGCAAGATATTTACTATATGTATTATGTTGTATTGATTGTTAATGTTGTATTAATATTTTGATAGTATGGTAAATGTAGTTTTGTAGTTAAAATGTAGTTTTTATATACCAACCACAGGAAAACGTAAATCTTTCAGAGAAAAAAAGAATTTACTACCTTATCAGAAGAGACCAACTTCTGCCTTGCTCGGCCCTGAAGATGCCATAGAGATTAAAGGAAAAAAGTGACACTAACCAGAAACAATTCTTTGTTTGAATGGAATTTATGCATCATGTATGAAATGTATGAATATTCAACAGGCTATTGCTTTTAAGAGTTAATCCTTTGTTAACAGGGGTCCTTCTCTGGAGCTTTTTTGCTCGGGGAGGCACCGACGTCTGTAACTTTGTTTTTATTGTCTCGTATTTTCCTAACCCTAATTGTTCAATTTTTTAACTCTAATTCTATTTTTATAACCATTTTATTTACTATTAAACTTTCAAAATTTTAAAACAAGTGATTGGCGTTTTTCACACTAGGGTAACTTTATGATGCTTGTATCCCCAATTTTCTGTTCTGTTTGTGCTGTATATTGAGTTCTGTGCCTTTACGACTCATTCTAAGAGTAAGGAGAAGCGCGGAGTTTGTTTTGAGAAAACTGCCTGACTCCTCCATATTCTTCTCCGGACGGGGTGTTCGGCAGAGGCTTAAAGAGACTGCACGACAAAGGTTTTTTTTGCTTTTAGTTAGTGTAATTAATAAGATCAACTAAATTCGATAAATCAAAATTTGGAATTTTATTGAGAGACAGAATGACAGTCTCGGACAGCTACAATTAAAAGGACAGCGTCGAGCCTGGGTGAACAATGATAACACACTCTGCCAGTCTGTTATCCCCCAAGTTCACATTTCTGGCTTGCAGCAGCCTCTTTTTATACACTGGATCGCTGAGAGAAACTCGGGATTTCGACGGTCCTTCCTCTGAGGCATCTTCATTAAACATTCATGTTCCAGTTCTAAGAGTTTGAATAGGGCGGCGGGAGAGGACAATGCCGTTAATGGCTGTGGCCAGGTGTGGTGTGGAGATGTTAATTTCAGGAGGAGACGGTCTAGATATCGATCTGATGTAATCATCTGGTTCTCCGGGCTCTCATCTCCTTTTTCCATCGTCATTGTTATTTTTCTAACGTTTCCCGGCAGAGGCATTTTTGGGTCTCCCTTTCTGGTAATTCCAATCATTTTTATTTTGTGTCCCTCCCATGTCTTTCAGGCAAGAGAAATTCCTGTACCTTTTCTGAGCTACTTTTCTCTGAGTTAACTCTTAACATACGGGATTAAAACAAAAACTTATAGAGATTGCATTACATTTTATATCTTTTAACATGAATTAACTTTAGGACATATATCACAGTTAGTTTCAGCTAGCTAGGGCAGAGAAGTTCCCTGAACTGTTTTTTTTCCTTTTTCTTAGAACTGTTTAAACCTGCTCTAGACTGAAAATCCAGGGGAGCACCGGGGCTTGCACCTGCGGCCCACCGGGGCCTGGACCTCAGCATTTTCCAGCAGCGCCAGAGGAACTGAGACTAATCAAATACTGAGAGAGAGCCGAGCTACACCCACAGCAAGAACTTTCTCAATTTGCCATCTCAGTCCAGAACGAGAGGTTTTATTGTTTCATATTGTTCATTCTTTATACTTATATGCACTTTGTTTTTTAAGTAAAATTTTTTTCCACTTTTCTCCAAAGAAGTTTTTTTACTGGACCGGTTGAAGGGAAGGGCCGCCTAGGTTTGTTTCCCGGAGGGATCCTATTCAGGGGTTTTCTCCCAAATTTGTCCCTAAACTCTTTTTCTTTAATACAGCTGCAGTTACTATGAATTATACCTAAGATTATACTTATATTTAATATAAATTAAGGGTTGATAGAGTTAAGCACAATTAAGCTACTATGTTTAGGTCAGAGTACTGTTAAATTATGTTATTGCTTTGGTATCCAGATGCTAACATCTCTTCAAATTAATTTTTATCGAGTTTAAGCATTGATAAATTTAAAATTATTCTAAGTTATGTTAAAAGATGCTTGTCTAATTTTCAAAGTATAGCTTTTTTTTTTTTTTTTTTTTTTTTTTTTTTTTTAGAAAAAGGACAGCTCCGCGCTGCTGAGCTTTATCCTCCAGAAAACCCTCGAGCCCCGGGCACCGGTCGGTTCGCAGCTCCATGCGGAACGCGCGAGCTCTGCAGACGTCAGGGACCGGACAACATTTCCTGCAGCACAGCTCCTTTCCGGAGCTGAAGGCTCCGATTCCATTTCCTCCCGGTCTCTGCGCAGGCTTTTCAACGACTGGCGGCTCTGCCGGGGCTGGCCCCTGGATCGGCGGCCCCACTCCGGGATGCTCCGCGGGCTCCGGGGCCAGAGGTGGGAACCACAAGCGCTCTGTGTCTTTTTAACCTTTTCCGTATTTGTTTTCGGTGTTTTCCCCCCTTTTGCTACATGCCGTCTTTAAAGGGTTTTTTTGTGTGTTGCTTTTCCCCCTCCGCTTTTCTACCGCGGTTGTTTGGGGGGGGCGGGGATGCAGCGGCCCCGGAAAGGCTATGGCGGGCCGGGCCGAACGAGCCACGCTGGGTCCGCACGGCTTCCATCACCACTGCTGCAGAGTCAAGAATCTACTCTATGGATGTGAGCACAACACGGCGGCGTTTGCTTTTCCTTTCCCCCGCAGGAGCTGCAAGTTGGTAGCGGCCGGAGTTTTCTTTCTGTTCCCCCCCCCCCCGCTTTTCTTTTTCCCTGCGGTCAGCATTGTCCCCCACCCCGCTCCAGCGCGGAGTGTTTTCTGGCTACCTCTATTTAATGAATCTTTACATATTGTGTTTGTATGCCTTGAAAACGTGTTCATATGAGGGCTTTTTTAAAGTTAATTTTGCTTTCTGACTGATTTCTGGTTTTTTTACAATTTTACGGTTGCTGGAGAGACAGAAAGCAGTAAATGCAGTGCCTTATTACCTATCAAAGATTTTAACATAGTCTGATCTCTTTAACAAGAATGCTAATGAATTTGCCAGATGAAATTACACAAAATACAATCGCAAGAAGCTACTCAGATGTTTAACAGTCTGCCAAATTACTCATTATACTTTTTTCAGTAACCCTGCACTGTAAAAAGTCTTACTAAATTTCTGCTTCCGTGAAATTTGCAGTTCAACGAGTTTTTCTCATAACTGAATTACTTATGAGTTTAATATGCTTGTTGCGACTTTTATCCCTCCAGTACATCATCATGCTGTTATTTCTTTTACGGATTGTTCACTTTTCATTTTATTTTTGTGCTAATAACAGTAGAATAAGCTACATCTTGTCATGTTTATCACTTTTAAAGGTACTAATTTGCAGTTATGTTTACATAACGTCCAATAGTATAATGTTTCTGTTAAGATGACCAAGGCTAAGTTTTAATAAATTAATGTTGTAAATTTCATGTCTGCTAAGCTTCAGTATTTTTAAGTTCAGACAATGTGTTATTCCAGTTTTATATAGATCACAGTTGTATTCAGTATAATGTTTGTGTTTTCTTAAGGGTACCTCCTGTTTTACTGAGGTAATAATTGAGCTATTAATTTGAAGTCCTTTTAGGGCAGAGTTCTATTGAGTTCATCTTGTTAAGCTTTATTGCTGTCAAAATTCATTTATACCAGGTTTGAGTGTTATTCAGTCTGAGTTATTATAGCTTTTACTGGTGAGTTATTCAGTGTTTTCTTTTTCATGCATCCTGATACCCATGGGTTGTGGCCATGCAGGCTGTGCAGGAGGCAGAGCTGTTTGGGCTTTTCTGTGTTTTCTGGGGGTTCTCTGGGCCTGTCAATATTTTTGAAGTTGAGCGGAAGGTGGAAGCTCTTGAGGACCTTCTTCTAAGTGGTCGATAAACTCTCTAGCCTTTTTTCTTCATGGAGTGTTTTTATCCATCCTTGTCATGGAACGCTGTGTTTCTTTTCAGCTTTAGATTAGATTTGTCAGTGCAGTCTCTTTTTCCTTCCATCCTGTTTTTCAGATTCCAACTCATCTGGTGAAAGAGCTCATAATTTTATCTCCCCTTTTTGTTTCTTTTTACTGTTATAAATACATGAATGTTTGTAATATATTATCTCAACTTTTTCAAATAGTTACAATTGATATATTTTTAAGAGAAAAAGTTACAGGTCACTTCACCCCGATAAGTCACAGCTGTGTTTTATGAGTGTGATAAAAGAACAGGATAGCTAGTCAGGAGAAGATCCTGAGGAAAAAGGAACTGAAAATACTGAAGGAACAGTTTGGGAAGACTAGAAGACTGACCAAATGGGAGAGACAGTTACTGCTGTGAGGAATCTGCTGTGAGGTCAGTCTGGGTCTGCAGCTGGACCCTGCAGTGGGAGTCTGTTGCAGTCATAATCAAGCTAGGCGAAGGCCTACAGTCAGAGGCGGCAAGAAAATACTTGCCGTCATATTCTAGTAGGGGATAACTAGCAGTCAGAGTCTGCAAAAGGAACCCTACGGTGGGAGTATACTGCAGTCAAGTCAGTGAATAATTAGGGTCAGGATGGCTGAATTATGGAGAAGAATAAACTGAGACTTTTTCACGTTATTAGACAAGAGTCTGTAGCTTGACTTGTTTCTGTCTCAAACGTGAGGTCTGAATATTAATTGCATGGTGTGAAATTACTGATATGATAATAGGTATTATTCATAAGTTGATATTATCGTGTTATAGCCAGCTTCTTAGAAAACACATGTTGTTTCAAGATTTTTTTTTAAATTCCTTTAAGCATTTCATAACTGCTATTGTTAAGGACCTTGTTTTAAATATGTGTTAAATTGTTTTCTAGCTGTTTATGCTAGTCTCTGCACTAGCTCAGTGGTTTGACCCAGTGCTCTGTCATGATTTTTAAGTATTTTCCAGACTTCCAAGAAACGATATCTGAGCTTCATCGAAAGCCTTCTCTGAACTGATGGTATTGTGACATTTAGTTCTTGTTACTGAAGCACTCCCAACAGTTTGCTGTGTTTAAAGCATCCCTATCCTCAGGGAATTTCAGAGGAGACCAGTTATTAGATGGTTTAATTAGTCTTTCATTCTTAAGAACCTTGTTTTAAAATATGTCTAGGGAATTCTCTTCCAGTTAGAGCTCAGGCAGTGGCCAGGACTTAGCTCTATGTGGATGGAAAATTTGCCAACTGACCCAGGTGTTTTCTGCATCAAAACAAAATTCAAGTCGCCTTGACTTGGCAATTTGACCCTATGAATATGACAGCTGGACCTATCTTTGACAAGAGCTTGGAGAATCGTTATCCGGAGAATGATTGTCTAAATCTTCACTGATTTGCCGTTTACCAGCTGTTTGCAGACTCTGGGATTTCAGAGGTTGCTAATTACCTAATTTCACATTTGTTAATGATTATGAGTATTATCTGAAATATTCCTAATGATTGTACCTGACTTATTCCTGATTGCTGTCAGTTTCTTGTTTCACTACATATATTGTTTTGTTTTGTTATTTCCTTCATGTTCTTAGCAAGACTCATGCATGCTGTTTTTAAAACAAAAAATGAAAAAAAAAAAAAACCACACAAAAAAGGGGGAATTTAGTGCCTTAAGAAGGTTGAATAATGCAAGATGTACTTTAGAACTTTAGACAACAGATCATTTTGAATAATGTAATATTTATATTAGAAATTTGGAAAAAGAGTTATCAAATCTAAATTTTAATTTTGAGCTCAGATCACATCTTCCAGAGGCTCTATGTGTTTAGATCTACCAAGTTTTTGGTTGTAATCTATATGCAATTAGAAAACAAGTAAGTGAAAAAACACTGTAACCTAGCTGTATGAAGTTTCCCAAAAGAGTTTCCAGGCTTTTAAGGGGAATCCACTTTATCAATATAGCAAATTTTTTCAAAATGTTTTTTTCAATTGATTCATTAACTTAAAGAGAAGATATGCATGTGTTTTTATCATCAACAGATTAAAAGTAGTCATCTATTCATTTGATCAGACATCAATTGCCTCTGAGAAAAATGAGGTTCAGTGAGAAGAGAAATGACTTCACTAACACCTAGCCTTTGTAATCAGAAGGGGAGCAAAAGTAGGACTGCTAGAACATGGTTGTGTCTGGAGACTTACAGAGGCAACTTATCAACAAAAGCCTTATGTCATCATCATGGTATAGTGTTCCTACTAACCTTCTTCAGCTATTTCCTGTTCCAGGTTCCCAAAAAGACATTCAGTGATGTCAAGATCAACATTTCCAGCTAATGGACTTTCTCCTGAGTCTCAACTATTTGGACTTTAAAATAATGATAATTTATTTCAATTTCCCCTAGACACATTGTGTGATCGCAACACGCAAAGCAACCACATGGAGACAAGAGATTTGCAGGGCAGAGATGTTCCTCAGCAAGAGCCCAAGGCTGAACTAAGGCCGAGAGCCTGTCTGCCTGTTTATTTCTTACTTTTTATACATTTGTGAGTCTGGTTGTGGATTGGCTTCTGGAGTTATCACCTCCCAGCCTAATGGCCAGACCAACTGTCAGTTACAATTGTTTTCAGGTTAGAAATATGCAAACAAAGGACAGGGAATGAAAAACAAAGGATTTGTTTATATTACATGTGTGAGAAAAAGCGAAAACTGCTCCTAATATTGTACAGAAGCTAAAGAGACTGACTCCATCTTATGTACAATCAGAAGGCTTTAAAAAACTCAGAAAAACCAGGGTGACACACATTGGACATTATTTTTATTTTTTTCATGCTGTGAGATCCTGTATCAGTGACTGTAGATATTGCTTCGCTGCAGACTCCAGGACGGTGTGGATGAATGTGGACGAGAGATCTCTGAAGTTGGGTTTTAGAAGATGAGGTTTATTGTAAAGGATGTGAGGCCTTGCTTAGAGTTGCCAGGTGCAACTTGTAGCAAGGCCTAGGGAGTGGGGGAAGAGAGAGCTATGGAGTGGGGGAAGGGAGATGTAGGGAGAGGAAATTCCAAGAGGAAAATCCTCGCAGAAGGGTGCCAGGCAAAAGAGGAAGAGGGGTAAGAGGGGAAAAAGAGCAACCCACTCTCGTAGCCCCCTGATAAGGGGGCTTCAAGGTGGGCTGGAACAAGACTTGGGCCAATGGGGTTACAGATACCTGATACTTCAGGGGAGGGTTACAGGTGTGGGATGAACCATACATTGAGGGGTGAGACAGAACATTCCATTTGACCTTTGGCTGGCCATATAACTTTTCCCAGACATCCAGTAGCTAGGACATCTCAAACATCAAAACTTGCTTTCAATTCTATCTCACTTATAGGTTTCACATTCTCAGAATCTAAGCAGTCATATTTATAGGGCTTTCTGGCTTCATCCTCCCCAACAAGTGACATGACTGGATTTAACAAGTTTTGTTGATTGTAATGGGGTTTTTGTGTAGCATTATTCCTTACTCCAGTTGTTGCTGCTCAAGCTTTAGCTACGCTTAATAAGTTGAGATGCTAGACAGCCAAGTAGTTATATATAACTTTAGCTATTTTAAATCAGTTGCTCACTGATGTAGATAGTATTAGACACAGCACACTACAAAGTAGAGCTATTATAGATCAAATGGGCAGGGGTGTGAGGATTTTGAAGGAATGTGTTATATGAACCTCTCTGACCGTTCTGCATCCATTCACAGGAAACTCAAACAACTACAAGATAATATGAAGAAGTTGACTGTTAATGACTGAGGGTTGGATGAATGGTTTAAAGGATGGCTGTTGCCCTAGTCTTTTCAGCCTTCTGATTGTTTGCATTTTTGTAGTGGAGTTTCTCACAGATTGTAACACAAAGTGATTGTTTTTGCATTCCTCTCTGGAGGAGGGACAATTGATGGACTTCTAGTTTGACCAGTGGGGTCAGAGAGGTGGCAACCTCATTCTCCAATCCCTGGTCGTTGTCCAGAATCTATATAAATCGAGGTCAAGAAATAAACACTCTCTTTTTGCTCTGACAACCTGACTGTGAGTGTCATTCTTTTCATGTTTGTCTAGTGACATCTGGTGATGCCGACATGGAACTGCAGTCTATGGATCGTGGTAGGTGCGGTAAGCCTCCCTGAGGTGAGCCCCCCTGTAGCCTTTGTAAAGATGATAGTTCCTGCATCCTCCGCAGACGATATATTGGTCTTGGACCTTTGGCTAAACTTGCTGAAGAGGAAGTAGGCTTCCAGTTCCGGGGACGATTTTCAGTGGTTGTATTTTTATGGAAAGGACCAAGGTATGTTTCCTAGTGCTGAGAAAGCATTCTCTAAGGAGATTTGGAGCCAGTTGGGTGATCATTTGCTCCAGATTTTGTCTGCAGGCTACAATACAGATGTGGTGGAATTGATGATATTCTGGAAACGGTGTGACATGGTGTTAGCAAGCTATGGATCTTCTAGTTGCAGTTCGGCGGGGGACCCCTCTGGCTTGGACGGTGAGGCTGAGGGGGAGGAACAACCTCTCTTGGAAGCCAAGGTGGATTTTGGGTTCGAGTGCACGGCAGAGCCCTGCCTTCCCCTCCAGGCCACTGTGCTTGGGGGATGTTTCCGTCCCTGCATTGTAGCATTGTCACGAAATACCCCCTTGGGGCGGTGGAAGCCCCGGAGGGCGGGGTTCTGATTTTCTGTCGGACCCAGTCCCAGTGGGTGGGGCGTCCGTCCCGCTCCACACGGAGCGGGCGGTGCCTGCTGTGGGTTTCCATGTCACCGGCAGGACTCTGTTGGGGGCGGTGCCAGCCCGTCCCCTCCCTGCGCCACCCCCGCTGGGCGTGGCAGGTGGCTCTGCTCACGGCGCAGGGCCTGGCCTGGGCTCGAGCGGCCCCGCGCTGCATCCTGCCCCCCTCACGGTTTCTTCCCCTCCTGCGCCGCCCGCGCCACACCCCCTGCTGCCGGCCGAGCCTTTGACGGTGGCACGGGGCGGTGCCACGGCTTCACAGGCCATGCCCTTCCCTTTATCCTGTTCCCTCCTCGCACTGGGGGAGGGGAGCCCCGGGCCGGTCCCGCTCCAGCCCGCGTCGAGTTCGCATGCCCTGCCTGGACCTGCGGCCAGTCCGGCCCCGCCGCCGCCGCCTCCTCCCATGAATGCCGGGGCTGCAGCAAGTGCAGACCCTGCTGTGCTCACCTTTGGCACAGGCAGAGACACGGCCGTCATGAGGCCAGTGCCTCCCCGGAGCAGAGGGTCCCGGGTTGGTGGGTCTTCTTCAGCTGGTTTGTGGACTTTACCCCCGTGTCAGGTCACTGTACATCCGAGAAATCATAAGTGATTTTGGGGGGATATGAAAGCCAAAGTTGAGGAGATGGGCGATTGTGACTCGGCACATCGCCCCCTGGAGGGCGAGGATGGATTTTCTAGCCCTGCTGGTGCTGCAGAGACCGTGATATCGGGTGGTGTTGAGGTGCCCCCCCAGTCAGGCATCTGCCCCTGTTCCTGTTGAGTCCACAGGACGGGACTTGGCAGGTGCAGCCGCCTTCCCAGGAGGTTACCAGGCCTTCCCTGTGATTCGGGGTGCAACTCATAGCACCCATCAAGCTTTATCGTGGAAAGCCTTGATGGATCTCTGGGATAAGGTTGGAAAATATGGGCTGGGGGTCTATTGAAGTCATGCAGGTGCTTTGAGTTATTAATGCTGATGTACTGCCACCCTGTGATATCCGATGTCTGGCTCGTGTTCTTTTTCAGCCTGTCGAATATGACATCTTTGAATCCAAATGGACTCAGTTGGCAGGCAGAGTCATAGCGCAGAATACTGCTTTGTGACTTATTAAAGAAATATGGGTATTGATCTAGTATCGATACCCAACTGTGACGGACAAAAACTCTCTAACAGTTTAAAGTTAGAAAGTGTATGTTTATTACGGCCGGGCAGCACGCGGGATATTTCCCTAATTCGCACTGCGAAATTCACAGGTAATTACAAAGTCTTTTATTTACAAAAGTGTTGAATATCCAAAATACAAATGCATATTCATACCCCTGTCACCTCCCATTCCTCGTTTCATATGCTAATTGGAAAAAAGGCTATTAAGCATGCGTAGTTTGTTTCTTAAAATGAGTCGGGGGTCTATTTTGGGGAGGGGTCACCCAAAATGAGGAAGTAAGATGAGTCTTCCTCGTCCTGACCTTTCTACCTTTTCAATGCATTCATGACAAATGATTCCTTGGTAGAACTTATAGTTTCCTGTTGTGATATATGTCCTAAAGTTAATTCGTGTTAATAGATAAAAATGTAATATCATCCCAATAAATATAAGTTTTGTTTTAATCCAATAAACTATGAGTTAACTCAGAGGAAAGCAGCTCAGTAAAAGTGCAGGAATTTCTCTCGCTTGAAAAGACAAGGGAGGGGGAGGCATGAGACATAACATGATTAAGAATTACCAGGAGAGAGACACAAACATGCTTTGGCTACAAATCGTTAAAAAGGAATGTAACATCTGCTCTGAAGTTACTTCATGTTAATAGAATATAAATTGTAATACCGAATGTATAATTATAAGTCCTGTATAAACTAGCATGTTAGAAGTTAAGTTTTGTTTTAGCATTTTGTGGGTTAACTTGGGAAGAAGGGGATTTAATAGAATACAAAAATGTCCCTAGCCTGAAAAGGTTTGGGAGGGACACGGAGAGAGCTTGATTGGAATTACCAGAAAGGAGGACAGAAGACTGTCACTGCCAGGAATCGCTGAAAGGAAACAAAAGGCAACGGAAAACAGAGATAATAGCCCGGAGAACCCGATGATAGTTTCAGATCCGTATCTAGATGGTCTCCGGCCAAAATTAACATGTCTACACCACACCTGGAACCGACCATCGACAGCATTGTCCTCCTCCGCTGATCCATTCAGACTCTTAGAACTGAAACTTGCATACTTAATGAAGCTGCCTCGGATGGAGGACTTACGTCATCTCGGGCCTCTCTCCGCGATCCAGTGTATAAAAAGAGACTGCTGCAAACCCCAGATGTGAACTTGGGGGATAACAGACTGGCAGAGTGTGTTATCATTGTTCACCCGGCGCCGACCCCGGGCTCGACGCTGTCCTTTTAAATTGTGGCTGCCTGAGACTGTTATTTTGTCTCTCAATAAAATTCCAAATTTTGATTTATCGAATTTGGTCTATCTCATTTATAACAATTTCTGGTGACCCCGACATGATTGGAGTGATACCGGGACCCCCGTCGGACCCCTGTCTCTGACCAGGAGGCGCCCTGCTGAATTCAGCGGCCTGGTGGAGCTGGGAGAGCCGGGTGGAACCGATCAACCACACGACGGACTGAAACAGCAAAAAGCCACATTTAAAAGGGGATAGGCGAGGTCAGAGCTCTCGGGGAACTCGAGGAGGTTTTGGGGAGCAGAACCTCCGGAGCCGCGGTGAAGAAATCTACTTGTAAAAGTCTACGTGCACGAAGAATCCACGCAGGAAAAGGATCGTAAGTATTGCGTGGTTGAGTGGGGGTGACCGAGTGTGTGAAGTGAGACGTGATTTATCACGAAGCGAGTGGGACTCCAAAATCGCAGTTCCACTTCCCCGAGAGGGGTGTGGTCGGTTGCGGGGGAAGCGAAAGTTTCGGGGGTAAAACGCACCTCACACGTTAAGCCTTGAAAACTCGGGGAGTTTTTGGAAAGGGGGGATCGGTCACAGGGAGGCTGAAAGGGAAGGTTACATCCCTACAAGAGTTCCGGGGACTGGTAAACTTTTCAGCCTAGGACCGGGAAAGGTCCAAGGAAGAGAGAAAGGAGAGCTCGCAATCACCCGAGAACACCCCGAGGGGGAGCGATCACCCTTAAAGGGCCAGTATCTGGTGGACCCACACTATGGGGCAAACGAAAAGTAAGAATAGTAAAAAGGCTTCAAGGAAAGCCAAGCAGGGAACCAGTAAAGGGATCCCTGAAATCCCGATTGAGAGTCCATTGGGATGGATGTTAGAACATTGGGGCGAGTGCCCCATCAGGAAAAAGAAGTCAAAGAGACAGATGGTACATTACTGTATGGAGATATGGGGAGGAGTGGAAATACGGGAACATGTAACTTGGCCTATTTTTGGGACATTTGAGGAATGGGTTTGCAAGGCACTAACACTTTATGTCAAGGAGAGGGGAAGTGAAGAAGAACAGGGATATGCAGGAATCTGGGGAAAAATCGATGCTAGACTTTTACCTGTGAAATTAAAGGGCCCTACCTCCGTCTCAGGGGATAAGTGGGAATCTTTAGATAACATTCCCCCATCTTACCTTGTACCTTCACCCCCTCCCCTTCCAAACTGGAGAAGTCCACGGGACCCCGTGGGAGCGGGGTTCCCCTTGGGACAGGGGACCCCCGGCCCCGGGCCATTGCCCTCCCTTCCTCCCTTGAAGTCGCAGCCCCCACGGGCAGTGGCTCCGTTCCCACCGGCCGGACTCCCTCCTCCGATGGAGCCTGTGCCGGCTCCCCGACCGCCCTGGAGAGTGCCGCGGGCTCCCCAGACCCCTACCCCGCTCCTCGATCCCCAGCCGCTTGAGTTAGACTTGGTGGCGTTCCTCAGCCCGGCAGCCCCCGCTCCGCCGGTTTCGTTGGAGGATAAGCACACTCCACCCGCTGGGAAGACTAGGAGACAGTTAAAAAAAAAAAATAAAATTAAAAAAAATAAAAAAATTAAGCGAAGTAGAGAATAGGAGATGAGAAGAGACAGAGGGCACGGGCTGAAGTGCTAGTAGCAGCCGGGAGAGAAGCCCGGGAACGGGGAGGAGGGGTGTCCCCAAAACACGGAAAAAAAAGCCTGAAGAGGTGAGATGTTAATTTTGAGGAACTAAGGATTTTTTTAGGAAAGTTAAGATAATAAGTTGCTGAATTAGCTGAAGTAGATAGGTAATCTTTGTTCGCAGTTAACAGAAGCCGGATCTTAGATAAGCTACCCCGGATCTTGTAACTCATTTCTTGTCAGGTTTATGTTTATGTAGTTGTCCTTGTAATGAAAAACAAAATGTGGTAAATAAGACATAAGATAGCTGCAGATTTCCTGCTTAAAGGACCCATTGAACACAGGAAACTGTAAGTTCTACCAAGGAATCATTTGTCACCAATGCATTGAAAAGGTAGAAAGGTCAGGACGAGGAAGACTCATCTTACTTCCTCATTTTAGGTGACCCCTCCCCAGAATAGACCCCCGACTCATTTTAAGAAACAAAGTACGCATGCTTAATAGCCTTTTTTGTCAATTAGCATATGAAGCGAGGAATGGGAGGTGACAGGGGTATGAATATGCATTTGTATTTTGGATATTCAACACTTTTGTAAATAAAAGACTTTGTAATTACCTGTGAATTTCGCAGTGCGAATTAGGGAAATATCCCGCGTGCTGCCCGGCCGTAATAAACATACTTTCTAACTTTAAACTGTTAGAGAGTTTTTGTCCGTCACAGTTGGGTATCGATACTAGATCAATACCCATATTTCTTTAATAAATCAGAGGGAACCCTCACAAGGACTAGTCCGTCCGCTAAAAGGGGCCCCTAGGAATCAAGAGGAGAGACCAAAGTGTTCCTATTGTAAGAAAAAGGGGCACACAAAAGAGAGATTGCAAGAAAAAAAAAAAAAAATACAAGAAGCTGATTATAACCTGTTAGGCAAAGATCTAATAGTTGCCTTAAGAATTAACTTGATCGTGAGAAATTCTCGGTCAGTATCTGTGGACTAACCTGTGAAGACAAGGAGAAAATTGGCCCCGAAGCGTAGCATACGGGAGAAGAGGCCGGGAAGTTGAACATAGATCCGATTTCAGTTGAAGTCGAGAGACCTGGGGACCCCATGGGGTAAAGCAGTGTCCTGTTCCCCTGGGGGGGGGGGGGGGGAAGACGGGGACTGAAGCCTGTAGTAGATGACCTAAGTGAGCAAGAGAATTTCAAAGCCGTGTGTGTCCTGATGTGGTAACCTGATGCTAGCCGTGAGAAAGACAGACCTGAGTTATAGATTAGTGCAGAATCTGAAAGCAGTGAATAAGACAGCTAAGACTCAGTAGCAAGCCCATGCACGCTTCTGAGCGGGGTCTCCCCAGAAGATACATAGTATAGTGTAAGTAACTTAAAGGATGCATATTAGACCTGCCCTTTAGCCGAAGGCAATCGCGATTTTTCGCATTTCAATGGGAAGACTTGAAACAAAGGTAAGCAACAGTTGAGATGGGCCACCCTGCCTCAGGGCTTTTGTAAATTCTCCCAACTTATTTAGGCAAGCTTTAAAGCAATTGATAAGTCAGTTTGCGATAAAAAAATAAAAGAGAGACAAAAATCCTGCAATATGTAGACGACTTATTAGTTGCAGGAGAAACAGAGAAAGATATAGTGATAAAGCAAAATTCCTATACGAGAAATTGACAAAGGACAAAATAAAGTGGACTGAACAGGATGACAAGGAATTGCAAAGACTAAAGGAAGCCTTGGTAACCGCCCCTGTTTTAAGCCTCCCCGACATAAACAAAAAGTTCCAGTTATTTGTGGATGTAAGTAATCACACAGCCTATGGGGTTTTAACACAGGAATGGGCTGGAGATAAAAAGCCTGTAAGTTACCTTTCAAAATTATTAGACCCTGTAAGCAGGGGACGGCCCACATGTTTGCAGGCCATAGTGGCTGTGGCCCTATTAGTGGAAGAAGCCAAAAAGATCACATTTAGGGCTCCTATGGTAGTCTATACCCCACACAATGTGAGGACTATCTTACAACAAAAAGCTGAAAAATAGCTCACGGATGCAAGGCTTTTAAAGTATGAGGCCATTCTCATCCATGCTCCAGAATTAGAACTGAGAACAACACAAGCAAGCAATCCAGCAGGATTTCTGTATGGGGAAGCGCTGGGTAAGCCTGTGCATAATTGTTCAGACTTGATAGAATTGCAGACAAAAGTAAGGGAGTACTTGGAAAATGAAGAATTAGATGAGGGGGAGAAATGGTTTGTAGACGGGTCAGCCCGAGTCATAGAAGGGAAAAAAAAAAAATCAGGGTATGCCATCATAAATGGGAAAACCGGGGAGGTGGTCAAATCGGGTCCCCTAAGCACTTCTTGGTCAGCCCAGGCATGTGAATTGTATGCAGTACTACAGGCCCTGAGAAAACTGAAAGGGAAAACAGGGACCATCTTTACTGACTCTAAGTATGCTTTTGGGGTGGTACATACTTTTGGAAAAATTTGGGAGGAAAGGGGATTAATAAACACTCGAGGGAAAAACTTAGTGCATGAAGACTTAATAAGACAAATCCTCGAAGCAGTAAGGGAACCAAAAGCTATTGCCGTAGTATATGTAAAGGATCATCAAGCAGGATTACAATTCAGGATAAGGGGAAATAACTTGGCCGACCAAGAAGCCAGAAAAGCAGCTCTTCTCACCCTTAAAATCCCTGAGAACATAACAAAAAGTCCCCAGGAATTCCCTCCGCATCCCACAGAGAAAGAAATCGAAGAGTTCGAAAAGATAGGAGGTACATTAGAGAATGGAAAATGGAAACTCGCTGACGGTCGAGAATTGATTCCAAAAGCATATGCCCGAACGATACTGAAGAGATTGCATTCTCAAACCCACTGGGGAACTCGGGCATTAGCAGAACAGTTCCTGAAGTTTTTTGGATGCAAAGGTATCTTCGAATTAGCAAAGCAGGAAGTTCAGAATTGCCTAGTGTGTCAGAAAATTAATAAGTCAAGAATCAGACAAAATATACCAGGGGGACGCCCCTTAGCATACCGCCCCTTTGGGAGAATTCAAGTAGATTTCACTGAACTACCCAAAATGGGAAGGTATAAATATTTACTGGTAATACTGGATCAATTAACACACTGGGTGGAAGCATTCCCTAGCCCCAGGGCAACAGCACAAACAGTGGCCAGAATGTAACGAGTTAATGCTTTGTTCATTGAACTTGCAAACACAGGATGACTCATGATTTTTAAGAGAGCCTTTAAACTTGCAAACACAGGATGACTCATGACTTTTTAAACTTGCAAACACAGGATGACTCGTCACTTTTAAGAGAACCTTTAAACTTGCAAACACAGCATGACTCATGATTTTTTAGACACATATGCTATTGCTTAACAAGGCTTTTTGAGCTCCAGGAAGGGGAACTGTGGCTGTTTTCGGAAGATAGAAGACGGTCTCCTAGCAACAAGATAACATCGATATGATAACAGAAGAAAAGAACTGCATAAAACAGAACTGGAAGAATGTAACCGCGCGGCAGTCGGCGGAGTGCAGACTCTCCCTGTCGCCCAGCGCTGCATTTGCTTATGCCCCACTTGCTGTAATTAATAAAATTTTAATTGGGACTAAATCTTGAGTCGTGCAATTTATAACAATTTGGTGCCGTGACTCGGATGAGAATGTTCCGGTAGAATAGGAATACTGGGGAGGCGCCCCACCTCCAGGTGGCCCCAGGATCTCTGTAACCTACCCCGCTCTCACCGACGAACCTAAAACTCGGGACATAAGCAAAGGAGACCGGTCGACCCTATAAACTTTGTGCACAAAGGTCCGGACGAAGACGCAGGACGCGTAAGTATTGCGTGGAATTACACGTGGGGAGCCGTTCGGTCGGGGTCGGGTATCCTGGAGTGTGCTGAGTGTGCTGTGTGAGAGAGGAGCCGGCAGCCGGACACCCCAAGTGAGTGTGGACCCTCAGTAGTGCGGTTCCCATTGCCCGCGAGGGCGTGGGCCACGAACAAGGGGAAGCGATTGGTTGCACACCTGTGATGGAAGGCACTCCAGAAGATGGGACAGGGGAAGAGCAAGCCCCCTCCACCCATGAAACTCCCACCTGTGCCTAAAGACAGTCCATTAGGATTCATGCTAGCTGAATGGAAGCAGTATCCTGGGACTAGAGATAAGGATAAGGCCAAAATGATACACTATTGTGTAGAAGTATGGGGTGGGAAAGAAATATCTGGAAATGTTTTTTGGCCTGTATTTGGATCATCAGAAGATTGGGTTAGGCAGAAACTCAACTTATGGGTAAACACTAAGATCCCCTTTAGTCAGGAGGAGAGTGACTATGCAAGTATATGGGTTGAGACCCCGGGAGTGTTCTTATTCAACCTAAAAGAAAAACCTGACTCTCGTGAAGATAAGAAAAGAGGGAAACGAGAGGAAGAAGTTCCCTTAGTTCCACCACCGTATATACCACCACAAGCCCCTCCACTCCCGGATAATGAAAATGCACAGGAACAAGCTGAGACTCCACCTAGAGGTCCGATGACTAGACAAAGGGCGAGACAACAGAATTTATACCCTTTAAGGGGGGACCTCAGGCTGGGATAGGGTTTATCTCTGTCCCACTAAGCTCAGGGGATGTACGGGACTTCAAAAAGGAAATGGGGAACTTGTTAGAAGATCCACTAGGAGTATCAGAAAGAGTGGACCAATTCCTAGGTCCCAACATTTATACTTGGGACGAATTACAATCCATATTGGGCATCCTTTTCACATCTGAAGAGAAAAACATGATTAGACGTGCAGGAATGCGCATTTGGGATGCCCAGCATGCACAAGGGCCACAAGCAGACCTTAAATGGCCATTACAAAATCCCAGCTGGAATCATCAGAACCCAGAACACCGGGGACACATGCAGGATTTAAGAACAATAATCATCCAGGGCATCCGTGAGGCAGTTCCAAGAGGGCAGAATATTAACAAAGCATTTAACGAAAGGCAAAAGAAGGAAGAAACCCCAACTGAGTGGCTAGAAAGATTAAGGAAGAATTTGCAATTATATTCGGGGATAGACCCTGAAGCCCCAGTGGGGCAAGCCCTGCTCAAAACACAGTTTGTTGCAAAATCATGGGAGGATATTAGGAAAAAATTAGAAAAGTTGGACAATTGGCAGGAGAGGGGATTGGACGAGTTATTGAGGGAAGCTCAGAAGGTATATGTGCGGAGAGAGGAAGAAAGCCACAAAAGACAAGTAAGAATGATGGTCACTGCAGTACGGGAAAGCAGAAGACAAGAAACACCCCGAAGGGACAGGTTAGACAGGCCTTCTCATCAGAAGTGGGAAGAAGTGTCGCCGAAGAATAGAGAGACACGAGCTTGTTTTTATTGTGGAGGAAAAGGACATCTGAGAAAGGATTGCAGAAAGAGAATGAAGGATGAGAGAATGTTTAAGGAAGACTAGGGAGCTCAGGGGCTCTATTTGCTGGGGACCAGGACACACCAGGAGCCCTTGATAAAAATAAAAATAGGTCCCCAGTGCCAGGAATTCGAGTTCCTGGTAGACACAGGGGCTGAAAGATCAACCATTCAAAAACTGCCCCTTGGGTGCACCTTTGCCTGAGAAACTGCCCTGGTAGTTGGGGCAAAGGGGGAGCCTTTTGAAGTAAAATCAGTAAAGGATGTAGTAATTGAAACAGACAAAAAGATTAAATTGGGTAACTTCTTAATAGTGCCAGAGGCAGAATATAATCTATTAGGAAGAGACTTAATAATAGAATTGGGGATTAATTTAGAAATAGTAGATAAGGAGTTAAAGATTAAGCTATGCCCCCTTAGAGTGGAGGATGAGCAGAGAATAAACCCTGAAGTATGGTATACACCTGAAAGTGTGGGAAAAATGGATATACCACCTTTTACAGTTACCCTTAAAAATCCAGATATCCCTGTTAGGATAAGGCAATATCCCATATCCTTAGAGGGACGAATGGGACTTAAACCTGAAATTGATAGACTGGTTAGCAAAGGACTACTAGAATCTTGCATGTCACCATTCAACACACCAATACTCCCCGT
Organism: Hirundo rustica; assembly: GCF_015227805.2. NCBI lineage: Eukaryota > Metazoa > Chordata > Aves > Passeriformes > Hirundinidae > Hirundo > Hirundo rustica. Next base: position 375,329 of record NW_026690191.1, on the reverse strand, counting down.
CAGGAAGCCAGATGGAACTTATAGGCTAGTCCATGACTTAAGGGAAATTAACAAAAGGACTGTAGCTCGCTTCCCAGTAGTAGCTAATCCATATACTTTATTAAGTAACTTGGGGCCTAATAATTGTTGGTATAGTGTAATAGACTTAAAAGATGCCTTTTGGGCCTGCCCCCTTGCAGAAAGTAGCCGGGATTATTTTGCCTTTGAATGGGAAGATCCAGAGACCCATAGGAGACAGCAATTGAGGTGGACCGTGTTACCTCAAGGGTTTACGGAATCCCCTAACTTATTTGGACAAGCACTAGAACAAATCCTCCAAGATTACAAGACCAGGCCAGGAGTAACTTTGGTACAGTATGTAGATGATTTACTACTAGCAGGGGAAAGAGAGGACGACGTTCGAAAAGAGAGCATAAAGCTACTAAACTTTTTGGGACTTAAAGGCTTAAAGGTATCAAAAGCCAAGTTGCAATTTGTGGAAGAAGAAGTTAAATATTTAGGCCACTACCTTAGTAAGGGTGAAAAAAGAATTGACCCCAAGAGAGTGAAAGGTATATTAGCCTTGCCACCCCCAAAGAACAAGAGGCAAATTAGGCAGCTTTTGGGACTAGTAGGATATTGCAGACAATGGATTGAAAACTATAGTAGCAAGGTTAAATTCTTATATCAAAAACTTAGTCAAGAGGGTTTAATGAAATGGACTCGGGAAGATGAGGAAAGCTTAAAAAGAATACAACAGGACTTAATCCAAGCCCCCGTACTCAGTCTACCTGACTTAAAAAGACCCTTTTATTTATTCATAAACACAGATAATGGAACAGCCTACGGGGTATTGACTCAGGATTGGGCAGGGAAGAAGAAACCTGTGGGGTACCTATCCAAACTGTTAGATCCAGTTAGTAAAGGATGGCCTACTTGCTTACAAGCAGTTGTAGCCTGTGCGCTCCTGACGGAAGAAGCACACAAAATAACATTTAACAGCGAATTAAAGGTGTTATCCCCTCATAATATGAGGGGAATTTTACAACAAAAAGCAGATAAGTGGATTACAGACTCCAGACTTTTAAAATATGAAGGCATCCTCCTAGACTCCCCTAAACTGACCCTAGAAGTGACGGGCTTGCAAAATCCGGCCCAGTTTTTATATGGGGAGCCAGATGAAAAGGAATTAGCTCATAACTGCATGACAACTATTGAAGAGCAAACTAAAATAAGACCAGACTTAGAGAAGGAAGAATTAGAAACAGGGGAAAGGCTATTTGTAGATGGATCATCATGGGTTATAGAAGGAAAAAGAGTGTCAGGCTATGCAATTATAGGGGGACCGGAACTAGAGGTTATAGAATCAGGCCCCCTGAATAAAACTTGGTCTGCACAAGCCTGTGAATTTTATGCTGTATTAAGAGCATTAGAAAGATTAAAAGATAAAGAAGAGACAATTTATACAGACTCCAAATATGCATTTGGGGTAGTGCACACCTTTGGGAAAATATGGGAAGAAAGGGGATTAATGAACTCCCAGGGAAAGGATTTAATACATCAGGAATTAATCAAAAGGGTATGAATAGCATTGAGAAAACCTAAGAAAATTGCGGTGGTACATTTGAGAGGACATCAGAGAGGAATAGATTTTAGAAGTAGAGGAAACAATGCAGCAGATCAGGAGGCCAAGAAAGCCGCTCTAATGATAATACGACAAAAAGAAAAAGGGGGGCCCGGGACAGAGTCATTGGATGAGGAGAAAGAAGAATACAGATTTACTAAAACAGAAGAGCAGAGGTTATCTCAAATGGGAATATGTAAAGACCAGGATGGAAAATGGAAACTCTCTGATGGACGAGAAGTATTGCCAAAAGCAATAGCGCTGGAAATTTTGCATAGAATACATGAGAAAACTCACTGGGGAACCCAAGCTATAGTAGATCAATTTGGAATTAAATATATGTGTATTGGAATTCATAACCTGGCCAAACAAATAGTAGCGGGATGCACAACGTGTTTGCAAGTGAACAAGGCCAGCTTTAGAAAACAACCTCTGGGAGGACGACCATTAGCCCAAAGGCCGTTTGCAAACATACAAGTAGATTTTACAGAATTACCCAAGGTCGGGAGAGTGAAGTATTTATTAGTTATAATAGATCACTTAACTCATTATGTGGAGGCATTTCCCACCACCAGAGCTACCACGCAAGCTGTGGTAAAAGTGCTGCTAGAAAATATAATCCCCAGGTATGGGGCACCTGAAACAATAGACTCCGACAGAGGCCCCCATTTTGTGTCCAAAATCCTTAATGAAACAATGGAGTCCCTGGGAATTAAGTGGGAACACCATACTCCATGGCACCCTCAGAGTTCAGGACGGGTGGAAAGGATGAATGGGGAAATTAAAAAACAGTTAACTAAATTAATGATTGAAACCAAACTATCATGGACAAAATGTTTACCACTTGCGTTGCTGAATATAAGAACCCAGCCAAGAACAGGCATAGGTCTATCTCCTTTTGAAATGTTGTACGGGATGCCTTATCATGTAGAGAAGCCTTTAACCCATCCCAGTGTAAGAGACCAAGACATCAATCAATACATCACTGCCTTAATGACATACCGAGAAGAAATGTGGAAGAAGGGTCTTATAGTACAACGACCCCCATTAGACATTGCACTGCATCAAATAAAACCAGGGGACTGGGTATTAATCAAAACATGGAAAGACACTACCCTAGCGCCCCGATGGGAAGGACCTTACCTTGTATTACTCACAACAGAAACAGCAATAAGAACAGCTGAGAAGGGATGGACTCACGCTAGCAGGATCAAGGGCCCTGTAAGAGAACCAACTACAGAGTGGAAAGTTGTCAGCTCACCAGGAAGCCTGAAATTAAGACTGAAGAGATAAGTAAAAGACTGAATAAACGGATTTACAATTGAATATTTACCCAATCCATATTTAGTAAGGATGATGTTAGAATAAGATAAAGCGAACTGTAACTGTTACCCATTTGTATGTTATAACTGTAAAGTGTGCGGAGAAGGGTGGTGGACTCACTGCTATAGGGGAAGACCCCTAAAGGGGTTCGCACCCCTTGCTGGAAATTACAAAGAAATATTACTGATTGGCTACTAAACCTAAAAGTATCTCTTGGAGAATTAACTGTAGAATCCAGCGAATGGTGAGAGATATTTGCCAAAGGAGCAAATCCAGACTTGTATTGTCTAAACATGCCCAGCCCATTCGTAGCAGAAATAGTTAAAGAGCGTTGCCGAAAGGAGCTACAGGAGCTCAAGTGCAACTCTCCACAAGTTAAAAGAACGAACTGGTATTCTTATGTTGTCCGAAGTCGTAGAGCAGGGCAATCCCTCCTGAAGAATTCCCCTGCTGCCGAGAAGATGATACCCCTCGTGGCTCGACGCACCCGAGTCGACGAGCGAGGCAGAGGGAGAAAAACTGGTGGAGGAAAGAGCCTCGCTTATGGGACAACAAGGCGATGTTCGCTGAACTGCCAAAAGAATGGGACTGATAGTATTACTGAGTTTTGGCATTGTTACCACCAGAGAGAGCTTTCAGAAAAGAAAGAATACAAAATAGCCAGTGAGACCAAGCACCCGAATCTGCACACCATAATATGGATGCTATCATTATTAGTATGTTGTACTACCGCAGAGCACGATAACCCCCATCAACCCTTTAAGTGGTCCTTGATCCGATGGGAAGACCATAAAGTATTGTCCTCCATGATTACCCCAAGGAATCCCTCTTTTCAGTGTGAATTGAAAGATCTTTTTCCAGTTTGGCCACCTGTATTCCTTGGGGACTTTTATTTTTGTCCTGCCTCAAATCCGGGAAAACCATATTGTAACTATCCTGGGCATTATTATTGTGCGTACTGGGGATGCGAAACAGTATCCTATGGATTCCCCCCCGGAGGAGGAAAAGATCAATTCATATCCGTAAAATGGTATCCCTATGGATGTAAAGAACCCCAAATATGGCAAGACGGAGGGCTAGGACGGCGGGGGAATTGTAAAGGAATTTGGATAAATGTTACTAAAGGAGAAGATCAAGCTTGGGTAACAGGAAAACTGTGGGGGGCACGATTATGGGAACCTGGTACAGACAGAGGGGGACACTTTTTTATCAAAAAGGAACCAGCACCACAAGACTCAGAACTTATTGGGCCAAATTCTGTGCTGCAGAAAGAACAGGAATTAGAACAACAATATAAGGGCCAAAGAGACGAGATAAAGAATAGTAACGTAGCCCCGACTGTTAAAGGAGTTGTAAAAACAGGACTAGAGTATAGTGCATTGTGGAAAATAATGCAAGCTAGTTACCAATTATTAAATATAACACATCCGAATTTGACCCGAGAATGCTGGCTATGTTATAGCATTAGGCCTCCCTTTTATGAAGGTATAGGTAGTACACAAAAAGTACGACGTATCAATGGAACCAATCCAGCGCAATGCCTTTGGAAACAGAATAAAACCGAAACACAAGGGGTAACCTTATCCCAAGTAACGGGTAAAGGGAGGTGTATAGGAAAAATACCACCAGAAAAAGAATACTTATGTGGAGTAATTATGACACAAAGAGAAGAGGATAAACCTGCAGGATGGCTCCTCCCTGCAGCGAATACAAAGTGGGTATGCAACAATATAGGCGTCACCCCCTGCTTATCATTAAAAGTTTTTAATTATGCTCGAGATTACTGTATCCAAGTAACCATTGTCCCCAGAATAATTTACCACTCAACTGATTATATTTACCAGCAACATACTACTGCAGAGCATCATCTAGTAAAAAGGGAACCCTTTACGGCCCTGACCATTGCAACCCTGCTGACTATAGGAGGAATAGGAGCAGGGACAGGAGTAGCCTCCTTGATAAATCAGCAGAAAGAAATGAAGACATTGCGAATGTCAGTAGATGAGGATTTAGGAAGAATTGAGCAAGCCATCGATGGGTTAGTAAAGTCAGTAAGATCTTTATCTGAAGTAGTGTTACAAAATCGCAGGGGTCTAGATCTTTTGTTCTTGCAACAAGGTGGCCTGTGTGTAGCCCTAAAAGAAGAATGTTGCCCATATGCTGACCACACAGGAGTAGTAATAGATACCATGACAGAATTAAGAAACCGACTAGAGCAAAGGAAGCGAGAAAGAGAGGCAAACCAAAACTGGTATGAATCTTGGTTTGATTATTCCCCTTGGCTGACTACCCTGCTATCCACGATTGCGGGACCACTGATTTTATTGATACTTGGATTAACCTTTGGACCATGTATTTTTAATAAATTGATAACAATTGTGAAGGGACGCTTAGAAGCAGCACATTTAATGCTTATTAGAGCAAAATATTAATCGCTACCTAAAGACTCAGAAGATGAGAAATTAGAATGGGCCAGACAGGAATTAAAAAGATTCAATGAACAAATTTAGGCTGAAAGAAAAAGGGGAGATTGTAACGAGTTAATGCTTTGTTCATTGAACTTGCAAACACAGGATGACTCATGATTTTTAAGAGAGCCTTTAAACTTGCAAACACAGGATGACTCATGACTTTTTAAACTTGCAAACACAGCATGACTCATGATTTTTTAGACACATATGCTATTGCTTAACAAGGCTTTTGAGCTCCAGGAAGGGGAACTGTGGCTGTTTTCGGAAGATAGAAGACGGTCTCCTAGCAACAAGATAACATCGATATGATAACAGAAGAAAAGAACTGCATAAAACGGAACTGGAAGACTGTAACCGCGCGGCAGTCGGCGGAGTGCAGACTCTCCCTGTCACCCAGCGCTGCATTTGCTTATGCCCCGCTTGCTGTAATTAATAAAATTTTAATTGGGACTAAATCTTGAGTCGTGCAATTTATAACAAGAAGGTTATTGGAGGAAATAGTACCTAGATATGGGATCCCTGACTCTATAGACTCAGACCAAGGAACCCACTTCACATCAAAAATCACAAAACACTTAGCAGAGGCCTTAGGGATCAGATGGGAATATCACACTCCTTGGCACCCTCAGAGTTCAGGCCAGGTGGAAAGAATGAATCAGATTCTAAAAGCTCAATTATCCAAACTTATGCTAGAAACTAAAATGTCATGGGTGAGGTGCCTTCCTTTAGCTCTCCTAAATATTAGGACTCAACCCCATTCAGGTTCTGGTTTGTCCCCCTTTGAAATGCTATATGGAATGCCATATGAGCATGGAATGCCAGTTGGACACCCCCGAATGGAAGATTGCCAGATCCAGTCTTATCTTGTCTCAATTAACAAAAATTTACAGGAGCTCCGAAAACGCGGACTTATAGCACAAGGCACACCTCTGGGATTTGCTATTCACAAAATCCAGCCAGGAGACCAGGTGCTGATCAAAACGTGGAAAGAAGCCCCACTGTCACTGCACTGGGAGGGACCGTTCCTCGTCCTCCTCACCACTGACACAGCAGTGAGAACAGCAGAGAAAGGCTGGACCCACTCATCTCGAGTGAAAAGAGTTGAACGGCAAAGCAGCTCTCCGCAGTGGAAAGTCACCTCAGCTCCAGGAGATTTAAAGCTGAAGATTCACCGGGAAACCTAATGACCAGCGCTTATCGGATAAGTTGTAACCAAGCAGGATGTCCCTGCTATCCCTTTGCTCACTTTAAGTGCGGGTATTGTAAACAGATTTGGGTGACTCATTGTTACAGAGGGGCCAGGCCGTGGAGTTTAAGTGAACATTGCTTTGAGGAGGAGAGCAGGCTTATGAAACTATTTCTATACATTGCCACAGAATCGGGTCTTTTTGAATTGGATTCTCCTGAGTGGTTTCATTATTTCACGAACGGGATAAGGGGAGGACTAAATAAAAGAGCGGAGCCACTCGTAATTGAGTGTAGGAGAACAGTGAAAGTACCCTGTTTAGCTGACCAAGTGAAATTAGCCAGGTGGGAACAATACAAAAGGCGATACGCTCAAAGGAGCACCTGTAGGAGCCCTGAAGAATATCCCTGCTGCCAGGAAGATGGTTTACCCCGCCGTTGGTGGCACTCCAACGGGCGAAGGGTTGAGCAGAGGGATATGCCTGTGGGTAACCCTGGTGACCCTGAGCCTAGCCGTGTACCCCACGAATGGCCTCCCCAACCTCAAGGAGGAGACGGGGAAAGGAACTGACCCCCCAGAGGTTCACTCAGAACTTACCTGGGATCAGGTCTCGAAATCCAGGGTACGAGTAGACTGGTCTACATTGCAAAGGGGAGGGGACTACAAATTGAATAGTGGGTTCCAAATGAACAAAACCAATAACCCGATGGCAATGTCTAGGAAAAGAAGGGAACTAAAAGGCTTACCTTTAATTCCCACCTGCATGGAATGTAATAAAACTGTATGGATTGGGGGGAAGAAGGAAAGTACCTTTGTGGGATACTTACAAGTGAACCAATTGTGTTATGATAAGAAAAAACTAGAAATGTGTACCCTTAACGGGAAAACATATTGGGTGGGACAGAATAAGAAATTGCAAACCAATTCCTTAAACGGAGGACCCATATTGCTGGATTTGTTGAGTGAAAATGATGAAAGGGTATGTCTGAAACTAGAAAAGGTGTTTTGTTTTTCTAAAGATGAAGAAGGGTTGGACCCAGAGAACAAGATACAAAGGGTAGCCTTAGAGCTAAAAAGGCAGGAATTAGAAGCAAAAAGAAAAAGAATGGAGCAAGAAAGGATGAGGACACTTAGCGAGCAATATGAGCAATTAGAAAGAGAATCTAGTGATTAGACCCTGTCTGCCTCCAGCAAAAATCTCTTCCTGGATCTAGTGCAAGAGATTGCTACAGAATTGGGGCTAACTAACTGCTGGATCTGTGGAGGATTGAGATCAGCAGAAAGGTGGCCCTGGAAAGGTGAGAGTTTGGCCCCTGAACAACTACTCAGGTGGGATAACAAAATCTTAAAAACAATGACTAGACCAGAGGGATGGACACTGGATGAACGGGTAATAGGGACAATTTGTATTAGCAGGGAGGGAAATACATACAGTGAGACAGTAGGTTACACCCCATGCCTATCCACCCTAACCGTAAATTCAAACAACATGTCCACAATGTGGCAACCCGAACCCCCCCCACGGGTATTGGGGAAAGAAAAAGGAGGAAGAATGTAAATGGATAGAAGAAATTGGACTCTGCTGGCACCAGGTAACAAATGCTAACCCGTACTCCTCCCTGACTGACTTAGCAGGATTTTGGGAAAACCCAGAAAACATATACATCAGATGGAAAGCCCCAAGTGGAATCTACTGGATTTGTGGGAAGAAAGCTTATAGTGAGTTACCCCGAAAGTGGAAAGGGTCTTGCACCCTAGGAATGATTAGACCCTCATTCTTTACACTCCTCCGAACGGGCAGTAATTTGCTGGGGGCTCCTTTATATGAGACTCTCAGCAGGAGGAGATGAGAAATAAAGAGAGAATTTCCACAGGTAGGGGGGAATCAGAAATGGGGAGAGGAGGAGTGGCCTGCAGAGCGCATTATAGAGTATTATGGCCCTGCCACATGGGCACAAGATGGGAACTGGGGCTACCGGACCCCAGTATACTTATTAAACCGATTGATTAGGTTACAGGCTGTAGTAGAGATAGTTTCAAATCACACTTCGGATGCTCTAGAGCTGTTAGCCTGACAGCACTCGCAGATGAGAGCATTTGTATACCAAAATAGAATTGCCCTGGACTATTTATTAGTGTTGCCCATCGAAGAGGAACACAAACCACAAAGTAGTTTATGCGGTGCTTTATTCGGGCCCGGGGACCCGGGGACTAGCGTCCCAAATCAGAATCCCACCGACCCTCATTTTCTTACAGGTTTTATACTATTTCTTACAGATTACATCATCAACGTACGTGCTATACATGACATTTCAGTTTAACATTAATCTTCTAATTTCTATAGACTATATCCCGTTCCCACAACACCTGCTTCCCTATCTCTATTTACACAAAGGCTCCCACCATAAATTCTATTCTTCTTTGACCACCGTGAGCACCTAACCGCGACGTCTTGGTCCGTTCCTCATGCTTCGTTTGTCAGCACATTCTTTCCTTGTACTTCTCCTAGCAACATGGCTAATTTCCAACAAGTCCCCCCTCTTGAGCATTCTTCAATTCTATTGCAAGGATGCTCAATTTCTTAGGTTTGAGTCTCAGCTACACGAGGTTGTATCACTTCTCTTCAGGTAACTGCTTGTATTACCCTTTTGGTGTGAGCCCCTTCTTTCAGAATCATTCCTAAAAGACATCTATATACAATGATCACTACAATTATCACGATTACAAACATTATTACAGATTGTATTATAGATGATACCCAACCGGAAACCTGGATCCCTAAGGAGCTCAACAGGGCTCCTACCCAATTATGCTCAGCATCTTTTTGTATCTCCTTTGTTTTGGATTCTATTTGTTCTAATTGATCTATATCTTTTTCTATTTCCTCCGTCATGTTTGGGATGTGCACGCAGCAATGGTCCACTCTGTTTCTTAAGTATCCACAAACCCCATGTTCTTTAAGTAGCAGTAAATCTAATGCCATTCTATTCTGTAATGTCATTCTAGTAGTCGCTTGCAGCTGAAGATTCAAATCTCTAAAACCTTTTTTAGTTGTAGCTGCAAGCCTCTCTGTCTGTCCTAATAATCGGTACAACATCTCCCTGTTTCTGTAAGATGATATAGGGGCAAACAGTGATTCTAACATCCATCCTACTTTTACTCCATCATCAGGTTCATGCCAATCTTCCTGAATCGAAGCATCATCTTCTATCTCCCTTTTCTTTCTGCTTACCAATTCCTTTTCTTGCAGCTTAGAAGTTTTCCAGAATGGGCATAAGGTAGGAACCCCTAATGTAATTTGTGTAACTGCACCATCTATGGGCATGTGCGTAGTCCATAATCCATGTCCCATAACCCAAACTAAATTTCCTGGGCTCCTAACCGTGGTCGTCTTGCAATCCCAGGGCTCCTTTTCTTTCTTTGCAAGGGTGTGATTATATCCTCTACATTCACATCCCCACTGCAACAGCACTCGCACTGGTTCAAGTCCAATCTGCACTGGTGGAGTGTCACAGGTTAGTACCTGTGTACAATTCCATAACTCCATCATCTCCACCTTTTTCCTATATTGTTCTTTGAATAATGACTTCTGCCCAAAATCTTGATTCTTTCTCCCTTCCCACATTATGCACCAATTCACTTTCCCTAGGTAACTATAAGTTTCTAACAGACTAGGTCCCCAGATTGTTTTCCACTCCTCCATTGTCATTGTCTCAGTGGTATTCTGACATACTTCTTCTATCTTCTTTCTCTTATTCCGAACTCGGATCTTATCGCATGGCTCGGACACTTCTCCAATCACCAAACAATTTCCCTTAAGCTTGGATCCTCTATCCATCCATAATATCCTGGTATCTGCTGACAATTTTGAATCTTCTATCCATCTATAATATCCTGGTATTTGCTGACAATTTTGCTTACTAATCTTTCTTCGTAACATACAAACCTCTACCCAGTCTAAAATCTCCTTAGACACTATTTCACAGTTCCAGGTTACATTCGCGGTGGCGCTTGGCATCTCCCTTATGGGTATAATTCCCCACGGGATCGGGTCTCCAGCCGCTTGAGGAAGAGGCAGGCAGGCTGTTATTGAAGTTGTATTTTGCATTCTTCCGAAGTCTCGAATTAGTCCTACTATTAAATTTTCCTGTCCTTCTCTTATTTTTAGGGTTTGATTTCTCTCTGGGACCTGTCTGGTAACTCGTATGTCCCTTACTCTTAACGTTACCTGACTGTGACCCCACCAATTATCTCGGGCTATCCAACACCAATATTCTCCTTCGTCATCCCCTTTCTGTACATTAGTAATTTGCAATGCTATTTCCTTTCTCCCTGCTGTGATTTTATACTTTGATCCCGGCCTAATCCTTGTTTCATGCCACCACCCATACTCAGTGTAATTTTGGGATATTGTACAATTTAAAGCAATATTTTCTCTTTCTACTGCTAAGATTGTTCTTTCAGTTGCTCCTATTCCCTGATCCGGGTTTGTTCTAGCGACCACTTCCCGAAGTCCAAATCCTCCATCTAATCCACACTTAACTATACACAGATAATTCCCTGCCATAGTTGTTGAAGCAAAAGATGTGATATTATACCACCCGACCCCTTTAGACTCTTTCTTCCACTCACTACTTCCTTCCTTCAATTGATCCCATTCCATCTCTCTCTCTTTCCACCAGCTAATCCTTATTCTTCTTTTGCAATTATTCTTCAAGGTGTATTGACAACTAATTCTCAATGGCGGGCCCAACCAAATATCCTGGCTTGTTCTCAAGGGTGCTACTATTACCGAACCTGCACTGGTATAGTTTTTATTTATAATTTCCAACTCAAAATCCCCATAATCAAAACTATCTTTTATCCATACTACACAGGTGTATCTACCTTCTCCAGAAGTTGTGATTTTAGGAATCCTTAAGGTAGTGTTTCCTGATTGCTGATGGTCATCCCAAAGTGTTATTATTCCTTTACTTACGATGTCAAGGCCTTTTCTCCATCTCACATTAATTTCATGGGATCCAGCTTTCTGGTTGTCAGAAAACAAACAGGTTAATTCAACATTTCCACTTTCCGGTACTAAGACTAAAGGGTCTGGTACATGAATTATAACTGCTGAGGCTACTAACTGACAAACAATCAGTATCAAGATGATCAGGGCTTTGTTCGGAATACCATCCGGGTGTCCGTTATGGGCTGCACCTCCCATCTCGTCGGTACCTTCTTCACCCTGGTGTAGTGTATCCAGTTATCAATCCCAGCGACCTTGATGGCGGTGTACGTGGTCATCAGCACTTGGTAGGGGCCATTCCATGACTCCTTCAGAGGCTCCACGCTCCAATTTTTCACGTACACATGGTCTCCCGGCGAGATGTCATGAACTGAGTTCTCTAGTGGTAGCGGGCGGTTCCACTGCAAGGCTCCCCGTACAGCTGCAAGAGTCTTATTTAAAGATAACACATAGTTTAATAATACTTGGTCCCCTGTTAAATGGGGGTCCCCCTGATAGGTTGCAGCATGATAAGCTTTACCATACAATACTTCATACGGACTGACTCCTATCCTCTCCCTGGGTTTTATTCGGATGCGCAATAATGCTATTGGCAGAGCTTGGGGCCACTGAACTTTGGCTTCCTGGCAAATCTTTTTCAACTGATTTTTCAATGTTTGATTCATCCTTTCTACCTGGCCACTAGACTGCGGTCTCCACGGAGTGCGTAAATCCCATCTAATCCCTAATGCCTTGGCTACACCTTGAATGATTCCTGCCACAAAATGCGGTCCCCTATCTGATAACATTCCTAACGGGATTCCAAACCGGGGGATTATCTCTTTCAAAAGGGTTTTAACCACTTCCTTTGCCTGATTCGTGCGACAGGGAAACGCCTCCGGCCATCCTGAAAAGGTACATACATACACTAAAAGGTATTTATTACCTTGGGCTTTAGGCAGCTCCGAAAAGTCTATTTGCCAGTAGTCTCCAGGCTGTGGGCCTACCTTTAACCCTCCCATCTGAACCTGTTTTCGCACTAGGGGATTATTTTTCACACAAGTGGGACAGGTTGCATTAACCCACTTTGCCATTGTTAACATCTGATTAGAGATTACCTCATTCTTTAAAAATTTTACCAAGGCCTCCGCTCCCCAGTGGCACTTGTAATGTTCAGTCTCCAAGATTGCTCGCATTATCTTCGCAGGTACTACTACCTGCCCGGTTGCTGTTACATACCACCCTTTGTCATTCTTCTGAGCTTTCACCAGGTGGGCCAACTTCACGTCATCTGGTAGGTATGGAGGCTCATCTTTCATGTAGGAATCCGCCGGATTTCCCTTAGCTGGAATAAGAGCTGATTGAATCCTTATTTCCTTCGCTACTCTTTTAGCCGTTTTATCTGCCAATCGATTACCTTGGTATATCTTTCCATCTTCTCTTCGGTGTCCTGGCACATGCATTACTGCCACTGCCTCGGGTTCTCTTACAGCCTCTAACAGGAGTAGGATCTCGTCCCTATGTTTTATTGTTGACCCTTGAGACGTTAACAATCCCCGCTCTTTCCACAGAGCTCCATGTACATGCACCACCCCAAAGGCATATTTTGAATCAGTCCAAACATTGACCCTCTTTCCTTTGCTCAATTCGAGGGCTCGAGTTAAGGCTCTAATTTCTGCTTTTTGAGCCGAGGTTCCAGGGGGAAGAGCCTTTGCTTCTATTACTTGAAGAGTTGTGACTACCGCATAACCCGCATACCTGGTGCCGTTCTCGACAAAGCTGGACCCGTCAGTGAACAACTCCCAGTCTGGGCTATCGATCGGTGCATCCTTCAAATCTTCTCTGCTTGCATAGACTTGCTCAATTATCTCCACACAGTCATGGACGAGTTCCCCTTCCTCTCGCTCCGACCTGAGGAATTCTGCTGGGTTTAAATGGGGTGTTATTTTCAGTTCTATATCATCTTGTTCCCGCAGCAACGCCTGATATTGCAACAGGCGGCTGGATGATAGCCAGTGACCTCCCTTTTGCTCTAAGACTGCAATTACCATATGGGGCACATATACTTCTAGCTTCCTTCCCAAAGTCAGCTTCCTTGCTTCTTGTATTAGCAGCACCGTTGCCGCTACTGCTCGCAGGCATCCTGGCCAGCCGGAGCTAACTGTGTCCAATTGTTTAGAGAAATACCCCACAGGCCGCTTCCATGGCCCTATTTTCTGTGTTAGTACCCCTAATGCCAACCTGTGTCTTTCAGTAACATATAGCTGGAAATCTTTGCTCAAATCTGGCAATCCCAGCGCAGGGGCTTCCTTTAAGGCCTGCTTTAGTTCTAGGAAGGCTTTTTCCTGTGCACGTCCCCAAGTCCAGTGCACTTCTTTGAGGGCCTCATATAGGGGCCGTGCCAGCAGTCCAAAGTTCAGAATCCACAGCCGACACCACCCTACCATTCCGAGGAAAGAGCGGAGTTCCTGATGGTTTCGGGGGACGGGTATGGCGCAGATAGCCGCTATGCGGTTAGTCCCCAATTTCCGCACCCCCTTAGAGATTTCACACCCCAAATAGACAACCTCTGTTCTTACCAGCTGTGCTTTGTCTCGCGAAACTCGATATCCTCCTTGTCCCAGCATGTTCAGAAGGCTTATGGTTAATTGGGAGCAGATGTCTCGTTCTGTAGCTGCTAGGAAAATATCATCCACATATTGGAGAACCACATAGAACATGCTTGGTACTGTTACCTGGGTTGTCTTCCACTCTTCTAGTTCCCGAGCTAGTTGGTTTCCAAAAATGGTAGGGGAGTTCTTGAATCCCTGTGGTAGTCGGCTCCAAGTCAGCTGCCTTCTTCGTTCTGTGTCTGGATTTTCCCATTCGAATGCAAAATATTTCCTACTTTCAAGTGCCAGTGGGATGCAGAAAAAGGCATCTTTTAAATCAATCACAGTAAACCATTCAAATTTCTCTGATACAGATGTCAACAAGGTATAAGGATTAGCAACTACGGGATGAATATCTTTGGTTATCTCATTTATTGCTCTTAAATCCTGCACTAACCTATACTTTCCATTAGGCTTTTTAACTGGAAAAATAGGAGTATTATATTCGGATTCACACTCCTGCAAAATGCCTAAATTTAGGTATTGATCAATAATTGGGGCTACCTCTCGCCTGACTTCAGGTTTGATTGCATACTGCTTCAGTCATACTGGTTCTTTCCCCTCTTTTAGTTCTACTATTACTGGCTGTGCTGCCTTTGACTTTCCGGGGGTCCCAGTTTCCCATACCCAGGGAACTACAGCTTGCTCAATTTCTTCTCTAATGGGTTGGGGCTCTACCTCCTTAATAATGAACATTTTACCAATATTTTCTTCCGGAATTTCTAACTTGACCCTACCTCCTTCAAAAATAATTCTGGCCTGTAACATCGACAATAGGTCTCGTCCTATCAATGATTCAGGGCTATTTGGCATGTACAAAAATTGATGATCAAATTCCTTTCCCCCAAACTTTATATCTACTGGCCGAAGAAATGCCCTTTCTTCAATTTTTCCAGTAATCCCCACTACTTGTATCTTTGTGTCACTTAATGACCCTACCTGTGTATTAATTGCAGAATATGTGGCACCTGTATCTATTCTAAATTCTAACGGTTCTCCCTCTACTTCCATGATAACCTTGAGATCCCGGTCTAGTCAGCTCTGATTCTGACATTCCCCCATTACCAGCGCCTGGGCGACCTCTGCTGACGAATTCCCAAACTGCCTCGGAATTCCAATCCCACTATTCAATGGGCACTCATTTTTCCAATGTCCTTTACTTTTACAAAGGGCGCATTGGTCATATCCCAATCTCACCTGGCCCCCGCCACGACCCCTACCAAATCCTCCTCTGCCTCGAGCACGCCCCCTCCCATTACCTCTCCCCACAGCTTGCTGGAGTACTGCCAACATACTAGCTTGTTGCTTCCTGACTGATTCCTTTTCCCGATTGTTATAGACCTTCCAGGCAACTTCCAACAATTTTTCTAAATTACGGGTATCCTCACCTTCTAGCTTCTGCAATTTCTTTCTAATATCCTCCTGGGACTGCCCCATAAAGATTAATGCCAATTGTAACCTTCCCGCTTCCCCCTCTACTTCTAAACTAGTATACCGTCTCGCAGTTTCCTTCAATCGTTCTAAGAAAGCAGAAGGGGATTCATTCTTTTCTTGTTTCACTGAATAAAGTTTGGACCAATTTACCGTCTTTGGAATGCCTGTTCTCACTCCTTCAATTAACAATTCCTGGTATCCCTTCAATGCTTGGTGTCCCCTTGCTGTATTGGGGTCCCATTCAGGGTCTTCCCTTGGTACTAATTCATTCAGAGTTCCATCCGCCACCCCCAACCTTATCATTTCTCTCGCCTTTTCCGTCATAGCCCGCAACACCATTTCCTTTTCAGTAGAGTCCATCAAAGTATCTAATAAAACCTGTAAATCATTCCAATCAGGGTTCTGAGTTTTTATTACCATTTTTACTACCCTGGCCGTACGGTCGGGATCCTCCCTATAAGATCCTGCAGATTGCTTCCAGATTATCAGGTCATTCGGGGAAAACGGAACTTTCACCATTACTCGATCTCCCTGGGGTCCCACCGCCTCTCTCAGCGGGGCCATTACGTGTGTTCCCCCCTCCCGGCCCCCTTTCTTAGAGACTAGGTGACCCCTTGTTCGTTTAGATATCGGGGTATGCCGTTTACTCTTGCCATCCCCTTTTTCCCTTGTTTCCCCACCCTCTTCTCCCTCTTCTTCCGAAGCGGTTTCAGGTGGGGGAGTGCTAGGGGAGACCAGTAGGGATACATCCTCCTCAGGGTCTTTATATTTAACTAGATAGTCCGCCTTTTGATCCCGATTCTCGCAACCCCGACACTTCTCATTTGCCACAGTTAGAACCATTATTCCACATTCCTTCTGCCAATCCGTTCTCCGTCCCAAGTAATAAAACAGATCCAAATATGGTATCTCTTCCCATTTACCATTATCCTGTAAATAATGCATCATTGGAGTAATAATATCATGATTCAGCGTCCCATTCCTAGGCCACTGCATTCCCGCGGTGTCATATTGCGGCCAAACATGATTACAAAAATCAATCAACTTATCTTTAGCTAATTCTTGACCAAAATTCCCTTCTTTCCATTTCCTTATTAAACAACCTAGTGGTGAGTCCTCCGGGATTTCAATCCCTGCCGAGGACGTTTTAAACCCTTTAAATGGCATCTCTTTTTTTTTTTTTTTTTTTTTTTTTTTTTTTTTACCACTTTATGTCCTTTACCACTTTATATCCTTTACCACCTTATATCCTGCTAGCAGGTATTGATCCTACTCAACTTTCGTCGAGATTTACGGTCAATTTTTTTTTTCCACCAACCTGGGACGTCCAAGCCCAACCGTGCCGATCGTAGGTCCGTCTTAATCGGCAGGCGTCTAAAATCCTTTAAGAATAAAGCACCTTTTGGGCTTACCTCGTAGTTGTCCGACAGGCGCGGGGTCGGGCACGGGTTGATGTCTCCCCAGAAATCACCTGGTGCCGGCGTGGAGTAGATCACCTCGCGAACCGCCCCAGCAACCTTCGGAGTCCTGCTGCGGTCGCCAGAAAACTGTTGCCCATCGAAGAGGAACACAAACCACAAAGTAGTTTATGCGGTGCTTTATTCGGGTCCGGGGACCCGGGGACTAGCGTCCCAAATCAGAATCCCACCGACCCTCATTTTCTTACAGGTTTTATACTATTTCTTACAGATTACATCATCAACGTACGTGCTATACATGACATTTCAGTTTAACATTAATCTTCTAATTTCTGTAGACTATATCCCGTTCCCACAACACCTACTTCCCTATCTATATTTACACAAAGGCTCCCACCATAAATTCTATTCTTCTTTGACCACCGTGAGCACCTAACCGCGACGTCTTGGTCCGTTCCTCATGCTTCGTTTGTCAGCACATTCTTTCCTTGTACTTCTCCTAGCAACATGGCTAATTCCAACATTAGCAGAAGAAGGGGGTGTGTGTGGAAAATTTAATGACTCAGAGTGTTGCATAGAAATCAATGACTATAGAGAGACAATTAGAGATTTAGCGGCAGAAATTAAAAAGGTTACACATGTCCCGGTACAAAAATGGAACTCTATACTCCAAGCTTCTTGGTGGGATCAAATATTTAGGGCAGGAGATTGGTGGAAAAAGGTGGGATTTTTTATCCTGTGTTCTGTAGCTGGATTAGTCTTCTTGCCCTGTCTGATACCCTGTCTAATTAGATTAATCCATACAGTAGTCCAGGGAATGCAAATAGCAGCACTCCCTATGGACCCTGAATTGGCCTCAGGGGGAGCAAATAAAACCAAGGCAGTCCCAAAAATCATGAAATTGAATGAGAAAAAGAGTAAAGCTGCTCAGGTGTTAGAAAAATTTGAAGCTCGAATGCAGGAAGAAAGCATAGAAAAAACCTATTGGAACGAGACAACTGGAGAACTATAACCTGAGTAATCAAATGGTTAAGAGGCTTTTTTATCTTGATAGTGAAAAAAGACTATAACCAGAACACAAATTAAATTGGTGAATTTAGAAGAGGGGGGATTGTGATATATGTCCTAAAGTTAATTCGTGTTAATAGATAAAAATGTAATATCATCCCAATAAATATAAGTTTTGTTTTAATCCAATAAACTATGAGTTAACTTAGAGGAAAGCAGCTCAGTAAAAGTGCAGGAATTTCTCTCGCTTGAAAAGACAAGGGAGGGGGAGGCACGAGACATAACATGATTAAGAATTACCAGGAGGGAGACACAAACATGCATTGGCTACCAGGAGAGAGACACAAACATGCTTTGGCTACAAATCGTTAAAAAGGAATGCAACATCTGCTCTGAAGTTACTTCATGTTAATAGAATATAAATTGTAATACCGAATGTATAAGTCCTGTATAAACTAGCATGTTAGAAGTTAAGTTTTGTTTTAGCATTTTGTGGGTTAACTTGGGAAGAAGGGGATTTAATAGAATACAAAAATGTCCCTAGCCTGAAAAGGTTTGGGAGGGACACGGAAAGAGCTTGATTGGAATTACCAGAAAGGAGGACAGAAGACTGTCACTGCCAGGAATCGCTGAAAGGAAACAAAAGGCAACGGAAAACAGAGATAATAGCCCGGAGAACCCGATGATAGTTTCAGATCTGTATCAAGATGGTCTCTGGCCAAAATTAACATGTCTACACCACACCTGGAACCGACCATCGACAGCATTGTCCTCCTCCGCTGATCCATTCAGACTCTTAGAACTGAAACTTGCATACTTAATGAAGCTGCCTCGGATGGAGGACTTTCGTCATCTCAGACCTCTCTCCGCGATCCAGTGTATAAAAAGAGACTGCTGCAAACCACAGATGTGAACTTGGGGATAACAGACTGGCAGAGTGTGTTACCGTTGTTCACCCGGCGCTGACCCCGAGCTCGACACTGTCCTTTTAAATTGTGGCTGCCTGAGACTGTTATTTTGTCTCTCAATAAAATTCCAAATTTTGATTTATCGAATTTGGTCTATCTCATTTATAACACTGTGTTCAATGGGTCCTTTAAGCAGGAAATCTGCAGCTATTTTATGTCCTATTTACCACATTTTGTTTTTCATTACAAGCACAACTACATAAACATAAACCTGACAAGAAATGAGTTACAAGATCCGGGGTAGCTTATCTAAGATCCGGCTTCTGTTAACTGCGAACAAAGATTACCTATCTACTTCAGCTAATTCAGCAACTTATTATCTTAACTTTCCTAAAAATCCTTAGTTCCTCAAAATTAACGTCTCATTTGGGTCAGCAGGATCCCAGGTGTGTGATTAGAACTGATGAGCTGCTGGGTACGGGCAGTTTTGCTGATCTTATCAGGCAGGTTGCCCTTGACCCTCTTGTGCTTGACCTGTGCCAAAAAACGGGCATGGCAGCGTTGGTTCAAAACATAGAAATTGCTGCTCCAAAGGAGTCCTTTGTGACTGTTGTCCAGGGGGCTGAGGAACCTGTGGTGGTGTGAGAATTGTTTTTATTAAGTTATTAAGTTATTTTTGTAAGATTTTTAAGTTATTTTTATAATGGTTTAGTTCACTGTATACCCCTGTGTTCTGCATTGGTTTTCCCTTCTGCATCGGTTGTTTTGTCTATTGTAAAACCCAACGTTTTCTGTCATTCATCCCTTCCCTGCACCTGTCGCTGTCAATCCCCACCCCCCCTCTCCTCGTGGTCGCCTGCCTGCCACTCAGAGACCCTTCCCTGGCTTCTAGAATCCTCCGGGAAGGGTGCCGAGTGATAGGCTGGGGCCCGGGAGACCCCCTCCCCTCATTTTGTGATTGGTCCCCAGTTCCATGGTTCACACCCCCGGTTAACCCCCCCGATCCCTGTGACTGGCTGACCGGTTTTCGCCACCCCTGTTTCCACCCCACTTTAAAAGCTCGTGCACGCCTGCCCCCGGGGTCTCTTCTGGGCGGTGGGTCAGAGAGTGCTGAGCCCCGTGCTGCCTCTCCCCCTGAATAAAATCCTGTTTAACTGAGCCCAGAGGAGTCCGCCTTTTGATTAGCTGCTGTGGGTTGCATTTGCCATCTGCTGGCCGTCGCTGAGAGGGGAACCAAGACCCACAGGGAGGAGGTGGCTCGCCCGGCTTGCCACCCCGACCTCACACGTTGCCGCGGTGCACGAGACTGAGCTAGCCCGTGGCCGCGCTCATCAGCGCGAGGAACAGCACCGTGACAGCGGTTGGCGCCCAGCTCGTGGGGCCCCCACCCTCAGGACACGAGGCGGACCCCGCGGCACGGACTGAGGCTGCAAGAGCCTGAAGAAAAGTCCTTGGACGCCCCGCTACCCTTGGTCGAGCGGCTTCGTAAGATCACACTCCCAAGGGACGAAGAGGACAGCCTGAAGCGCCCAGCAGGTCCTCTTCAGGCAGCTAATCTCGAGAACCCAGGCTTTATCGCATCCCAGGAGGGGGTAAGCCTTCTTCGTGAGGGGGCTTACTTTCGGAGGGTGCTCACGGTGTGGAGACCCTAATTTCGGGAGGGATCCTCCAGGAGTGGGGGGGATCCCAGGCTGCGCAGCTCGGGGGGGTGGTGGTTAGCCTCATCCCCCTGCGGATTACTCTCCTCGGGGTGCTCTTTTGTTCTTTTTCGTTTTGTAAACTTTAAGTTTCTGGCAGTTGTCTTTTGGGTGGAAGTGTCCACAGGGGTTTTAGACACTGCAATTTTATTTTTCGGTGCGGACCCCCCGGGTTTGGGTTTCAGGTTTTGCCCGGTTTTAGGGGAGTGACCTCCGCGTTCGTTTTCTGTTAAGTTTGCTTTTGTCTGGGTGTCATCGGGTGGGCAGCAGGCAAGGGGGATTTGTTAGGTGGCCCTGAGCCCCTGATTTTGGTTTCGGTTTCGGAGAGATGGGCGCAAAACTCTCCGCTGCCCAAAAAGGTGTGTATTATAGTTTTAAGTCGGTTGTGGAGCTCGTCCAGTTAAAGGTTTCGAGGGGCGAGCTCAAGGGGTTTGTGAGGTGGCTTTTCCTGCACTTTCCTCATGTGTCCCCGGAGCAGGTGTACCGCCCCAAGTTTTGGACGGTTGTACAAAACAAAATCCATGATCTGGTGCTCCAAGGGGACAAGCAAGCCACAAAATTCTTTAATCTGGCTGTGCAGCTCTCAGCAGCTGCTTCAACTACCACCAAGGGAGTGCAGAAAAAGCCCAGTTTTAGGCAAACCTCCCCCTGTTCTCCCTGTCCCCGTTCACCTTCCCCTTGTCCCCAGAAGGGAATTCTGAAGGGAGCAGCAGGACCCCAACCTGCTGGCTCAGGCTCCCCCAGGAATTCTCGACCCCCCCGCCCGGGCAGTCCTAGCCAGACTGCTGGGGGTTTCTTGGGCAGCCCTGGCCGGGATGCTCAAGAATTCCACCCTTCCCCGTCTTCCCCAGTTAATAAACCTTGTGTTAGATTTAGTCTAGCTGAGACTCCCCAACCACAAAATGGCTCCCCTACCCCTTATCCCCAAGATGGAGGAGACCGCATGGCACGGTCTTCCCCATCCCCCTACCCTCCTTCCTTCAATCCCTTTCTTCCTGCCCTTGATGAGCCCAACCCCTTCCTCTCCTCAGCCCCTCCTATCCCCCAAAAGACTCCACCCATGCTTCCTCCCTCTTCCAAGACCACTCCCACAGCTCCTCCCAGCTACTCCTCCCACGGGAACGCCCACATGACATCATCGGGTTCCCAAACCACGCCCCCTGCCGGAAGACCTGCCTCCTGGGCTTCCTGTTCCCACGCTCCCCCTGCTGGTTCCCACGCTCCCCCTTCCGGTTCCCACGGTCTGGGCCCGGAGGGGGCGGGGCCAGGGCCTGAGCCTGCAGGGATGCATCAGCCTTCCCCTGTTCCTTCGGTATCCCCAGTCGTTTATAAGGGCTCCCGAGGAGGGCAGCGGGTCCGAGCGATCCATCACCCGTTCCCCCAGTCCACCATCCGGGATCTGTGCAAGGCCCATCGAGATTATGGGCGGGACAGCCCCTGTTTCAGGGGTTTGCTCCGTTCAGATCTCGATGCTGCTGTCGTTATTCCTGCGGACCTGAAGCAGCTGTTCTCCTGCCTGCTTGACTCAACAGAGTTCAAACTGTGGGTGGCGGCATGGAGGCAGCAACTCAGGGAGGCCTTGCCCAGTCTCCTCCAAGACCCGGAGACTGCGGTGGACGACAACGGGAACCCCCTCACTTTAGAACACCTTATGGGTGAGGGGAGATGGGCCGACCCATCGGACCAAACCTCAGATATCCCCATCAAAGCCCTCCAGATTGCCAGGGAGCATGCGGTCTCCGCGTTTTTTGGGATGGTGCCAGACGGCCCGGTCGTACCTTATTACAAGATCATGCAGGGGGCCAAGGAAAGTTTTACCAAGTTCGTCGAGCGGCTCACCCGAGCAATCGAGGTGCAAGTAATGGAAGTGGCGGTAAGGGATGGGATCTTGAGGGAGATGGTGTTTGCAAATGCAAATAATATGTGCCGGAGTGCAATTTTGAGTCTCCCTCTGGACCCCCCTCCGACCCTTCCAGATATGCTCAGGGTGTGTCAGCTAAAGGTCCCCTACATGCAGGGAAACGACCGGGAAGGGAAATCAATAACACCGAGAGTTTCAGCAGTGTCTGGCACCCAGGGACCGACACGCGGACCGTATGTGCCCCAGAAGAACCGGTGTCTAATCTGCCAGGAGCCCGGGCACTGGGCGAACACCTGCCCACTGCGGGATGCCGTTGGAGCTTTGAAAAAGAAAAGGGGGGAAGGCGGGGGGAGTGGGAACAGGGGAGGGTCGGGAGATAGCTCCCGATAGTTAAACTAAGGGGGGAGCGCAGGTCCGCCCAGCGCGAAGATAGAAATAGGGCGGACCGAGCAGTGGGGGAGGGGGAAGAAGCATCTAGCGCCAATGATACGCTGCCTTTCACTGAGACAGACAATAATACCGGACGTGACATACCAGACTTGACATACAGTACTGACCATGACCTTTCAAAGCCAATTTTAGTAACATCATCAAGGCATGAACCTTATCGGCTGCGGCTCACCGAAGCGCTCCATCTGAGGACGGTGGATTGGACCTTCCTTTCCATAAACACCAAAGAACAAGGAGCCTGGCCAGTCCAAGGAAAGGAGCTTGTCATCATCGGGGACTGTAAGTACACCCCGCAAGAGGTCGAGATTCTTCCAGGGGTTCTCGTCAACGACCCCGGAGATCTCGTCCTCTGGCTGCGCTGCACCCATCCACCCACATTTATTCCTAAGGGACAGGTGATCGCACAAGTCATCCCTACCCGGGGACCGAACAACACCCCAGTGGCTTGCCCTGTGCAAGCCATCACTGAAGAAAGGCCCCGGGTAGACTGTGAGTTCAGGGTGGGCGGGGAAACAATTAACATCAGAGGCCTTTTAGACACGGGGGCGGACGTGACAGTCGTGCCAGCGAAAGATTGGCCGTCACATTGGGCTCTGCAGGATGTGGCTGGACACGTTCAAGGTGTCGGAGGGTTGCAATTGGCGAGACAATCCAGGAGCATAGTGCAAATTAAGGGGCCAAAAGGACAATTGGCTAACATCCGTCCTTTTGTTTTAGATTATAAGGAGCCTCTGCTTGGCAGAGATCTCATGTCACAATGGGGGGTCAAAATTGATATACCCGACCCCTCAGTGGAAATTTCCGCAGCGTCCATTGACGAGCGTCCCACCAAGAAACTTAATTGGCTGACGAACAAACCAGTTTGGGTGGAGCAATGGCCGCTTTCAAAACCTAAATTAAAAGCGCTCGAGGAGCTCGTGAAGGAGCAATTGGCCAAGGGCCACATCGTAGAAACCGACAGCCCTTGGAATTCCCCAGTTTTTGTGATTCAAAAGCCGGGGAAGGACAAGTGGCGGCTCCTTCAGGACCTCCGCCAAATTAATAATGTTATCGAAGACATGGGGTCTCTCCAACCTGGGATGCCTTCCCCGACTATGCTCCCCCAAAATTGGCAATTGGCTGTAATAGATATAAAAGATTGCTTCTTTCAAATTCCTCTGCACCCTGACGATGCCCCACGTTTTGCTTTCTCGGTTCCCACCACCAACCGGGAAGCCCCGAGGAGACGCTATCACTGGCGAGTTCTCCCACAAGGGATGAAGAACTCACCTGTTATCTGCCAGTGGTATGTGGCCTCCTTGCTGTCCCCTGTCCGCGCAGCCGTGGGACAGGCCATCATCTACCACTACATGGATGATGTCCTGGTGTGCGCCCCGAATGATGACATGCTTTCCCTTGTGCTTGGTCTGACAGTTGATGCACTGGTTGCTGCAGGGTTTGAGCTACAGGAAGAAAAGGTTCAGCGGATGCCGCCCTGGAAGTACCTCGGGCTCGAAATCGGAAGGCGGACCATTGTTCCCCAAAAATTGGCAATTCGAACAAAAGTAAGTTCCCTTGCAGATGTCCACCAGCTGTGTGGGAGTTTGAATTGGGTAAGGCCCTGGCTAGGTCTCACCACCAACGACCTAGCCCCCTTTTTAATTTATTGAAAGGGGGAGAGGAGCTGAGTTCTCCTAGGGCGCTTACCCCTGAGGCAGAAAAGGCTTTGGAAAAGGTGCAGGACGCTATGTCCAAAAGGCAAGCTCACAGAATTGACCCAGAGCTTCCTTTCAAATTCATAATAATGGGAAAGTTGCCACACCTCCATGGGATGATCTTCCAATGGAAGAGCATCCCGAAGAAAGACCGTGAAGGGAATGATCCACTCTTGATCATAGAGTGGGTCTTCCTGAGTCATCATCGGTCCAAGAGGATGACCCGGCCACAGGAGTTGGTTGCTGAGCTGATCCGGAAGGCAAGGTTCCGGATCAGAGAGTTGGCCGGTTGTGACTTCGAATGTATTCACATCCCAATTGGCTTGAGATCGGGCCAAATTTCAAAAGCTATGTTGGAGCATTTGCTTCAGGAGAATGAAGCACTCCAATTCGCTCTGGACTCCTTCACTGGGCAAATTTCTATTCATCGGCCTGCCCACAAAATTTTTAATTCGGAAACTAAATTTATATTATCACTCAAAGAGGTTCGCAGTAGGAGGCCCCTCAAGGCTCTAACCGTTTTTACAGACGCGTCCAGAAGGTCCCACAAGTCAGTTCTGACTTGGAAGGACCCTCAAACTCAGCAGTGGGAGGCTGATATTGCCGAGGTGGAAGGATCACCTCAAGTCGCTGAGTTGGCCGCTGTCGTTAGGGCATTTGAGCGGTTTCCCGAACCCTTTAATCTGGTCACAGACTCCGCCTATGTGGCGGGGGTGGTATCCAGAGCAGAACAGGCAATTTTACAGGAGGTGTCCAACATAGCACTTTATGACTTGCTCTCGAAATTAGTTAGATTGGTCTCCCACCGAGAGCAACCCTATTTTGTGATGCATATGAGATCACACACCGATTTGCCAGGGTTCATCGCAGAGGGGAACAGGAAGGCTGATGCCCTTGCTGCCCCCGCTGAGATGGCCCCCCTGCCAAACATCTTTATGCAGGCGAAACTCAGCCACCAGCTCTTCCACCAAAACGCGCCTGGCCTTGTTCGCCGTTTCCACCTTACGCGGGAACAGGCCAGAGCGATCGTGGCCGCGTGTCCATCATGCTCCCAGCAGGCTGTTCCAACTTTACATGCAGGGGTTAATCCCCGAGGGCTGAGGAGCTGCGAGGTGTGGCAAACGGATGTCACACACTTCCCACAATTTGGACGACAAAAGTATATTCATGTATCCGTGGATACCTTTTCTGGAGCCGTGTTCGCCTCTGCCCACACAGGGGAGAAGGCCGGGGATGCCATAAAACACCTCATCCACGCCTTCTCCTTCATGGGCATTCCGAGAGAACTGAAAACCGATAACGGCCCGGCGTATAAATCCAGGGAGCTTCGTAGCTTCCTGCAGCAATGGGGGGTGGAGCACAAGACTGGCATCCCCCACTCCCCCACAGGCCAAGCCATGGTTGAGAGGACCCATGGGACCATCAAGCGTGTGCTGCATCAACAACAGAGGGTCCTCAAGACAGAGTTACCATCGGTCAGGCTGGCCAGAGCTTTGTTTACCATTAACTTCCTGAATTGTTCTTACGAAGGTCTCAATCCGCCCATTGTCTGACACTTCGGTGCCAGCTCGCTGTTTGGGGTCAAAGAACGACCGCAGGTCATGGTCAGAGATCCTGGGTCTGGAGGGACAGAAGGGCCACACGATCTGGTCACGTGGGGACGTGGGTACACCTGCGTGTCCACCCCCACGGGACCAAAATGGATTCCAGCAAAGTGGGTGAGGCCTTATGTTCCCAAAAGCCCAGGGTCTGGCAAAATCAACAGTCCGCAAGTCACCATAGCAGCGTGGAGGCAGAAAAGGAAAACATCGATTGAGGAGGACTGAACATCAGTTCCGGGCAGAGCCACCCCCTTTTCCTCACTGTGTCCATTTTATATAATGTCTTTATTTAGTGTTTTTCAGTTGAGATGGAGCTAGCCCAGACCGGATTCTTTACTCTGAGGAACCAGCATCTCATCCTCAGAGTGCTGGTCGCGCTCAGCCTGAGTCTCCCGGTGGACGGATGGGTGGTACCACAGCCGAAAGCCAACGTGTGGGCCACCCTGGCCAAAGCGATGAATCAAGACCACATCTGCTTGTTGGCCACCTCGGCGAACAACCCCTTGTCAACCTGCCTTGTGGGGATCCCTTTTAGACTAAATGAGTTTCCACCAATATTTCTTCAGAAAATGAGGTCAGCCAATCAGGTTCGGTCCAATTATCTTAGTCCTGAGTTTCATTATAACACCTACCTTGTTAGAAACCCGTTTGCTTTCTGGGTCCAATATCTTCAAGGCCTCCTCTCTTTAAGTTCTGACCCCACTGATTTAGAATTACTAGGTTCTGTTAATGCTTCGTTTTGTATTAAGTTTGTTTACACCCCCCCTAAAGGGCAAGAGCAGAACTACCGCCATGTCCGCCCAGTCAACATGCCAGATGACTGGTGCGAAGACACAGTAGAAGTCACACGACCCACCTCCTTTGGTAGTAAGTTCTTTGCTCTCCCAAAAGGAATCTTTTTTATTTGTGGGGACCGGGCCTGGGCAGGCATCCCCCCTCTTCATGTAGGAGGACCTTGCACATTGGGCAGATTGAGCTTGTTTTCACCCAACAAAACCACTCTAGCGAATTGGCAGAGAAAAATTGCTTCAGATTCGGCAGTTCAGAAAAGAGATCTTAAAGCATTGGAACCCGATTGTGACTCCGAAATTATACATTGGACCAAATCGAAAGGCGTTGCAGTCACAATCTTCTTGCCATGGGTTGCCATTGCAAAGTCTCTAGGTGAATTGCCCCACCTAGAGTGCTGGGTAGCAAAACAAGCAAATTTGACTTCAGAAGCCCTGTCAAACCTCCTAAATGAAGAGGAGATCACAAGGCAGGCAACACTCCAGAACCGGGCGGCCATCGATTACCTGCTACTCTTGCATGGCCACTGGTGCGAGGAGTTCGAGGGGTTGTGTTGCTTCAATCTAACATCAAGAGCCGAGGACGTCCACGCCGCCATCCAAAAGATGAAGGAGATGGTGGGCAACATCAAGAGGGAGACCGAAGATTGGCTGAGCGGACTCTTTACCAACTGGGGAATCTCCGGCTGTGTTTCCTCCATCATAAAAACTGGGTTGCTGTGTTTGTTTGTTTTGTTACTTGTTATCCTTGCTTTCGGACTTTTAAAAAGATGTTGTATAATTTGGTTTCTGCCACCTCACACTCCCCCACAGTTAACCATGTCACCATGCCATCAGAAGAGGACCATGAGGAGGAGGGACTGGAGTTGGAAGAGGTGCTGGAGGGGACCCCAGAAGACGAAGAAAGAAATCTGGATGAAGAAGAGCATAGACTGGGGTACCCAACGCAGCATCACTGACCTCCCTCCTCCGTTCCAGTCCCACTCCTCATGAAAAAACAAAAAAGGGGGAGATGTGGTGGTGTGAGAATTGTTTTTATTAAGTTATTAAGTTATTTTTGTAATATTTTTAAATTATTTTTATAATGGTTTAGCTCACTGTATACCCCTGTGTTCTGCATTGGTTTTCCCTTCTGCATTGGTTGTTTTGTCTATTGTAAAACCCGATGTTTTCTGTCATTCATCCCTTCCCTGCACCTGTCACTGTCAATCCCCGCCCCCCCTCCTCGTGGTCGCCTGCCTGCCACTCAGAGACCCTTCTCTGGCTTCTAGAATCCTCCGGGAAGGGTGCCGAGTGATAGGCTGGGGCCCGGGAGACCCCCACCCCTCATTTTGTGATTGGTCCCCAGTTCCATGGTTCACACCCCCGGTTAACCCCCCCCGATCCCTGTGACTGGCTGACCAGTTGTCGCCACCCCTGTTTCCACCCCACTTTAAAAGCTCGTGCACGCCTGCCCCCGGGGTCTCTTCTGGGCGGTGGGTCAGAGAGTGCTGAGCCCCGTGCTGCCTCTCCCCCTGAATAAAATCCTGTTTAACTGAGCCCAGAGGAGTCCGCCTTTTGATTGGCTGCCGTGGGTCACATTTGCCATCTGTTGGCCATCGCTGAGAGGGGAACCAAGACCCACAGGGAGGAGGTGGCTCGTCTGGCTTGCCACCCCGACCTCATACGTTGCCGCGGTGCACGAGACTGAGCTAGCCCGTGGCCGCGCTCATCAGCGCGAGGAACAGCACCGCGACACGCCAAGGCAAGCGCTACATGCTCACAATGGTAGAAGCTACCACAAGATAGCTAGAGACCTACCCTGTGCCTCATGCTACGGCCCATAACACCATTCTAAGCCTTAAAAAACAAGTTCTTTAGAAGCATGGTACCCCTGAGAAAATTAAGTCAGACAATAGAACTCATTTCAAGAACAGCCTCATCAACAACTAGGCTAAAGAACATAGCATTGAGTGGGTGTACCATATCCCCTATCATGCAACAGCTTCAGGGAAAGTAAAAAAATACAATAGACTGCTAAAAACCACCCTAAAAGCACTGGGTGGGGGATCATTCAAAAACTGGGAGCAGCATCTAGCAAAAGCCACCTAGTTAATTAACACCCAAGGTTCCACCAACAGAGCAGGCCCTGCCCAATCTGAGTCCCTACATACAGTAGATAGAGAGAAAGTCCCAGTAATACATATAAGAAGTTTGTTAAGGAAGACAGTTTAGATCAATTCTGCTTCAAGTACAGAAGATCCCATCCGTGAGATTGTCTTTGCTCAGAGGCCAGGCTGCACATAGTAAGTAATGCAGAAAGATAGAACCACACGATGTATACCCCAGGGAGATTTAATTGTTAAGTGAAAACTGTGTATAATTATCGCTGTGTGCTGAATAGTACTGCCACTGTATGTAGCTGTATATTGCATATTGTTTTTTATATAAATGTATGTGTGTGTAGAGCTAGAGTATATATTAGTTTTAGTAAAGTGACAATAGAGAGATAAGGGGTAGAATGTCCTAGGGTAACTTTATGATGCTTGTATCCCCAATCGTCTGTTCTGTTTGTGCTGTATATTGAGTCCTGTGCCTTTAAGACTAGTTCTAAGAGCAAGGAGAAGTGCGGAGTTTGTTTTGAGAAAACTGCCTGACTCCTCCACATTCTTCTGCGGACAGCGTGTTCAGCAGAAGCTTAGAGAGACTGCCGGACAGAGATTTTTTTTTTTTTTTTTGCTTTTAGTTAGTTTCAGCTAGCTAGGGCAGAGAAATTCCCTAGACTGTTTTTTTTCCTTTTTCTTAGAACTGTTTAAACCTGCTCTAGACTGAAAACCCAAGGGAGCACTGGGGGCTGCACCTGCGGCCCACCGGGGCCTGGACCTCGGCATTTTCCAGCAGCGCCGGAGAGACTGGGACTGAGGAGAATCCGAGAGAGAGCCGAGCTACACCCACGGCAAGGACTTTCTCAATTTGCCATCTCACTTCAGAAAGAGAGGTTTTATTGTTTTCATATTATTCATTCTTTATACTTGTATGCACTTCATTTGTTTAATAAAATAGTTTTTTCCACTTTTCTCCAAAGAGGTTTTTTTTTTTTTCCAGACCAGTTAGAGGGAGGAGCCACTTAGGCTTGCTTCCTTAGAGAAATCCTCTACAGGGGTTTTCTCCCAAATTTGTCCCAAACCAAGACAAAAAGTCTGATGGATCATATTGAATAGTATAAGATTTAAGAGCTGTTAATAGGATAACTGAGGATTTATACCCAGTGGTTGCCAACCCCTACACTTTGTTAACTTGTTTAACACCTGAACTAACATGGTTTATTGTTTTAGATTTAAAGGATGCTTTCTTTTGCCTTCCTCTCCATGAAGCCAGCCAGAAAATTTTTGCATTTGAATAAAAAACTCAGCTCACATGAACAGTGCTTCTGCAGGAGTTAAAAAAAATTGCCCACCTTGTTTGGAGAACAACTTGCAAAAGATCTAGAATCCTGGGAAGCTCCATCAGGAGAAGGACAGCTGTTACAGTGTGTGGACGATCTCCTGATAGCTACCAAAACTCAAGAGGCATGCCTGAAGTGGATGGTAAGCCTCCTAAACTTTTTGGGCCTACAGGGGTATTGAGTATCCCAGAAGAAAGCCCAGATGGTGAGGGAAACTGTTATTTATTTGGGCTATGAGGTTAGTACTGGACAAAGAACCTTAGGACAGGATCACAAGGAAGCAATATGCCAGACCCCAAAACCCCAGACAGTAAAAGAACTGAGAACTTTTCTAGGCATGACAACATGGTGCAGACTGTGGATTTATAACTATGGGTTGCTTGTTAAATCTCTGTATGCCTTGATCATGGAAGGGAACAGGGATCTCCAAAAGAAGCAAAGCGAGCCTTCGACCAGCTAAAGAAGGCCTTCATGTCAGCTCCAGCCCTGGAACTTCCAGATGTGAGTAAACCATTCTTTTTGTTTTCACATGAGAAGCAGGGGATTGCCTTGGGAATACTAGCACATAAACCTAGGCCTGTATCGTAGGTGAATAAACATACCACTTTCTAACTTTAATTAGTTAGAAGGTCTTTGTCCGTGATTATATCGGTTTTCAACGACTCAGAATCATACTGCAAATGTCTGTAAGGTGACAGTTCATGCTAATGGCCAGCCTTTGTTGAGCTCTGGAAACGGGAAGCGGAGCGCGAAGGGGAGACGCCCTCAGATACAAGCTTCTCTCCAAGCCCCGATGCCAATGGAGGTCTGCTTGGCCAGCTTACAGCCAGCACCTGTGGCTCAGCAGGTCTTGATGTCTGCACAGCAGCAACAGTCATCTTAGACTCTTGCGGAGTTCACAAAGTTCCCCTGGATGCCTTTGGTCCTGTGGGTGAGGGCATGAGTGCTTTCCTCATGGGGAGATCTAGTGCCACTGCCCAGGGTATCATGGTGCATCTAGGACTCATTGATGCAGATTTCACAGGACAAATTTATGCCATAGTTTCCACACCCATTCCCCCATCACTATCCCCGAAGGGACCAGAATTGCTCAACTTGTGCCTTTTAAGTCTTCTATTCGCAGAGCAGAGACCTGGTTGCGGGCAGACGGCAGCTTTGGATCCACTGGACCGCTGTTCTGACCAAAGACCGTCCTGAGAAGTTGTGTACCCTGTCCATCCCTGGTGCGACACCGCCAGAGATTTGCCTCCGTGGGCTCCTTGACACCAGCGCGGACATCACGATTCTCTCCCTTGCCGCTTGGCCCCTGGAGTG
The DNA here is from genome assembly GCF_015227805.2 of Hirundo rustica. Lineage (NCBI taxonomy): Eukaryota > Metazoa > Chordata > Aves > Passeriformes > Hirundinidae > Hirundo > Hirundo rustica. Next base: position 343,508 of record NW_026690191.1, on the reverse strand, counting down.
GCCCTTGGATCCAGTGCAGATGTCTGTCGCAGGGTTGGCAGGAACAGCGCAATGCTACATGAGCCAGCGGCCTGTGATGATCAAAAACCCAGGACAGATGGCTGTTGTAGTGCATTAATTTGGTTTATATTGTATTTTATTTTTATATTGGGTTTTGTAATGGTTTCTTCTGTATCCCCTGTTCCCTTGAAAAATGTATCACATGGTTTGTCCCTGCCCCTCTGCCTCACCCATCCTCCCACACTGGAATGTAACCCAACTCTGTTCTACTCCCACCTTATCCCTGATTGGGTAGTGGCTTGTCCCTGCCTCTAGGCCCGTCCCCCCGTGGGAAAAAGCCCTGGGACGGCCGGGGGATCCCTCTCTTGCACCAGGACAGGGATGGGGACCAGACTGAGCTCTGGACTCTGCAGGGGCAGGACCCCAGAATAAAGCTGGGATTTCCCGCCCCCCCCCCCCCCCCCCCCCCCCCCCCCCCCCCCCCAGACAAAGAGCAGACTTGAAAATATACTTCCCTCTAGCCACCCCCCGGCTCTCGCTAGCTCAGTTATTCAGGGGTTTTAGGGAAATATATTTCAGAGAGACAGAGATTTCAAAAGAGTGGCTCTCACCCCCAGCTTCCGTCCAAGCTTTATTCTCAATGTGATGTTCCAGGAGGCCGAGGAGAGAGAGAGAGAACCAGGAAGAAACAGGGGTATATCTAGTTTTGGGCCAATGAAAGATATTGGCCCTGAGCCAATAGGGTCAGGAGTAGGTATGATAGGGAAAAAGGGTTGAACTACATAGCACAGGTTTTAGGGGGACTCTGAGGGGAAAAACCATTCCTCAGAGGAACACAACATCTCCCCCTTTTTTGTTTAAGATCATTAGAAGAAGAACATTAGGTTACACGGAATGTGGGTTTTCCCACCAATTACAATTGGTGGAGGAGCCAACCTGCTTTAGGTTTGCCAACTCTATGTAGTTGACTTCTGAGGTAGAAGGTATGAGACTATTGATAGCCTTGAAAATCAAACAGCGTAGTATCCCGAATGCTATTGTTACAAGGAAAAGAATAACAAGAAATAACAAAATTGTTTTAACTATAAAAGTCCACCACCCTGTAAGTCCCCAGCCTTTGCACAGTTCTTTGATCCAGTCCTCAGATTCTTGCTTCACTTGTCCGATCAAGCTGTTCATGCTTCGAAGGGCAGCATGGATGTTTGGAGCCTTCGAGGTCAGGTTTAGTCAACACAGTCCTTCAAATTCCTGGCATTCATGTCCATGAAGTAACAAGAGATAATCTATAGCAGCACGGTTCTGGAGAGTGGCCTGTCTGGTAATTTCCTCATCTTCTAGGAGAGAGCTGATGGCGGTGGATGTTAAATCTGCCTGTTTGACTACCCAGCACTCTAGATGGCCCAATTCACCTAGAGCTTTAGCTGCTGCGACCCACGGAAGGAACACGGACACAGCGACTCTTTCTGACTTGGCCCAATGAAAAATTTCTGAATTACAATTTGGATCTAATTGGTCAGCACTTCTCTTTTGAATTTTGTTTGCCGATTTGTTTTTATGAGTCCATTCACCAATTAAAGTTTGGTTGGGTGTCAATACGGACAACCGCCCTATGGTACATGGCCCTCCTAAAAGCCGAGACGGAATTCCTGCCCATGCCCGATCCCCACAAACCAAGAACAATCCCTTGGCGAGGCTTCTGGGTCTTGAGTGAGATGGGTTTTCTGCCTCTATATGGCTTATCTGATGACACCATCTTTTTGCAGAAAACTCCTCACAATACTGTTTTATATTGTGGTACTCATTAACGTTAGGAGGTTTTGGGTAGATAGAAAAATGTATGCAGAATGATGCAGGGGAGGAACCCAATAACTCTAATTCTTGGGGTTCTTGAGATACCTTGGGCAAACTTGGCAACCACTCCTCTAAGGGGTTCACGGTCATCCCAGATTTCTGCTGATGACCCTTGTATGGTCGGAAGGTGTTAGGCTCTGGAATTTCGTTGGACCTATGTGTGTCTAATCCTGCTGGAAATTCTCCAGCCTGTAATGGAATTCCTACCAGACAGGTGGACATAGGATTCTCTGATGATGCAGTGGACAAACATATGTTTTCCTGCTGAAGTGTCTGTGCCAAGGTCACCCAGACATTTTGATGTGGCTGAGGGATGATCCATGCAGCTGCCAGACTGTTCAGCAACAACAAGATGACAACTTGTATGGGGTTCATCACAGGGTTGAGTGTGAGGTAGGCTTTCTCTAAAAAGAAAAACAAACATTTTTAAAACATGTTAAAAGTTTCTGTTTCTGCCGGAAGGAGTCCACATCTAGGAAGATTCTTTTTCTTCCATCCGGTGGCGTCTTCTTTTGGATGCAACGGCTACTTCCCTCTTGTCCCCTTCTGCTGGAGCTGGATTTTTAGGGACAAAAGGTTTCACCCACTTTTGGGGAATCCACCGAGGGCCTGAGGGAGTGGCCACGTAGGCATAGCCACGACCCCAGGTCACGAGCTCGTAGGGACCTTTGGTTTCCCAAGTTTCTGGATCCTTAATCATGACTGGTGGACGCTGAGACAATTTGAACTGATTGCCACTGTTAAAATGGCGTACCACTGGTGGACTCATGTTTTCAAATGAACAGTTCAGAAAATTGATGGTAAACATGGCTTTGCAGAGTTTCTCATGTGGAGACATCCACACAGTCGTACTACTCTGTCTAGCCAGGACCTGTTTGAGCGTCTGATGTGCTCGCTCAACCACAGCTTGACCTGTGGGGGAGTGAGGGATGCCAGTTTTATGTTCCACTCCCCACTGCTGGACAAACTCCAGGAACCCCTTGGACGTGTACGCTGGGCCGTTATCAGTGCTGATTTCTTTTGGAATCCCCAACACTGAAAAAGCTTGCACTAGGTGTTTCTTGGCATGTTCAGTCTTTTCCCCTGCATGGGCAGAGGCATACACTGCACCTGAATGTGTGTCAATGCTTACATAAACATATTTGAGGTGTCCAAAACTAGGAATGTGCGTGATGTCTGTCTGCCATACCTCACAACTGCCAAGGCCCCGGGGGTTAACTCCCATACCCATCAATGGCATCGCTTGGACCTGGCAGTTGGGACAGGTGGCCACAATGGCTCGAGCCTGGCTCCGTGTTAGCTGGAACTGACGGATCAGGCCTGGCACATTCTGATGGTATTGTTGGTGACTCAGCTTTGCCTGTTGGAAGATATCAGGGAGACGTGCATTTTCAACAGGTGCAGCAAGGGAATCTGCCTGACGATTCCCCTCTGCAACTTCACCTGGCAAATCCGTGTGTGATCTTACATGCATCACATAGAACGGATGTTCTCGATGAGAAATTAAATAAATTAGCTTTGAAAGCAATCTGAAGAGATGCTCATTGTCAATTTCTTTGAGCACAGCCTGCTCCGCTCTGGACACTACCCCCGCCACGTAAGCAGAGTCTGTTACCAAATTAATTGGTTCCGAGAACTTCTCAAAGGCTCTTGCCACTGCAGCTAGTTCAGCCACTTGGGGGGGATCCCTCCACAAACTCCACATCAGCTTCCCAACGCTGAGTCTGAGGATTTCTCCAAGTCATCACCGACTTGTGGGAAGCCCCGGATGCGTCCGTGAACACTGTGAGAGCTTTGAGTGGTCTCCGACTCCTCTTCTCACGAGGAATGAGGTGGAATTCCTCATTGAGCAACTTGTGAGACGGGGCATGGACTGATATTTGTCCCCTGTAGCTGTCCAGAGACAATTGGAGACTGGCATTGCTCTGGAGCAAATGCTCAAACATCTCTTTGGTCAATCTCTTGGGAGAGTTCCTTCCCTCCTTAGAAAGTTTGACCGGAAGGTGAATACATGTAAAGTCACAACCAGCCAGCTCACACAATCTCACCCTTGCCTTCCAAATCAGTTAAGCTATCAATTCTTGTGGCTCAGTGATGGTCTTGGATCTTTGGTGAGAGAGGAAGACCCACTCTATGATCAAGAGTGAATCTCTCTGCCCTTCGATCCATTGAAAAATCAAACCATGCAAATGTGGCAGTTTTCCTAGAACAATGAATTGGAAAGGTATGTTTGGCTCACATCGATGAGCCTGCCTCTCTGATAAGGCCTTCTGTACCTTTTCGATTGCTGTCTTTGCCTCTGGGGTCAGTTCCCTTGGAGAAACCAGCTCCCTCTCCCCCTTCAATAAATTGACGAGAGGGTCTAAATCTTCATTTGTGAGGCCTAGCCAAGGTCTTTCCCAATTCAAAGACCCACACAAGGAGTGGAGATCTGCTAGGGTTTTGGGATTACACTCAATTTCCAATTTCTGCGGAACAATGGTCCTTGCAGCTATTTGTAGACCCAGGTACTTCCAAGGTGGCATCCTTTGAACTTTATCTTCCTGCAATTGAAATCCAGCAGAGGTTAAAACCTTAACCACTAGGTCAAGCGTGTGTTGGAGTATAGAGTTATTTGGGGCACACACAAGTAGATCATCCGTGTAGTGAAGGATGATGGCATCCTTTCTCTTGGCACGTACTGGTGACAGTAGTGAGGCTACGTACTGTTGGCATATGAAAGGACTAGATTTCAGACCTTGGGGAAGCACTTTCCAGTGATATCTCTTCATTGGGGCTTCTCAATTAATGGTAGGAACCAAGAATGCAAACCGTGGGGCATCTTCTGGGTGTAGAGGAATTTGGAAGAAACAATCTTTGATATCTAAAACAGCCAATTGCCAATCTCGAGGGAGCATTGTTGGAGAAGGCATCCCTGGTTGGAGTGGTCCCATGTCCTCTATAATTTTGTTTATTTCTCAGAGGTCATGAAGCAACCTCCATCTGTCCTTTCCCGGTTTCTTTATTACAAAGACTGGGAAATTCCAGGAGCTTGTTGTCTCTTCTAGGTGACCTTGAGCCACCTGCTCCTCCACAAGCTCCTCAAGCGCCTTGAGCTTCTCTTTACTCAATGGCCACTGTGCTACCCATCTTGGGTTATTGTCCAACCACTTTAGTTTGTGGGTAGGGCGCTCCACAGTGGCTATTTCTAAAAATCCTGGGGTGTCTTAGGAATGACCAATTGGACTCCCCACTGTGACATGGTGTCTCTCCCCCATAAGGGAGCCTTATAATCAGCAACGAATGGACGGACATTTGCCAATTTCCCGTCAGGTCCCTCAATTTGCACTATGTTTTTTGAGATTTTTGCCATTGTGATTCCTCCTATGCCCTGAAGTTTGCCTGCCACAGGTTGCAACTCCCAATGTGATGGCCACATGCTCTCAGGTATAACGGTAATGTCTGCGCCGGAGTCGAGCACCCCCTCCACATGGAGGCGGTCCGACCCATGGGCTAAGTTACATGCCAGAGAAGGTTTGTTCTCCCCCACCACCTCTGCCCAGTAGACTTCCGGTGATTTTCCATCTGCTAGGACCTCAGCCGGAACAGGAATGGCCTGGGCAAGGACTTGCCCCTCTGTCAGGTAGAACGGTGGGTGCATGCAGCGTGCCAACAGTGTGAGGCCTGTTATCTTTCCCTTAATGGTCATGGGAGCTACCTCCACCTCCAAGGGTGTGTGTGCTGTGTCCCCAATAACAAAATACTCACTGTTCGGTTCCATGTGGTTAACCTTCATGTCCTGTGAAATGTTTTGCAGGTCCACTGTAATTACTGTCCAATCAGTAGATCTGAAATGAAAACCTTTGGTAGTCACTAGCCTATATCGGCCTCGCGGCTGCCATACCTTGTTAGTTGAACATTTGACATTTTTATTTTTCTGTACCCCCACACCCTGCAACCTGCCCTCCCCCTTTTTTGTTAAGAGAGAGACATTTGTCACGGTATGGCCTTGTAAATTTCTTTCTTGGCGCGTCAAGGAGATAAAATCTGGGCCGCGCTGTGAATTCAGTTTTTTTGATTTTTTGACTTGCGTTTCTGGTTTTCTGGGCAGGCCTTGGCGAAGTGTCCTGGCTTTTTGCAGCGGTGGCAGATGATGTGCTGCAGCTGGTCTGATGACATTGGTTGCCTCCTTGCTCCTGGTGCTGCAGCTGCCACAGGCTTTGGGTGTGTCAGCCCCGTATTCCTTTCAGGTGCACTGAAAAGTTCTGCTCTCGTGGTACAGGCTTCTATCATCTGTGCGAGACTAGGTGATGGGTCAAGGGGAAGGCTAAGAATGATTCTACGACAGGTCTCATTAGCATTCCTCTGAGCCATCTCCTTAATCAATTCTGCCTGTACCACTGGGTCTTGCACTTGTCTTTCCACTTGACTTCTCAGACGGTCAACAAACTGCAAGAAATTCTCTGAAGGAAACTGTTTAATGTTAACATAACTGGTCTTTATCTCAGGTGATGGAATCTGATAAAAAGTCTTTTCTGCAGCATTACAGATCTTATCTAAAACTGACTTGGATAACAACCGAATTTGCTCATTCACACTAGATAAATCACCTTCACCACACAAATGATCATGTGTGATGTCATTGTCATCACTGTCCTGAGCATCAGTAGTTTGCTGAATTTCCTGCAATACTGTTTTCAACGCTTTTTTCCATAATCCTTCCTATAGGTCATACTCTGAGGGAGTTAATAGGCATCTGAATAAATCTTTAATGTCACTGGGTACCATCTCATTTGAATTGAAGGTAGCTTTCATCATGCCCTTAAATATTTCACTGGATCTCCCAAATTGTTTCTGCATTTTACACAGCTCTTTTTTATCTTGGCATGAAAAAGGCAAATACTCTCTACGCACGTGTCTTTTACCTACATATACTACAGGGGCCACAGATGGAATGCCCTGCTGATCGTTATTCTGAGTTGCTAAAAACCCTGCTGCTTCTCTATTGCCCAGGCAGCTCGAGGGTGTTGTCCCACCCCCTCCCTGGGATCCAGCAACAGGCAGTTCCTCCCTCCTCCCCTGGGGTCCAGCAACAGGCAGTTCCTCCCTCCTCCCCTGGGGCCCCAGGCTAGGCTGCCCCTTAGCCCTTGTAACAGGGGGGCCACCCCCCCCGACTCCGCTGCTGCGGGCTGCATTATCTATCTCCCCATCCGCGCTGGGAGTAGTGGTTGTAAGGCACCCTCCCCCCTCCCCCTTCACGCGGCCGCTGGGAGGGAGGGGGAGGCACTGGGGAGAAGGGTGGGGTGGGGGATTGGGTGTGAGATATGGGGTCGGGGCGGGAAGTGCGGGGAAGAAGGGATAGTGGGAAGGAGGAATGCAATGCCGTCCGCCATCAGGGCTGACCGCATGGTGCGAACCCCCGAGGGTCTCATCCACGTGGCTAGAGCTCCGAGAGGAAAAAATTGCATCTTGCTGAGGGAAAACAGGTGGGAGAGGAGGGTATAAGGACTGTTATAAATAAAATCGACCAGATTCGATTTATCGGAAATTTAGAATTTTATTGTGAGACAAAATATCAGTCTCAGAAAGCCACAATTAAAAGGACGGCGTCGAGCCCGGGGTCGGCGCCGGGTGAACAACGATAACACACTCTGCCAGTCTGTTATCCCCCAAGTTCACATCTGGGGTTTGCAGCAGCCTCTTTTTATACACTGGATCACGGAGAGAGGCCTGAGATGATGTAAGTCCTCCATCTGAAGCAGCTTCATTAAGTATGCAAGTTTCAGTTCTAAGTCTGAATGGATCAGTGGAGGAGGACAATGCTGTCGATGGTCGGTTCCAGGTGTGGTGTAGACATGCTGATTTTTGGCCAGAGACCATCTAGATACAGATCTGAAACCATCATCGGGTTCTCCGGGCTATCATCTCTGTGTTCCGTTGCCCTTTGTTTCCTTTCAGCGATTCCTGGCAGTGACAGTCTTCTGTCCTCCTTTCTGGTAATTCCAATCAAGATCTTTCCGTGTGTCACGATCCGCTCGTACAAGCGGGGGTCGTGATGGTTCGTTTACTGATCTCAGAGTGCAAAACACAACACAGAGGGGATTTCAGCATTAAAACAAATGCACCTTTTATTGATTGACCATAGCAAATGCAATAGAGGGATTAAGAGTGAGAGAAAGAGATAGAGAAAGAGATAGAGGAAAGGGGGGATATAGCTACCAAACGTGGAGACGGAGTCCTCGTGGTCCGGTCGATGGGTCCGTCCGTCACGTCGGGGAGAGTCTCTCTCTCAAAATCTCTGGTTAACTCAGGGGTTTTTATTATAGTCCTCAATCACGGGGGGGGAACAGGTAAATCTACTGAAGCCACCAAGGGGGAACAGGTAGTCCATGTCCTTAGCAGTAAGCGAGAGCCATTGTCTTCTTGGTCCAACGATCACGCCTCCAGGCAAACATCTCGCTTCAGTTAAGTCAGTCCCCATCCCTGAATTAGGGTTGCAGGGGTCTCATGTCTCAGTCCTTGAGAGGGGCTTCATATAGGGGTCTCAATCTCAGTCCTTGGAAGGGGACTTTGATCTCTGTCTGTCACGGTGGTTGTGAAGCAGATGAAGGATTTTCCGTGGGGGACCACCAAAGTTACCCCAGAAAGTTCCCTTGGCCAAGAGGTGGGGAAATTCATAGGCTATTGTCATGAAGCAGGGACCGTGAAGCAGATGTAATCTTCAGGTACAGAACTACCATTACACTGCTCAAAGCCCGTGTACCGTGGCATGGTGACACAGGAAAATGCACCCGCAGATGATTGGCAAACATCCACCTCGAGCAGGCCAGAACTGCAGTGGGGTCCTCGGGGTCCTTATGACGATCGTGAGGCAAATGAGGGGAACTTCAGACAGACTCTTACATCACCCCGTGACTCACGATTGTCTTCAAGAGATCTTCTTCAACAGGGTTCTGTAGTGGCGTTGCGAAGTCTTCAGGACTCGTCAACGTTGGTAGTATATCTCGAGAAACAGAGGTAGTATGTAGAGAGGGAGAGGGAGAAAAAGAAGGAAAAGGAAAAGTAGGAAAGGAAAAGGAAACAATAATATCAATTCAGATTATCAAATAAATCACAATTAATCAAAACAATAATAACAATCAGTAGTAATTAAAATAATATTTTTTTTTTTCATAACAAATCACAAAAATCAAAGGTAATTTTCACAAGATTACAAAAGGAAATAATTTCAAAATATACATTCAAATTTTTATAATCGCCTTGTGTCAATAGTCTTGGGGATGTCCATAGGGGAGAGGATATCTGCCAGGTTATGAGCATTAATTATGGACGTCAACCGTGTTAACCGTTTCATCATTCTCCAGTTCATAATGAATAAGATTGCTGAGAAAAGAAAACCAATTAGAACTAAAATCAAAAGGACAATGATAGGATGACACAATTTGTTCAAGGCACTTGTGGCAGTAGGTGACCAGCCAAAAAGAGTATCCCACCACTTGTGCTCAACATCTTTTCTTACCCTTTCTATAACACGATGTATTTCTTTCACATTATGATGAACAGTTATCAGGGTTTTCTGCCCATCTTTCTTGATCTTTTCCAAAATTTCTATTAAGTCCTGGTGAAGCAACAATTGCTTTACCAAAGTAAGGTTCATTCCAATGGGAGTAGGTGATAATTTGTGAATTAATGTATAATTCGATTGCAAAAGGTAATGAGAAGTAACTGGAGCTTTATAAGAGAAATCACATCCTGTAATCTTAGTAAAATTGCAAGCACAGAAATTTGAATGATTTTTAGTGTCTACTACTATGTTTTCTACAAATACCATATCACAAATAGTTCTAAAGCATGCACAACCATTACCTATATATATAAAGACTGTTCCAGGGGCCTCGTTGGGATGAATTTCAAAATGACAGATATTTTGCTCTGTATCCAAACAAATATCTTGAGCTATAACTGCATTACTTTCACAGATAAACCCTTGTTGTTCTCGGACAATACAGGATTCTAAGTTAACAGTTTGCCATTTCTCACCAATTTGACGGGCCCATTCCCTATGCTCGGAAGGATAGAGAATAGCTCCATCATAATTCAATCCTAATGCAATGATAGGGAATATCAAATGTACTGAAGCATTACTTATGGTTAATACAAAAGCGGTAGCCGTGTTTGTGAGGGGGTTGTAAGTAAAATTTACTAAGTTCCACCAGGATTGGAATTCTCTTTCGAAGTCAGTGGCATTGTCCCAAATTATTTTCCGAATTTCAGTAGGAAAAGTGCCTTCTTCACCTTCTCTTATAATAGAGGCAGTAACTGACTGCATCCATAGCTGAGCTTGGATACAACTGAGGGCCAAAGAAACATTGTTTTGTGTAGCATTGAGCGCATCAATTATCAATTTATGATCTTTTACATTTACCTTTTCCCAATTTGGTAGTATGTTTGATAACAACCATTGATGTGTTCCCAAAGCCAATAAGGACGACTGTAGTGGTTGTTGTAATTTAGTCAAATCTCTAGTTGTGGCAGCCAATTTATTCATTAATACTTCTGAATCAATGCTATTTAGAATTCCCAATCCTGTTCCCATAACACCCGTTATGTCTCTAATGGTCCGCCTTTTAAAAGAGTTCCGCTTTCGCAACCAGGTTGTCCATCCTTCAAAGGAAGTCTGCAGGAAGGGTGAACAAGCTGGCTGAATTTCTGAGACGTTATTTTGCATGACTAATTTGACTTGCTTAAGAGACCAGGCTGGATTGAACAGTATTTGTTGTTGTCCGGTTTTCCTAATTATATATGGTCCGATTTCAGAAATTCTTGGGTTAAGTGTAACTGGTGGTTGAGTTGGAGTAGTATGGGTTGTAGTAAATTGGGCTATAGCGTTTATTATAAACTTAAAAGAGAGCCCTTCAGTATTTTTGGCCCAAAGACAAACTACTTCCACTGTTTGTGCTAGTGTGAAATTGTACCAACAGTCTTGTATGTTTGAGTGTGTGCAGACTTCTTCTTGTTTATATGTTTGGTTTGTCCGAACACTGATGGAAGTTGCCTTACTATAGGTGGTTCCATTAATCATTCTACACCCTATACTAATTTTTTCTCCCACTATACCCTGAAGCTGCCATATCTTTTGTTTTTCCCATTCCTGTCTGGTATATACCTGATTTTCATGCATAACCATAGTTGACAGATTTAAGCCTTTTACATTCCCCATGGATCCAGTAAAATGAATGAAAGCTTGGGACCAAAGCCATTCAGAATCATGTTGGAAAAAGGGATCTTCCACCTGTTGGGGGGTGACTATTGTACTCTGTGTGGATTTTCTTATGGGGTTTAACTTAAATCTATAACCTAAACCTTTTAAGCCTGATGGATTTATCGAGTTATTTTGCCAACGACATGTTACATAAGTTGGCTTAACTAAAACAAAACTATACCAGCAATCAGTTGGTTCATGATTACAATCCTTTGTAATTTCCATATTATTGGTGTTGGGGCTTGAAGTGTAATTACCCACATATTCTTGACGGCAGCACAGGGTAAGGGGACTTTGTTTAGTGCAGTTCCACTTTTTAGTAGGGCATAATTCTGCTGTAGGGATATACAGATAGTTTTTTCCATCTGCTTCTAAGAAATTCCCAGCAATTGTAATGGAAGAGGCTTTCTCATGGCGATATCCTTCTACTTTTCTGCATGCTATCATAATTACTTCACCCACTGTTCCAATTAGGGTTTTAATCCATTCCTTCTGGTCCCATCCCCATTCATTCAGACGGTATGCCTCAGAGCCATGCTGTACCACAGTTGCTAGGTTCGGATGGTGACCTTTGGGATAAGATCCTAAAAGATTAGTATGCTCGACGATAGCTTCAGACCACGGCCATTCTGAAGAATCCTGGCCGTGGTATTGTGGTAGTATGCAGAAAAATATCGCCAGTTTTATCATGGTTCAGATTATCCTCATGTCCCTCGGGGTTCTTCTGTAAAAAGTAAACAACAGGAAAAAAAAAATTCTGCCACTAGGAGGCAGAGACAATGGTTAGAATGATGGAATTATCCAGCGTGTATTTATTCGATGCTCTTTCCCTAGGGCATCGGAGGCTACCCATGCAAAATTATTTAGAGGGGTTTTTAGTGTTAGGGGTACTTCCCCTACAGTAGGGAGATCCACCAGAACAGGTTGTCCAGGGTAATGTACAGGATTCTTAGGATTTTCAGGTCCCCGTGGCGAGGGGATTATGCTTGGAGCTGTAGGGCAAAAGGCAGTAATTTTGGGGCAGCCATTTGTTCCCCATCTGCTATTCACTCCTTTAACTGCCTCCCACAGCCGAACATCCCAATTTCCCTCCTGTGGTTTCAAAAGTCGTTTCAGGAGGCCATTTGTTCTTTCTACGATCCCATTAGCTTGAGGGTAGTAAGGGGTGTGAAAAACCCATTTAATTCCTTCATTTTTTGCCCAATCCTGTACTACTTTAGCTGTGAAGTGGGATCCGTTATCAGATTGAATTTCCTGAGGTTTTGGGAAAGTTCCAAACCATTCCTGCAATGCTTTAACAGTATTGTCTCCTGTAGCTCTTTGAAAAGCATTGGCCTGGACTAACCCAGATGTAATCTCCACTCCTACCAATACAAAATGTTTACCTCCTGACTTCTTGAAGGGGCTGATATAATCTACCTGCCACGCATCCCATAAGCCTTTGCCTTCTCTTAAATGCAGAGGGTCATCTTCCAAAGGGTGTCTTTCAAGCCTTTTACGACATTGTTCGCAGGCAGATATACATGCCTTACACATTTCCCTAGTGACAGGCCAACCCCGAGCATGAGCTTCTTTGTACAGATCTTTTGCACCTGTGTGCTGTCTTTTTACATGCAGCCATTCTAATAATTGATCCCAGTCCTCTATGATTTGTTCCTTCTTTAGAGGACTGAGTTTTGCTAACTCATCAGCTTTATTATTCCATTCTCCTGCCGGATTCCCATCTGTTTGGTGAGAAGCTACCCATCCAATGGCAAAATTTCCGTGGCTTGCAATATCAAAAATTTCCTGCCATTTTTCCTTCTGCCAGACTGGAATTCTATTAACTTCCCAACCATTTTGTTGCCAAAACGGAAGCCACTCAGTACATCCTTTATACACGGCATAGGAGTCAGTGTAAATGCAGACAAGAGAGGTATTTTGTACCTCATGCTGGAAAACACTCCAAACAGCTATCAGTTCTCCAACCTGAGCACTGCCTTCTCCTTCAGTAATAATCCGTTCACCAGAGGAAATGTGGAGGGCTGCTGCCCTGTATCTCCACACCTTTCCCTCCCGCCTGGCAGAGGCATCAGTGAACCAAGAATTTGTTGATTGTTCAGGGGAGAAAGGAGGGGCTACTTTAATCACAGAGGCAGGTTTTTCTTGGGTGTTATCCAAGCTCTCAGTTTCTTGGATTGCTAAGTTTTTTACCGCTCCTTCTGTTACTGAGAAAGTGTTACAGTAGTATTCAATCTGAGCATACCATTTTCTAACTGAGGCCCTCTGGGCAACTCCCTCAGGTGGAGGGGTGCCAGTCGTGATGGCTTTGATTACTTTAAAAGGACCTCTCAAAACAATCGGTTGTTGTCGAGTAATTTTTTCCACTTCTATGAGAGCTAAGCTAACCACAAACAGCCCCTTTTCCCAGAGGGTGTATCTTTTCTCAGCATCTTTGAAACCACGGGAATAAAAACCAACAGGTCTTGTAGGACCTTCAGGACCCCGTTGCCATATGTGTATGGATAGCCCTGAGGAGGCAAATCCCCATTCTACCTGGAAAGGATCTGTAGGATGGATAGGGCCTAATGCCTGATGAGCTGTTGCTTCAAAAATCAGCAACTGTAGTGCTTCTTCCTGTGCAGGAGTCCAATCCCATTTAACCCCTTTCCTCAGCAAGTCATAAAGGGGCCTAGCAATTATTGAGAAATCTGGAATATGTTTTCTCCAGAACACTAATAGTCCTAGAGCTTGCTGAAGATCTTTCCTGGATTCAGGCATTTTAATCTGATCTAAAGAGGTGAGGGTATCTGGTGGAATACATGTCATACCTCCTTTCCACCAAATTCCCAAAAACTTCACTTCCTGGGAAGGTTTTTGAATTTTTTCAGAGGGAATCTGTAAATTCAGACTTTCTAAATGAGCGATTATTTCCTGTTGGGTATCCCCCACTACTCCTATTTCATCCCCTCCCACCAGAATATCATCGATGTATTGATAAACATCCACATTATCAGGTTTGGGTATTTTCTCTAATTCTTTGGCTAAAGCATGGTGAGCCAGGGTGGGGAAATGTTTGTACCCTTGGGGAAGTCTAGTGAAAGTGTATTGCTGTCCTTCCCATGTGAAGGCAAAACGGTCCATGTCTTCTGGTTGTATAGGTATCATAAAAAACATGTCTTTGACATCTATAGTTGCCATGATTGAGTGAGCCTTTTCCTGAATTGATGTTATTAAATCAGCTAAATTTGGAACTGCTGCTGTGAGAGGGTCTGTGTTGGCATTAAGCCTGCGGAAGTCTACTGTTAGTCTCCATTTTCCATTAGGTTTTCGAACAGGCCACACTGGAGAGTTAAAAGGAGAGTGAGTATTAACAATTATTCCTTGGTCTCGCAAGTCCTGTATAACTGTTTTAATGCCTTCTTTGGCGCCAGAAGGAAGAGGGTATTGTTTCACGTTAGTAGTTTTACTATAAGGTAGTGCAGGTGCTGTTTGAAGTAATCTAATGTTAATTGGCGGTGTACCAAAGGACCACAAAAATCCCTCAGAATCTTCCCACTGTCTTCCTGCAAGAACATCCATTCCTAATAAGTTGTTTGGAATATCTCCAATTACCATTTTGACGACCAACTGATCCTCTTCTCCAGGAAGCATAAGTTTTACTAAAGCCATATTCATAGTTTCTGTAGTTCCTAGGGCATTAAGAATGTAACACTGTCCTTTTGTTGGAACAACTCCACACTTCTGGGCGTCCCTTTTTGTTAGTGCAGAGATTTGAGCCCCGGTGTCAACCAAAAAGGTTACAAATACACGTTTGGGGCCCGTAATAGCTGTGATCAATATATCGCCTGATTTATTTCTAGTGAGCATTCTCAAATACATCCATACTCCGTTTCTTCGCCCACTGTTAAGAAACGGAGAATTTAGTTTCCCTGGGGTGTTGTTTGTTTTGATCTGCAACCTGAATTACCAGGGAGAGGCTGGGAGAGGGTTAGTTTTGGTTTACTGTCTAGATCTCGGGAAGGGAGGGGTGCACTGGGCTGAGTTGATAAATTTGGCTTTCGAGAGTGCCAATTAGTTATTATTTTTTGTAATTTTTCAAGGGGTAAACCATCCATCACCTCCCTGGGGACCCCCCTTTTAATGCCTAACAGCCACCAACGGTGGCGGTTAGAGATCTGTTTTCCCTTCTCTGAATCCTCACTATGAGGGGTCCCAATAAAACGAACACCTTTTATTTTTTCTGATTTCTCCTCCTGGGTTTTCACAGGCCCATATTGTCTATTGTAATTAATTAAATCTACAGCAACATCCCCCCATGTCCAAACTTTGCAGCTACTGGCAGGTGAGCTAGATTGTGAAGCTGGGGGCTGAGAGGGGGTCGAATATGGTGTAAACCCAGGATTGGTAGATTCAGTTTCGTTGCAAGGGCTTCCAAGGACTCTTTCCAGCCTTTCCACAGGACCTAATGCCATTATGGTCTTTTGTAAAGTAATTGCTGTAGGTTTAAGTGATTCTGGAAGCCCCCGAATTAAAGGGGTCATGAGTTCTGGTTTCACTGGTAATTGCATCGGGGATTCAAAACCAGGAATCAATTTCTTTTCATGGATCATTTGCAGACAGGCGGCCTTTTGAACGCTTTCTAGGAGTTGGTCAGGGGTAGTAGCTATGGCTAAGGGGTCTCCCCTTTCCAGAGGATTTATTCCCCCGGCCCAAAAAGCCGCGCGCTGTGTTAGGGACCAAGCGTCACGCTTATCACCTGTTGTTAAGAAAACTCCATGTCCCCAGTATCCATTAGCCTCGTGTTCAGTTAATTTAATTTGATCTCCACCAGTGAGGGACACTCGGAAGACATACTCTGTCTCTGATTCTTGTGGGAGGCGGCTGTATTCCTTTTTTAGCTTAGCCAATTCAGTAGCACTGTATGGTATATGTTTGGTTGTGATATGTGGTTCAAAATCTTCATCATTTATATAATTATATTCTGTTTTAACCAAGGGTCTCAAGTGAGGACAGCAGATTTCCCCGCAGTTTTTAACTGCTTCAAGTTCCTTATGGGGATAAATTTGTTTAATGTGAGGAGTTTCCTTCTCCTCTGTTTCCATAGAGGAATCAACATTATAGGAGTTTTTAACACGTTCCTCTCTAAGGGCGGCTCTCAGTGCATAGATCTCATTCCTTTCTTCATTTAATTGTTTTTGCAAAATTTCAACTAGATTTTGAAGGGAGTCTATTATAGCTTTTTCCTCACTTCTTCGCTTAAAGCGACTTTCTACAGCTGCTGAAAGACAAGCTCCCAAAACTGAGCAGAGGATAGTTTTGTTTTTGCCCAGTTTAAATTTTGTTTCATGTTGTAAAGAACATACTCTATCAATAATATTTTCCAAATTAAACCAATTACATTGTGCCCACTCTTCTCCTCCTGGAGAAGGCTTGGCATTGTGTTTAGCAAGTAATGCATAAATGCAGCTTTGTCTTTTGTACTAAGATTTTCAGTCATTTTGTGAAGGGATCAAAACCACAACAGGGAGGAAATACTTAGTTACACACACACACAGCTCGGCTGTGTCTCCCTTCGCTTCCCTGAGTGGGTGAAGAGACAAAATCTGCCTGGGAGGCCCTGCTTAGTTTCTTCAGGTTGTCCCTTCCTTCCCAGACAGTCCAGAGACACACAAACACAAAAACAGTTTCCCCTTTTTGCACTAAGAGATCTTTTGTGAAATTCTGAAGACAGAACCCTCAATTGAGTATGGGGGTGCTTATCACCTAGGCGTGTGCAGTTTGCGGGAAATTCGAGTCGCCCCCCTTGCTTTCTAGCTCTGTTCAACCCTTTCGGGAATGACAGGCTAGGTGCGGCTGGAGCGAAACGTCCTTCCCCTATTACAGACTACACACGACCCTGCAAACCCCTCCGTCTATCAGAATCCTGTCCGTGACGCCAATTTAATGTCACGATCCGCTCGTACAAGCGGGGGTCGTGATGGTTCGTTTACTGATCTCAGAGTGCAAAACACAACACAGAGGGGATTTCAGCATTAAAACAAATGCACCTTTTATTGATTGACCATAGCAAATGCAATAGAGGGATTAAGAGTGAGAGAAAGAGATAGAGAAAGAGATAGAGGAAAGGGGGGATATAGCTACCAAACGTGGAGACGGAGTCCTCGTGGTCCGGTCGATGGGTCCGTCCGTCACGTCGGGGAGAGTCTCTCTCTCAAAATCTCTGGTTAACTCAGGGGTTTTTATTATAGTCCTCAATCACGGGGGGGGAACAGGTAAATCTACTGAAGCCACCAAGGGGGAACAGGTAGTCCATGTCCTTAGCAGTAAGCGAGAGCCATTGTCTTTGTGATAAACATTAACTATTTTTTGTTCACTGGAGATCAAATAACTCAAGATAACAGGAAGTTACTATGTTACTATCTAAGCTTATAGGCAAACATACCTTCGCCCATTTCTGTTTTCTCTCTCTACTTGCTTAATCAGCTTTAAGTTTCAGGAATTCCAGCTTACAACTACAGCCTTCATCTCTGCGACCACTGAAGGACAGAAAGAGACCCTCCTAGCAACACGTCACACATACATCATCGGAGGAAAGAAGCAAGATAAAAGCAAGACTGAAAAACCTGCCAATTCACGGCAGTTGGTGGAGCGAGACTCCCCTGCCGTCCAGCGCTGTATTTGCCTTTGCTTTGCCTGCTGTAATGTAATAAATTCCTATTGGAACTTTTCTTCGTGTTCATAGTCTATTACAATTTGGTGCTGTGACTCGGATCCACCTGCAAGATAGGACTTTTGGTTCTGCCTGGGGGGCGCCCCGCCGATCAGTCGGCGGCCCTGGTAGACCCGATTCCTGTCTCGGTTGGACCGACGAACCTAAATTCAAAGCATTAGGCAAAGGAAGCCGGCAGACCCTATAAACTTTGTGCACAAAGGTCCGGACGAAGACGCAAGACGCGTGAGTATCTGTGTGGAAGATTCCGTTCGGTCTGGGTCGGGTATCCTGGAGTGCTGCGAGTGTGTGTGTGAGTGAGAGGAGAACCGGCAGCTCGGATTTTCCAAGTGATTGTGGACCCTCAGTAGTGCGGTTCTCATTGCCCGAGAGGGCGTGAGCCACGAACAAGGGGAAGCGAGTGATTTCCGCACCACGCTTGTGTGAGGGCACTCCAGAAGATGGGACAGGGGAAGAGCAGGCCCTCTACTCCCATAAAACAGATAGCCCACTGGAGTTCATATTAGACAACTGGAAACATTACCCTAACACAGGGGGTAAAGATAAAGCTAAAATGATCCATTATTGTGTAGTAGTATGGGGTGGAAAGGAGATTTCCTGGAATATTTTTTAGCCTATTTTTAGATCATCAGAAGATTGGGTGAGGCAAAAACTCAACTTGTGAGTAAACACTAAAATTCCTTTTAGACAAGAAGAAAGTGAATATGCTAATGTATGAGTTACAAGACCTGGGGGTGAAGTGCTCCTGTTTCCCCTCAAAGAGGGAGGACGAAAGAAAGACAGGAGTAAAGAAGAAGAAGCCTTACTAATCCCACCTCCTTACATACCCCCTCAGAACCCCCAGATTCCGGATGCACCTCCAATGGAGACTCATGAAGCAGGGAGTAATCCCGAGCCCCCCGAGGAAGTGCAGGGACCCATAACCCGAGGTCGGGCTAGACAGCATAACCTATATCCCCTAAGAGAAATGCCTGTTGGGGGGGGGCAGGGACCTCACCCAGTGATAGGGTTTGTTTCAGTACCTTTGAGTTCTGGGGATGTTCGGGAATTTAAGAGGGAGATGGGGAGCCTCCTGGAAGATCCTTTGGGGGTAGCCGAGAGACTAGACCAATTTTTGGGACCCAGTATTTATACTTGGGGCGAGTTGCAAGCCATATTAAATATTCTCTTCACGGCCGAGGAAAGAAATATGATTAGACGAGTGGGGATGCGGATATGGGATTCACAACATGCACAAGGACCTTTAGCAGACACCAAGTGGCCTTTGCAAGATCCCAATTAGAATCATCAGCAGCAGGATCACAGAATCAATATGCAGGATCTGAGGGGGATAATAGTACAGGGGATCCGGGAAGCGGTGCCTAGGGGGCAGAACATCAACAAAACATTTAATGAGAGACAGAAAAAGGAGGAGACACCTACGGATTAGCTAGAACGCTTGAGAAAAAACCTGCAGATGTACTCGGGCTTAGATCCTGAGACACCGTTAGAGCAAGCACTACTAAAAACACAATTTGTGGCTAAATCGTGGGAAGATATCAGAAAGAAGTTAGAAAAATTAGATAATTAGCAAGATAGAGACCTAGATGAGCTATTGAAGGAAGCACAGAAAGTATGTGTGAGAAGAGATGAAGAGAGTCACAAGAGACAAGTAAGAATGATAGTAGCAGCAGTAAGAGAGACTAGGAGAATTGATGCCCCTCCCAAAACAAGTCAAGTGGCCCAGAGAAATGGGGGAGGGGTTCTCCGGGTAGAGAAAAAGGATGGAGGCGTATGTTTCTACTGTGGGAATGAAGGACATTTTCGGAGAAACTGCAGGAAGCGGCTGAGGGATGAGAGAGTCTTCAAAGAGGACTGAAGGAGTCAGGGGCTTCATTTGCTGGAGACACGGAAACATCAGGAGCCCTTGATAAAATTAAAAATAGGTCCTCAGCAGCAGGAATTTGAGTTTTTAGTAGATACTGGAGCTGAGCGATCGACAGTCCAGGTACTACCGGAGGGATGTAAGATATCAAAGGAAACTGCTCAAGTGGTAGGGGCGAAGGGGAAGCCCTTTAAAGTCCCTGTTATTAAGAATGTACTGGTAGAATCAAGGTCCAAAATGGGAATAGGGAACCTTCTACTAGTACCAGAAGCAGATTATAATTTGTTAGGGAGAGACTTAATTATAGAAATGGGTATTAATATAGAAGTAGTAAATGAGGAAATCAAAATAAAACTCTGTCCCTTGAGGGTAGAGGATGAGAAAAAAAAATTAACTCAGAAGTATGGTACACTCCTGATAGTGTAGGAAGGTTGAATATACCCCCCTTCTCGGTAATCATTAAAGATCCAGAGACACCGATAAAGGTTAAACAGTACCCCATCTCCCCCGAGGGGGGTAGGTTGTTTGTAGATGGCTCATCACGAGTAATTAATGGAAAAAAAGGTCTCTGGCTATGCAATAGTTGGGGGAGAAAGACTTGCAGTTATCAAATCAGGCCCTCTAAGTGGATCTTAGTCAGCACAGGCCTGTGAACTTTATGCTGTACTGCGGGCATTGCAGTTGTTGAAGGATAAATCAAGTACCATCTATACTGACTCAAAATATGCCTATGGGATTATACACACTTTTGAGAAAATATGGGAAGAACGGGGGTTGATAAACTCCCAGGGAAAAAAACCTGGTTCACCAGGATCTAATCAGGAAACTGCTGAAGGCCTTGAGGGGACCTAGGGAAATTGCTGTTGTTCACCTGAAAGGGCATCAAAAGGGATTAGATTTTAAAAGCAAGGGAAATAATGCAGCAGATCAAAAAGCAAGAAGGGCTGCTTTGCAGACGTCATAATCTACTCCCCAGAAAGATCCGAAGGCTAAAAGAAAAGAGCGTGAGACTAGCAGAAAGAATTTGCAAAAGATATATAGTTTTACTATGCAAGAGGAAGAAAAGATGAAAGGAATGGGGTTGAGAGAAGACCCAGAAGGAGAATGGCGACTTCCAGAGAATAATAGAACTGTACTGCCTAAATCCATAGCTATGGATATTATGAGGAGACTACATAGCAAAACACATTGGGGGGCACAAGCATTTGTAGATCAATTCGCCACCAAACATATGTGTATTGGGGCAGATAACTTGGCAAAGCAGGTAGTGAGGGGGTGCGTTACCTGCCTAAAAGTAAATAAGGCCAATTTAAGAAAAACCTTAATGGGGGGGGACGACCTACAGCATACCAGCCATTTGCTAACATCCAACTAGACTTTACTGAGTTACCAAAGACTGGGAAGTATAAATATCTATTAGTAATAGTGGATCACTTAACCCATTATGTAGAAGCATTCCCTACGGCAAGGGCAACGGCACAAACAGTGATCAAGACCCTATTAGAGCAGATTATTCCCAGATATGGGGTCACAGAAACCATTGACTCAGACAGAGGCCCCCACTTTACATCCAAAATAAACCATGGCAATAATGGGAATACAATAGGATTATCACACCCCCTAGCACCCCCAAAGTTCGGGAAGAGTAGAAAGAATGAATGGAGAAATTAAAAAACAATTGACCAAACTCGTGATTAAGACCAAACTGTCATAGGTAAAATGCCTACCATTAGCATTGCTAATATCCGGACACAACCTAGATTGGATATAGGAATATCTCCATTTGAAATGTTGTATGGAATGCCCTACAATATAGAGGAACCGCAAGATCATCCAAAGTTAAGGGATCAAAATATGAATGTATACATTACAAGCCTAATAAAATATAGGGAAAATCTATAGAATAAGAGAAGGTTAGCTCAGAAACCCCCACTAAATTTGAAACTGCACCAGGTGCAACCAGGAGATTAAGTAGTAATAAAGTCCTAGAAAGAAGCAACCTTGGCCCCACAATGGGAAGGCCCTTACCTTGTATTGCTTACTACAGATAGTGCAGTCAGAACAGCAGAGAAGGGAGAGACCCATGCTAGCAGAATTAAAGGGCCAGTGAGCAAACTGACTCCTGAGTAGCAGGTAACAAGCAATCCTGGAGACCTGAAGTTACGGATCCAGAGGAGAGATCATCAATGAATAGACACCGTGTAGAATATGCACCAAAACCACACTACACGGAGGAAAGATTAATTTGTAACTCTGATGTTAAGATAAAGTGTAGAGACCCAGAGTGCAATTGTTATCCTTTTGTTTGTTATATTTGTAAAATCTGCAGGGACAGGTGGTGGAGTCATTGTAGGCGAGAACCCACCCCTAGAGGAATTTGCAGCCCCTGTTGGGTACTGCAGCAGAACATAACTAATTGGATTCTAGAATATAAAGTTAAATATGAGAGATTAGTAGAAAAATCAAAAGAGTAGTGGAAGATTTTTGCATTAGAGATTAAACCAAAATATTATTGTTATCACCCTAATGAACCCATCCCGTTCATAGCTGAAATTGTTAACTGCACCTGCCGCACACGCCTAAAGAGAATCCGGTGTAATACATTCCCGGTTAAGTATCGGAACTGGGATTCCTATGTCAAGAGGCAACAGAGTCGCCCCCGGGGACCTCCTGAAGAATATCCCTGCTGCCGAGAAGATGGTACCCCCCGTGGCTTGAAGCAACCGAGTCGACGGGAAAGGCAGAGGGGTAAAAAGCTGTGGAGGAAAAAAACCCCAGGGGTGGGACAACAAAACAATATTTGAAGAATTGCCTCAGGAATAGAAATTAGAGCAAAGACCCTGGGCAGAGAGACAGGTTGCAGTCTATGAAATGGAACAATCCTCAGATATACTCCCATTCCTATGCCCCCAATGATGCTCACCACGTGACCCAGCCGATTACTTTTCTTTTGCTGATGTTATACTTAAGAGGGATTAATGCCTTAGACAATCTACCACACCAACCCTTTAAATGGTCACTATGGCGATAAGATGACAATGAGATTTTGCAAACTGTAACTACTGTAGGAGCACCCAGATTCAGAGTAAAATTGTGTGATCTGACCAACATAAATCATTGTAGAAAAATACTGAACCTAACGGGATTTTACATGTACCCAAGCTCAAATCACAGTAAAGGATATTGTAATTATCCTGGGGAATATTTTTGTGGATATTGGGGCTGTAAAACAATCGCCTCTGACTGGACACTCAGGGGAGGGCATGATAAATATTTGCAAGCAGACTTTAGACTATAGTGAAAAGCCAGCTGGAAGCGGCACATCTTATACTTCTTAAGACTAAGTATGATCAGATACCTAAAGAAAAAAATTTAAAAACTTTAGAGTTAGCTAGACAAGAACTGCAAAGATACAGTGAACAAAAATAAGTAAAAACAAGAGAAATAGGAGAATTGTGATAAACATTAACTATTTTTTGTTCACTGGAGATCAAATAACTCAAGATAACAGGAAGTTACTATGTTACTATCTAAGCTTATAGGCAAACATACCTTCGCCCATTTCTGTTTTCTCTCTCTACTTGCTTAATCAGCTTTAAGTTTCAGGAATTCCAGCTTACAACTACAGCCTTCATCTCTGCGACCACTGAAGGACAGAAAGAGACCCTCCTAGCAACACGTCACACATACATCATCGGAGGAAAGAAGCAAGATAAAAGCAAGACTGAAAAACCTGCCAATTCACGGCAGTTGGTGGAGCGAGACTCCCCTGCCGTCCAGCGCTGTATTTGCCTTTGCTTTGCCTGCTGTAATGTAATAAATTCCTATTGGAACTTTTCTTCGTGTTCATAGTCTATTACAGTCTTCTTGGTCCAACGATCACGCCTCCAGGCAAACATCTCGCTTCAGTTAAGTCAGTCCCCATCCCTGAATTAGGGTTGCAGGGGTCTCATGTCTCAGTCCTTGAGAGGGGCTTCATATAGGGGTCTCAATCTCAGTCCTTGGAAGGGGACTTTGATCTCTGTCTGTCACGGTGGTTGTGAAGCAGATGAAGGATTTTCCGTGGGGGACCACCAAAGTTACCCCAGAAAGTTCCCTTGGCCAAGAGGTGGGGAAATTCATAGGCTATTGTCATGAAGCAGGGACCGTGAAGCAGATGTAATCTTCAGGTACAGAACTACCATTACACTGCTCAAAGCCCGTGTACCGTGGCATGGTGACACAGGAAAATGCACCCGCAGATGATTGGCAAACATCCACCTCGAGCAGGCCAGAACTGCAGTGGGGTCCTCGGGGTCCTTATGACGATCGTGAGGCAAATGAGGGGAACTTCAGACAGACTCTTACACCGTGTCCCTCCCAAACCTTTTCAGGCTAGGGATATTTTGTATTCTGTTGAATCCCCTTCTTCCCAAGTTAACCCACAAAATGCTAAAACAAAACCTAACTTCTAACATGCTACTTTATACAGGACTTATAATCATACATTCAGTATCACAATTTATATTCTATTAACATGAAGTAACTTCAGAGCAGATGTTACATTCCTTTTTAACACTTTGTAGCCAAAGCATGTTTGTGTCTCTCTCCTGGTAGCTAATGCATGTTTGTGTCTCCCTCCTGGTAATTCTTAATCATGTTATGTCTCGTGCCTCCCCCTCTCTTGTCTTTTCAAGCGAGAGAAATTCCTGCACTTTTACTGAGCTGCTTTCCTCTAAGTTAACTCATAGTTTATTGGATTAAGATAAAACTTACATTTATTTAGATGATTTTAAATTTTATCTATCAACACGAATTAACTTTAGGACATATATCACAAGGACCATGGGTAGGTTTGAGGAGCATAATCCAATATGCAATCAGGGAATCCCTGCTTCTCGGGACCAGGGTATTGCTGAGAGGTTTTGCGTGGCTGTCTGCTGTTTTCTGCTTCTAACAGCTTCTTGCGTACTTGTAAGAATATTGGAATAAATGAAGAAATTTTGTTTTCCCCATTTTCAACTTTTAAAGTTATTAATTTTCCCACATCATCCCAAAATGAAACAGAATTTATATCTTGTAGAGTACTGTCTGGAATCTCAGCTGACAGCCAGGAAATAAATTTGATTAAGAGCTTATCAGGAAATTTTAGATCTGTTGAAATGTTTCTAAGTTGTTTAAAAGCACTCTTTTGATTTCTCGATAAACGTATGCCCATGTTTCTGATGTTTTAAAAGCAAACTGTTCGAAAAATCTTAACCCCTGACGTGAAAAACCAAAGACGCCGCTGCGTCCCACTCGCTCCCGAGGTATCAGGGGCAAGGCGGGCTGCCCGCGGCTCGGGGCGGCCGTCTCTGGCCGCTTTTCCCGACTGCGGGGACACGGGCAGGGGGGTGTCCCGGTGCCGGCTGTGATAAACATTAACTATTTTTTGTTCACTGGAGATCAAATAACTCAAGATAACAGGAAGTTACTATGTTACTATCTAAGCTTATAGGCAAACAGACCCTTGCCCAATTTCTTTTCTCTCTCTCTACTTGCTTAATCAGCTTTAAGTTTCAGGAATTCCAGCTTAGTTACCATATAAGGAAGAGGACAACTACAGCCTTCATCTCTGCGACCACCGAAGGACAGAAAGAGACCCTCCCAGCAACACGTCACACATACATCATCGGAGGAAAGAAGCAAGATAAAAGCAAGACTGAAAAACCTGCCAATTCACGGCAGTTGGTGGAGCGAGACTCCCCCTGCCGTCCAGCGCTGTATTTGCCTTTGCTTTGCCTGCTGCAATGTAATAAATTCCTATTGGAACTTTTCTTCGTGTTCATAGTCTATTACACCGGCTTCTGTCCCGGGGCCCTCCCGTAGCTAGCCCACCCCAAAAACGCGTGGTTCTCCCCAGTACACAGAACTCAGCCGTTCCGCAGAGAAAAAAATCTCAAACCGCGTTACGCAACACACTCCGGCGCAGGGTCCTAAAGCCCTCTCACTATTAAACTATAGGGATCTTCTAGCGAACCCCGCAGCACGTGTTGCAACGTCAGGGTTTTCTGTCTAAGGTCGATTCACTTTTGTAGTAAAAGCGAACTCCTGACCTTGTCCTGCCACCCCGAGCTGCTCGAAAACAGCCGATAGGGGCCAGGTAGTTGTACCTCCCAAAGAGATTATTAACCCCTTAAATAGGGAGTCCCTCTTCATGCGTGGGCTTATTAATATTTCATAACAAACCGACGTTGGGGGCCAACTGAAAATATACTTCCCTCTAGCCACCCCCCGGCTCTCGCTAGCTCAGTTATTCAGGGGTTTTAGGGAAATATATTTCAGAGAGACAGAATAGAGATTTCAAAAGAGTGGCTCTCACCCCCAGCTTCCGTCCAAGCTTTATTCTCAATGTGATGTTCCAGGAGGCTGAGGAGAGAGAGAGAGAACCAGGAAGAAACAGGGGTATATCTAGTTTTGGGCCAAGGAAAGATATTGGCCCTGAGCCAATAGGGTCAGGAGTAGGTATGATAGGGAAAAAGGGTTGAACTACATAGCACAGGTTTTAGGGGGACTCTGAGGGGAAAAACCATTCCTCAGAGGAACACAACACAGACTCTTTCCTTTTGCCATCTACGGACGCCTGTTCTCTCTAAAAGAAAAGGTTCCAGCTGCCCCTGGGATCTTTGAGACCCTAGAAGGAAAATTCCTTCTGAAGTGGTTTCTCTCTCAAGCTAGCCGAGGCTAAAACAGAGCACAGGCTCCAAGGGAGAGAGAGAGCTGCTTCAGACGGCCATGGTTTGGCCTCATGTCACAACTGAAATTCGTACCTATCTCTGGGGGAGGGGTGTTCTGGCCGCGTGGGGGGTACGCATCAGGACGGGTTTTTGATGGGGGCCATTGCGATGAAGGGTGCAGAGTGTCCTATGCCTCCTATACAGTGTCTGGTGCACAAACCTGTCTGGGAGAACCAGTAGCCCCTCCCTCAAGACAAATTCGGCGCCCTTCATGACTTGGTTCAGTAGCAGTTGGACCAGGGGCATCTGGAGCCTTCTACCAGTCCCTGGAACACTCCTGTCCTCTGCATCAAGAAGTCTGGGAAATGAAGGTTGTTACAAGACGTTCTGGAAGGTCTATACCATGATGGAAAGCATGGGGACGTTGCAGGCTGGTATGCCGTCGCCCACCATGCTTCCCCCAGATTGGCCGGTCCTTATCGTGAATCTGAAGGATTGTTTCTTTACAATTCCTTTGCATCCTGATGACAGACCAAAATTTGCCTTCTCGGTGCCAGCTATCAGCAATGCTGAGCCCGCACAGCGATGTTGAGAGCTTATCAGAGCAGTGGCTCGCAGAAAAGGGACATGACATGATTAAACTAGTAAGAATTTAGGCCTCAAGGATATGCTATCCTTGAAGGAAGGCTTATGTGAAAAATAGGATGTAAGCCGGATGTGAAACCAGTCAAGTATGGGGAAACTAAAGATAAGATGTACTGACTTTAACTGTTTTGCAATTATTGAGGTCGATGCTAAGTAATGCTTGCGTTAATTAGTTATGTCCAATGATGAGCTTGGCTTTGGCAATATGTATGAGCTAATTATGAAAAGTATAAAAATGTAATGCAACCTTAATAAAGTGAGATCTGCTGACCATGACAGCATGAGGCATTTCTCCCGCGGCTCCGGTAACCCAACACCCGACACAGCGATATCAATGGAGGGTTCTTCCCCAGGATTGTCACAACTCCCCAGCTATATGCCAATGGTATGTGGCCAGAGCCTTGTCTGGAGTTTGCAAGCAGTTTCCCGATGCTCATTTTTATCACTATATGGATGACATATTGGTGGCTGCGTTCAGCCAGGATGAGTTGCTGAGGATACAGCCTCAGTTGCTTAATGTTTTGCATTCTCATGGGCTGCAGGTGGCTTCAGAAAAGGTTCAGCTACAACCTCCTTGGAAATATTTGGGAGTCAAAATTTTGGAACGAACGGTCCAACACCAAGAGGTACAATTTGTACATTTGGTGAAGACACTGAATGATGCCCAGAAATTGGTGGGTGTCATCAATTGGTTACATCTGTATCTGGGACTGACCACGACACAACTGTCTCCTTTGTTTGATTTGTTAAAGGGAGACTCTGATTTGAAGTCACCTCACACAATGACCCCTGAGGCACATCCGGTGCTGGAGGAGGTTCAGTGAGCTGTTTCTGCTCGCCGAGTTTATCGCATTGACCCCTTTGTTGATGTCACTGTTTTCATCACCACTCCAGATTTGCATCCCACAGGCATCATTGGCCAATGGAGTGACAAATGGTCTGATTCCTTGCACGTCTTGGAATGGGTCTTCCTGCCCCATCAGCCACAGAAAATGGCAACTGCATTGTTTGAGCTGATTGCTCATTTGATGATCAAATGCCGACAGCAGTGTTTGCAATTGATGGGTGCGGATCCCGCAAAGATCATACTCCCGGTACAGCGGGAGGACTTTGACTGGAGCTTTGCAAACTGTATTTCTCCGCAAAGTGCTCTGGAAAACTTTTCTGGGCCGATCACTTATCATCTGCCCAGCCACAAGCTATTGCAAGTGGCAAAATTCACAGAAATTTCTTTGTGGTCCAAAACTAGTCAGGAGCCTGTGCAAGGACCCACTGTTTTTACTGACGGTTCGGGAAGGACAGGCAAGGCCATTGTTACTTGGAGGGATGGATCTGAGTGGCAGGTTCTGGAAGGTCATGAGGATGGGTCAGCCCAATTGGTTGAATTGAGGGCTGCTGTCATGGCATTTCAAAGATTTTCCCAGCAACCTTTCAGTTTGATCACGGATTCCGCCTATGTGGCCAACATAGCACAGCGGTTGGGTCATTCAGTTTTGAAGGAAGTCAGAAATGCTGCTTTGTTTCATTTGCTGAAGACCCTGTGGTGTGCCATTCAGGCCTGGGTTCATCCATACTACATTCTGCATGTGAGGAGTCATAAGAATTTGCCAGGGTTCGTAGCGGAAGGTAACACGAGGGCTGACAAGTTGGCTAACCCAGCGTGGGTTGCACCTCAGCCTGATACACTCACACAGGCCAAGGCATTGCATGGGTTTTTCCATCAGGGCGTGCATACTTTGCAGAAGCAGTTTTAGTTGACGCCAGCTGAGGCCCGTGACATTGTCGAGTCGTGTGACAACTGTCACGTGCTTGCTGCACCTTTGCCGGCAGGGGTAAACCCCAGAGGTCTTAGGGCCTTGGAGATTTGGCAGACTGATGTCACTCAAATTGCTGAGTTTGGCTGGCTCAAGTATGTGCATGTCACTGTTGACACTTTCTCCTCTGCAATGTGGGCTTCTGCTCATACTGGAGAAAAGACCTGCTATGTCATTGCCCACCAGAGGCAGGCCTTTGCTCTTCTAGGCACACCTTCTGCTGTGAAGACCGACAATGGTCCTGCCTATGTCTCGCAGAAGGTGCGGCAGTTCCTGCAGTTGTGGGGTGTGTCACACAAGTTTGGTATCCCTCATTCTCCGACTGGTCAAGTTATTGTAGAACGCGCTCATGGTACTCTAAAGCGGGTTCTTCAAAAGCAAAAATGGGGAATGCAGGGTGAAACCCTGCACAGTTGGTTGGCAAAAGCTTTGTATACCATCAATCACCTTACGGTGCCGCAGAATTCCAATAATCCTGTCATTTTGAACCATCATCTTTCATTACAGGCTTCGGACAAGATGCATCAGCCTCGAGCGAAGGTTCAGGTGCGGAATTTAGTCACCTAACAGTGGGAAGGACCCTATGACCTTATCGCTTCGGGGCGTGGGTATGTGTGTGTATCCACAGATACTGGGGTATGCTGGGTACCTGCGAAGTGTGTTTGTCCTGACCTGTGACCGCAAAGGAAAAATCTGGCCGATAGGCAAGCTGGAGACCATGACCAAAATGAAAGTCATCAAGTGGATGGACCATCGACTGATGACTCAGATGCAGACAACGTGAGTGATCACTCCGATGGCCCCTCCACAAACAGACACTGAACATTGTTCATTTTTTTTTTCTTTTTCTTTTTTTTTTTTTAATGGAAAATGGGTGAGATGTTGCCCTAGTCTTTTCAGCCTTCTGATTGTTTGCATTTTTCTAGTGGAGTTCCTCACGGATTGTAACATAAAAAAAGTGATTGTTTTCGCATTCCTCTCTGGAGTAGGGACAATTGATGGACTTCTAGTTTGACCAGTGGGGTTGGAGAGGTGGCAACCTCATTCTCCAATCCCTGGTCATTGTCCAGAATCTATATAAATCATGGTTGAAGAATAAACGCTCTCTTTTTGCTCTGACAACCTGACTGCATGAGTGTCGTTCTGTAGTGGTTTTACGTTCACTAAATTCTGGTCTTAGTACTCACTCTTTTTCTGTGGGAGAGAGACTAGGAGAAAAACAAAGCAGGCTCAACCTTATAATTCCCATCCTAGTGGAGGGGTGGAAATTGATGTATATTTAAAACAATATGTGGCCAGGATACTGTCTCTTGTGAAATCTCTTTGACAGGAAGCTCAGCTGGCACAGATCCTGCCTTTTGACTTTGCTGTTCTTAACATCCAACCAGGAGATTG
The DNA here is from genome assembly GCF_015227805.2 of Hirundo rustica. NCBI lineage: Eukaryota > Metazoa > Chordata > Aves > Passeriformes > Hirundinidae > Hirundo > Hirundo rustica. Next base: position 313,291 of record NW_026690191.1, on the reverse strand, counting down.
GGTCCCAGTTAAGGAGTGGAAAAAAAAAAGAAAAAAAGCACCACTAGTGGCAAAGTGGCATGGACCTTTCCAAGTGTTACTGATCACAGAAACAGTCGTAAAGACAGCTGAACGTGGGTGGACCTATCACACTCTGGTCAAGGTCTCTAAAGCCCTGGAGATTTGGATATCTCAGCTGGAAGAGAGGAAGGGGAGGCCGTGACTGACACTCCACAGGAGTGGACCTGAGCAGTACCCAGTACGTCCACATTGGGGAAGCCTTGTGTGCCTACCTGTTATAAATGAGAAGATGTACTCCTTTATTCCATTTTCAAATTAAGAAATTTATTAATTTTGTGTTCGGCAAAAAGCGGGCAAGCCAGCGCTGGGGTACGTGGGGAATCTGTGCTCCACCAACAAGTACAAATTCAGTTCTCAAGCAGTAGTCTCTTATACCATTCTAGGCACTTCACTTCCCCAAATTTTTAGTTATTTTTTATTTGCTTTTCTTCATAATCAGCAGTTGTGATTTTCAAAGATCTGCCAGGGAGGTGGTCTGAGATGGTCTTCTGATGTCTCTCCAGCCTCCTGCTCATTTTTGTTTAAAATATTTTTTTTTCCACTAACATTATTTTTGGTTATACAGTTTGTTTAAACAAGCATATATACTTTGTTAGCATACATTTTGCAAGTTTCCTAGCATGTCTCAATAAATGTCTTTTGTAGGGCCCAAAGTCAGCATGTTAAAAATGTCTTTGTAGAAGCCTTTTCAGCTCATATTGGTTTTATTTCCCCTTGTTAAGTGATTACAAATTTTTCCATACTCAAAAAAACAATTTATAACTTATACAAAGAATAGTTTAAAACTTATATTACAAAGTAGTTTAAAGCTTATACTAATTACTTGCAAACAATTATAATTTTGTTAAAACAAACTTAGCTAAAAGCCTACTGTTTTATAGTTGCCTTGTTAAACCCCACTTTCATGCTTTACTTAGCTAATTTTTAAAACTTTTTTTTTTAATATATAATAATCCCATGGTCTCTGTCCACATTGCTCGCAAACGCACATACATAGGTAGGTGCTATTTGATTGGCACAAATCACAATCTGATTTCTCACATACCCACAGACTGTCTGCTTAAGTAGTCTGTATGGGCATCCCTCCTTTGGGATCTCCAGTCACTGAGGGGCTAATCCTCGATGTCATTTTTTTTCTTTATGTTGTTTCTGTGCCTTCACTTGCCACAGGTGGTGCGAAAGACATGAGAATTAGATTAGGAAATTAGATTACATCATTAGAATGTTTGTCTTAATGATCTTACCTTTATATTGTCAGTTAGGTTTGGGCCAGAGGTGGGAGAATCGTTTTCTAGTCCTAGAAGAAGAAGTACCTGTTATAAATGAGATGGACCAAATTCGATAAATCAAAATTTGGAATTTTATTGAGAGACAAAATAACAGTCTCGGACAGCCACAATTAAAAGGACAGCATCGAGCCCGGGGTCAGCGCCGGGTGAACAACGATAACACACTCTGCCAGTCTGTTATCCCCAAGTTCACATTTTTGGTTTGCAGCAGTCTCTTTTTATACACTGGATCGCGGAGAGAGGCTCGGGATGTCGATGGTCCTCCCTCCGGGGCATCTTTATTAAACATGCAGGTTTCAGTTCTAAGAGTCTGAATGGATCAGCAGAGGAGGACAATGCTGTTAATGGTTGGGTCCAGGTGTGGTGTGGAGATGTTAATTCCAGACGGAGACCATCTAGATACGGATCTGATACAATCATCGGGTCCTCCGGGCTATCATCCCCATTTTCCGTTGCCTTTTGTTTCTTTTCAATGATTCCTGGCAGTGACAGTTTTCTGTCCTCCTTTCTGGTAATTCTAATCAAGCTTTTCTCGTGTCCCTCCCATGCTTTTTCAGGCTAGAGAAATTCTTGTATTTTATTAAGCCACCTTCCCCTGAGTTAACTCACAAAATGCTATTTTAAACAAAACAAAACTTCCAACATGCTAGTTTATACAGAACTTATATAGTTTGTATTACATTTTATATTCTATTAACACGAATTAACTTTAGGACATATATTACATTCCTTTTTAATGATTCCCAGCAGAGGCATGTTTGTGTCTCCCCTTTCTGGTAATTCTAATCATGTTTTGTCTCGTGTCCCTCCCCTGTCTTTTCAGGCAAGAGAAATTCCTGTACCTTTACTGAGCTACTTTCTTCTGAGTTAACTCATAGCATATTGGATTAAAACAAAACTTATACCTATAGGGATGGTATTACATTTTATATCTTTTAACACGAATTAACTTTAGGACATATATCACACTAGTTTGAACAAAACTTAACTTATAACATGCTAGACTTATATTTATATGGCTTGTATTGCATTTTATATACTATTAACACGAATTAACTTTAGCACATATATTACAGTACCTGTCATGGGTTTGCCTTAATTGAGTCTTTTTGGTAAGGAAAAGGAAGTGACCTTCCTTGTGGAAATATTACAGTTTCTTCCGTGGCTGACAGAACCTATAACCAGCTAGAATCGTCCTACGAATCTATATATTTAAGAAAAGAGGAGCGAGAAAAGCTCTTTCTTGCTTCCAGCTTTTGAAGAGAGAAGCTCCCATCCCCCCCCAGTCCCGGCACGGTGGCTGGGCGGGGGAGGGGAGACCACGGCTGCTAATATCCTGCTGCCACTAAGCCCTGTCCCGCCTCCGGCCCGGGCCGAGTCAGGGTCCGTCGGGCATGGACCCAGGAGCAGCTCCAGGCCTACCCAGGCTGGGCTGGGCCGCGGCACGGGCTGCTGAGATTCTGCCTGGCCGTTTCCTGCCGCCGCTGGGTTCCTGAGCAGCCCCCTCAGCATGGCCGTCGGAATCATGCTGCTAAAAGATCCATCCGGGTGCCGCAGGAAATTATGCAGCAGAAATGAACGGAGCGAGCCTCCGCGGCTGCTGCCTGGCAGAGATCATGTGACCAACAGCGAAAGGCCATTACCTAATGCAAGGCCTGGGTAAGATTAGCTCTTTCAGTGCTGTAGAAATCCATTTAAAAACAAACCTCCGGGCACAACTCCCGAATCAGGGAAAAGGAAAAGTGTGAAAAGTGCATATTATATGGCTCTACGCAAGATATTTACTATATGTTATAAATAGGCAGGAGTCGATGTTATCTCCTTTTAATGCCTTTATTAGTGATTTCAGCAGAGGGACGGCTCGGGGTAGGGATGCCCTTGCCCACGCTGCACCAGCCGGACACCGCCGAGGAGGAGGTCCTGTCGGATCTGCGCCGCTGTCGTCGCAGAGCCGGAAGCCACGCCTCACGGGAGTCCCTAGGCTCCCTGATGGCTCGAATGTCTAGGGGGGTGACTCTTAGCAGGGACTTCAGAGGTTATGGCGACTCCTCTCGGTGTTTATAGATGATACTGGCAGCTACCTTGGCTCTTTCCCCACTCAGTGCTGCATTCCGTCTCTCCGGGTCTTGATCGGGCTCGCTGTTCTGAGCGGTTCTTTGGTTCTAAACTCACTTCCGGCTATACTTGATTTGCATAGAGGCGGTGACAGGCCCAGAGCAGGCGAGGAGTGGGCGAGGCCCCCAAGTTGATGGGCAGGCTGGTATGTGGGCGGTGTCTCGGAGAGCAGCAGGGCTTACAGACTAAGGTAGGGGTGCAGGGAAAGTACGGGACGGGATGAATGTAACATTCGAACCACAGAATCAGTGCATTTACGATTGGGTTTTAGGGTACAACAGTACATTAAACAGATAACTAACAGATAACATTGATACATAGAACAGAGGATACCCACAACTAACTACTAACTGCTAATAACTAATGGCCTGGACCCTTAGTAACTTATGAAATTAGTGCGTTAAAATCTTTATCTTTCTCACTATATGTATTATGTTGTATTGATTAGTAATGTTGTATTAATATTTTGATAGTATGATAAATGTAGTTTTGTAGTTAAAATGTAGTTTTTATATACCAACCACAGGAAAACGTAAATCTTTCAGAGAAAAAGAATTTATTACTTCCTTATCAGAAGAGACCAACTTCTCCTGAGACAGAGAAAATAAAGCAAGGGTGCCTGGCAAGAGCACACGATATTAACAGAGAACTCTTCTTTAAAAGCACCAGTCTGTCACATATTAGTTTCAAGTCCCCCAGCAGATCTATCTTCTCTCTGGCCCCAGTGGACCTCTAAATTCCTCCTTTAGGGCTCCGGTCACCGTTATGCCCACCTGGTACTGATTATCTACGCATTCTTTGGGCCCCAAAACGGAAACATGATATAGGAGATGGCCAAAAGGACAAAAAGAACATGCGCAAGGAGACAAGTTGAAAAGTTCAACTCAGAGGATGACTATGTGCTTCATCCCCAAAGACCCCCGACGACCACTGGAGTGATCAATAAGGAGCAGTGTGCAGCCTCAAATAGGCGTGGAACTAATTTCAATACGAAGCGGGAACAGGCGAGGTTAGGAAATAAATATGTATTAGGCGTATCATATAACCCTAGTTTGTAGAGATAAAAAGGGAGAAACAAAGCTCCCAGGTGTGCATGTCTTTGAGGAGTTATCCCCATGCACCTCAGCGCTGAATAAATTCATACCTACTCTCATAACCACTCTGTGAGTTATAGAGTCTTCTCTCCGCACATCACTCCTGCCTTGCTCAGCCCTGAAGACGCCATAGAGATTAAAGGAAAAAAAGTGACACTAACCAGAGACAATTCTTTGTTTGAATGGAATTTATGCATCATGTATGAGATGTATGAATATTCAACAGGCTATTGCTTTTAAGAGATAATCCTCTGTTAACGGGGGTCCTTCTTCGGAGCTTTTTTGCTCGGGAAGGCACCCAGACATCTGTAACTTTGTTTTTATTGTCTCGTATTGTCCTAACCCTAATTGTTCAATTTTTTACTCTAATTCTATTTTTATAACCATTTAATTTACTATTAAACTTTCAAAATTTTAAAACAAGTTGTTAAAAATGAAAAACGCTCCAATTTATTAATTGAAGGAAATTTATTAAAAAAAGGTCCAAATAGAATTTTAGAGGGTGTTATAAATAAAATCGACCAAATTCAAAGTATCAAAATTTAGAATTTTATTTTGAGACAAAATATCAGTCTCGGAAAGCCACAATTTAAAAGGACAGCGCCGAGCCCGGGATCGGTGCCGGGTGAACACGGATAACAAGCTCTGTCAGCCTGGTATCCCCCCAAGTTCACAATTTCTGGTCTCCGGCCGCCCCTTTTTATATACAAGATCGCGGAGTGAAGTCCGAAATTCTGACATTATCCTCTCCGAGGCGTCTTCATTAATTATTCAAGTCCTGGTATCGGAGGTCTGAATAGACCGGTAGGGTGGAACAATGCTGTTGATGGCCGGGCCCGGGTGTGTCGTGTATATGTTAATTTCGGCGGAGACGAGTAGAGATATCCATCTGAAGTGATTATCTTGGTCTCCGGACTTGTATCTTCTTCTTCCGTGGTTCTTTGTTTCTTTTCAGGGATTCCCGGCAGCAATAGTTTCAAGGCCCCCTCCCTGGTAATTCCAATCATACTTTCCTCGTGTCCCTCCTGTGCTTCCCAAGCCAGGAAATTTTCTAATTTTTGGTTTCTACACTTTACCCTTACTTATGTTCATTTGAGCACATCTCTAACATTCATATTTTATACAGTTCAACATTTACCTTTTATAATTTGATAACACGAATTAACTTTAGCACATTTATCACAGAGGGCAACAACAAAAAAACACTATCAAAAAATAAATAAAAAAAAGGGTCAGTGCCGAGCCCGGGTGTCGGCGCTGGGTGAGACACAGGTTTGACTGCTGCAGCAGAGGGTCTCCTGTGCTCCACACCAACTGTCCTGTCTGAGCGATTTTTATATGTTTTTTTTCACCCGAAGCTGAGTCCCTTTTCTTCTGTTTCGGACTACACGTATTCATGAGGAGTTCTTTCTCTGTGGCAAGTTGAACAAAACATGTCTGGAGAGTGATGAGCACCCGTGATTCTGTTCCCGGAATCCGGCATTGAGATGTATCGCTCTGATGGCCCTGGTTAACTCAATCTCCGGATATTTATCACATATTCATTGCCCTGGCGTTCCTCGGACCACCTTGATGGACGATCCATCTCCAAGCTGGCCACACTTATTTTATTGTAAATGAAGTCCTCCCTCTTTTTTCCAGGTGGTTTTGACATTATGTTGCAGTCTGGCTCGTGAGTTTTAAAACTTATAAGAGTATATTTTAACAGTACATAAAAATATATGACAATTTTATTTGCACAAATTATCATATACACATATAACAAAGTGATCGGCGTTTTTCACAATTATGGTAGCAGAGGATGGTTATAACACCTCACTGCTGGTGCCCCAGTAGAATCAGGGTGAGGACGGCGCGCCCTGCCCAGTTGGCAGCCTCGCTCTGTGTTCCCCTGCTGTGACTGACAGATGCAGGTTACGATCAATGGACAAAAGGAGGCAATAAAACAAAGAAAAGGGAAAAGATTCCCTAAAACCGCGGTAATTAGCCCCTAAGACTAAAGTGTACACGAAGACAAAGACCCAAGGACAAAGGATAGGTAAGTATTGGTTTGGACAGGGCGGTTAAGGGGGGGGATGAATGTGTGTGAATGAGAGGCAGCTGGTTATCCCAGACCTGCTAAGTGAGTAGGGAGTCTCCTAAAGCTGCGTTTCTGTTCTTTCGAGAGAAAAACGGACAGTAAAGAGATGAAGTGGGTGATAAGAAGAGCGAGACAACCCCCCCCCCCCTCCCCCCCAGGAAACTGGGACTGAGTCTTAGGGAAGGGGTGGGACCCCTAGGAGAGAGAAAGACGAGGGTTTTCCTAGTATAATCTATTGAAAAAAAAAAAAAATGGAAAGAGCCCCTAAAATTTTTGCTGGATTGAGGGATAAGAGTGCCTAACAGCATCCAGGATTGAAACCTGCTGGGTTGAGGGATTAATATCCGAAGAGCACCCAGGGTTCTGCCGGATTGAGGTTATGCCCAAGAGCATCTAGGGTTGGACAACACAGCTGGATTGAGGGATAAAAATGCCCAAGAGCATCCAGGGTTGGACAACACAGCTGGATTGAGGGATAAAAATGCCCAAGAGCATCTAGGGTTGGACAACACAGCTGGATTGAGGGATAAAAATGCCCAAGAGCATCTAGGGTTGGACAACACAGCTGGATTGAGGGGATATCCAAGAGCACTGGGACTGGCCAGTAACACCTAGAATTGTAATAGGTGACTTGGAAGTAAAAGGTACTTTATTGTTGTTTTGTTGTGTGAGAGTGAGTCACACACAAAATCTGCCTCAGCTTCCCAGGCAGGTGGGACTGTGGCAGGAGGTGTAAGTGACCCGCAAACAAGCCATTGTTCCCCTGGGCGGGTGGGGGCTATGGCAGAACGTGTGTGTGACCTGCAATTCAGCCCTTTTCCCTCTGGGCATGTGGAGGGGGGGCCATGGTAAAAGTGTAAGTGACAAGCAAATTAGCCTCATAGGTGGACCGGCACCAGAGGCGACCAGATTCTGGGCCCTCTTCAAAGGCCCAGCTATACTGGAACCCAGAGACCAGACCCAAGGCAAGGGGGACCACACAGAGCCGCAATTCTCTGGTGACAGGGATCGGCTTCATGTCCTAAGGGTGTGAAAGAATGTGTAAAAGTGAAGGAGAAATGAAGTAAGAGTAGATGGATGAAAGCACATGTAATGTTGATTGTTAATTTTAAAATTCACTATATCTCCTTGGAGGGAGGTGTATTGTATTGAATAGTTTTGTGAGAAAGAGGGGATTTTTTTTGTGTGTGCATAGATAGAAGTGGTCTTTAGGTTGTAAGAGAAAGTGAAAAACAGAGGTGGGGGACGAATAGATAAAATCTTGAAAAATGGGACAGAAAAACAGTAAGTTGGATACAGGAAAGAAAAAAGGGTGTAAAAATTACTAACGGAAATACCTCAAGATAGCCCTCTGGGAGTTATGTTAGCTAACTGGGATAAAAGCCCTTGCACAAGAAGAAAGGAAAAGATGATACAATTTTGCATGATAGAATGGGCAGAGAAGGAAATAAGATCTGACCACGTTTATTGGCCCAGATACGGCTCTTTTGAGAATTGGATTTGTCAGGCTCTAAATGTATTTGTAAATTCAAAAGAACCATTTAATCCCGAAGAAAGAGAATATGCCACATGTTGGACAGGAGATTTTAGGAGAATAAAAATCTTTCACATATCAGAAACCCCCGAGATGAAACGAGAAAAGAAAAAGGGGAAAGAAAAGGGAGGGGAACAAGAAGACAAGAAGGAAAAAGAGTGGGATCCTTTGCAGGCTTTGCCCCCTCCGTTCCCGCTCGCGCTCCTGCCGTTCGCAGCCGAGCCCCCTGTTCCGGGTCCCGCTTCAGCCCTGCCTGCCCCGGTTCCCGTCCCGAGTGCCCGCTCGCAGCCAGCAGCAGCTGTGCCGGTCCCCGCATACATCCCATCCCCGGCCCCGCCAGTGAATTTGTCTGCCCCGGCCGCCTGGTCCGTGGCCGCCCTAACAGCCATGCCGGGGGTCCCTCCTGACGCGTGGTCTAAGACCACCGCCCCGACCGTGCCGGGGGTCCCGTCGGTCCCAGCCGTCCTATCTCCAATCGCCTCCCCCACTGCCCGATCCCCGGCTGCCCTGCCCGTGCCGGCTGCGCTGGGCGCTGCCGCTGCTGCTTTGTCTCTGCCGGGAGCCGCTGACTCAGCCGCCACCAGCCCCGTGCAGGCTGTCCGCGCTCCCGTCTGCTATCCCCAGAACTGCCCCCTCCTCTGCCGGTCCCGGCAGCAAACCCCGCCTACGCTCCGCCCTTGGAGGACCAAGCCTCGGCGCTATGCCCTCCCCTCACCCCCCTTCCTGCCCTGAGCTCCGTCCCCTCGGTAACCACAGCTACTGCTCAGAGAAACGATTTCTCCCAAGAGATGCCTTATTGAAACACTAGAAGTTCACTTAAAAGACAGCCCTCTCCTGATTCTTCCTCAAAACACAGGAAAAAGACTATAGAGGATAAAAACCAAAAATGGGATAAAGAAATTAGTCTATTTCCACTAAGAGAAGTCCCAATGGGAGGGGGTGGAACAGGGTTTGTAAATGCCCCTTAGACTTCTTCTGGGGTCAGAAATTTTAAAAAAGAAATCAAAGGAATTTTAGAAGATCCCATAGGCACAGCTGAACAATTAGACCAATGTTTAGGTCCGAATATTTATACTTGGGAAGAGATGCAGTCTATAATGAAAATAATATTTTCTCAAGAAGAAAGGCAATTAATCAGAGCAGCTGGAATAAAAGTTTGGGAAAAAGATAATCCACAGGGATCCCTGGCAGAAGACAAAATGCCAACTGCGCCTCCTGAGCGGGGTCAAAATAATGAGGAGGGGAGGAAACACATGAATGAATATCGTAATTTAATAATCAAGGGAATAAAAGAGGCAGCACCCCGAGGGCAAAATGCTAAAAAAGCTTTTGAGGCACAGCAAGAAAAAGAAGAATCTCCAACTGAATGGTTAGACAGACTTAGGAGAAATACGAAACAATATTCCGGAATAGACCCTGAAACTGATGTGGGAAAAGCTTTGTTAAGGATTAACTTTGTTACTAATGCCTGGCCAGATATTGTTGTGTTCCTCTGAGGAATGGTTTTTCCCCTCAGAGTCCCCCTGAAACCTGTGCTATGTAGTTCAACCCTTTTTCCCTATCATACCTACTCCTGACCCTATTGGCTCAGGGCCAATATCTTTCCTTGGCCCAAAACTAGATATACCCCTGTTTCTTCCTGGTTCGCTCTCTCTCTCCTCGGCCTCCTGGAACATCACATCGAGAATAAAGCCTGGACGGAAGCTGGGGGTGAGAGCCACTCTTTTGAAATCTCTATTCTGTCTCTCTGAAATATATTTCCCTAAAACCCCTGAATAACTGAGCTAGCGAGAGCCGGGGGGTGGCTAGAGGGAAGTATATTTTCAAGATATTAGAAAAAAAATTAGAAAAAATTGAGGATTGGCATAATAAATCATTAGATGACTTATTAAAGGAGGCTCAAAAAGTTTATGTCCAAAGAGATGAAGAGAAAGCTAAACTGAAAGCAAAACTTATGGCAGTCACCATGCGAGAAAACAATTTCCAAAAAAATCAAAAACACACAGGCACTACTTCTAGATATAAAATTAGTAGACACAGGGGAAAGGAAAAGAATAGAACCCCTATACAAACCAAGTCTCAGGAGCATTCCAGGAATGTCGGTTTTAATGTGGGGGTGAGGGACATTATAGGAGAAATTGTCCTAAGCAGGTAATAGATCTGAAAATCTTCAAAGAGATGGGCACAGAGGAGGAATAGGGAGGTCAAAGGCTCTATTTTTTAGGGGACAACGACCATCTAGAGCCTGTGATAACTCTAAAAGTGGGTCCCCAAGGAGAAGAATTAGAATTTGTGGTAGATACAGGGGCAGAAAGAACCTGCCTGCTAAATGTACCAAAAGGTTATAGTGTGAGTAAAGATACTGCAAAAGTAACAGGGGCAAAATGAAACTTTTACAGTTCCAGTCATTAAAGATGTAGTAATTGAGGGGGAAACTAGAATTTAGATGGGGGATGTCTTATTGGTCCCAAGGGCAGGTAGCAACTTATTGGGGAGAGACTTACAAATGAAATTAGGAATAAAGGTTATATCAGAAGATGGAGAAATGACAGCTAGAGTTTTAAAATTAGGCCAAGAGGATGAAAAAAAATTAACAAAGAAGTTTGGGCTGGGGAAAGAAATAGGGGAGGATGAAATATTGACCCTATAAGGGTTACATTAGAGAGAGAAGATTGTCTTGTACGTGTACATCAGTACCCCACATCTTTAGAAGGACAGGAAGGTTTGAAGCCGTAATTGGACTAATAAAGGATGGGACATTAGAACCTTATATGTCTCCTCATAATACCCCTATTCTCCCAGTAAAGAAGCCTGATGGGAGTTATAGACTAGTACAAGATTTAAGGGAGGTTAACAAAAGAACTCAGTCTCGTTACCCAGTGGTACCCAATCCCTATACACTTCTAAGTAAAGTTCCACCCCAGCATCAGGGGTTTAGTGTAGTGGATCTTAAAGATGCTTTTTGGGCCTGTCCACTAGCCAAGGAGAGCCTAGATATCTTTGCCTTTGAATGGGAGGATCCAAAAACTAGAAGAAAGCAGCAATTAAGATAGATGAAATTACCACAGGGGTTCACGGAGTCTCCGAACTTATTTGGGCAAGCTTTAGAAACAATACTACAAACTTTCTCCACTCCTCCTGGAATACAAATTATCCAATATGTGGATGATCTTTTACTATCTGAGGAAGATGAAGTTGAAGTTAGAGAGGCTACAATAAAACTTTTGAATTTTCTTGGAGAAAAAGGATTAAGGGTATTATAGCAGTGTCCTCTCACGCCTGGCGGGCGTGCAGGCTAGCTCAGTTCTGCACTGCTACTACGAGGATCGGTCGGGGTTACAGGTAGGATGAGTAACCTCCTCCCGGTAAGTTCTTGGTTCCCCCACACCAGCGAGTGGACCTGATGGAGTTGCGACGGCGGCGACAGAAAGAGTCGTCTCTCTTTAGGCAGGGTAGAAGGTAGTTTATTAAGGGGAGTCTGGCAAGGAGCTCCGCCTCCGACCACTGCTGCCCAGAGAGAGCAGAGATCAAAGCTTGACAGCTACTTATAAACGGGGGAGGGCTGACAACGGGTCAGCCAACCAGGGAACATGGGGGTGGTAACAGGGGTGTCAACTTTTGAACCATTAACAAATCACAGGAGGGGAGGAGGGGATTCCCCGGGCACTAGCCTACCACTCGACACCTCTCCTGGATCTTTCCAGAATCCAGGGAAGGGTCTTGAAGTGACAGACAGGGCGACCACGAGGAGAGGGGGGAATTGACAGGGACAGGTGCAGGGAAGGAATGATTGACAGAAAACATCTGGTTAAACAACCTAACTCATAAGGGGAAAACTATTACAAAACACAGGGGGGTACAGTGGACTAAACCATTACAAAAATAACTCAAAAATCTTACAAAATAACTTAATAACTTAATAAAACCCCTCTCACACCACTACAGGGTATCAAAAGGGAAGCTGCAATTTGTAGAACCAGAGGTAAAATATCTTGGACACTTGATAAGTAAGGGTAGTCAACCCGGAAAGAACTGCAGGAATTTTATCCCTTCCACCACCCTCTTCAAAGAGGGAAATCAGAAAACTACTCGGATTATTGGGATATTGTAGATTATGGGTGAGAGGTACACACAGGCAATAAAATTTTTGTATGAAAAGTTGACAGAGGGAGATAATATAAAATGGATCAAGGAAGATGATGATAAATTAGAAAAATTGAAGTTAAAACTGGCCTCAATACCAGCTTTAAGCTTACCCTCACTAGAAAAACCCTTTCATCTGTATGTGAATGTAGAAAAGGGGGTAGCTCATGGAGTTCTGGTCCAGGAGTGGGGAAGAGTAAAGAGACCAGTAGCTTATTTATCAAGGATGTTGGACCCAGTGAGCCACGGCTGGCCAGTATGTATTCAAGCTATAGCAGCTACTGCAATCCTGGTAGAAGAAAGTCGTAAGCTTACTTTTAAAGGTAAACTCATTGTGTGCACACCTCATGCGGTTCAAAATGTGTTAAATCAGAAAGCTGAAAAATAGTTAACAGACTCTAGAATGTTAAAATATGAAGCAATCTTAATAGATGGTGATGATCTGACATTAGAAGTAAACAGAAGTTTAAATCCAGCTCAATTCTTATATGGAGAACCAGCAGATAACCTAATACATAATTGTTTAGAAATTATCCAATACCAAACAAAAGTTCGGGGGGATCTTGAAGAACAAGCCCTTTCAGAAGGGGAAATAATCTATGTGGATGGTTCCTCCAGATGTCTACAAGGAAAAAGAATGTCAGGGTATGCAGTAGTTGATGGAAAAAACATGCAAACTATTGAAAAAGGAAAATTACCTTCAAACTGGTCAGCTCAAACCTGTGAATTATATGCTCTAAAAAGAGCACTGGAATATTTAGCACACAAGAAAGGAACTATGTATACAGATTCAAGGTATGCCTTTGGAGTAGTACATAACTTTGGAAAAAATTGGGAAGAAAGAGGATTACTTAATTCAAGAGGAAAAGGATTAGTACATGAGGGGCTCATTTTAGAGGTTTTAGAGTCATTAAAACTACCTGAAGAAATAGCTATAGTACACATTAAGGGACACCAAAGAGGAGTGACCCCAGAAATAAGAAGAAATAATTTGGCAGATCAGGAAGCTAAGGATGCAGCAGAAAATGGAGCTAAAAGAGTTATGTTAATATTAACTCCAAATGAAGAAAAATTAAAAATCCCAAAGTTTAGTGAAGCAGAGAAAAAAGAATTAAACAAGATAGGAGGAGAACAGGATGAATCAGGGAAATAGAAACTTCCTGATGGAAGACAATTACTTAATAAAATACTTACTAGAAACATATTAGAAGACATGCATCAGAAAACCCACTGGGGTACTCAGGCTTTGTGTGATCATTTTTTAAGGAACTATGGATGCATTGGGATTTTTGGAGTAGCAAAGCAAGTAACTGAAAAATGTATAACTTGCCAAAGGATAAACAAAAAAGTGATGAGAAAAACAACATTAGGAGGTCGTGAGTTAGCTCTTCAACCATTTCAAAGTATCCAGGTAGATTTTACTTAACTTCCTCAGGTACAAAGATGGAAGAATTTATTAGTAATGACAGACCATCTAACTCATTGGGTAGAAGCAGTTCCCACTACCAAGGCCTCAGCCAACATAGTAAGTAAAACCCTTTTGGAACAGATTATTCCCAGATATGGAATGGTTAATAGAATAGACTCGGACAGAGGAACGCATTTTACGTCAAAAGTGTTACAACAAATAATTCAATCTTTAGGGATAAAATGGGAGCTGCATACCCCATGGCATCCACAGAGTTCTGGTCATGTCGAAAGGATGAACCAGACTTTAAAGAGCACTTTGACCAAATTAATAGTTGAAACCTGAATGTCATGGGTACGATGCCTACCTTTGGCCTTATTGAGGATCCGAACACAACCCAGGTCAGACCTGGGAGTGTCTCCCTATGAAATTATGTTTAGGTTACCTTTTCTGACCACCCAACATGAAAATGCTACCTATGCGGTAGGGGAAATGAGTGTTAAAAGATATGTTAACACCACTGTGAAAACTCTTAAAAAATACAGTTAAAAGGAATAATCCCTCAAACCACACCTTTAGACTTTAAAATCCATAATATTCATCCAGGGGAATGGGTGCTAGTAAAAACCTGGAAAAAACAATCTTTAACTCCTCAATGGGAAGGTCCTTTTCAGCTATTGCTGACGACCGAGGCTGCGATCCAGACCAAAGAATGAGGGTGGATCCATGCCAGCAGAATCAAAGGACCTGTGGAAGAACCTAGGGAGTGGACGGTAACATCTGAACTGAGTGATAAAAAATTGACTCTTAAATGGGGAACGGGTGGTAATGAACTAGGAAGACCCAAATGATCCAAGAGACATACACAGGATCACACCTAATTGGGAGATAAGGCCAAGCTTATATCAGTGGTTTCAAGCACTGCCTGGACATGCTTTGAGATGCCTCCGATACCCTCCTTGGGGAGGAATGCTTCCACTCCAAACAGGAGGATCAGGACTGTTATAAATAAGATCGACCAAATTCAAAGTATCAAAATTTAGAATTTTATTTTGAGACAAAATATCAGTCTCGGAAAGCCACGATTTAAAAGGACAGCGCCGAGCCCGGGATCGGTGCCGGGTGAACACGGATAACAAGCTCTGTCAGCCTGGTATCCCCCCCAAGTTCACAATTTCTGGTCTCCGGCTGTCCCTTTTTATACACAAGATCGCGGAGTGAAGTCCGAAATTCTGACGTTATCCTCTCCGAGGCGTCTTCATTAATTATTCAAGTCCTGGTATCGGAGGTCTGAATAGACCGGTAGGGTGGAACAATGCTGTTGATGATCGGGCCCGGGTGTGTCGTGTATATGTTAATTTCAGCGGAGACGAGTAGAGATATCCATCTGAAGTGATTATCTTGGTCTCCGGACTTGTATCTTCTTCTTCCGTGGTTCTTTGTTTCCTTTCAGGGATTCCCGGCAGCAATAGTTTCAAGGCCCCCTCTCTGGTAATTCCAATCATACTTTCCTCGTGTCCCTCCTGTGCTTCCCAAGCCAGGAAATTTCTAATTTTTAGTTTCTACATTTTACCTTTACTTTATGTACATTTGAACACATTTCTAACATTCATATTTTATACAGTTCAACCTTTACCTTGTATAATTTGATAACACGAATTAACTTTAGCACATTTATCACAATCCCCCCTCTTCCAAATTCACCAATTTAATTCGTGTTCTGGTTATAGTCTTTTTTCTCTGTCAAGATAAAAAAGCCTCTTAACCATTATTCTGTTAACCTTTCCCCTGTCGTTTTGTTCCAATATGTTCTCTCTATGTTTCCTTCCTGTATCTGGGCTTCAAATTTTTCTAACACCTGAGCCGCAGTACTTCTTTCCTCGGTTAAATTCATAATTTTTGAGGTGGCTTTTCCTTTGGCTAATCCTCCTGAAGCTAATTCCGGATCCATAGGAAGGGCTGCTATTTGCATTCCCTGGACCACAGTGTGAATTAGTCTTATTAAGCAAGGTATTAAACAAGGCAAGAACACTAACCCAGCTACTGAGCACAGGATAAAGAACCCCACCTTCTTCCACCAATCTCCTGTTCCAAATATTTGATCCCACCATGATGCTTTTAGGATCGAATTCCATTTCTGCACTGGGACGTGCGCCACTTTTTTAATTTCTGCAGCCAAATCTCTAATAGTTTCTCCATAGTCATTTATTTCGATACAGCATTCTGAATCATTAAATTTCCCGCACACACCCCCTTCCTCTGCTAGTAAGTAGTCCAGAGCTATTCGATTTTGGTATACGAAAGCTCTCATCTGTGAGTGTTGTTTGGCTAACAATTCCAGGGCGTCTGAGGTGTGGTTAGACACTATTTCTACTACAGCCTGTAACCTGATTAGCCGGTTCAATAAGTATACTGGGGTCCTGTAACCCCAACTTCCATCCTGTGCCCAGGTGGCTGGACCATAGTATTCTATGATGCGCTCTGCAGGCCATTCTTCCTCTCCCCATTTCTGATTCCCTCCCACTTGTGGGAGTCCTTTCTTTACCTCTCGCTTTCTCCTGCTGAGGGTTTCATACAAAGGGGCCCCTAGTAAATTGCTACCAGTTCTGGGGAGTGTAAAGAAAGAGGGTCTAATCATACCTAGGGTACAGGACCCTTTCCATTTCCGGGGCAATTCACTGTATGCTCTTTTCCCACAGATCCAATAAATCCCGCTGGGAGCTTTCCATTTAATGTCTATATTTTCCGGTTTGTCCCAAAATTCCACCAGTTCAGTTAAGGAGTAATATGGGTTAGCGTTAGTGAGTTCATGCCAACAGAGTTCAATTTCCTCTATCCAATTACACTTTCCTTGCTTCTCTTTTCCCCAGTACCCATTTGGGGTTTCTGGTTGCCACATTTTGGATCTGTTGTTGGAATTTACAGCCAGAGTGGATAGACAAGGGGTGTATCCCACTACATCACTGTACACATTCCCTTCCCTACTAATACAGATTGTCCCTATTACTCGTTCATCCAGTGTCCACCCTCCTGGCCGGGTTAAAGTGTTTAAGATTTTATTATCCCATTTTAGTAACTGCTCAGGAGTTAAACTCTCACCTTTCCATGGCCATCTTTCGGCGGATTTTAATCCTCCGCAGATCCAACAATTAGTTAGCCCTAACTCGGTAGCAATCTCTTGTACCAAATCCAGGAAAAGATTTTTGCTGGAAGTAGCCAGACTCCAATCATTAGACTGTTTTTCCAATTGATCATATTGTTCACTTAATGTCCTCATTCTTTCCTGCTCCATTCTCTTTTTCTTAGCTGCCAATTCTTGTCGTTTAAATTCCAGGGCTACCTTTTGTATCTTGTTTTCAGGGTCTAACCCTTCCTCGTCCTTGGAAAAGCAAAAAACTTTATCCATTCTTAAACAAACCCTTTCATCGTTCTCCCCCAACATATCGAGTAATATAGGTCCATTTGCTAAAGCAGCTGTTTGCAATTTCTCATTTTGTCCCACCCAATATGTTTTCCCGTTCAAGGCACACATTTTCAGTTTCCTCTTATCATAACATAAAGGGTTAACTTGGAGATATCCCACAAAGGTACTCTCCTTTTTCCCTCCAATCCACACAGTTTTGTTACATTCTTTGCATGTTGTGATCAAAGGAAGACTGCTTACCTCCCTCCTTTTCCTAGCCGTTGCCATCGGGTGATTGGATTTGTTCAATTTAACCCCTTCATTCCACTGACGATTCTCCCCCCTTTTTGGTGTAAACCAGTCTACTCGTACCCTGGATTCCAAAACTCTGTTCCGGGTAAGGTTTGGAGGGACCGTGGGGAGATTAGTTTCTATCCCCATCCCCTCTTGGGGTTCGTGGAGGCCATTCGTGGGGCACATGGCTTGACTCAGGATCACCAGGGTTACCCATAGGCCTATCCCTCTGCTCCACCCTTCGCCCGTTGGGTTGCCACCAGCGGCGGGGTAATCCATCTTCTTGGCAGCAGGGATATTCTTCCGGGTCCCTGCCGGTGCTTCTCTGAGCATATCGCCTCTTGTACTGCTCCCACCTCGTTCTCCTAATTTGATCTCCTCTACAGGGTACTTTCAACGTTCTCCTGCACTCAATTATGAGTGGATCCGCCCTTTTATTCAATCCTCCCCTTAACCCTTTAGTGTAATAGTGGAACCACTCAGGAGAATCCAATTCGAACAATCCCGATTCTGTGGCAACGTATAGGAATAGATTGGTAAGCCTGACCTCCTCCTCGTAACAAGGTACACACAAATTCCAAGGTCTAGCTCCCCGGACACAATGAGTTACCCAAACTTGTTCACAATACCCGCACTTAAAATGAACAAAAGGATAGCAGGGACATCCTGCCTGAGTGCAACTTATCCGATAAGCGCTGGTCATTGGGTGTCTCGGTGAATTCTCAGCTTTAAATCTCCAGGCGCAGAGGTGATTTTCCACTGCGGAGAGCTGCTGTGTTGTTCCACCTTTTTCACTCGGGAGCAATGGGTCCAGCCTTTCTCTGCTGTTCTCACGGCAGTATCTGTTGTGAGGAGGACGAGGAAAGGTCCCTCCCAATGTGATGACAGCGGTGCTTCTTTCCACGCTCTGATCAATACTCGATCACCCGGCTGGATCTTGTGGATAGCAAACCCCAGCGGGGTGCTTTGTGCTATTAACCCACGCTTCCGGAGTTCCTGCAAATTTTTGTTAATCACAACGATATAAGACTGGATCTGACAATCCTCCACCCGGGGATGTCCAACTGGCATTCCATGCTCATAAGGCATTCCGTACAACATCTCGAATGGAGATAATCCCGAACCGGAATGAGGTTGTGTTCTGATGTTTAGGAGGGCTAGAGGGAGGCATTTTATCCAAGTCATCCTAG
Organism: Hirundo rustica; assembly: GCF_015227805.2. Classification (NCBI taxonomy): domain Eukaryota; kingdom Metazoa; phylum Chordata; class Aves; order Passeriformes; family Hirundinidae; genus Hirundo; species Hirundo rustica. Next base: position 294,681 of record NW_026690191.1, on the reverse strand, counting down.
TTTCTAGCATAAGTTTTGACAATTGTGCCTTCAGGGTTTGATTCATTCTCTCTACTTGACCTGAGCTCTGAGGATGCCATGGGGTATGATATTCCCATCTGATTCCCAGAGCCTCTGCTAAGCTTTTTGTGACCTTGGATGTAAAATGGGTTCCCTGATCTGAATCAATGGAATCAGGGATTCCATATCTGGGAATTACTTCCTCCAATAATCTCCGTGCTACTGTTTGAGCTGTAGCCCTAGGGCTAGGGAATGCCTCCACCCAATGTGTTAATTGGTCTACTATCACTAGCAGATATCTATATCTACCTATTTTTGGTAACTCTGTAAAATCCACTTGTATTCTCCCAAAGGGGCGATATGCTAAAGGACGTCCCCCTAATGCATTGTGTTTGACCTTTGATTTATTAATTTTCTGGCAGACCAAGCAACTCTGAACCTCCTGCTTGGCTAACTCGAAGATACCCTTACATCCAAAAAAATTTCAAAAATTGTTCTGCTAAAGCTTGAGTTCCCCAATGAGTTTGTGCATGCAATCTTTTTAATATGATCCTTGCATAAGCCTTTGGGATCAATTCTCGACCGTCAGTCAATTTCCATTTCCCATCTATTAAATTTCCCCCCATTTTCTTGAAATCCTCAATCTCCTTTTCTGTGGGATGAGGAGAACCTTCTCCAAAATTTTCTGTCCTGCTTTCCAGGGTATCCAGGGTTAGGAGAGCTGCTTTCCTGGCTTCCTGATCAGCCAAATTATTCCCACGTATTCTGAACTGTAGTCCAGCCTGGTGACTCTTTACATATACCACTGCAATAGCTTTTGGTTCCCTTACTGCCTTGAGAATTTGCCTTATTAGATTCTCATGTATTAACCCTTTTCCTCTAGTGTTCACCAGTCCTCTTTCCTCCCAGATTTTCCCAAAAGTATGCACTACCCCAAATGCATACTTTGAGTCAGTGAAAATAGTCCCTATTTTTCCTTTAAGTCCTTTGAGTGCTTGCAACACAGCATACAATTCACATGCCTGAGCTGACCATGAAGTGCCCAAGGGGCCTGACTTTATCACTTCCCCGGTTTTCCCATCTATAATTGCATATCCTGATTTTCTTTTCCCTTCTATAATCCTGGCTGACCCATCTACAAACCATTTTTCCCCTTCTTCGAGCTCCTCGTCCTCCAGATCTTCCCTAATTTTTGTTTGTAATTCTACTAGGTCTATACAGTTGTGTATAGGCTCTGATGAAGCTTCCCCAAACAGGAACCCAGCAGGATTACTTGCTTGTGTTGTCCTTAATTCTAATTCTGGAGCATGAAGGAGAATGGCCTCATACTTCAACAATCTGGCATCTGTGAGCCATTTTTCAGCTTTTTGTTGTAAAATTGTTCTCACATTATGTGGAGTATAGACTGTGATGGGAGCCCCAAAAGTAATCTTTTTGGCTTCTTCTATCAATAAGGCAACTGCTACTATCGCCTGTAAACATGTAGGCCACCCCCTGCTTACAGGGTCCAACAATTTTGAAAGGTAACCTACAGGCTTCCTATCCCCAGCCCATTCTTGTGTCAATACCCCATGTGCTGTGTGGTTTTCTACATTCACAAATAACTGGAATTTCTTATTGATATCGGGGAGGTTCAATACTGGGGCAGTCACCAAAGCACTCTTTAATTGCTCTAATTCCTTATCATCCTGTTCTGTCCATTTTATCCTCTCTGCAGTTAATTTTTCATACAAAAATTTTGCTTTTTCACTATATCCTTCTATCCACTGCCTACAATAACCTAACAACCCCAATAGCTGACGTACTTGTCTTTTGGTTTTAGGGGGGGGCAGTTCTATGATTCCAGCTACCCTTGCAGGGTCCAATTTCTTTTTCCCTTTTACTAACCAATGCCCTAAGTATTTCACCCCAGATTCTGTGAACTGTAACTTTTGTTTTGCTACCTTTAATCCCTTTTCCCCTAAAAAGTTTAATAAATCAATAGTGCATTCTCTTACACTTTCCTCTGTTTCACCAGCCACCAATAGATCATCTACATATTGTAAGATCTTGGTCCCTTTCCTAGGGGAGAACTGACTTAGCAACTTTTCCAATGCTTGTCCAAATAAATTTGGGGAGTCTACAAATCCTTGGGGAAGTGAGGCCCACCTTAACTGTTGTTTCCGGTTAGTGTCTGGATCCTCCCATTGGAATGCAAAAAAATCCCTGCTGCCTTCAGCTAAAGGGCAGGTCCAAAATGCATCCTTTAGGTCTATCACACTGTACCAAGTATCTCTCGGGGAGATCCTATTCAGAAGGGTGTAGGGGTTAGCCACTACAGGGAAACGAGTTCTTGTTCTTTCATTTATGGCTCTTAAATCTTGCACTAACCTATAATTCCCATCTCCCTTTTTAACAGCCAGTATTGGGGTATTGTGTCTGGACATACACGGCTCCAATATGCCCTTTTTGATCAAATCCTCTATTATAGGTTTCAGCCCCCGTCTCCCTTCTAGAGGGATTGGGTACTGCCTGATCCTTATGGGATCCTCAGGCTTTTCAATCTCAATTGATATAGGTTCCATAGCCAATTTCCCCGCTTCCTTCCCTGTGTGCCATACCTTGGGATTAATTTTGTCCTCATCTTCACAGGTTAGTTTATATATACTAACCGTAATCTGTGAATTCCTTATGATGAGGTTGATCCCCAGTGCAACCATCAAATCCCTACCCAGCAGGTTGTAATCAGCCTCTTCTACTAGCAACATATCTCCCAAACAAATTTTATTCTCTGATTCTATTTCCACATTCTTAACTATAGGTACCTTGAATGGCTCCCCTTTAGCTCCTATAACTACCATAGAATCTTTACTTATTCGGCATCCCGGGGGCAGCTGCTTGAATGTACTTTTCTCAGCCCCTGAATCTACCAAAAAATCCATTTTTGTTCCCTGGGGTCCTATTTTCAATGTTATCAAGGGCTCTCCTGATGTTATGGACCCCAAAAGATAGAGCCCCTGACTTCCCTAGTCCTCCCGGAACATCTTCTCATCTCTCATCTTCTTTGGACAATCTTTTTTCATATGTCCCTTCTTTTTACAATAGAAACATTCCATTCCTTCCATCCATTTTCCTGAAGTCCCCTTTTGTGGGCGTGTGGCTCCCCTCGGAGGTGCTTTCCTTAAGGGTTTCTCCGAAGCTTGTGGGCGTTCCTGTTTCTGGGCTTCCCTTACTGCAGCTACTAACACCCTAGCCTGTATTTTCTGTTTTTCCTCGTCCCTTCTCATGTAGACTTTCTGGGCTTCCCGCAGTAATTCCTGCAATCCCTTCTCCTGCCACCCCTCAATCTTTTCCAGCTTTTTCCTGATGTCCTCCCATGATTTTGCTACAAATTGGGTTTTTAAAAGTACCTCCCCCACGGGAGAATCAGGGTCTGTCCCAGAGTATATCTGGAGGCTTTTTCTCAACCTTTCCAACCATTCTGTGGGAGTCTCATCTTTCCCTTGACATTCCCCAAAGACCTTGCTCAGATTTTGTCCCCGGGGCACGGCCTCCCTAATTCCCTGTATGATGATGTTCCTCATATCAATCATGCTTCTCCTACCCTCCTCAGTTTGAGCATTCCATCGGGGATCTTGGCTTGGCCATTTCTGATCTCCAGGAGTGCTCTGAGGGTTCCTCCGTTCCCATTCCCGTATCCCCGCTTGTCTGATCATTTCCCTTTCCTCCGTATTGAACAAAGATCTGAGAATAGCTGTGAGATCTTCATACGAATAGATGCTAGTTCCTAAGAATTCATCTAGTCTTTCGGAGACCCCTAAAGGGTCATCCATAAGTTTTCCCATCTCCTTCTTAAAGGCTCTCACATCACTGGTATTAATCGGGACGTTTACGTACCCGATAATTCCTGGAGCAGTGGGAATTTCCCTTAAGGGGAAAAGATTTGCTCTTTCACCTTCCCCTTCACTCTCCGTCTCATTCATTCTCTTTAGTTGTCTCCTAGTCCTCCTAGCGGGAGGTGAGTGTTTTGCTTCTGCCCAACCCTGCTGTGTGTTTTCAGGAGAATTAAAGAAAGCCGCCAGATCTAGATCAGGCAACAGGTCATCTCGGGCTGGCGCAGGGGTGTCTGTACTTTGTGTACCTCTTCCCAGTGACTGAGTGGCTTGTACAGGTTCTAGCGGGGGAGGGAGCCCGACCGGTGGGACCGGGGCCACTGTTTGTGACTCCAACGGAGGGGCAGAGGGGAGAGACGGGGATATAGGAATCCTCCGTCCCAGAGGGGGTCCCAATCTCCCCGGGTTCTGTGGATTGTTCTGCTCAGGGAGGGGAGGGGGTGAGGGTACTATGTAAGGTGGAGGCAAGTTGTCTAAAGGCTCCCACTTATCCCCGGAAACATCGGCAGGGTCCTTTATCCTTATGGGTAGTAATTTTGCATCAATTCTACCCCAGACCCCCGCATATTCCCGTTCTTCCACAGTTCCCTTTTCTCCGACATAACGTACCAGTGCCTTACATATCCATTCTTCAAATGTTCCAAACACGGGCCAAATTACGTGATCCCGTATTTCTACCCCACCCCATACTTCTATGCAAAAATGCACCATCCGTTTCTTGGATTTTCCCTCCCTTATGGGGCATTCTTCCCAATGTTCTAACATCCATCCCAGCGGGCTCTCAACTGGGATTTCAGGGATTCCTTTACCGGTTCCCCGCTTTGGTTTCCTAAGATTCCTTTTGCTAGCTTTGCTTTTTGTCTGTCCCATGGTGTGAGTTTACCAGATACTAGCCCTTTGTGGGTGATCGCTCCCCCCCCCCGGGTTTCCTCTGGTGTATGCGAGCTCTCTTCTCCTTACTTCCTTCCCGGACCGTCCCTGGTCCAAGGCTGGAAGGTTTACCAGTCCCCGGAACTCTTGTAAGGACGTAACCTTCCCTCCCAGCCTTCCTGTGACCGACCCCCCTTTTCCGAAAACTTTCCGAGTTTTCAGGGCTTAACGTGTGAGGTGCGTTTTACCCCCGAAACTTTCGCTTCCCCCGCAACCGACCACGCCCCTCGCGGGACTATGGAACTGCGATTTTGGGGTCCCACTCGCTTCGTGATAAAATCACGTCTCACTCACACGCTCGGTCACTCCCCACTCAACCACGCAATACTTACGATCCTTTTCCTGCGTGGATTCTTCGTGCACGTAGATTTTTATGAGTAGATTTCTTCACCGCGGCTCCGGAGGTTCTGCTTCCAAAGAAAAACCTCCCCGAGTTCCCCGAGAGCTCTGACCTCGCCTATCTCCCTTTTAAATGTGGCTTTCGCTGTTTTGTTCGTCGTGTGGTTGATCGGTTCCTCCCGGATACCCCAGTTCCGCCAGGCCGCTGAATTCAGCAGTGCGCCTCCTGGTCAGAGACGGGGGTCCCTCGGGGGTCCCGGTATCACTCCAATCACGTCGGGGTCACCAGAAATTGTTATAAATAAGATCGACCAAATTCAAAGTATCAAAATTTAGAATTTTATTTTGAGACAAAATATCAGTCTCGGAAAGCCACGATTTAAAAGGACAGCGCCGAGCCCGGGATCGGTGCCGGGTGAACACGGATAACAAGCTCTGTCAGCCTGGTATCCCCCCCAAGTTCACAATTTCTGGTCTCCGGCTGTCCCTTTTTATACACAAGATCGCGGAGTGAAGTCCGAAATTCTGACGTTATCCTCTCCGAGGCGTCTTCATTAATTATTCAAGTCCTGGTATCGGAGGTCTGAATAGACCGGTAGGGTGGAACAATGCTGTTGATGATCGGGCCCGGGTGTGTCGTGTATATGTTAATTTCAGCGGAGACGAGTAGAGATATCCATCTGAAGTGATTATCTTGGTCTCCGGACTTGTATCTTCTTCTTCCGTGGTTCTTTGTTTCCTTTCAGGGATTCCCGGCAGCAATAGTTTCAAGGCCCCCTCTCTGGTAATTCCAATCATACTTTCCTCGTGTCCCTCCTGTGCTTCCCAAGCCAGGAAATTTCTAATTTTTAGTTTCTACATTTTACCTTTACTTTATGTACATTTGAACACATTTCTAACATTCATATTTTATACAGTTCAACCTTTACCTTGTATAATTTGATAACACGAATTAACTTTAGCACATTTATCACAAGGACTGTTTCAGACAGAGAACTCTTGTATTCAGGCCTTAGCCTGTGATTTATACAAAGAGGAGGAGGAGTTGCGACTTCCATCAGTACCAGACCAAATACCCTGTTTGATCCACCCAAATACCAGACATGCTAGCTGGGTTAAATGTAAATGTTTAGACTGTAGAAAGAATTGGTATTGTAGTTCACACAATCGACACTCTTGTTGCAGGAAGTGTCAAGGGCCAAATCGATCTCTTATCCAGGTAGAACTCAAAAAAACTGAAATAATAACTTTGTTTTGTGGATGAGAATTATTAGTGCCTGTTGAATGGGACATACCTGAAAAATGGTGGGAAACCACAGTTAAAGAGTGTCAGAAACTATTTGTCTGGAAATTAGCTAAGAGGAAGTGACAAGGAAATAGAGGGCAAGACCAGATTGGCCTCAGTATTCGCCACCAAGAAGATCAAATACACCTGCTGTGGGTTGCAACCCCGTAGGCATGGGAGATGGGAGTATAAGCCATACTGGACCTCTGTTACTCCTTTTTCTGTCACTCAATTTTTGTCTTCTCCCTTTTGGGATATCGACAAGGCCATGTTACAGATGTTACCAAAAGCTGTACATGGAAAGACACCGAGGTTCTTTTTTTATTTCTCACACTCATGTCAACAGTCACTGTTATAACCCATCCAAATTAGGCAATTGCATACATAAAGGGAAAAAGTACCGGATTGCAGAGAACTTAGGAACAAGTGGTAGCAGGATGGGAAGTCAATGCCCAAAAGAGGAGAGATGGATTTGTTTTACATACATTACTGGGCACAAAGCACAAGATTTAGTAAAAGAGCAATTGATAAGCAAAAAGGCTAAGTCAGTACAACCACCTAAACCTGTGCCAATTTCAATCAACAATTTGTATACCAAACTTGAACAGCAATTAGAAAAAGAAATAGATATTTCAAGGATGGGTAAAAATCAGTTTGTAGAATTGGGGGAAAGAATAAGTAAGGAACTTAACATAACCAATTGTTGGGTCTGTGGAGGGGCTTTGATGTCAGAAGAATGGCCATGGAAAGGCAGCAGCTTAGGCTCAATTGAGCTTCTAAAATGGAACCAAGCAAGAACAAGTGGAGAAAACAGACCAGAAGGGTGGATTTTAAGCTCAACAGTGATAGGGGAAGAATGTCTCTGGTGCACTGGGAAAAGGTTCCTTTATGAAGTAGGAAAAACACCCTGTAAAAGATATAAGGTTAGTAATGGAACTTCTGTATGGTGGGTCCCAGAAGCACCAACCGTGTATTGGACCCAAGAAAAAGCAAAAAAAGTGAATTGTAAGTATGATAACAAAATAAAACTTTTTCAATTTAATGATACAGGTAAAAATCCTTACTATGGCATCCCAGAAATCTCCAAATTGTGGGAGAATATAGATCAACAAAAATTTAACTATTGAAAAGCTCCAGATGGCTTATTTTGGATATGTGGAAAAAGAGCATACCCAAAACTCCCCTCTCAGTGGAAAGGGAGCTGTACTCTGAGAATTATACAGCCAAGATTTTTTTCTTTTACCAGGACCTGATGGGGATCAATTAGGGATACCAGTTTATGAGGATCTAAAGAGAAATGAAAGAGATTTGATTGGAGGATTCCAAAAATGGGGAGATGAGGAATGGCCCCCTGAACGCATACTGGAAACATATGGGCCAGCCACCTGGGCACAAGATGGGAGTTGGGGATATCAAACCCCAATTTATATGCTAAATTGTATTATAAGACTTCAAGCCGCTGTAGAGATAATAATGAACAAAACTGGTCGGGCAATGGAATTAGTATCAAGGCAACAAACTCTAACAAGAGCGGCTATGTATCAAAATAAGTTAGCTTTAGACTATCTATTAGCTGAAGAAGGGGGTGTTTGTAGAAAGTTCAATACATCAGATTGTTGTTTAAAAATAGATGACAATAAGAATACTGTCCTGAACATAGTCAATAATATCAGAAAATTTCCCATGTACCAGTTCAAAAGTGGGAATCAACACCAAATACTAGCTGGTGGGAAAACGTGTTGGGAATAGAATGGCAGAAAAAGTTAGACTTCTTCCTTTTATGCGCTTCTGCTGGTCTAATATTTCTGCCTTGTTTGATTCCCTGCTTCATTCAGCTCATCACCAGTATAGTCCAAAGCATGCAATTAGTGAATATTGACCTGTAATGGTTTTAATTTAATAAAACCAGGCGGAAACACCAATTAATGTAGGGGTTTTAGTATTTATTCTCTTTTTGTGGGAGGGAGAGATTAGGAGAAAAAAAACAAAGCAGGCTTAGTCTTAAAAATGAAAAAAAAGTAGTTTTATTAACATACAGTAAAAGAATGAAAGAAAAAAAAAGAAAGTTGAGAAAAAGAAAACAAACTAAAACAGAATGACACTTTAAAACACGCTTCTCTCCTCTTACAAACTATTAACTTTCTTATTGAACAACATAGAAAGACACAACTTGAGATTTTCAGTCAGTTTCACTATTTAGACATAATTACTCATTACTTTTTAGGAGAAGAGTCTCTCTAAGATTTTTTTATGAAGACATTTGCCACAATACAAAATAGTCCAGTGCTCCCAATGTCACACATCTGCTGCCGCCCAGAGTTTTCGCAGATTGTGATGTTCTATCAGCAAAGCTTCTCAGCGTATCTGGGGTACTATTTACGAATACTTCTTCTAGTCTAAAATCATCTTTGTCTCAAAGGCTGAGACCTCCTTTTAACCCACGAGCGGGGGGTTTAAACATCCCAAATAAATCTCAATTACTTCAGTTCTCAATTTTGATTAGAATAGCATTCTACCCAACAACACTAAGATGCTGCAAAGAACAGTCCATTTTTCCATAGTTTACCTTAGAGAAGTCCGGTTAAAAATGTCCACTTCTTCAATCCTATTCCAATATTATTAGTTCTTTCACTTCTAATCTAACTGACTTCATTCGGTGTCTGTTCTACGTACCCTCTGTTTTCTTTCTTCATTGTCTCAAGGAAGAATTGTGCTTTAAAAGTTCCATGTTGCTAGAAAAGGGTTAAAACTGTTGGGGCTTGCAAGGGCCACATGCAAGCGCCAGGCTGCAGGGCTGAAGAAAATACAAAGCTATGCTGATGGAAGAAACTGGTAGATGTCCTTTTGTCCACTCCTCAGTCTCATCTAGGGTGGCTCAGTTTAAAGCTGTTATGGAGCTGCAGGCTTTCTTTCTCTGCTGCTAATGGCAATTAAGCTGGGCCATGGCTTGGACCCTTCTGCTGTGGTCTGAGTACGTGGCCAGCACTGCTGAACTGCAGCTGCCCCTCTTCCCTGCCAGCAAGCAGGGGAAAGGGGCTCAGCTGGCCCAGGCCCTCTCTGTGAGGGCAGGGGCCCTCAGAGGCCCAGCCAGGCCTGGCCCGACTGCCCAGAGGGGCAGCAGGGCCCCGACCCGAGCCAGCCCGCGGCCTCCGATGTTACCTCATGGCTGATTCTAAAGCGAGAGCGAGACCGATCAGCAGCAGATTAGTTTTAAATGTCCCCTCCCAAGTCGCATTGACATTTCCTATTGGTCAATTTAGCTGTCAGTATCCCGGCTAGCTTTTTGATAGGTCCCTGTCCTCCCCCCCAAAACCACTCCACGGTCAGGGAAGGGAAAAACATCTCACATTTCTCTATAACCAGAAAACAAAATTGTGCCAACCCATGATATGACCAAAAGTTGCCTACAACAACACCACCACCACAAAGGATTATGGTGTTAAAGAAACAAAATAATATAGAAGACCCCTTCAAAGAAACGAGATTGATTTGTGAAAAAAATGAGTGAATAATGAAGGCTAGAAAACAATGAATATTGCTCGAGCCAAATTAATTATAAAAAGAAAGAGGGAGGATTGTGAAAAGCGCATATTATATGGTTCTACACAAGATATTTACTGTATGCATTATGTTGTATTGGTTAGTAATGCTGTATTAATATTTTGATAGTATGGTAAATGTAGTTTTGTAGTTAAAATGTAGTTTTTGTAGTTAAAATAGAAATTATGTATTTTTTAAAGAGAGGAAGGGGATACTTGCAAAGAGATAGCAGCCACAGGAAAACGTAAATCTTTCAGAGAAAAAGAATTTATTACTTCCTTATCAGAAGAAACTAACTTCTGCCTCGCTCAGCCCTGAAGACGCTGTAGAGATTAAGGGGAAAAAAGTGACACTGACCAGAGACAATTCTTTGTTTGAATGGAATTTATGCATCATGTATGAGATTCATGAATATTCAACAGGCTATTGCTTTTAAGAGATAATCCTCTGTTAACGGGGGTCCTTTTTCAAAGCTTATTTGCCCGGAAAGGCACCTAGACATCTGTTACTTTGTTTTTATTGTCTCGTATTGTCCTAACCCTAATTGCTCAAATTTTTATTACTCTAATTCTATTACTATTTTTATAACCATTTTATTACTATTAAACTTTTAAAATTTTAAAACAAGCGATTGGCGTTTTTCACAGTAAAGAAGAGCCAAATCCCAGATGGGAGGAGAATGAGGAGATACCTTAATCTTGGACTGAAATTCTCTTAAAAGGCCCTGGTAATGGACTTTAACACACTAAAATATCCCTGTAATTCATGAAAAGCATGGGGGGATGGAGTATTCAAGTTGTAAATATGAGCAAAGGCACTTGTGCTGAAACAAACAGATGTTGAAGTAGCTGTGATCCAATGAAAAGTTGTAACAGAGAGAAAAAAAATTATGAAGACCCTTTGCCCCCAGGGAAGAAGAGGAAGATTTCTGTTCCCAGAGATGAAGTTAATTTCAGAGATGTATGAAGAGAACCTCTGCTTCTGAACAGCTCATCCTTAAAAGTGTACCCCATTAGCTAAAGACAGCCCTCGAAAACAGTTATGGGGAAAGCTTTAAGTTGGGGGGAGGGACTTTAACACTGCAAACAGATTTCTATCTCCTCGGTGGCTGCCTTGCTGTGACACTGAAGCCGCAAGAGAACTGTTTCTTGTGAAGAAGTCTCCATGGAATCGCAAGAGTGACTCCTCTCCCTAAGTGAACTGAAAAAGACTATTTTAGAGGTGGTAAAATGACTGAAAGTCCCAAGTTTTGTCTCTATGTTGTCAGTGGAAAAGAAGAGTTGGGGGGAGGAAAAGTGTTCTGAAAGTTTAGTCTGATTTCTTATTATTTTTCTTTTAGTTCTGTTAATAAAGCTTTCTTTATACCTTTTAAAATTTTGAGCCTGCATTTGTCCTTCTCCTAATCCTTTTCTCACAGCAAAAAATGAATAAAAAATTCGAGTAAGTGCACTGGCATTTGGCTATCGCTCAACCCATCATATTGAATTGGTGTCGTGACTCAGATTGGCGAACCAAAACCAGTACAGTAGCAAAAGCCTTGAACCTTATGTCCTGGTTTAGGGACAAATTTGGGAGAAAACCCTTGAATGGGATCCTTCTAGGAAGCTGTCCTGGGTTAGTACAGTTTAGTTTTTTAGTTATAAAAGAATGTAAAGTAATTCTCCAGGTCAAGACCTGGGAATTGCTTTAGAAGAGACAGAGACCTATCAGAGAGTTAGTTAGAATATTGACATCTATTCTGACCACTGAAATTGTTGGCTGCGACTTTGGGAAGTACCATATAAAACCCCTTGATTTCCTGTAAGTAAGTCCTTTTTTTCTTCTTCCTTTAGCCAGAGAAAGACAAGTAACATCAAGCTAGGCCTGCTGCTCCCCCCTTTTGGGGGGGAGCTGGCCTGAGGCCTAGCCAGATTCTATCAGCTCCCGAGTGAAAGAAGATAGGAAAAAGAAGTTGCTGTTTTTTAACAGCTACTTTCTTCAGGCTTCTTTAAAACAAGGAGAAATCTCTGTTGAGCCCTGATAAGAGCTATGAGCACCATTCGAGCTGAAGCCACCCCAATTTACACTGAGGGGTGGGCTGAGAAGGCATTTATGATCCTGCCTAGTTTTTTGTGATTCTGGACTGCCCGGGTGCTCCGATCTCTGATGTTTCTGTGAGTTCTTCCTCCCTCATCAGCTCAGCCTTGAACATCTAACACCAAGAGCCACAGAGGGAAAAACAAAGACTCCAACAGATTTAACTCTTTCTTAGCAGCATGAAGCTTCCATAGCTTAGCCCTTCTCTGAAAAAGTAAGAAAAGACAGAGTGAACATAAAGAACAGCAAGATAAAGTCAGTAAAGCAAGAGTAAAAAGACTATTAAGACAGAGAGTTGAAGAGTTAGTTGTTCTATTCTTACTTGAGCCATAGAAATAAAATCTATATTTAAGTCATTCCTTTAAATCATAGGAAAGATATGCATTTAAGAAGATGATTGTTTTAATTTGTGTGTAGATTTAAGCAAAAGTGTTTGTGATAAACTAAGTAATATCCTATAAGATGCTTAAACAGAGATAAAGATGAGAAGCCCCCTGCGCTAGTAAAAAAGTGAAAAGATATCTCTGTACCTTAAAATAAAGAATACTTTTCTTTAGAGTTATTCATCTTTAAAAAGTAACACCCCAGTATGCAAAAGTCTAAGACCCATGACCCATAAGCAGCTTTGGAAACTGCTCCTGAGAAGGTCACAAAAGCAAGTTTCTCCAGGCAGTTGTTTTTGTGACAGTTTAAAACCCACAAGAGAACTGTTCTAAGTTGTCAGTAAAATCCATGACTCTAAAAAATACTCTTCCCCTAATAAATTGATGAAAGGCTATTATCAGATAGTAAAACTGACTGAAAATTACAAGTTTTGTCTCTTTATGTTGTTTTGTAAAAAAGTGAACAGTTTGTAAGAGGGAAGAAAAGTGTTTTTAAAAGTTTCATTCCATTTTAGGTTTTTTCCAACTTTCTGTTTTTCTATTCTTTTAGTGTATGTTAATAAACTATTTGTTAATTTTAAAGTTAAGCCTGCTTTATTTTTCTCCTAGTCTCTCTCTCACAAAAAAAGTAAGTACCAAGACCAAAATTTAGTGAACGTGAAACCACTACATTAATTAGTGTTTCCACCCAGTTTGAAATTAAAACTATGACAGAAGCAAACCTAAATGACTCCTTCTTCTAAGCGGTCTGGTAAAAAACTTCTTCGGAGAAAAGTGGAAAAACTATTTTACTTAACAAACAAAGAGCATACAAGTATAAAGAATGAATAATATGAAATAATAAAACCTCTCGTTCTGGAGTGAGACAGAAAATTGAGAAAGTTCTTGCCATGGATGTAGCTCGGTTCTCTTTTAGTCTCTTATCCATCCCAGTCCCTCTGGCACTGCTGGAAAATGCTGAGATCTTAGGCTCCGGTGGGCTTCAGGTGCAAGCCCCCAGTGCTTCCCTGGGTTTTTCAGTCCAGAGTAGGTTTAAACAGTCCCAAGAAAAAAGGAAAGAAAAACAGTCCAGGGAACTTCTCTGCCTTAGCTAGATGAAACTAACTGAAAGTAAAAAGATCTCTCTCTTGCAGTCTCTCTAAGCTTCCGCCGAACACCCCGTCTGGAGAAGAATGTGTAGGAGTCAGGCAGTTTTCTCAAAACAAACTCCACGCTTCTCCTTGCTCTTAGAATGAGTCGTAAAGACACAGAACTCAATATACAGCACAAACAGAACAGACAATTGGGGATACAAGCATCACAAAGTCACCCTAGGACACCTTAGCAATTGTTGGATCTGCAGAAGGCCAGGAGGATCTGACGACACACCATGGGTGGCCAACAGGCCTATCACAGGTTACCTCCAAACTTTTCTGGGATATGTTATGTAAAGTATATTAAACCATTGTTCTTTCTTACTACCACAAGTTCAGGGAAGTCAGTTAAGATTCAAGATATATAATGATCTAATTAGAAAAAAACCCAGTCAATTGATGCATCCCTGGCTGGAGGAAGCACCCAAAAGTAGGAAAAAGATGAATGGCCACCTGAGACAATCATACAACACTATGGACCAGACACTTGGAATCCTAATGAATTAATATCAGGTGCAAGAGAACCCATTTATAATTTAAATTGGATAATTAGGTTGCAAGCTGTCTTTGAAATAATACCCAACCAGACAGCTACGGCTCTTGACCTTCTTGCTGACCAATATACCCAGATGAGTGTCTTGGTTTTGAAAGACAGTTGTCTGCCAGAGAAAGCTAGACTTTCCCTTGGAATGGAGAATGTAAACCCCCTTCCCTCCAAATTATTATAATTTTGCAATTAGGGGCTTTCAGGCAAAGATATGGGAATAGGAGTAACAGTTCTTTACTAGAAGCAAAAAAAAAAAAAAAAAAAAAAAAAAAAAATAAAATTACAAATGTAGTAGTACAAAAAACCAAGCAAGGAAGCAAACAAAAATCCTGGGAAAAACCCTGACAGAGTCAGGGATACGACCTGGCACCCTGGTGGTCAGGGTGTTGGAAGCAGTCCAAATAAATCCTCCTGGAATAACAGATGTGGTTCTGTGGAGTAGAAATGGTCCTGTAGAAAGTCCAGTGGTGGCGAGATGGTTCTGGTCTTCCTCTGGGATTCAGTGGAAAAACTGGAATACCTGGTGGTCTTCAGTCCCAGTTTTTATCTAGCTGGGAACAGTTGGCTCCTCCCCCACTGTGTGGAGCATCTCCCAATGGGATGATGGAATGTGTCATGTCATTGGTGGGCCCTAATGGCCCATTATCAGAAGATGTCCCCCTGGAGGATGGAGGGGTGGTGAAAGAGATAAGAAACACTGCCCCACCTGGTTTTAATGGCTGGGCCATTATCAGAAGGCATCCACCCCCCTCCCCCCTGGAGTCACAAGAGATAAGCTCTCAACAGATGAAATAGAATACACATTTTTTTGGTTACATAATCCAAGACAGATGAGAAATGCCATATATCAACACTGGATGGTATTAGATTATCTATTAGTAGAAGGGGAAACATGTGGCAAATTAAACTACTCAAAGTAATGTTTGCAAATAGATGACAATGGAAAAGTCATGAAACAAATAACAAAGGGAATAAGAAAGTTGGCTCATGTACTGTGGTATTTCTTTATGAGACTAGATGACTGCCAATGGCAAAGGAAAAGAGTCTGCTCTCTATCATCGGGTGGGATAGAACAGCTTTTATTCTTGAGTCCTGCCCTGCTTGGCTGGAGGTCTTCCTGGTGGCTCACAGGTTCCAGAGAGAGCGAGGCCCCACCCGTGTCGGGGCTTTTTCCCCAGGGGGCAGGGCCCAGAGGCAGGGAAAAGACACTACCCTATCAGGGATAAAGTGGGAGGGGAACAGGGTTGGGTTACAGCTGAGCAAGGACAAACCACGTGATTACAAATCCGATGAAACACAATATAAACCAAATTAATGCATTACAACAATGTACCAGTCCAAACTTGGAAAGGATGGGAATGAGACATGTTTTCATGGTTACCTCTGGACTATGGGTTAAATGAATGCTTTTTTTCCTCTTATGTGCTGTAGCAAGCAACTCTAATATTTTTACCATGTATGACCCCTTGCTTAGTGCAACTTATTCAGGATGTGATCAAGAGGATGCAGGTAGTAGCCATGCCTACAGATCCAGAAATGGCTACAAAAGGACGTAAAATTATGTCACTGCAAATAATTGCAAAACCAAAAAAGACCAAGGAACAGAAAATTAAGTAGATGATAACTAAGGTTTATAATGACACTTATTGAGAAAAGACTGTTGTAATGCATTAATTGGGTTTATATTTCATTGGATTTGTAATGTTTTTTCTATGTATTTGTCCTGTGATCTGTCCTTGCCCCCCCAGTGCCCATCCCCCACACTAGAATGTAACCCAGCCCTGTTCCTTCCCACTTCTCCCTGATTGGGTGGTGCCTCTGGGCCCTGCCCCCTGGGGGAAAAAGCCACGATGGGGGAGGGGCCAGCTCTCTGGTACTGGCGAGCCATCGGGACAGTCCACCAAAGCAGGGCAGGACTTGAGAATAAAAACTGTAAAATCCCACCAGAAGCCAGAGAGCAGACTCTGTTACTTTTGCCATCGACGGCCGTCTACTCTCGTGGGGAAATACAACAACTGGCATGCAACGTGCGGCTCAAAGCCACAAAAGGTTCCCAAAAAGCTGGAAGAACCACTTGGGGAGCACGTGGCCGAGGAAACCCACGCAGAGACAGACCCGTCAGGCTTGGCGTTCGCTGTGGAGTCTCCAAAACACAGGACTCTACAGGCCAGGGCTGCAGTTTTTTCCTTTGGACTCAAAAAACCCATCGGAGTGCTGCAAAGAAGCCCTCGACTGGCAAGGTGGCCCCAGAGAGTGACCACTTGTTCGTGGAAAGCTGACCCTGGGAACTGAGACTGGAAGCTCTTTTTGCACCAATAAGGGTCAGTCTCAGGCAAAAGGAGTGATTGGGAAAGAAAGGAAAGGAACGCTGGAATTTTGGTGAGTACCACTTTCAGTTTTCTAAGGGAAAATTTTTTTCAGAGGTGGGATTCCTCAGGGAAAAGGGTTTTTTCTCTTTCGGGGAAGGTTTTTGCTTTCAGAGTAAACCTTAAAAGTGCTTTTGGCAGCCTGGGGGGGGTAGAAAAGGAAACTGTTTCCCCTTTTGGCTTTTTTTTTCTCTCCAGCGAGGTTTTTTACCTTTCAGTTTCTCAGCCAAAATAAAGAGGACACAGAAACTCAAAATCTGAGCCAAAAATGGGAGCAGGACTGTCTGTGTCTCAATAGAGAGTCTGTTACCAGATTTTAAATGCCTTGGATGATGGGAAAACTCATTTTTCCAAGAAGCAATTAAAAATTTTCCTTCGGTGGTTATTTGCTCAATTTCCAGATGTATCATCTGAGCAAATAAGCTCCCCAGAATTTTGGGAAACTGTTGTAAAAAAATTGTCTCAATCAAGCTCCCCTAATGATAAAGAAAAAGCAAATTTTGCTCTTTGGAGCATGCAGATTCTATTTGCAATGCAAAAACATAATGAAAAGAATAAAAAGCCAGTTCCTTGTAGACTTTCCCCAGTCTCCTCAGTTTCTCCTTATCCTGACCCCAAAGTCCCTTCCCCAAAATCGGATATTCCTCAAGAAACCCCTAAGCTTTCCCCAAAACTCCCTTCTTCCCCAGTTTGTGAACCCTGAGTTCGGTTTGCTTTTGCAGGCAGTTCGAGTGCACAAAACCCGCATCTTAGTGAATCCCAAGCTAGTCTTAGTTCGGAAGGGGGGTCACAAGATGGATGGGACTCCTTTGTTCCCCAAAATGGCTGAAGCCATGTGCTTTCGTGTCACAAGGAGCCTCTCTCTTTGTTTGTCCCTCTTTCCCCGCAATCCCTTTCGCAATCCCTTCCTCTCCCCAGACCCCCTCCTTCCCTTCAGTGCCGCCCCTGGCACTGCCCTCTTCTCTGACTCCGCCCCCGACGCTCAAACCTCTGCCCTCCAACTCCACCCCGTGTGACTCAAGCCTACAGCCCCTCCCTGCCCCTGGTTCCCACGGTTTCCCCGCCCACAGTCCCAATTCCCACACCCCAGGGAAAGGGGGGGGTGGGGGAGCCAGGAACCCGGAAACAGGAAGTGATCCCAGCTTCTCTGCCACCCCTGTCACATACTGACGGTCAAAAAGAAGGGGTGCTGTCCACAGTAATTGGGACCCCTTCCCCCAACAAGCGATTCAGGATTTGTGCAAAGCTCAAGCCAAATTTGGACACGAAAGTGAATACTTTCGCAGCCTTTTAAAAGCAAATTTAGCAGGGAATCCTATTGTTCCCTTTGACCTCCGGCAGCCTTTTTCTGCCCTCCTTTTGTCCACACAGTTTAGGCTTTGGGACTCCACATGGAAAAAAAGATTAAGAGATTTATTCCCAGAGCTTTTGCAGAATCCTGAAACGGCTGTTGATAATAATAATTTGCCAATTCGATTAAAACATCTATGTGGTGATGGTGAATGGGTTGCAGCACTAAAGCAAGCTCAAGAAATTCCTTTAGCTGTTTTAGAACACATTAAAGAGGCTGCTTTCAAAGCATTCTTTTCAATCCAGCCCGATGGGCCTTTCCAACCTTACCGTAAAATTAAGCAGCTCCAATCAGAACCTTTTGTAACGTTTGTTGAGCGATTAACCCGAGCTATTGAGTTACAGGTTAAGAATGAAGGAGCCCAGGAACAGGTCCTGGAGGAGATGGCACTGATCAATGCAAATGAACAGTGCAAGGCAGCCATCCTCAGCCTGCCCATGGAACCGGCTCCGACCTTAGATGACATGCTGCATGTTTGTACCCAGAAAGTTCCTTTCATGACTGCACACCTCAATCACATTTCCAGAGATGCATTCAGACCACCGCAAAGAGCTGCCGCAGCAGATGCCATGCCCCCTGTGCCTGTGCCACAGCCACCACCCAAGAGAAGAACAACGTGTCTCCTGTGTGATCAGGCTGGACATTGGGCATCTCAATGCCCTTTAAAGAAGCAAATTCTGGACTTTCAGGACAATGGGGGTGGGAGGTCTCAAGAGTTCAAAGGGAATTTTTCAAAAAACTAAAATGTCAGCACTTACTTGCCCAGCGTGCCGACATAAAAAGGGCAAATCCAAGAGGGGGAGAAAAAACTAAAAAATGCAAATGTTAAATTAAATAATCCTGTTATAACCAGTTCTACCTTTCAGCAGAAGTCACCAGATATGACCCTTTCAGATCATGACGTAAGCAGACCCTGTCTAACCACAGAATGTCTCCAAGAGCCTTTTAGGTTGCAACTGACAGAATCCTTGCACCTAAGTGACACAGACTGGCATTTAGGTTCATTGGATCTACAAGTGCTAGGCTCCTGGCAACATGTTGGCAGCAAGTATGTCATCCTTGGGGACACCAAGTACACACCGAGAGAGATCAAGATCCTTCTGGGTCTCGTCTCATAAAACCCTAAACAGCTAGTTCTCGGGCTGTGCTGTGTCCATCCACCTTTGTTTCTGCCTAAGGGGCAGATAATAGCTCAGGCAATTCCAGCACCTGACCCGTTCCCTGGACAAAACAGCACAAGGAACAAACACCTTGAGGTTTGCCCCACACGAGTAATTGGGAGGGACAAACTCATAATAGGGTGTGAGGTCCGTCACGGTGGGGAAGTAATAAACCTCAAAGGAGTTTTGGACACAGGCGCAGATATAACGATTGTACCAGAAAGGATGTGGCCCTTGCATTGGGAACTGCAAAATGTGGCCGGGCTCGTAGAAGGTATAGGGGGAATGAAATGGGCAAAACAATCAAAAAGTGTTGTGCAAATTAAGGGGCCAAACGGACAATTAGCTACACTGTGTCCATTTCTTTTAGATTATTTGGAGTCCTTGTGGGGGAGAGACCTGATGGCCCAGTGGGAGGTCACGATTGGCATTCCAGATGCCCCCCCAGTTTTTCAGGCTGCGGCCACTGAAGAGCACCCTACCCAGAAACTCAATTGGAAAACTGATTCACCGGTCTGGGTAGAGCAGTGGCCGCTCAGTAAAGAAAAATTGAAGGCGCTTCAGGAGCTAGTGGATGAACAGCAAGCTAAAGGCCACATTGTGGAAACCACATCTCCATGGAATTCCCCAGTCTTTGTTATCAAAAAGGCAAACAAAGGCAAGTGGCGGCTCCTCCAGGATCTCCGTCAAATTAATAATGTCAATGAGGACATGGGCTCTCTCCAGCCAGGGATGCCATCCCCAGCGATGCTCCCCCAATATTGGAATTTGACAATTATTGATATCAAATATTGTTTCTTCCAGATCCCTCTGCACCCTGACGATGCCCCATGTTTCACCTTCTCGGTCCCTACCCTGAACCGAGAAGCCCCGAGGAAAAGATACCACTGGAAATTTCTTCCCCAAGGGATGAAAAACTCGCCATCTATTTGTCAGTGGTACCTGTCTTCCCTGCTGTCCCCAGTGCGCGCAGCTGCGGGAGAAGCCATCATCCTGCACTACATGGATGATGTGCTCATGTGTGCCCCCAATGATGACTTACTGTCCCACGTGCTTGACCTGACAATCGATTCTTTGGTTGCTGCAGGGTTCAAGCTTCAGGAGGAAGAGATTGAAAGGATGCCACCTTGGAAGTACCTGGGTCTGGAGATTGGTAAGCGGACCACTGTGCCACAAAAATTGGCTGTCAAAAATAACATCGGGACCTTAGCAGATGTCCAGCAGCTGTGTGGGTCTTTCAATTGGGTAAGACCTTGGCTAGGTCCGACCACTGAAGACCTAGACCCCCTCTTTAATCTTTTAAAGGGGGAGAGGAGCTAAGTTCTCCTAGGACCCTCACCCAAGAGGCAAGAGCAGCCCTAGAAAAGGTACAGGACTGTATGGCCACCAGACAGGCCAACAGGTGCAAATCAGACTTGCCATTCAAATTCATCATTTTAGGCAAATTGCCACACTTACACAGGATGATTTTTCAGTGGGAAAGACTGGAAAAATCAAAAAAGGACAAAGACTGTAGCGATCCCCTATTAATCATAGAGTGGGTTTTCCTCAGTCACCACCAATCCAAAAGAATGACCAGGCCACAGGAACTGGTAGCAGAATTGATCCGGAAAGCCAGGACCTGGATCAGGGAGTTGGCAGGATGTGATTTTGAGTGCATTCACATCCCAATTGAGATAAACTCGGGCCACATCACAAAAGCAATGTTGGAGCACCTGATTCATGAAAATGAAGCTTTGCAGTTTGCTCTGGATAGTTACACACGTCAAATTTCAATTAATCGGCCTGCCCACAAATTATTCAGAGAACAAATTCAGTTCAAATTGTCATTAAAAAGTGTTCAGAGCAAGAGGCCCTTGAAGGCTCTAACCGTTTTTACAGACGCATCCGGAGCATCCCACAAGTCAGTAATAACTTGGAAAGATCCTCAAACTCAGCAGTGGGAAAAAGATATTGTTGGGGTGGAAGGATCACCTCAGGTAGCTGAGTTGGCTGCAGTTGTTAGAGCTTTTGAAAAGTTTCCTGAACTGTTCAATTTGGTCACAGTTTCGGCCTATGTAGCAGGTGTAGTATCCAGAGCTGAACAAGCTGTACTGAGTGAGGTCTCCAATTCTGCACTTTTCAACTTGCTCTCAAAACTAGTAAATCTGATCTCCCACCGAGAGCAACAATTTTATGTGATGCACATCAGCTCACACACTGATTTACCAGGATTCATAGCCAAGGGCAACAGAAGGGCTGATGCTCTTGCTGCACCTGTGGAGATGGCCCCACTCCCAGACATCTTCGGACAAGTGAAGATCAGCCACCAGCTTTTTCACCAGAATGCACCAGGCCTAGTTCGCCAGTTCCACCTAACTCAGGAACAGGCTCGGGCAATTGTGGCAACGTGTCCCTTGTGCCAGCAACATGCACTCCCAGCCCTGAGTGCAGGAGCAAACCCCAGGGGATTGAACAGCTGTGAGGTATGGCAGACAGACGTGACACACATCATGTCCTTTGGTAGGCAAAGGTATGTCCATGTATGTGTAGACTTCTTTTCTGGAGCTGTCTATGCCTCTGTCCACACAGGGGAGAAGTCTAGTGATGCCATGAAACACCTAATACAGGCTTTCTCCTTCCTGGGCATCCCCAAATCAATAAAAACTGATAATGGACCCACGTACACATCCAAGGAGTTCAGAAGCTTCCTGCAGCAATGGGGAGTAGAGCACAAAACAGACATCCCCTACTCCCCAACAGGTCAGGCCCTTGTGGAAAGGACCCACCAAAATCTCAAAAGGGTCCTCAACCAACAACATCAGTCTCTAAAACTAGAAACACCCCAAATCCAGTTGTCCAAGGCCTTGTTCACTCTGAACTTTTTAAATTGCACATTTGAAAATCTTAACCCACCAATTATGCGCCATTTCAGAGAGAACTGCCAACTGCAGCTGAAAGCAAAGCCTCCGGTAATGGTAAAGGATCAAGCAACCAAGGAAACAGAGGGTCCTCATGATCTGATCACCTGGGGTCGTGGGTATGCCTGTGTGTCCACTCTCTCAGGTCCCAAGTGGGTGCTAGCCGAGTGGGTGAAACCTTTCATCCCTAAAACTGCAAAATCACCTGCAGAGGCCCCACAAGTTGCCAGTGATGCCTGGAGGAGGAGAAAGCGCTGAACCTTCTCCTTATAATTATCATTATTCCTTAACAGTGTTTTTCTAGACAGTTTTGTTTGCACTAAAGGTCATTTTTCTTTTGCAACTTTAAAGGTACTCAAGGTCCAAAGTTTGAGCATCTCCCACGAACGGAGCCTTCCTCTTTCTTAATTTAATAAGAGAAGGGGAAATGTTGTAATGCATTAATTTGGTTTATATTTCATTGGATTTGTAATGTTTTTTCTATGTATCTGTCCTATGATCTGTCCTTGCCCCCCCAGTGCCCATCCCCCACACTGGAATGTAACCCAGCCCTGTTCCTTCCCACTTCTCCCTGATTGGGTGGTGCCTCTGGGCCCTGCCCCCTGGGGGAAAAAGCCATGACGGGGGAGGGGCCAGCTCTCTCTGGTACTGGCGAGCCATCGGGACAGTCCACCAAAGCAGGGCAGGACTTGAGAATAAAAGCTGTAAAATCCCACCAGAAGCCAGAGAGCAGACTCTGTTACTTTTGCCATCGACGGCCGTCTACTCTCGTGGGGAAATACAACAAAAGACGAAGAGGAGGGATTGAAAGGAATGAGAAGGTGACTTTACAAACAAACTGTGGGCCTGATGGTAGATAAGGCCAGATATGGAGAGGTGAAAGAAGCAATGGGGAGAACCATAAATTCCATAGGAATTCCACTGATTGACACAGACTGTTACTCAAGACTGTGCTAAATCTCTGGATTTAGAAAAAAAGAACAAAGACACAGGGAAAAAGAAAAAGGGAGGGGGGATATACATTAGAAGGGGGTCTCAGGTATTAGGCGTTTCAGGAAGTCTGTACCTCTGAAGTACCTCAGCCAATGGGGGAAGAGAGAGGGAAATGTGGCCAGGAAATTAGGATAAAAAGGAGGCTGCGTCCTCTAACAATTTGAGAGACCACAGAGGAAATGCCCCATGGCCTCGCCCTTTATTTGAATAAAGTTACAGGACTCCTCTGTCTCCTATTTGGACATAAATCTCTGGTGTTTGTGGATTCATTTTCCTGACACTCCATGTCTGCCCAGACACCTGCAGCTTCTGCCACAGCTTCGGAGTTTTTGCTACACTTTGTTTGCCACCCCAGGTGTGCTCACCTTTGCTGTTCCAGCCTGCTGCTCTGAGGTTCCTGCCAGTCCATTCAGCTTCCTAAGGGGCACTGAGTCCGGGTGCTTCTTGTGAGTTTGCAAAGGAAGCCCCTTTTTTATCTCTTCCTACCAGCTGAGCTGCCATTACCACATGAAGAAGAGGCTGAGCTTGCACCACAACTCCCCGTGCAGCCACGGGGGAATCATTGCACCTGCCCTGCCTGGCTGGGAGCCAACAGCACCCCTGCTGGCTGTGGCCATAACTACACCAACAGGGAAAGTGCTTGATGGCTGAGAGAAGGATCATTTTGGGACTTTTTTGTTTGTTTGTTGTTGCTGTTGTTGTAGTTGTTTGTCATGTTATACATATATATATCAGTGCAGAACTGTATTTATTTTCCCAATCTTTGCCTGAAAGTCCTGTAATTTCAAAGTTATAATAATTTGTAGAGAAGGGAGTCATATTTTCCATTCCAAGGGAAGTTCCTGCCTTCCTTGGCAGGCACCTGTCTTTCAAACCAAGACAGTATCTTCTCTGCACCTGTTTCTATGGCATGTTATTTCTTTTTTTCTCACACATGCCTATCCTCAAAATATTCAATAAAACACGTGCCACGTACATGTGCCTTTGTTTTGGGTGGTGACAGGTATCCATGTTCTCATGAAGGCTGTTCTTGTTCCAGGAAGTTTAACTATTTATAGTGATTTTAAGGAACATTGTCTATGATAATTAGCTGTAATATGTTTTCTCTAACAACAAAATTATGGATAACAGGCCATCTTATTACATTGAACTCTGCATGGAAAACATACTAGCAAAAGCACAGGTATACATATTACAGCCTCTTTAAAAGAGTCACTATATGATCTTTCATGAGTACTTACACTGTATTGAAATATTTACTGGGAATACAGTAAAGGAAGTTGGTGTCTTGGTTTGGGGACAAATTTGGGAGAAAACTCCTGTATAGGATCCCTCTGGGAAGCAAACCCAAGTGGCCCCTCCCTCCAACCGGTCCGATAAAAAAACCTCTTTGGAGAAAAGTGGAAAAAACTATTTTACTAAACAAATGAAGTACATGCAAGTATAAAGAATGAATAATATGAAACAATAAAACCTCTCTTTCTGAAGCGAGATGGCAAATTGAGAAAGTCCTTGCCGTGGGTGTAGCTCGGATCTCTCTCTCAGTCTCTCCTCAGTCCCAGTCCCTCTGGCGCTGCTGGAAAATGCCGAGGTCCAGGCCCCGGTGGGCCGCAGGTGCAGCCCCCGGTGGGCTTCAGGTGCAGCCCCCAGTGCTCCCCTGGGTTTTTCAGTCCAAAGCAGGTTTAAACAGTTCCAAGAAAAAGGGAAAAAAACAGTCCAGGGAATTTCTCTGCCCTAGCTAGCTGAAACTAACTAAAAGCAAAAAAAATAAATCTCTGTCCTGCAGTCTCCCCAAGCCTCCGCCGAACACCCCGGCCGGAGAAGAATGTGGAGGAGTGTCCTAGAGTAACTTTATGATGCTTGTATCCCCAATCATCTGTTCTGTTTGTGCTGTATATTGAGTCCTGTGCCTTTAAGACTAGTTCTAAGAGCAAGGAGAAGCGCAGAGTTTGTTTTGAGAAAACTGCCTGACTCCTCCACATTCTGCTGCGGACAGCGTGTTCAGCGGAGGCTTAGAGAGACTGCAAGACAGAGATCTTGTTTTGCTTTTAGTTAGTTTCAGCTAGCTAAGGCAGAGAAGTTCCCTGGACTGTTTTTTTTCCTTTTTCTTAAAACTGTTTAAATCTGCTCTGGACTGAAAACCCAGGGGAGCACTGGGGGCTGCACCTGCAGCCCACCGGGGCCTGGACCTCGGCATTTTCCAGCAGCGCCAGAGGGACTGGGACTGAAGAGAGGCACTGAGAGAGAGAGCCGAGCTATACCCACGGCAAGGACTTTCTCAATTTGCCATCTCACTTCAGAAGGAGAGGTTTTATTGTTTCATATTATTCATTCTTTATACTTGTATGCACTTCATTTGTTTAGCAAAATAGTTTTTTTCCACTTTTCTCCAAAGGGGTTTTTTTTTTTTACCGGACCGGTTAGAGGAAGGGGCCACTTGAGTTTGCTTCCTTAAAGGGATCCTATACAAGGGTTTTCTCCCAAATTTGTCCCAAACCAGGACAAGGAGTCAGGCAGTTTTCTCAAAACAAACTCCGCGCTTCTCCTTGCTCTTAGAACCAGTCTTAAAGGCACAGGACTCAATATAGAGCACAAACATAACAGACAATTGGGGATACAAGCATCATAAAGTTACCCTAGGACAGTTGGTAAACCTACAAAATGTTCAATAGTTAATCTATATATGAACATAAATTAACAATGCTGTGTACACTAGTGTTCTTTTATTTTAGTCAAGATTTGTAAACAATTTCCAATTACCTATCCAAAACCTTTAAGAAAACTGCTCAGGCTTATTCCACTATTTCTCAAAATATATACCTCTAAGGCCAAGGTTTTCTATGCTGTTCTTTTCATCAAAGGTTAATTATGTTTAGGGAATATGAGGGAAGTCATGCAGGACTTTAAAAGAGTGGGAGGACAAATAGAGAAATTTAAACATTGAAACCTAGAATTTAAATACATCATAGTAAAGAAAAGGTTAATTTTCATTAATAGATCATTTTGATTTGATTTTTAAGTTATGGTGTTATGAGCAAAAAGCAGGTGCAGTTTCCTCAGGGATAACACACAACACACAGCAATTGAAATCATTGGCTTTAATAAAAGCACAGCATTACCATGATGGGAGCCCCGAGACACTGATGCTGATCAAATGGTGATCTGACACAGTGGAGCCCTGCTAGGAAGTGAAGCTCAAAGGAAATCACCACAGGGGTGGATAATAAAACTTGCGCTGATTAACATATCATATATATGCAATGTCTTGTTTTGCTTATTAGTGGACTGTGATGTAATGCAGGTGCTGTTGTCCGAATTCTGAGATCCGCAGCTGGCTGCCAGGCTGGCACCCATACAAGGATATATGCAATTGTGGAGGGCTGGGAAGCGAACTATCTTGGGTTACCGTGACAACGAGATAGGATGTGCTCAGGACTCTTACATACTCGGTCTGGGGAGGCAAGCTATCCTGACCTACCATAACAAATCTCACACCCGACATATGGCTATTTGAAAATTTCATGCTAAGCATTCCTAAAAGGTGTATTATTGACTCAGTCATTTTTTTTACACTATAACTGAGTTCCATCACCCAGGCAGAGACACTTATCTGTATTTAATTGCACTGTAAAACCATGGGCAGCTTCTCTGAATCAATAATTCAGTTTTATGGACCAGTTATTGTCCCTATCAAAAGTTAAAAAAAAAAAAGGCTTTGTGCATCAGAATACATGCTATTGCAAGTCTGTAAGAAATTAAATCACAACAAGTTAATACTGGTTTCTGGCTCACTAATGGAGCATCCACACATCTTCTGAAGTGCTGACAAAGTAGATAGACTGATGTTTGTCCCAATGACCACACTGAGAAGCAAGTTGTAAATATGTATCCAGGTAGAAAATATATATTTTTTTAAAGAAGTTATAGGAGGAGTACTCAGCATTTAGAAAACATCCACTGATGTTGTATTTATCCTTATTCCTTTTCCATTTTTATTTGATAATCGATAAATTATATTTCATTACAAATTTATGTTAACAGCCATAATTTAAAGGAGCTACTTGTGTTTATTTCATTTTATTGCACATGTATTTTCTGTTCTCACTGTACTGTCTTTTCACAAGGGCCACAGGATGTCTAAAAGAAAGAGGGCTACCTGATGCAAGTTAGAAGGCTGGTTTAGCCAGTATAGAGGACTTTCTAAAATGTTTTCACATGGAAAAATATCTGACTAGATAGCCAAATTCCAATCAACTTTCTTTTGTCAGGTTTCTGGATTAAAAAAAAAAAAAAAAAAAGTGACTACTTGCTTCAATAAAGAATTAATTTGAAATATGAGCGTGATTTATCTCTAGGTAGGTGTGTTGGTTTTGCATGGCCTGGTTTTTGGTAGCAGGGGGCACAGAAGCAGTTTTCTGTGAGAAGCTGCTGGAAGCTTCCATCATGTCTGTCAGAGCCAATCTCTGATGGCTCTGAAGATGGACATGCTGCTGGACAAAGCTGGGCCAATTAGAGTGGTTGGTAATGCCTCTGTGATAACATATTTAAGAAGAAAATCAAAACAAGTGGAAAGTTATTTTTCTTCTAGTCAGAGAAGAGGAGGAGGTGAGAACATGTGAGGGAAACAATGTGTTGACACCAAGGTCAGTGGAGAAGGAGGGGGAGGAGGTGCTCCAGGTGCTAGAGCCAAGGTTCCTCTGCAGGCTGTGGTGATGACCATGGTGAATCAGGCTGTCCCCCTGCAGCCCACGGGGATACACAGGGGATGCAGAGATCCACCTGCAGCCCATGGGGGAGGTGCTCACGCCAGAGCAGGTGGATGCCTGGAAGGAGTTGTGATCCAGTGGGAGACCCAGTGGAGAGAGGGGCCCCTGTTTCCAGGCTGGAGCAGCCTGTCCTTGGAGGACTGCACCCCGTGGAAGAATGACCCATGCCACAGCAGTTTGGGGAGGACTGTTTGCCTGTGGGAGGGACTCATGTTGCAGCAGTTTTGGGAGAACTGCTGCTCGTGAGAGTGGACCCACATTGGAGAAGTTCAGAACTGTCTCCCATGGAAGGGACCTCACGGTGTAGTGTTACATCACATGTGCAGTAACACCATCCTAAAGAGCAACTCCACGTCTCTAAGGCAGGAGCGCAGGACTGTAATGGCACTGATGATAAGGTGAAGGTGTGGGAAATAAAGTTTCTAAGGGTTAATTATCTGTTTCAATGTTAAGTTATACAGTTGTTTGTTAAAATGTTCTGTAAATGTCTCATAAGTTACGTAAGTTAATCAGTTCCTAGTTCATATCCCCCCTTACCGTCGAGTATCGCCCTGCTGCTCCCTTTGTACCCATGATGACAGAAGATTACATCACCTCCTATGTAAACATAAGACTCCCATAAGGCCTAGTATCTGGTGGAAGTTAAATTAGCAGACAAAAACCCCTAAAACCAACGAGCCCTAGTACCTATAAAGATCTAAACAACACCTTTAGATGAGGAAAACAGTAAAGAACATCAGACCACCAACCAGAGCTTTTCACCTTGTTGCCATGACCTGAACTGTGCTTGATCAGCATGACACCCCTAGACCAAGAGCCAGCAAGTATCTTCCTGGAGACTCTCGTGAGGCGAGAAGACCCAGATCTGCTGTACAGAGATGGAACTGATTGCCTCCTCCTCTGAGTCGTCACGGGAGCAGCAGCGGTGTGCGCCCCCCCTCCCAGGCTGCGCTTTTAATAAAGGCTGAAATCACTCTGGAGCTGGTCTCCTGGCCCATTCATAACAAAGGGATGGGTTCTCGCTTGGATATACGAAGACTGTTTATTCAGGGACACAAACAGGAATAGTGAAGGGGTCCAGGGACACAGAATAGAGGTTCAGGGATGAGAACAGCTTCAGATAGAATCAGGGACGATAACAGCCGTGAATAGGATCAGGGAAAAGAACCAGAATCCAGCCAATGGCACAGGCTTATATATGAGACAATAGGGGCAGATCTGAGGGTCAAGGGCCAATAGGGATAAAGGGAAGTGGTGCAGGGGGGTAAATAGGAACCAGGGGGAACCAACAGGGTAACAGGGGTGGAGTACTGCGGCAAAATTAAGCCAATGGGGGTTAAAAGAGGGAAGAACAATCTGGAAAGTGTACATACATGGTGAACAGGGGCTGAACAGGGGTAACATCAACTAACTAACCAATAATGTAGCAGAACTTAAAAGATATTATCATGTGGCTGCAAAGGCCCATGGGAGGGAGGCTTTTCTCACCATAACCTAGAGGAGTGTTTCTGCCTGTTTGCATCAGCCCCTCCAGGGTTGTGGCATAGCTGCCCTGGTGGCAGGCCTCTGGGCCTCCACAGCATAGCAGGGGAAGGACTCCTCTCCCTGAACAGCAGAAGATCATCTCAGGTGGCGAACTGAGCAAACCCCCACATCCTGTCTCCCTGCGCTGTCGGTGGGAGGGAGGGAGGGGCTGGGGGGAAAAAAGGTGTTTTAAGGGTTTATTTTACTTCTTATTATCCTCCTCTGATTCTGTTAGTAATAAATTCACTTTGTACCTTTAAGCTGAGCCTGTTTTGCCCTTGAAGTGTTTTTTTTCCCAGTCCTTATCTCAACTCATGAACCCTTTGTTAGTTTTTTTCCCTCTCCTCTGCTCAGCTGGAGGGGGGGGGGGGGGTGAGTGAGTGACTCTTGTGGGTGCCTGGCATTTGGCTGGTGTCCAACTACAACAGTAGGGGACCACAGTTTCCTCTTACTTACCTTCCTTTTGGCTAATTGCTCCAAGAAGACTGTATTAGGTGTATCTGTAAAATGCAATGCAAATGTTTTGTGGTGGTTTCATTCACAGACAAATAATTTGTCTAAAAATTGTGTATTAAAATGTTCAAACAGACCTTGACACAGGCTAAAAGCATGCCAGCTAGCACTTTCTCAAACAATTTCTGGGCACACCTTGGGAGTGTGAGTCAGGAATCATTCCCAATAGGCAGTAGATGCATGTGACTATCCTGTTTTGAAGAATAAAAGGCTTTAAGAATAAAGGCATAAAACATTGTGTGACTACCAGCCACAATGCCAGAGAACAGTCCTAGGCATGGACTGTATATATGTGGCCATTGAATCTTTTAGCTGAGATGGTTAATATTTAAGTATCTGAAGAATGGAAAAGTTCTGTTGTTGTTTTAAAGGAAGCTGTTTTAAAAGGCCTAAGCCCAAGAAGCTCTTTTAACATACATAGTTTTGATTATTCTCTCTCTGTCTTAATTCTTCTTTTTACTGTCAAGTCCATTAAAAAGGGAGTGGCAAGGCATTTTAAGTATGATATGATGTTTTCAGGTTTCTTTAATCCATAGAAGTTCCATAGAAGTATGGCTTTCATGAGCTTGTGTTGAATACAACAGTCCATTAGGCCATTTTTAAAATTCTGACCTTTGCCAGAAGAAGAATATCCAAATTAACTTTCTGACCGATGAAGCTGTATCAATTTACCTTTACACCTCAAAAAGTGAAAAATAAAAATACCCAAATGCTTTTATATTAATCTTCTAAATTAATCCATAGTGGTCCTCCCAGCTCTTGTATGAAATTGCACAGCATTTGTTATGTAACTGACATGCAGTTCTATATCTATTATAAAACATGACAGTTGCTTTCCCAGTGCCTGTCCAAAACAAGACTTTTGAGAGGATAAAGTCATATGAGGCTCAGATTAAATACAAAAATAACTGTGGGAAGTTCAGGGAGTTTTAGTAGGAATAGTGCTTGTTGGGGGTTAAGTTTTCCTGTGGAATTTTCCCCCCCAAAAGTTGCTAGGAGACTAAATATTGATGCTTAAAGGGTGCTTGACCCATACAAAAGAAGTAGATCACTTAGTTTTGGGGGGAGGGAAAGGCTCCCGGGAGCTGAGGGTGATGCCCTCGCTGCTCTCGGTTTTCCGGGGAGGACGGTCGGGCGAAGGCTAGCTGTGTGGAGTCCACGGTTAACGGAGGGGTTCGGTCCTGAGAATTCTATCGTCTGCTGGAGCGCCCAGGAATTTGGAGTTTTTCGCCTGCCCTGCTGGAGCTGGGTCAACCCCTGTCCAGCCGTCGTGGTTTCTTCAGCACTGCTCACTTCACCTGCCAGGACACCCCCCTGCCTGCTGGGGACACCCCACCGTTTCCAGCCATCAGCCCGGAGTTTCCACCGTTTCAGTTTGGTGCTCTTGGGGGTCCCAAGAGATCAGACTGCCCGGGGCTTGTGAGACAAAGCCCCTCGGGGTTCTTGATTCTGTTTATTATTATTATTACTGCTGTTGTTGTTTTTGTCTGTCCTGTTATATTTACTAGTAAAGGACTGTTATTCCTTTCCCCATAGCTCTGACTGAAAAGTTTATTTTAATCTTCCAAATTATAATAACACGGAGGGAAGGGATTGGAATTCCCCATTCCTAGAGAGGCCCCGTTTCTCCCTAGCAGATACCTGTCTTTCAAACCAAGACAGTGCTTGCTTCCTTTCTAGAGTTCGCCAATAGTGAACCTGCAGAAAAGAGCCTAAGGAGCATCTTTAGCCAGATTTCAAATTGGTTTCAATGATAACATATAACTCATCATTTATCTTCCCTACAAAACCAATTGTTATATTAGGTCTGCTCTTACAGCCCTAATATAACAATACTGGGACAATCTACTTGCCCAGCAGAGTAATTGTAATCTATCACTGATTTCTTTTCCTGTTATATAATGTATTTCATTGTTACATATATTTTATAGCCTAATTTAAATATTTCAAATTATCTATATTTTAAATTTACTCAGAATCGCTAGTGCCTTGCATAATCAAAAACTGACTGTAACATTCAAATGAAAATACTAGAGCTTTGCCTTCTATCATTTTTCTTCCAGAGAACTTTTTTACAAGTATACATCTTAAAAGATATATCTGCCATAGAATTCATATCCCTTTTTCATACAAACAGACACACATTTTTAACATAGTAGAGATAATGCAAGTTTATAATTTAGAAAAAAATAAATAGTATAATTTCATTCAATATTGTTATAAGTGTCTATTATAAAGTTGGCTTTTTGCAAGATGTGTGCTATATGATTAATAATTTCGTTGTAGGGATATAAGTTTTTATTTCTGCTATTAGTAAAAAAATTAGGCATAGTGGTAATAGTTGATATAGTATGCTTAAACTGTCTGGTTGGTTGGGATAACATCCAGTGAACATGTAAAGAAGACCCTGCTATTGATATACCAACTATCAGCATCTACCATCTGAAGTACGGACCAAGGCCCACACTGGAAGTGATAATAAAGACACAGCCAAGAAACATGAATATGCAACAGACTGATGCAATAGAAAGGGTATTTAAAGAATATCTCTGAAATAGCAGGTTGTGGACTTGGCTAAAAGCCAAGTCACCCGGCCAGCTGTAATTTTGATTACTCTGTCTCCTAATTGCCTTATTTTTATTTTATTAAACCTACTTCTTAAAATTTACCAGGAAAGTGAACCTCATTTTTCACACATATTAAATTCTTGTTGGCAAAATATGTTAAATAATTAGAATAAGAAAAAACTCCACAAACCTCCATCTTGCTTACCAGGGGAAAAAAACAAATCTGTAGTCGCCATCAAGTTGTAAATGTAGAGCAAGTACCTATACAAATATTTTACTCCTTAATCTTCAGGCTTCCTCAGCTTTTTTTTTTTTTTTTTTTAATTTATTTTACCTGTACCACTGAAGACTTCATCTGATACTTAGGTTGCTTACTTTTAATGATGAATATTCCCCAGTGAATTAATTACATGGTGCTATTGTTTGTTCCTTTGAACTAAAGTTTACGTAGAGAACATAACTTTCATCTTGTTTCAGCATTCATCATTACATTCTTTCTATTCACTGTTGTAGTTCAGCCTTAACATCAGATTCCCAATCATTTGAATACTTAAATTTAGGATGATAGTTATATGTTGCATTACTATATTACATTCAGATAAGAAGCAGATTTCCTTTCAATTATTTTGAAAAAATATACCATTATGATGTTAATTTTTAAAAATATTTTACTGATACATCACTTTTATTTTAAAACTGCACAGAAGTACATACTACCTATAAATTACTAACAGGCAAATAAAACAGTGTTTGTGCATCCCATTAACAAAATTACAGGTACCAATCCTTATGAGACAAGCAACCTCTAAGAAAACATGGTGTCAGGTGTGAAGAATTTGCACTTTGCTTCTTACAAGTGGATTACAATACCTGATGGAGCAAAACATATGAAGTATTTAATTTCCCTTAATGAAAAAAAAAAATCCTGATTTGCTCATGTGTGTTACAACACCAACTTCTAAAATAACTAATGACTTAAATTAGTTGTTTTCTTGTGCCAGTAATAATATAATACTAAGACAAAACAGCCATTTCTATGAATTCTTTTAGTTGAACAAGACTTTAAAAACATAAAATGGTCCAGTGAGGTTTTCATTGGAAAATTTCAACAGAAACAAAGTAGTCAAATGTGTTATGTTTTACCATGATGTACTGAATAAAGCATATTTGATATAGAAGACACCTAGCATTTGAAAAGCAAAATTTCAGTATTTACATTTTATTTACACACTAA
Organism: Hirundo rustica; assembly: GCF_015227805.2. Lineage (NCBI taxonomy): Eukaryota > Metazoa > Chordata > Aves > Passeriformes > Hirundinidae > Hirundo > Hirundo rustica. The sequence continues at coordinate 261,202 of NW_026690191.1, read as the reverse complement.
ATCATCAATTAAGAAAATAAATTGTTATATAAATAACTTACTAAAATCACCTATAGATTCCATCAACATGAATTGGTAACAATCAGTTAGAAACAGATTAAGTAGTATCCCTAGGCCAACTTTGTCATTTTAGAATCCCATTTTCCTTTGATTTCATTGGTGCATATGTCCACATACATATGGGTATGTGAACCCTAAAAAGGTAGTTTATTAAACTTCAGTTTGTTACCAAAAAATGATAAATATTTTACCCCTTGACTTAGAGTTGCACTGTATTAAATTAAGCACAGTCTTAGAAACACACTTCATTTACTATATTAATTATTTACCTTTATTTCAAATGGATAGCTTGAAGTTGTGAATGAATAAACAATGATAGGATTTGGACCTTTTATATTAACTTGGAACAGAGGTATATAATACATTTCTTTCAGAGCCTAGCTTATTCTATCTTCATTAAACTTACATATCAATATCTCCAGTACTGAATTACTGCATTCTCCAGTACCATCTTCATTTCTGTACTTTCAAAAAAAACACATACACTTCTAAAACAAACTTTGATTCATCCAATATTATAGATTTAATAGCTCTTTAAACTTGAGAGAAGCATTTTAAATCTGTATTAAAGACAGTGTTATTCAGGAAATCCTAAGACTTGAAAAGATTTAAGTGCATTGGTGCAAGATATACTGTATGGCTGAATCCTGAAGTCCACAGATAAGGAAGGCATCCTCTAAAAACCAAAGGTTTTTTGTCCAAGTACTGATGAGAAAAACAAGTAGGAAAAGACAGTTAATTCATCAGCTAGAAATGCTATTAAGCCATTCTATGATTGTTCACAGTTTGAACTGTACAGAGAAAAACCAGAAAAACTTTTAGACTAGGACATTCTCTTTCACCAAACACTCCTTCACAATCTACAATTAAAATATTTCCAGTAAGTCTGGTGATGGCAGACAGCATCAGCCTCCAGCAAAGGGCCCTTCATCCAAACATCAGCATTCCCCCCCCGTGCTCGTCCAAAAAGGTTGTTTTTAAAAGCTACTCCACTTCGGTACGTCCACTTGTAAATTCCTCACCCCGGCAACGCTTTCAGCATCGGGTGTTTCAGTTCCTGCGATGCGGCTTATTTACACCCACACAGACGAACCCGAGCGGTAACAGTAACTCCAGGAAGCGTCTCAGGTCTGACACATCCGCGGGGGCAGGGAGGTAAAAGAGGACGGGACTGCCATCTTTGTGAGTTCATTCTAAGACGCCTTTTTAAGCCCGCCTCCTAGGAGGTGTTATTTTGAAGTCCTCCTTCCTATCATCCTTAAGGAAGGCAAAAATAAAACCCCAAACGTGTTTTTTTTTTTTTTTTCAACGGTCAATTCATCACAAATCACTGGCTGCCTTCCTCTCAGCCCAAGCTTAAGCATAAACTCCGGTTTTCTTCACTAGAAGGGGAGAGAAGAAAGAAACTGAGGCAGTAATTGAAGGGGTGGGGAAGGGGAGAGAGTCACGCAGCGGAGACTCAGTTGTGCCCGCTGCTTCTAGGCGAGGCAAGGCGGAGGGAACCACTCCAGCTGTAGCAGAGCTAGGAAGGGAGCGGCAGGGAGCAGCGCAGTAACAGCGGCGGAAGCGATGCTAGTTGAGTGAGTAAGAAAGGGGAAGTTGTTGGTGTTTGGCGCCGGTGGAGGGAGTAATTCCTGCAGCTGCACTTCCGGTCGGCATTTTGTTCTGAGGGAGCGAGAGACACAGAGAATCCTTTCCTTTTCTTTCCCCCTCTCCTCTTCTTCTTCCTCTTCCCGCCCCCTCCCCCCCGCTCCCCCCCCGGTACCGGCTCACGGCTTGCTCCGCTCAGGCCATTCCCTCCCCCATCCTCCTGCACTCGCATGTACAGAGGGAGCAGCGGCCCCTTGGCAGCTGCCCTGCCCTCCCCTCCCCCCACCCAATCCCGAGGCTTGGAATGTGTCTCGGAACCGGTTTGGTTTGGCCCGTGTTGATGCTGTGAAGCAGGCTCGGGGAAAAAGGGATTTGTCTTGGCCGCTCACCCCCTGGCTCTACATGTTCGCTGCACTGAGGAGGAGACGGAAGAGGAGACAGCCCCCCTCCCGGCCCGGATTATTGTTGTTATATTATCTCCCATCCTCCTCCTGCTCCGCGGTGGCGGCGGCCGCGGCCTAGCAGCAGCGACAGCTCCTCTGAGGAGGGAGGGGGCGGATTTCTCTCCCCCTCTCTCGGATTCTCGTCGGATTCGGACGCCGATTTGCTCAGGTAATCCCCCTTCATCTCCCCTTCCTCTCTCTGCCCTCTCTAGCAGCGGGCCGGGCCTCCCGGCCCAACACTGCCGGGAGCAAAGGGGATTACCTGCTATCTGCGATAGAGGGGAATAAGTGGTGACCTGAGGTGTTTATTTAGCAGCCCCCCCTTCCTGCTCGGTCGCGTCTGGGGGAGGAGATTAGTTCTTTCCGGGCTACTGGGAGGCCCAGGCCCGGCGGAGGGCGCAGGCCCGTCGGCCAGCGCACTTACTCCAGTTCGGGGATTAGAAAGACGAAGCGGTTCCTCAGTAACAGGCCTCAATCTGGAGAGGAGCAGGAGGAGGAGGAAACAATACAATTAACCGCAAATGTGCACTGATCCTTTGCCATATTTACAACTTCTGAAGTCGGGGGCGAAGTAAGTGGAGGAGTAGGGAAAGAGAGAATGTAAATACCCAGGAACAAAAATACCAGCTCTCTTTGCTCTTACCTTCTCTTTTTAACCAACTCTGTTCTGAACATTCAAAACTTCGAAGGCACATGGATTTATAATGTAGAGGTTTAATTTCTACATAATATAGCACTTGATTAGTGTGTTAATCACTGACTATTTGTAGCATAAAACTAGCACTTGTGACATGTTTGACACAACACGGATGCCCGCAGACCTAGAAAATACAGATTGACAAGCATATTGCGTTAGGTACTCCACACATTCTCCATGTGCATGTGTTGTATACATTACAGGAATATGTTTTAAATGCAGATTAAATACTATTTTATACTCTTAACAAACAGAAAATGGGAGAGGGGTCCTGTAGAGTGCTATGTTTATGACGTTTCAGGGGTCAAGGTGAAGATGAGATCTTAGCCTAAGTATTTCAGAATCAATAGTAAATTTAATTAAATGAAAAGTGAGGAACGTTTAAAAAGTGTCATCATTTCTTATCAGGCTATATTCCTTTGAGATCCTGAGGTCGTTATTTGCTGTTTGTGTCCACGATGTCTAAGTATGTAATTAGTTGTCATTTTAACAGGTCAAATGTGTTTTGTAAATTACAATTGATAAAGTGTCAACTCTTTATTCATAAACGGTAGCTAAATTAGAGTAAGGTAAATCTTGGAATTACTGTGTGGTAGAGTTCAGAGTGTTATTAAAAGTTCAGGTAGATTTAAAATAAACACCCTGTGAACTAATAAAAATACTCATACAGAAATTACATAATTGAGGGAAATTTTAGGATACCAAGTTTCCTATAGAAAAGAAATTTGTAAATGGCGAACAAGTATCAACATTACAGAATTTGTCTATTTTTCAGTAGTTCTTTTAGTTGTTTAGACAGATCTTGTAATAAGTGGTAATGAATTTCTGATATATGGTGTTTAGAGTCTTATAAACTCTGCTGTCCTGTCTTTGAGTGCCCTGATACTTGTTTAAAAGGGTGAAGTCAATATAGCTGTCATGTAGAAGGTGTGTTTTTAATGCTGTAAATCCATGTACTACTCAATAGCATCAGTGATTTGTATTGGTCAGGGAGCAGTTTGAATTTTAAAAAGCCTGAAGATCCTACTGAGCCCCAATCCTTCCCTTCCCTTCCTCCCCCCACTGATCTCCCATTCCTGTCTTTGTGCTGCCTGGTCCTGTTGAACAATTTTTGTAACAGGGCCTCAGGCCTACGTGCGTGGAGAGAAACAATTTACACTTTGAAAAAGCAGCTTTTTAATTTTAAACTTTGTGAATTGCAGAGGGAACCATTAGTTGTCTCTAACTGCTTCTATCTGTGTAGTCGCATTGCTGTTTTCTTTTGGTCCGTGGCATGCACAGAGGCCGAGTGTAACTGCTTTACAAGAAAGAAAGTAGTTGTACTTCTTGGGTAGTTTCGTCATCAAGAAGGGACATGAGTTCATTTGTTTCTTTTGTCCACCCTTCATTTTAATAAAATTGGGTTAGCTAAGCCATTGTTTGAACTTTTCTGACTTATTTAAGGAGGTTTGCTTTAAATATATATAAGACTAGGAAATAAACTACTGTAGTTATGTAGTTCCGGTCAAGTTTATCTTGCCTGGGTTGTGTTTATTATGTGCTTTTTTTTTTTTTTTTCTTAAATTAGAAAACATGCACTTTTCTGGTATGAAAAATAGGTGTATTTATAGAGGGAAACTTAAGATGATGCCTATTTGTAATGAGTTTTTTGTGTTTTTTTAATCTGAGATGTGATTAATCCTGAATTAGTTGCACCATCACAGTTTATGTAGTTGTAAATTTTTTTCATAAAAATATATTTAGCATGCAGAAATACTTAATGTGGAAATGTTTATAAGATGACTTACTTTTTGTTTAGATCATATTTTTAGCACATTTAAAGAGTGTGTGTGCATCGGAAGCAAGAGCCGTCACTTTCATACTCCTTTTGCCCTAGTGTTAGGAGTTTATATTGGTCTGCTGTTTATTACAAAAGCTAGCTGCTTAAAAAGGATGTAGTTATTTTATTCCTGTTATGGAAATACAAAATTAATTATTCTCAAGGTGTTAGTTGTAGCAATTATTTAAATTGAAAGAGGAAAATATTTTCTTCTTGCTATTTTTATTTTGTGCTTTTGACTACCTTGTACAGTTTGAATGTTTCCTGTGTACAGATTTTATTTCTTTTTTAAAACTTTCTTTTGAAGCTGTTTTTATACTTCTTTTTTTAAAATCATTTTTTAACATTTCAATTTCAGAGAAACAGAACAGCATTAGCAAAGCAAAATGATACCTCTAAATAACTAAAAAAGTAAACATTGAAAAATTTTTTTCATATTAAACTCTCTAAGTTCAGAAAAAATATAGAAAAAAAATATTGCTTTTAGTATGTGTATCAGTTGATTTTCCAATTGGAGATCTCAAAATTCTTTAAATTGTTAGATATTTTCTTTTTCAGATTATTTCTCTGTCTTGATTTGAAGCACTTTATTTCTTGAAGGCATGTGTATGTGTAGACAGGCAATGCATTTTACAGGAGCAGTTAAAAAATGCTGGGCTGCAGTCAGGGACTGATAAGGAAACAGCAGACTAAAATTGCAGAAACACTTAATTCAGCTCCCTTCCCCATACACTAGTCTTTTAGCTACATTACTGTATTTCCCCCTTACCCTTCTGGTCCCAATTCAATGCTTCATACAGTGCATGGGAAATCATAGCTGACTGGTATACTGTTATAACCCACTTGATATATTTGTTTTTCTTCATAATTGTGCAGCCTACTGCTTTACCTGCTGTATGCCATCCAGATAGTTCATGAATGCTGAAGTGTTTCAATCTATGAATTTGTAGGAATTATCTCAAAATACATATCTGTACTTTACAAACATTGGAGTTCTTTTTGCACATCTGTTAAATATTTTCATTTTACAGATGGAAGACTGAAACTGAGTCAAATAGCAAGTTAACACAAGATTTATAAGCAATTTTCAATTTGATGTGCTTTATTCTTGAAATTTGTAGAGTTACTTTACAGCACTTAGGAAGTTCATAGCATTGTTTTCTTTGACTGTGGTTGTAAATGCCCTGCATTTCAACATATCAAGCTAATTGTTTCTCATGGTGGATTCCTAAGAAGTAGAGAATGGGTTTTTGCCAATGGCCTTAAAACATCTATTCAGTTTCAGCTGTCCTGATCATGCCAAGAGCCAGACAAGAATAGATTTTCTGTCCTGAAAAATTAAAAAGAATCATCTTCCATATTGTGAAGAAACCAAAATCTCTAAGTTTATCAGTAAAAGCATAGACAAGAACTAGATAGTGACCCAAATCCCACAAGTAATTAAACAGTGTGTCTGCAATATTAAAAGTGATTAATTTCCAGCAGGAACTAGCAACCCTGGAGAGTATCCTAAGCATTGGTTATTGGCTGTTAGGAACTCTGTCTCTTAAAGAAATAATTGTTGTAGCTGGTGTCAACTGGTTGAATGGAAACTTCTGCAGCCTAGTGGTCAGACCATTTCATTCTGATGTCAGTTTGTTGTCCACCTGCTGTATGGCTCTGTTAGGAAAGCAAGACTGTTCACAGGTATAGTAAGCATGTTCCTGACCAGAACATTGCTTTTGGGAGGTAGGAAGTTCAGGTTCAAATGTCTGGTCTGTATCAGACAGAGTTGTTGAACTTTTCTTCCACCATCTGTCTTTTTATGTTCTAATCATGCACTCCAGGCATGACCCAGAAGCTGTGGGTATATTATGGAACAGGTAGGATTTTTATTTCTTTCTTTGTGATAGATTTTTTTGTTTGTTTGTTTGTTTAAGAAGAGTTATTTTTTTACAAATTGCCAGTTTCCAGCAAAAGTTCTCTTGGATAGGAAACTTTTTTTAAATTGATTCGTTCTATTAACCATTTTATTCAAATTCCTTAGTAAAAAAATGTAATGTCCCAAAGAAAGCATCTCCTTTTTTGTGTAACTCTGATTTGTTTAATGATATATATGCCATATATGAGGCAGGGATCCTGTGAATAACAAAAACAATATATGATCATTGAATGAATGACTATTATAATGCACAAGGGACTGAATTGTAGGCATAAGTAACCATAATTTTCACATTTCTTAATACTTGAGTGCTTGGTTTTATAGTTCTGACCTTTTTTCCTATCTTTTTAAAAATAATGTAATTTATCAAGCTTCTTGAATGTAAACACATCTGTGATAGGGGTTGCACTATCTCATGTTTGAGCTAACAATCTCTCCTCTGTGTTGACTAGGCACTCAGAGAAGATTAGGTAGAGTACTTTCTTTTGGAAATTTTATTTTCAGATCTTAGGTTTTGTTAGAGACTGTTCCACTGTTTTGTATGTTATTTTCCATTCAATTATGTTGCTTCCTCTTTTTCTCCAGATATGCTTTCTGGATATTAATGATAGGGGGTGTTGTGGTTTAAGCCCAGCTGGAAACTGGTGAGAGAGACAAAAGGCAGAAATTCTGAGTTAAGGACAATTTACTGGAAACAGCAATGAGATAAGAAAATGAACAGTGACAGCAACAATATTAATAACAAAAGTATACAAAAAGAGGGTGATATACATCCAAAAAATGCTCACCAAGCCTGAGCTGACCTGGCACTGCATACACCGGAGACAAAGAACAAAATTACCCCTAGACTTTCTGTACGCGTGTTTTTCCCCCAAGCCTGAGACAATGAAAAACAATGGCTGACAAACCCTCTGGTCGGGACCAGTGTTACTCCACCATTCCATTCGCTGCTTGATTTCCTTGGAAAAGGAAGAGAAGGGCTACAGACCCGCTGCCTGCCACCTTTTTCTTTCCCTGAAGTCATGCCCCCTTCTTGGAAGTAAGTCCTTTACTTCTGCCCCCTAGCGTTGATGTGCATGGTATAAAATAACAGCCTAGACACGCCCACATGGTTCCAGGCTTCGGCAGGCCTTGGCCAAAATTAGGACGGGGGAAAATTTAGAGATCCCTCATTGGATGCTGCATATAGTAACTACCTTTGCATGTGTAGTAAAAATAAGCTGAAACATACTTTTTGCAGTCTAAAAGCTGGCAAAATTTTGATAATACTCCAATAAGACTGGTGAGAACTCGTGGACAATGCCATATGCAGATCTAAAATCAGTTTAACTTTGATTTTAATTTTTTTTTCCTGAAGAGAAAATTAAAAATCTGCTTGATGATTTGTCTGTTAAACTCCTAGTTCAAACTGAGTGTTGTTTTTCTTGTTTGTTTTTTACTACAGTACATGCTAGGTGGTTTTTTGTTTTTTCTTTAATAAAAGGAAATGATTCTTTTTTTCTACTAGTATTACCTGTGATGATTTGTTATTCCTGGCAGGTTCCTTAAAAACTGTTATTGCAGCATAATCTGTAATATAGAAAACCTTCAGTATATCCTGTGAAAATTTTGCAGTTATAAGCAATTCCTAGAATCTTCTGTTCTATTATACTAAAATTCCATAGCATAATAGAATGGTTTTGGTTGGAAGGGACCTTCGTGACCATCTCATCCCAATCCCCCTGCCATGGGCAGGGACACCTTCCACTAGACCAGGTTGCTCCAAGCCCCATCCAACCTGGCCTTGAATACTTCCAGGAATGGGATGGCCACAGCTTCTCCAGGCAACCTGTGCCAGTGTATCACCACCCCAATAATGAAGAATTTCTTCCCAATATCCCATCTAAACCTCTTTCAGTATAAAACCATTCCCCCTTGTTCTGTCACTCCATCCCCTTGTAAATAGTCACTCTCCAGCTTTCTTGTAGGCTCCCTTCAGGTACTGGAAGGTGCTCTAAGGTCTCCCCAGAGCCTTCTCTTCTCCAGGCTCAACAGTCCCAGCTCTCTCAGCCTGTCTTCATAGAAATGCTCCAGCCCTCTGAGCATCTTCATGGCTGCCCTCTAGACTCACTCCAACAGGTCTATGTCCTTATTTGGAGGTCCCAGACTGGAAGCAGTATTCCAGGTACAGTCTTATGAGAATGGAGTAGAGGGGTGGAATCATGGAATCATTTAGCTTAGGAAAGACCTCTAAGATCATCAAGTCCAACCACTAACCCATCACTGCCAGGTCCACCACTAAACCATGTCTCTAAGCACCACATCTACACCTCTTTTAAATCCCTCCAGGGATGGTGACTACCACTGCCCTGGGCAGACTTTTCCAGTACTTGATAACACTTTCTGTGAAGAAATTTTTCCAAATATCCAATCTAAATCTTCCCTAGACCAACTTGAGGCCATTTCCTCTTGTCCTATTGCTTGTTCCCTGGGAGAAGAGCCTGACCCCCCACCTGGCTCCACCCTCCTTTCAGGGAGTTGTAGAGAGTAAGAAGGTCCCCCCTGAGCCTCCTTTTCTCCAGGCTAAACATCCCCAGCTCCCTCAGCCACTTCTTGTGCTCCAGACCTGTCACCCTGGTTTTTCTGAGTTTTTTAAAGCCTTTTGAATTTTCATAAAATGGAGTCAGACCTTTTAGCTACTGCACAATATTAAGAGCAGTTTCTACCTTTTTCTCACAGATGTAACATAAACAAATCCTTTGTTTTTCATTTTCTGTCCTTTGTTTGCATATTTCTAACCTGAAAACAATTGTAACTGACAGTTGGTCTAGCCACTTGGCTGAACGGTGAAAAACCCCAGAAGCCAATCTTCGGCCAGACCCACAAATGTATAAAAAGTAAGAAATATACAAGGAGGCTCTCTCTCCGCCCCAGCTCAGCTTGAGCTGAATCGGAGAAGTCTCTGTCCTGCGAAAATCTCTTGTCTTGTGTGATTGCTTTGCGTGTCACGATCACACAGACCCAGCTCTGTTGCTCTTCTCTGGACTCACTCCAGCACCTCAATGTCTTTCTTGCAGTGAGGGGCCCAGAACTGGACACAGCCCTCGAGATGTGGCCTCACCAGCGCTGAGTACAGAGAGACAATCAATCACTGCCCTGGACCTGCTGGTCACACCATTTCTGATCCAAGTCAGGATGCCATTGGCCTTCTTGCCCACCTGGGCACATGCTTGTCACCCTGGTTTTTCTGAGTTTTTTAAAGCCTTTTGAAAAACCAGGGTGACACATGCTGGGTCATGTTCAGCTGCTGTTGTTCAGCATGGCTGGGTCCTTTTCCTTGTGGGCAGTTTTCCAGCCACTCTGTCCCAGCCTGGAGCTGCATGGGGTGGTTGTGACCCAAGGGCAGGACCTGGCACTTGGCTTGTTGAACCTCATAGAATTGGCCTTGTCTCATTGCTCCAACCTATCCAAATCCCTCTGCAGAGCCTTCCTACTCTCCAGCAAAATCACACATGGGGGCTTATGCTTTCCCTTTTCCAGTCAGTGTGAGCTTCACTGGACTGAGGTGACTTCTCAAATAGGATGGATAGCAACTTAGCCGCTTTCTCTGCCAGTTCCTTCAGGACCCTTGGATGGATCTCATCAGGTTCCATGGACTTATGCACCTTCATGTTCTTTAGGTGTTCTTAAACCTGATCTTCTCCTACAGTGGGGCAGTTCTTCATTCTCCCAGTCCCTGACCTTTTGCAACTCGGGCAGTGTGGCTGGAGCACTTGCTGGTGAAAACTGAGGCAAAAAAGTCATTGAGTACCTCAGCCTTTTACATATCCTGGGTAAGCAGGTCTCCTGTTTCCTTCTGGAAAGGGCCCATATTTCTGTAGTCTTCCTTTTATCACCAATATACCTTTAGAAGCTTTTCTTGTTGTCCTTGATGTCCCTGGCCAGGTTTAATTCTCTCAGGGCTTTGGCTCTTCTAACCTGATCCCTGGATGCTCAGACACTCTCTGTCTTCCTCCCAGGCTACTTGTCCCTGTTTCCACCTTATGTCAGCTTCCTTTTTGTGTTTGAGTTTGTCCAGGAGCCCCATGTTTGTCCATGCAGGTGTCTTCTGGCATTTTTGCCTGACATCCTCTTTATTGGGATGTATCACTCCAGAGCTTGGAAGAGGTGATCCTTGAATAACAACCAGCTTTCATGAGCCCCTCTTCCCTCCAGAGCTTTGTTCCATGGGCCTCTATGAAGGAGTTCCCTGAAGAGACCAAAGTCTGCTCTCCTGAAGTCCAGGGCAGTGAGCTTCCTATACACTCTTCTTGCTGCCCCAAAGATCTTGAACTCTACCATTTTATGGTCATTGCAGACAAGGCTGCTCTTGAGCTTCACATTCCCCACCAGACCCTCCTTGTTGTTGAGAACAAGGTCCAGCATAGCACCTCTCCTTGTTGGCTCCCCTGTCACTTGAAGGAGGAAGTTGTCATCAACACATTCCTGGAACCTCCTGGATTGCCTGTGCCCTGCTGTGTTGCCCCTTCAGCAGATGTCAGGGTGGTTGAAGTCTCCCATGAGCACCAGTGCTTGTGAATATGAGGCTGCTCCTATCTGTCTGTAGAGGGCCTCATTGGCTCAATCTTTCTGGTCAGGTGGCCTGTAGCAGACGCCCACTATAAAATCACCTCTCCTTGTCCTCCCTTTTATCCTGACCCATAAGCTCTCAGTCAGCTCCTCATCCATCTTCAGGCAGAGCTCCATGCATTCTAGGTGGTCACTGACATAGAGGACAACACTGCCTCTTTGTCTTCCCTGTCCATTCTTTCTGATACAGGCGAAAGAGCCTGTATCCTTCCATTCCAGCACTCCAGTCATAGGAGTCATCCCACCATGTTTCCATGATGCCAGTAAGATTGTAGATGTGTGCATGTCTCTCATTCCTCCTATTTATTCCCCATGCTGCGTGTGTTTGCATAGAGATGTTTAAGTTGGGCCTCCGATGAAGCTGGCTTACTGGCTGGAGTGCCTGGAATTCTTTGCTGTTGTCCTTCAGCTGCTCTCCTGCTGACCTGAGATCCGTCTCCAGGCTCTAGGCATCTCTTGCTGGCATTACACGGGTATGAGTGGGATGGATTGAGGTTCCCCTCAATATAGTTTAGTTTTAAAAATGCCCCTACAGAAATAGCATCAGATATCAGAGGTTAAATTTGATGTACAGAACTTAGAGGTTTTTTATGACATTCTCCTTGATAGAAAGAATTCAGTTTAATTTCATGTACATGGTTATGACATAAATATTCTGTAAATCAAGTTGTGTACAGGTTCATTAGTGAAGTTGTTTGTCAAATAATGCTTTTAAATCATACTTATGCAGATGTATTCCCTTCAGTGGGTTTAAGTAGGTGAAATCTATTATAAATTGGTGCACACAAGACTATTTAAGAAGCATTTATTTCTTTTAATAATATGTAATAATTTTGTAGAGAAGAACAATAGTAGTTTTAATGATTGTGTCATAGTTGCTTAGCATTGTTCTTATGGTTGATTATGATAAAACCCAAATTGTTGTTAAACATTTTATGAATCTTTGTGAGTTAAAGATGGTTTTATTTTTGGGTAGTGGGATGGGTTGTGGCCTGGAGTGCTCCTTGCAAAGATGTAGTAGTAGGCTTCCACTTGTGATTTGTTTGCAGTAACTTTCTCCATTCTGAACACAGTTTAACAAATTCAGTGCTCATGTAACTTACATATTCCTCAGTGGTATGTTAATGTAGATGTAAATTACCTTCAGATAATGTGAGAGAATTTTTATAATTACCTGTGTGAAAGGCATATAGATACTTTTCCACTGAAAAGGACAGAAGTATGTTTGAAAACTTGCCTTAATATCCCTTCGAAATAAGAATTGCCTACTCAACAGCCAGTGTCTTAGAAGATATGGAAAAGGATGTTTGCTGTCAGTAAACATTGAGAATAATTAGCATTGGGAGGAGCTCAAGTTCTTTGTACCATGAGCCTGGAAAACAAACATAAATGAATATTTATATCCAAGACAAGATTATACTAACAGCAGTACTCTATATAGTACTAAATTGCTATTTCACATTATCCAGTATTATCATGTGTGCCAAAGCATGCAAACATGTCAAATGTATGGTCTGTGAAAGCCACTTGTGGTTTTGCAAGCTTTAATTTATGGTTTCCCATGGCAACTGTTAAAGACAGAAGAAAGGGTTATGAATTGAGAATTGTCCCTGGATCATATCCTGTGAGTTTAATGTGAAGAGTTTAATTTTTTTGGAGAAGATAAACAGCCCGTTCTCTCAGGAACAAATCTTTTCCATGATACTCTCAGTTGTGTGTTTTATCACAGAGGTTGGTGATAAGTTATTACACTACTGGAAAACAGGAAAGGAACTTAGTTTGAAAGCCTGGGTGAATAGCTAGCAAAAGATAGTATCCCTAGCCATGTAGGTGCCTCAGTGTCAAATGAAAAAAAGAAAGATAGGGAACTGAGAACTAGCTACTCTTTATTTCTACTTGAGTGTATATGTTAATCTTGATGCAAGTTTAAGGTAGTTGAGGCTCAATCCATTTCAGTCGTTTCTGGTTTCTGTTTAAATGACATGTGAATGAAACTAGAAGAGTATCATGCTTCATTTTTAATGTTTCTGTATTGCTGGAAGATTCCCATAAATGTGTAGTCTCTGGGACTCCTTTGTACTAAAGTAATTTCCAATTTGGGAAAAAAAAAAAATAAATTCTATACTTCTACAATAGCAAAGCTGCAGAGAACTGAGAATCTTTTCCAAAAGTAGCTTGTGACTTGTGAAATTATGTTAATGTTTCACACTAGAAAGACTGAGCTACCTCTCTAAAGGGTGGGTGTATATCACTTACATCCCAAGGAAGACTGCAAAGATCAACTTTAGTTTTCCCTCTCAGGTGATGCTCTACATATATATAGAATCGCTGTGCTCCATATCTTACTTTGTACGCACTTATTTTCATTTGTCAGTGAGTGATGGTAGGCAAACAACTATAACTGTATTTTTCTCATAACAGGATGAACTGAAATACAGAATACTTATTTTGGGATATTTTTAAATGTTTAAGTAATTAAAAGATATAGTGATGATAATCCCATTTCAGTGGGGTTTTTATGTTTTTTTTTTTTTTTTTAAACATGTGCAAAACGGACATTTAAAATGTAACTTATCTGCATTTTAAAATCCATCCCCTTGCTAGAAAAAAATGGATACTTCATTGCAAATTGTTTCAGTTCAACAAATTATGAAAATAAAGTGCTCAACATGCAATTGTGTAAATTCTATTAAAACTAAAAAAATGAACATTACTGAGTAATCTAGTCCTCAGTTTATTTATTTGATTTATCTGCACGGTCAATTGTGTCTGTCCATGTATCTGTAGCATATGGCCCACAGTTCACATTTGCCTTAACAACAGCTGGGATAATAGTGCTGTCTGAATACTGTAGTAGTAAGCTTTGTATTAAAGCCTCAGAGAAATTGAAGGGTATAATTAGCCTTTTCTTTCACAGTAGTGAGCTTTAGATCCTTAAGAAAAGAAGATGGTAGTCGTTTACAGTCAAATGCCTGGAGAATAAAATACATAGAAGGTAAGCAGAACATCTGTAGGTTGGATACAGAGATGGAAGGATTCAGTGTGGATTGTTGTGTGATCCTGTGAGGACTAACTTTATGGAGCAGATCTTGGGCCTTCTCCAAATGCCCATAACATAGCTTGGCAGTTCAGTCAGTAACTTAGAACTGTGTGGCCTAAGAATTGCTTCTTCTTTATTTTAACATATCGGTTTAGAATTGAGATGTATTTAAAAGATGCATGTGGGTTTTAATAATAAAATATCTGCAACTCATACAAATAAAGAAAATTCACAAATATGGAAATGCAGTTTTTGTGTTTTAGTCACTAATTGATGACCAACTTTCTCACATTGGAAAGTGTGACTTACTCTTATAAATAATGAAAAATTATTTGTCATATATTAATGAATAGCCAAGTAGTAGCAGTGCATTTATCCTCTCAGATTTTACTTCCTTGGATAAGTGACTGGTAATTTTAAGACAACTTTTTTCTTTTACTATGTAGTTTGTTGCCATATTTTTTTTTTGTCAACCTCATTATCTCCTTGCTTTTGTGAGAGCTTATATATTTGATATAATTTTGATATGCTTTCCAACAAAGACATATGAACACTTCAGCAACTAAAGTTAGAAACAGGTTTAACTAAACTAAAATAAGCTGTTCTTACAATGAGACTTATATTTCTGCATTTCTTGATGTTATTTTTAATATTCTACTTAAAAATGCTTTTTTATCCTTTTTCATTAGTAAAGTCTTACTCATCTCTCCCCCTCCCTCCTCAGTTTTGAAATCAGCTGTTTAATCACTAACTCAGATAAGGCAATGAAGAAGCCACATCATGAGAGACCTCTCTGGAGGGGGGAAAAAATTAAATTCTTGTTCTGTTTTACTTTGGAGCATTGACAGAAGAGGTTGGTTGGGTGGAGTATAAATCAGTCTGTCTTTCTCTGGTTTGTGTGTGTAATGGTTTTAATTTAATAAAACCGGGCAGAAACACCAATTAATGTAGGGGTTTTAGTATTAATTTTCTTTTTGTGGGAGGGAGAGATTAGGAGAAAAAAAAAACAAAGCAGGCTTAAGCTTAAAAATGAACAAAAATAGTTTTATTGACATATATTAAAAGAATGAAAGAAAAAAAAGTTGATAAAAAAACCCCCTTAAACTAAAACAGAATGACACTTTAAAACACGCTTCTTTCCTCTTACAAACTATTAACTTTCTTATTGAACAACATAGAAAGACACAACTTGAGATTTTCAGTCAGTTTCACTATTTAGACATAATCACTCATTACTTTAGGAGAAGAGTCTTTCTAAGATTTTTTCATGAAGATGTTTGCCACAAGACAATAGTCCAGTGCTCCCAATGTCACACATCTGCTGCCGCCCAGAGTTTTCACAGACTGTGATGTTCTATCAGCAGAGCTTCTCAGTGTATCTGGGGTACTATTTACGAATACTTCTTCTGATCTAAAATCATCTTTGTCTCAAAGGCTGAGACCTCTTTTTAACCCAAGAGCTGGGGCTTTAAAGTTCCTAAATAAATCTCAATTACATCAGTCCTTAATTTTTATTAGAATAGCATTCTACCCAAAAAGTACTAAGATGCTGCAAAGAACAGTTCATTTCTTCATAATTTACCTTAGAAAAGTCCGGTTAAAAAAATGTCCACTTCTTCAATCCTATTCCAATATTATTAGTTCTTTCACTTCTAACCTAACTGACTTCATTTAGTGTCTGTTCTAGTATTCTTTGTTTTCTTTCTTCTTTCTTTTAAGGAAGAATTGTGCTTTAAGAGTTTCATGTTGCTAGTAAAGGGTTAAATCTGCTCGGGCTTGCAAAAAGCTACATGCAAGCGCCAGGCTGCAGGAACTGAAGAAAATGCAAAGCTGTGCTGATGGAAGAAGTTGGTAGATGTCCTTTTTTCCACCCCTCGGTCTCATCCAGGGTGGCTCAGCTCAGAGTTGTTATGAAGCTGCAGGCTTTCTTTCTTTGCTGCTAGCGGCGATTAAGCTGGGCCATGTTTTGGCCCTTTCTGCCACAGTCTGAGCACATGGTCAGCATTGTCGAACTGCAGCCGCTTTCTTCCCTGCTGGCAAGCAGGGGAAAGGGGCTCAGCTGGCCCAGGCCTGTTACCTCCGCTGAGGCGTAGCGACCTGGTTCAGGAACGACACGGCAGCCACACCCAGGCTGCTCGGACCACCAGCTCACAGACACCAGTGTGGTGGACGGCTAATGGCGTTTATTAACTGGTTACATGGAGTTATAAAACCTCTGTTTGCTACATCACTTCCGTCTGCTTACGTTACAAGTTAGATATTGCTTACCTTATCAAGGACACTAACCAACTAAGAATTGAGGGAGGGGTTCTGTCTGCCCGTACAACGTGATATCTTCCGACTGCCTGTCCCTAATCTCCCACACAGGCCCTCCCTGCATGGGCAGCGGCCCTCAGAAGCCCAGCTAGGCCCAGCCCAGCTGCCCAGAGAGGCAGTAGGGCCTGACCCGGGCCCAGCCCAGCCCAACCACGATGTTACCTCATGGCAGATCCCCGAAGCGAGAGCAAGACTGATCTCCAGCAATTAGTTTTAAATGTCCCCTCCAAAGTCGCATTGATATTTCCTATTGGTTAACTTAGCTGCCAATATCCTGGCTAGCTTTTTGATAGGTCCTTGTTCTCCTCCCCAAACTACTCCACGGTTAGGGCAGGGAAAAATATCTCACATTTTTCTATAACTAGAAAACAAAATTGTGCCAACCCATGATAGTGTGTTATAACAGATTAGCAAATGAGAGCTTTGCAAGTGTGTAACATGAACAGGATGGAAAGACTTTAGTCCCTTTCTTACCTTGCAAAATATGGACATATTTCAGCTTAGATGAGGTGGGCAAGTCTGTGGGAGGAAACTTGATTTCTGAGGAGGCATGTTTGATAATTTGCAATAATTACAGTTTGTTTTACAGTATTGCACTTTTTAAAAATTAAAAATATTTAAAATTTATTTAGGAATACTGACTTTCAAAGTCTGTTACTAAAATAGGTCTTGAGAAATGCTTTAGCTGATTGGAAGATATTAACAAATATGATGATTAGAGAGATAGAGCCCTTCTATGAAGACTGGCTGAGAGAGTTGGGACTGTTCAGCCTGGAGAAGCCTCCTAGGAGAACTTAGAGCACCTTCCAGTGCCTGAAGGGGGCTGAAAAGAAAGCTGTAAAGGGATTCTTTACAAGGACATTGAGTGACAAGACAAGGGAGAATGGTTTTATACTGAAAGAGTAGAGGTTTTGATTAGATATTAGGAAGAAATTCTTGGCTGTGAGGGTGGTGAGGCCCTGGCACAGGTTGCCTGGAGAAGCTGTGGCTGCTCCATCCCTGGAAGTATTCAAGGCCAGGTTGGATGGGTCTTGGAGCAATCTGGTCTAGTGGAAGGTGTCTCCTGCCCATGGCAGGGGGATTGGGATGAGATGGTCATGAAGGTCCCTTCCAACCAAAACCATGCTATTATGCTATGGAAGTTTAATATAATAGAACAGACAGGATAGCTTTGCAAGGATTTTTGTTTCATATCATCTCTTATTTCCTTGGATTTTGGGGAAGTATGGAGCTGGATTTGTTTAGTCTGGAGAAAAGGAGGCTCAGGGGGGACCTCATTACTCTCTACAACTCCCTGACAGAAGGTTGTAATGAGGTGGGGCTGGTATCTTCTGTCAAGCCTACAGTGAGAGGACCAGAGGAAGTGGCCTTAAGCTGAGACAGGGAAGATTCAGATTAAATATCAGAACAATGTTTTCCCCGTTAGGGTGTTCAGGCATTGGAATAGTTTGCCCAGGGAGGTGGTGGAGTCACCATCTCTGGAGGTGTTTTAGAGGTGTCTGGATTTGGCGCTGAGTGATGTGGTTTAGTGGTAACAGTGGTAGTGCTGGGTAGACAGTTGGACTTGATCTTACAGGTCTCTTCTAACCTTGATGTTTCTACAATTCTGTTCTATCATTAGCATTTATGAATATGTTGTCTTGTTTGCTTACTTGTGTTTACTTATAGTAATAATGCAAATAGTGTGAACCTTCTCTCTGTAGGGTATTTTGTGGGAAGACAGAGATAGTGCTAAAGGTAATCTTGCCCCCCATACATTGCAGCTGTTTTAATTATCAAAGAGTAGGAACAGCCTTGCCCTCACAGCTATGGGTGTGATAAGAGTGAATTAGCTGGGAGAAGAGTCACTTGGAGTCTGCTGGTAGTGCTGTGAGGAGGAAGGGGACATGAGGTCGTGCAAGGGACAGAAAGGGTAAGACATTATATGAGGGACAGACGGGGTTAGGTGGCCATGCTAGGGACAGGAAGTAGTGAGATGGAAATGCAGAAGGAAAGTAGGAGAGAAAGAGCCAGAGCTGCGTGGAGCTACTCATGGGACTGCAACATAGAAAATGTATGAAAGACTTTTCAATAACAAGGTACTGATATTTGGAGCCCCCTGAAGTTTTTAAAGAAGTACTCTTGAGTGCTGTGGCCATCTCGACAACAACAGTATTTTGTATGGTTTTCAATGATATTCTACTCCACAGCAAAATAAAAATAACACATGGCCTCTCTGATGAAATTTCCAGAAAAGTTCTGTCAGAAAAAATATTTAGATTGACATTTGAACACAACTTAGTGATATTGATGGAAGAAAATACATTCTAATTTAAGGTCTAGCACACTTTGATTTTAACTAGTGTTTCATTTTAGAAATATTTTATTGGTGTAAAGCTGAAATGCCTTAGTTCTGTTATTGTGGCTTGTCTCTCTCATGGAGCTCTCCGGCTCCGTTCTCGCCCCAGCTAGCTCAAGGGACAAACTGCAGCTGGAAGGATTTCCCTCAGGGTCCCAAAACCCAGGAGCAGCCAAGAACCTTTCCCTTTGTAAAGAGAGCAAGTTCCTGTCGATGGCAAAGGAAAGTCTGCACTTGATCCGAAGGTGAAACCAGGGCTTTATTCAATCTTTCTTCTGTGGTCCTGCCCCAGCCTGGGTCAGGAGCCTTGTCCCACTTCCTGAACCAAGAGGCTGGACCACCTGTCGCTTCAGCTTATATCCAGGGAAGGGGCTAAAGGCAGGGACAAGTCGCTACCCAATCAGGGATAAGGTGGGAGTGGAACAGGGTTGGATTACATTCCTGGAAGGGAACAATGTGGGAGATGGGCTGGTGGAAGGGCAGGGACAAGCTTTGGGATATTACATTTTCCAGGGGAACACGGGGTATAGAACAAACCATTTTAAAACCCAATATGAAAATGAAATACAATATGAAACCAGGTAATACACAGCAACATCTCCCCTTTTCTTATCAAATTTAGGAGGATGGCTCAGTCTGTGGAAGATGCTCAGAGTTCGGATCTTGAGTACCTTTAAAGCTGAAAAATAAAAGAATGACATCCAGTGCAAACAAATGGTTCAGAAAAACACTGTTAAGGGAAAAAAGATAATTAGAAGGAGAAGGTTCGGCTCTTTCTCCTTCTGTAAGCAGCGCTGACCACTTGTTGGGCCTCTGCAGGTGGCTTTGCACTTTTACGGATGAAAGGTTTTTCCCACTTGGCTAGCACCCACTTGAGACCTGAGGGAGTGGACACACAGGCATACCCACGACCCCAGGTGATCAGATCATGAGGATCCTCTGTCTCCCTGGTTGCTGGATCCTTTATCATCACTAGTGGCTTTGCTTTCCGCTGCAGTTGGCAGTTCTCTCTGAAATGGCGCACAATTGATGGGTTAAGATTTTCATATATGCAATTTAAAAAATTCAGAGTGAACAAGGCTTTGGATAACTGGATTTGGGATGTTTCTATTTTTAGAGATTGATGTTGTTGGCTGAGGACCCTTTTGAGATTTTGGTGGGTCCTTTCCACAATGGCCTGACCTGTTGGGGAGTAAGGGATGTCTGTTTTGTGCTCTACTCCCCATTGCTGCAGGAAGCTTCTGAACTCCTTGGATGTGTACGTGGGTCCATTATCAGTTTTTATTGATTTGGGGATGCCCAGGAAGGAGAAAGCCTGTATTAGGTGTTTCATGGCATCACTAGACTTCTCCCCTGTGTGGGCAGAGGCATAGACAGCTCCAGAAAAGGTGTCTACACATACATGGACATACCTTTGCCTACCAAAGGACATGATGTGTGTCACGTCTGTCTGCCATACCTCACAGCTGTTCAATCCCCTGGGGTTTGCTCCTGCACTCAGGGCTGGGAGTGCATGTTGCTGGCACAAGGGACACGTTGCCACAATTGCCCGAGCCTGTTCCTGAGTTCGGTAGAACTGGCGAACTAGGCCTGGTGCATTCTGGTGAAAAAGCTGGTGGCTGATCTTCACTTGTTCAAACATGTTTGGGAGTGGGGCCATCTCCACAGGTGCAGCAAGAGCATCAGCCCTTCTGTTGCCCTTGGCTATGAATCCTGGTAAATCGGTGTGTGATCTGATGTGCATCACATAAAATTGTTGCTCTCGGTGGGAGATCAGATTTACTAGTTTTGAGAGCAAGTTGAAAAGTGCAGAATTGGAGACCTCACTCAGTACAGCTTGTTCAGCTCTGGATACTACACCTGCTACATAGGCCGAAACTGTGACCAAATTGAACAGTTCAGGAAACTTTTCAAAAGCTCTAACAACTGCAGCCAACTCAGCTACCTGAGGTGATCCTTCCACCCCAACAATATCTTTTTCCCACTGCTGAGTTTGAGGATCTTTCCAAGTTATTACTGACTTGTGGGATGCTCCGGATGCGTCTGTAAAAACGGTTAGAGCCTTCAAGGGCCTCTTGCTCTGAACACTTTTTAATGACAATTTGAACTGAATTTGTTCTCTGAATAATTTGTGGGCAGGCCGATTAATTGAAATTTGACGTGTGTAACTATCCAGAGCAAACTGCAAAGCTTCATTTTCATGAATCAGGTGCTCCAACATTGCTTTTGTGATGTGGCCCGAGTTTATCTCAATTGGGATGTGAATGCACTCAAAATCACATCCTGCCAACTCCCTGATCCAGGTCCTGGCTTTCCGGATCAATTCTGCTACCAGTTCCTGTGGCCTGGTCATTCTTTTGGATTGGTGGTGACTGAGGAAAACCCACTCTATGATTAATAGGGGATCGCTACAGTCTTTGTCCTTTTTTGATTTTTCCAGTCTTTCCCACTGAAAAATCATCCTGTGTAAGTGTGGCAATTTGCCTAAAATGATGAATTTGAATGGCAAGTCTGATTTGCACCTGTTGGCCTGTCTGGTGGCCATACAGTCCTGTACCTTTTCTAGGGCTGCTCTTGCCTCTTGGGTGAGGGTCCTAGGAGAACTTAGCTCCTCTCCCCCTTTAAAAGATTAAAGAGGGGGTCTAGGTCTTCAGTGGTCAGACCTAGCCAAGGTCTTACCCAATTGAAAGACCCACACAGCTGCTGGACATCTGCTAAGGTCCCGATGTTATTTTTGACAGCCAATTTTTGTGGCACAGTGGTCCGCTTACCAATCTCCAGACCCAGGTACTTCCAAGGTGGCATCCTTTGAATCTTTTCCTCCTGAAGCTCGAACCCTGCAGCAACCAAAAAATCGATTGTCAGGTCAAGCATGTGGGACAGTAAGTCATCATTGGGGGCACACACGAGCACATCATCCATGTAGTGCAGGATGATGGCTTCTCCCGCAGCTGCGCGCACTGGGGACAGCAGGGAAGACAGGTACCACTGACAAATAAATGGTGAGTTTTTCATCCCTTGGGGAAGATACCTCCAGTGGTATTTTTTCCCCGGGGCTTCTCGGTTCAGGGTAGGGACCGAGAAGGTGAAACATGGGGCATCGTCAGGGTGCAGAGGAATCTGGAAAAAACAATCTTTGATATCAACAATTGTCAAATTCCAATATTGGGGGAGCATCGCTGGGGATGGCATCCCTGGCTGGAGAGAACCCATGTCCTCATTGACATTATTAATTTGACGGAGATCGTGGAGGAGCCGCCACTTGCCTTTGTTTGCCTTTTTTATAACAAAGACTGGGAAATTCCACAGGGACGTGGTTTCCACAATGTGGCCTTTAGCTTGCTGTTCATCCACTAGCTCCTGAAGCGCCTTCAATTTTTCTTTACTGAGCGGCCACTGCTCTACCCAGACTGGTGAATCAGTTTTCCAATTGAGTTTCTGGGTAGGGTGCTCTTCAGTGGCCGCAGCCTGAAAAACCGGGGGGGCATCTGGAATGCCAATCGTGACCTCCCACTGGGCCATCAGGTCTCTCCCCCACAAGGGCTCCGAATAATCCAAAATAAACAGACGCAGTGTAGCTAATTGTCCGTTTGGCCCCTTAATTTGCACGACACTCTTTGACTGTTTTGCCAATTGCATTCCCCCTACACCTTGCATGTGCCCTGCCACGTTTTGCAGTTCCCAATGTGACGGCCATATCCTTTCTGGTATGATTGTTACGTGTGCCCCTGTGTCCAAAAGTCCTTTGATGTTTATGACTTCCCCACCTTGACAGACCTCACACCCTATTATGAGTTTGTCCCTTCCAATAGCTTGTGTGGGGCAAACCTCAGGCTGTCTGTTCCTCGTGATGTCTTTCTCAGGGAATGGGCCAGGTGCTGGAATTGCCTGAGCTATTATCTGCCTCTCAGACAGTAACAAGGGTGGACGGACACAGCGCAGCCAAAGAATTAGTTGTTTAGGGTTTGATGAGACGAGACCCGGAAGGATCTTGATCTGTTGCGGGGTGTGCTTGGTGTCCCCAAGGATGTCATACTTACTGCCAACGTGTTGCCAGGAGCCTGGCACCTGCAGATCCATTGAACCTAAATGCCAGTCTGTGTCACTTAGGTGCAAGGACTGTCAGCTGCAACCTGAAAGGCTCCTGGAGACATTCAGCGGTTAGATTGGGTCTGCTTATGTCATGATCTGAAAGGGTCACGTCCGGTGACTTCTGCTGAAATGCAGAACTGGTTAAAGCAGGCTTAGCTAGGTTAACATTCATGTTTTTCAGTTTTTTTCTCCCCCCACCTTGGACTTGCCCCTTTTATGTTGGCACGCTGGGCAAGCCGGTGCTCATCCTTCAGTTTTTTGAAAGATTCCCTTTGGGCCCTCGAGACTCCCCTGCCCCCATTGTCCCAAAAGTCCAAAAGTTGTCTCTTTAAAGGGCATTGAGATGCCCCATGTCCAGCCTGATCGCACAGGAGACATGTCGTTCTTCTCTTGGGCAGTGGTCGTGGCACAGGCACAGGAGGCATGGTGTCTGCAGCAGCGGCCCTTTGCGGTGGCTTGAATGCACATCTTGAACTTTGGCTTTGGTGAGCTGCCATAAAGGGAACCTTCCTGGCACACAACTGGAGCATGTCATCTAAGGTTGGAGCCGGTTCCATGGGCAGGCTGAGGATGGCTGCATTGCACTGTTTGTTTGCATTGGCCAGAGCCATTTCCTCCAGGACCTCTTCCCGGGCTCCATCTTTCTTAACCTGTAACTCGATAGCTCTTGTTAATTGCTCTAGAAATTTTATAAAAGGTTCTGATGGTAACTGCTTTATTTTACTGTATGGTTGGAGAGGGCCACTGGGCTGCATTGAAAAGAATGCTTTGGAAGCAGCATCTTTAACGTTCTCCAAAGCAGCTAAAGGAATTTTCTGAGCCTGCTTGAGGGCTGAGACCCATTCACCATCACCACATAGATGTTCCAATCGAATGGCAAGTTATTATCAACAGCCATTTCTGGATTTTGCCACAGCTCGGGAAGTAATTCTCTCAACAGCTTTTTCCATGCTGCCTCCCAGAGTCTAAACTCTGTGAAGGATACAAGACACAAAAAAAGCTGTCGCAGGTGTAAGGGGACTATAACATTCCCTGCTAAATTTGCTTTTAAAAGGTTGCGAAAGTATTCATTTTCGCCTCCAAATTCCTTATGAGCTTTGCATAAATCCCGAATCACTTGTTGGGGGTAGGGGTCCCAATTGCCATGGACAACACCTCCTCTTTTTGACCGTCGATATGTGACTGGGGTAGCAGAAAAGCTGGGATCGGTTCCTGCTTCCGGGTTTCCGGCTCCCCCCTCCCCCTCCGGAGCATGGGAGCTGGGATTGTGAGCGGGGAAACCGTGGGAACCAGAAGCAGGGAGGGGCTGGAGGCTTGACTCACAAGGGATGGAGTTGGAGGGCAGAGGTTTGAGGGTAGGGGATGGAGTTGGAGGAGGCAGCGCTGAATGGAAGGAGGGGTTTGGGAAGAGGAAGGGGTTGCTCGGGTTACGAAAGGGATTGTGGGAAGAAGGAGGGGGAAACAAAGAAGATGGCTGCACGTGTTTTGGGAGCACATGGCACCCACCATCTTGGGGAACAAAGGAGAAGACTGCTGCATGGTCTCCTCCATCTTGTGGACCCCCCACAAAACTGAAACTAACTTGGGGATCACTAAAACTGGGGATTTTGGGCAGCCGAACTGTCTGCAAGGGTAAACTGAACATGGGATTTACAAACTGGGGAAGAAGGGAGGTTTGGGGATGGTTTAGAGGTTTCTCACACAATCTGGCCAGGATCACTCGGGCAGAGGGAATCGGGAATTCGGGGAAGGCTAAGGGAACTGCAGCTCCTTTGCACTGACTCGTGAGCTTCTTACTTCAGAATACCCGAGTCTGGGGAAAGGATTTTGGGGTTGGGAGAGGCAAAAACTGGGGAAAATTCACTAGGAACTGGCTGTTTCTTCACTTCATTTTGCTTTTGCAATGCAAGCTGAATTTGCAAACTCCAGAGAGCAAAATTTGCGGCTTTTGGTTCCTTAGAAGTGCCTGATTCAGCCAATTTGTTTGCAACAACCTCCCAAAATTGCGGGCTGCTGATTTGTTCTAAGGACAATGGAGAAAGTGAAGGAATAGCCAGCGAATAAATTTTTTAAACTTTTTCTTTCAACGATGGGTCCCCCCATCATTCAAGGCTCCTAAAACTTGGTAAAAGACCTTTTTCTGGGACACAGACAGCCTAGCACCCATTTTTTGGCTCAGATTTTAAGATTCTGTGTCCCCCTTGTCTGCAACTGGGAAACCGAAAGAAAAAAAACCAAAAAACCCCGCTGTAGAAAAGAAACAAAAAAACTGGAAGAGAAACCTTTACCTCCCCACCCAGCAGCTGCGCAGCCTAAACCGATTTCCTTTTAAAAGCAACCCTGAAGGTATGCCGTTCGGCTAGATCCTTCCTCCAAAGGAAAAACCTTTCCCTGAGGTTTGAGGCCTCTGAAAGATTTTTTCCTAGGATTCCCTAGTGAGAATTCTTACCAAACTCTGGCGTGGTGATGAAAAAACTTCCCAGTCACTCTCCTCTGCTTGAAGGTGACTCTTTTGGTGCAAAAAGGGCTTCCACTTTCAGTTCCCAGGGTCGGCGGGCCAGAACATGTGGTCTGCTTTCTCTGAGAGCTGCCTGCCATTCGGGGAGACTTGTTTGCAGCAGTCTGATGGGTTTTTTAAGTCCACGGGAGAAATGCAGCCTCACTCCGTGGAGTCCAGTGTTTCAGGGACTCCACAGCGAATGCGAAGCCTGACTGGTCTGTCTCTCTGCGTGGATGGGCCACGTTTTTGGACTCACATGCCTGCGTGAAGTCCCTCAGCCGCGTGCTCCATGCTGGTTCTTCAGGCCTCACTCCTGGGAGCCACGCCAGTGGCTTTGGGCCCCACGTTGCATGCACCATACCTGTGGCTTGTCTCTCTCACGGAGCTCTCCGGCTCCGTTCTCGCCCCGGCTAGCTCAAGGGACAAACCGCAGCTGGAAGGATTTCCCTCAGGGTCCTAAAACCCAGGAGCAGCCAAGAACCTTTCCCTTTGTAAGGGAGAGTGAGTCCCTGTTGGTGGCAAAGGAAAGTCTGCACTTGATCTGAGGGTGAAACCAGGGCTTTATTCAATCTTTCTTCTGTGGTCCTGCCCCAGCCTGGGTCAGGAGCCCTGTCCCACTTCCTGAACCAAGAGGCCAGACCACCTGTCGCTTCAGCTTATATCCAGGGAAGGGGCTAAAGGCAGGGACAAGTCGCTACCCAATCAGGGATAAGGTGGGAGTGGAACAGGGTTGGATTACATTCCTGGAAGGGAACAATGTGGGAGATGGGCTGGTGGAAGGGCAGGGACAAACTTTGGGATATTACATTTTCCAGGGGAACGCGGGGTATAGAACAAACCATTTTAAAACCCAATATGAAAATGAAATACAATATGAAACCAGATAATACACAGCAACATGTTATTTTGAAATAAAGTCTGTTTAAATGGAAACATTTTCTAAGCTATGTCCACTTTGACAATTGACAGGTTTCAGTGAAACTTTCTAATTAAAAATTTTCTCATTCACTTTAATGAACATCTATCTGACCGTGAGGAGATTTTCACCAGTGTCTTTCTCTTGTGCTTTATTTATAAGGACCTTATATGCTGTAGTGTAATTTGAATAATGTTCCTAAATTTCTGCCTATCAAATGATTTTTCTTTTGTACATATATAAGATAGTAGCCATTAGATCTCTTACAGGTCTCGCATGTGCTTGTCTTACCTGTTATTTTATAGCTCCTATCATAGTCCACTTCAGAAAGCCTTAGACAGCTTTGATCTTATGGATTATTTTAAATTTTGGTAAATAACCAGGTATACTGAGAAGATGGCTGGGACTTGAGGAGGTTCAGTCATCTTGGCTCTAATGTGGATTTTTTTGAATATCCCTTTAGCAAACAGAAATTCTCTGTTTACCAGATGTGAATTTAGAAAATGCAAGACAGAGGGTTAAGATGTTAATAGTTCAGTTTGTCACCTCTCATCCATAACCCTATCTTACTTTGCTTCTTTTGTTAGTTTTGTATGATGGCAGTGGTCACATGGTTGTACAGCTTCCTATCTTCAAGACTGCTACCCCTAAATTTCCTTAAGCTTAAAAAAATACTATATGTACAGTGATTATATCAAGGTCAGCTAGGGAAATTATGGCAGTCAGCAAAGTATAGCTTCATAGCTGAAATTTTCTAATTTCTTGTAAATTTGGCAGTTTAGTCAAAATTTTGTCAGCATAATACTTGGAGAGCATAAAACCCATTAATATAAGCTTTTGTGGATACTGTGTCATGGCAACTAAGCACCACAATTGCTTTTCTCCCCCCTTCAGTGTGATGGGGGAGGATTGGAAGGGTAAAAGTGAGAAGGGGGGAGCCCCAAAACCAAAGAGGAAAGTAAAACCCAAGGAAAACAAGCAATGCAAATGGAAACAGTTGCTTGTCACCAACTGACTGATGCCCAGACAGACCCTGACTAGCAGCCCTGCAACAACCTCCCCCCTAGTTTTATTGCTGAGCAGAATTCCACGTGGCCTGGAATATCCCTTTGGTCAGTTGGGGGTCACCTGTCCTGGCTGTGTCCCCTCCCAACCTCCTACACACCCCCAGCCCCCTCCCCAGCATGGCCATATGAGGAGCAGAAAAGGTCTTGGCTCTGTGCAAGCTCAGCAATAACAAAAACATCTATTATCAACCCTGTGTTTAGCACAAACCCAAACACAGACCCACAGCAGCTACTATGAAGAAGTCAAAGTTTATCCCAGCTAAACCCAGTACAACATGAATTCTCTCTTTTCAGAGTATAGGTTCTTATTAGGAGTGACCATGCTTAGTCATCCTAATTTATTGAGTACTTACTTTGTTTAGTCAGTTTATTTACTGAAACAATAATGCTTTCTCCACAACAGGTAGAGCAGAAGTTTTGAAATTTATTAGAATTTTAGATATAGTTTATTCAACACTGTTGAATTGTAGTGAGAAATAGTTGATATACAGGCCCATGAGCTTCCGACTCTCTAGAACCGGAAAAGTAAAGAAAATGCTTTTCTTTGATTAATAAAACATGTCTATCAGGTTTTATTTACTTTTTGTAGTAAGAACCCTCCTTAACACTGCAGTTTAATTTTTATCTATGAAAAGGACAGTCTTTAAAAAGTAGATTATGTAGATAGTAGATAGTATTAGTAGATATGTGATAGTGATGCTGTACATAATCATGATCTATTGACTGGAGAGCTCATTCTGGATTCTATATTTCTCCCTTCCCTTGTTTCATGTTTGAAGTGGAAAATATAGAGGTTTATGCTTGTTTATTTTAAATCATGTTACCAAATAGGTTGTCAAATGCAAGAGTTTAACTGATAAAAACACTGGTGGAATCTGAAATCCTCTAATAATTCTCTAGGTTTACAATGTTTCTTCTCTTAAACCTCATTTTGATATTGCTCATCCAGCCACATCTGTAATTACAGCTTTAATTTGCCTAAACTAAGATAGTTGTTAGTTTAGGTACTGTTACTGGGGAGGTGTTACTGGCCAGAAATTTTCTTGATAGACTTCATAACATTAATCCTGCTTGTGTTATCTGAGTGTGTGTCTATATATGACTAAAAGAACTGACAAATGTATAATTTGAAAAAACAGGCAGAACAAAAACCCCACTGGCAGGCAGGTGAGCTGTGACTTAAACAAAAAATGTCCCTTCGAATTCCTAAAAAATAATCTTTCAGAATATTTGATTATTTTAGCATGTTAGTTGCCTTTCAGTCTATTTTCTAAAACTGTGGATGACATAACTTGGTGCGCTGGAAATTACTTTTTTTTTTCTTTTCTCATGAGGATTCCTCTATCCAACTGACTGTATTAAACCACTGAGGCAGATAGTACAAGACCAGACTTTAATATTAACAGCAATCTACATACCTGTTCTCTGTACTTCAAGTTACCTGTGCAGTATATCTTCTTAGCTTTTGAAGTTCCTAGCTTGAAGAGCAAGTGGTTAAAACATGGTAAGATGGTGTAAAAGGTAGTGGTATTATAAAAGAAAACAACCCAGAGCCTTGCAACTTGCAAAGTTTCCAGCACCTACCAGTAGAGAGCTTTCTGTACCCTTTATCTAGTCAGGTATCATACACATCTTGTGCCTTGAAATTGGATGAATGATATCAAATTGTAAAGAAATGCCTTTTCCCACCTACTGGTCCAGAGATATCAGTCACAATGTGGCAGAAATCCTGACAATTGGATAACATTTTTTTTCCCTGTTAACCAAGAGTTAGAGATTTTTCTTAAAGCACATCCAGCTTTCCTGGAGCCCTTTGCCCTTCAGGACTGCCTCCCAAGTGACTGTCTCAACCAGGCTCCCAAATAGGCCAGTCTGCCCTCTGGAAGTCCAAGGTAGCAGTTCTGCTGACCCCTCTGCTTACTTCTCTGAGAACAGAAAACTATCAATTCATGATCACTGTGCCCAAGATGGCCTCCAATTATCACATCCCACACCAGCCCTTCTCTGTTCACAAACAGCAGGTCCAGTGGGGTACAATTATATGGTAATTTTTGGTTTAGTGGTGTGGATAGGCTGCTGTTATTTAAGGCAGGGTGTGATCATCTAATTTTGATTGCTCTATCATTTAAGTATGAGATCACTTAGCTATTTAGATGGATTGACAAAACTAGGAATAAATTATTTACTTGAAATAGCTTTTTCTTACTTCTGACACTAGTGTGGATTACAGCTTTGATGGTTTTAGACAGAGAATGCGAGTAAAATTCTTTTAAGAAAAAAGGTATGAATATAAATCAATAACCTAGACACATTAAATTTTCTGTTATGAATGAATTATATTAATTTTTTTGCATGTTTATTTGGTTTTCCTGTCATACTTATGTTTAAATTTGATTCCCCCCCTTTTACTATCCTTATTGACATGGCCATGTCATGTCTTCTACGGCTTTTCTTAATTATAAGAATTAGAGGGGGTTTTTTATTTCTGTATTGCAACTTTCAGATTGCATATGTTGTGTTCAAAAATTATCCCTTTTTAATCGAGTGGAAGAAAAGCAGCAAAACCAAACTACATAAGAAATTACAGAAATTTTAAATGCTTGTTCTTAGGAAATATGATCATGCATTTAATTTTGTAAAGTCAATTTTTTAAAAGATGGAAAGGAGAAAGAGGTTTAAGGATGCTGTCATTGAATTAACCTTATTCCTTGTTCACAGAATTCAAGCATTTTGCTAAAAGCTGGAAACAACTACTGCAGTTGAATGGACAAGTGTTTCTCCCTATCTGCCACATTTTATATTGATTGAGCATCTTTGCCTATTACCTTCTAAAACCCAGACAACTCTATTCTCTGACAGGGCAGTGAACAAGTCTGCAAGACCCATGTCTAGGTTTGAAAAGACAGGTGTCTGCTAGGGAGAGGCGGGGCCTCTCTAGGAATGGGGAATTCCAATCATTTCCCTCCGTGTTATTATTGACTTATTAAAGAAATATGGGTATTGATCTAGTATCGATACCCAACTGTGATGGACAAAAACTCTCTAACAGTTTAAAGTTAGAAAGTGCATGTTTATTACGGCCGGGCAGCACGCGGGATATTTCCCTAATTCGCACTTCGAAATTCACAGGTAATTACAAAGCCTTTTATTTACAAAAGTGTTGAATATCCAAAATACAAATGCATATTCATACCCCTGTCACCTCCCATTCCTTGCTTCGTATGCTAATTGGAAAAAAGGCAATTAAGCATGCGTAGTTTGTTTCTTAAAATGAGTCGGGGGTCTATTTTGGGGAGGGGTCACCCAAAATGAGGAAGTAAGATGAGTCTTCCTCGTCCTGACCTTTCTACCTTTTCAATGCATTCATGACAAATGATTCCTTGGTAGAACTTATAGTTTCCTGTGTTCAATGGGTCCTTTAAGCAGGAAATCTGCAGCTATCTTATGTCCTATTTACCACATTTTGTTTTTCATTACAAGCACAACTACATAAACATAAACCTGACAAGAAATGAGTTACAAGATCCAGGGTAGCTTATCTAAGATCCGGCTTCTGTTAACTGTGAACAAAGATTACCTATCTACTTCAGCTAGTTCAGCAACTTATCTTAACTTTCCTAAAAATCCTTAGTTCCTCAAAATTAGCATCTCATTATAATTTGGAAGATTAAAAAAAAATTTTCAGTCAGAGCTATGGGGAAAGGAATAACAGTCCTTTACTAGTAAATATAACAGGACAGACAAACAACAACAGCAATAATAATAATAATAAAACAGAACCAAGAACCCCGAGGGGCTTTGTCTCACAAGTCCCGGGCAGTCTGATCTTTTGGGAATCTGAGAGCACTGTTATAAATGAGATGGACCAAATTCGATAAATCAAAATTTGGAATTTTATTGAGAGACAAAATAACAGTCTCGGACAGCCACAATTAAAAGGACAGCATCGAGCCCGGGGTCGGCGCCGGGTGAACAATGATAACACACTCTGCCAGTCTGTTATCCCCAAGTTCACATTTTTGGTTTGCAGCAGTCTCTTTTTATACACTGGATCGGGGAGAGAGGCTCGGGATGTGGAAGGTCCTCCCTCCGAAGCATCTTCATTAAACATGCAGGTTTCAGTTCTAAGAGTCTGAATGGATCAGCGGAGGAGGACAATGCTGTTAATGGTTGGGTCCAGGTGTGGTGTGGAGATGTTAATTCCAGACGGAGACCATCTAGATACGGATCTGATACAATCATCGGGTCCTCCAGGCTATCATCCCCGTTTTCCGTTGCCTTTTGTTTCTTTTTAACGATTCCTGGCAGTGACAGTTTTCTGTCCTCCTTTCTGGTAATTCCAATCAAGCTTTTCTCGTGTCCCTCCCATGCTTTTTCAGGCTAGAGAAATTCTTGTATTTTATTAAGCCACCTTCCCCTGAGTTAACTCACAAAATGCTATTTTAAACAAAACAAAACTTCCAACATGCTAGTTTATACAGAACTTATATAGTTTGTATTACATTTTATATTCTATTAACACGAATTAACTTTAGGACATATATTACATTCCTTTTTAATGATTCCCAGCAGAGGCATGTTTGTGTCTCCCCTTTCTGGTAATTCTAATCATGTTTTGTCTCGTGTCCCTCCCCTGTCTTTTCAGGCAAGAGAAATTCCTGTACCTTTACTGAGCTACTTTCTTCTGAGTTAACTCATAGCATATTGGATTAAAACAAAACTTATACCTATAGGGATGGTATTACATTTTATATCTTTTAACACGAATTAACTTTAGGACATATATCACACTAGTTTGAACAAAACTTAACTTATAACATGCTAGACTTATATTTATATGGCTTGTATTGCATTTTATATACTATTAACACGAATTAACTTTAGCACATATATCACAGCACCAAGCCAAAACGGTGGAAAAACTCCGGGCTGATGACTGGAAACGGTGGGTTGTCCCGGCAGGCAAAGTGAGCAGTGCTGAAGAAGTCGTGATGGCTGGACCGGGGCTGACCCAGCTCTAGCAGAGCAGGTGAAGAGCTCCGAATTCCTGGGCGCTCCAGCAGATGATAGAATTCCCAGGACCGGACCCTCCATTAACAGTGGACTCCTCGCACAGCTAGCCTTCGCCCATTCTCTCCAAAAAAACCAACTGAGAGCAGAAGGGGCCACCAGGAGCAGTGAGCCTTTCCCTCCCCCCCCCAAACTAAGTGATCTACTTCTTTTGTGCGGGTCAAGCACCCTTTAAGCATCAGTATTTAGTCTCCTAGCAACTTATAGGGGGGAAAAATTCCACAGGAAAACTTAACCCCCAACAACCCATAAATATTTCTGAGAAGTACTGCTACTGAAGCCTGGCCCTCTTCATAGAAGTGCTACTTATTTTCTAGTATTTACTAGTGCTGTTATTCATGAGTCATAAATCATCTTTGGTCATTAAGCTTTTTGAAGAGGATTACCTGACAGTGTAGGAAGCATTGCCCAAGTATTCCTGAAGTTTCACCCAGAGGCCCTTACTGCTTTGAAGGCATGTATGCATAATTTGGATTAGGAGATCAGGATGTTCACTAAATAGAATTCAAGTTAGAGAAGAGGTTGCCCTTAATGTCTGAAATAGGAACCTGTACAAAATGAACCATTTTCATTGGACAGTGAGGATTCAATTTGAAGTATGCTGTGTATTCATGAGTGCTGTCTACACAGTGTTACATAATGGGTTAATCATCTACATCTATACAGATAATACAGATATTTTAGAGGTCAGCTAAGTGAGGGGTTTTTTTTGTTTTTGGTGGTTTTTTTTTTTTTTTTCAGTCAGTGTATTCAGTAGACTAAAACTTTCAATGAACTGGTATGGGTTTGATGGCAAGTGAAACATCAGCTGGAGTTTGGTTCTCCAGAGACCAACGGGGGTGATTTTTATACGGTATAGAAATAGAAATATTAGTAATTTGTTTAAGTCTTAGATGTTTTGTTTTCTGCAGTAGTACCAGGGAAAAAACCCAGAGCTTGCCAGTGTTATGCTGCTGTATTGCAGAAGGTGTAAGGTAAGGTTTTGTGGACTGCACAACGTGTTAGAAATTCTTACGTCAATTTGAATAGCGGATGGTATAGTAACTGTATATCTTTATTTTAAAATGGATATCATATATGGTTTTATTTAAAATACAGCTTATTTTACATTGTTGTTGCATGTGATGTTTGGCATATTGATGCTTGTCATTATAAAATTATCCTGCTAGAGGTATGGGTATCCCTAGGATTGGGCTATAATAGCTGAAGGCTTTTGTCTGGTACATGGGACCGGTAGGGTTTTTAACAGTGGACTGAAAACTTGGATGTGAGTGTTTGAAGTGACCAATTTTTCCATGTAGACTAACTCTTGATAAGATGGTAGCAACAGGTGAAACAAAAAAATCTACTTTTGATCACCAGATAGTCTCTATAGTACTTGGAGATGAGATGCCTTTCATTAGCAGATAAATTTCATCATTGGTGATCAAGTTCCCATGACCTTTCTCTGCCTCTTTTTCTTTTTTCTCTCCTTTTTTTTTTTTTTCTTTGTAGCTATTTGCTCATGTATAGCTGTTGTCAGGTACACATCTCAAGTTTAAATTATTACTGTATAATATTTAAGAATTTGGAAATACTAGCAGGCTGGACAGTAGAATTCAACACCTCCATGCTCTCAAAGATTTCATCACTTTGTCACCACTGTTTCTACTAATACTTATGTTGAGTAAACCAGAGTGTTGCCTTCTTGTCCTGAGAGAGCAGAAGGAGCTGGATTAATCTTATTTTTTTCTTGATCTTTGCATGAAGCAGTGGGGACAGTGTGGAAGGAAACCTGGCCAACGAATAGAACTGAGAGTAAAGGAAAACAGTAAGACAGAATATGTGAATTTGAGGAAAGTTTTTTGCAAAATAGTGTTTTTGAACAATTGGCAGTAGCAACAGTAGTAGGAGAGGAGGCATATTTGTTCTTGCTTTAGCAGTTGCAAATGCACAGGAAGCAGCAAAGGAAGATGAAATTATTAGTGCTTTTTCCTGTTTCTCAATCCAACCCTTACTTGCATGAGAAATTTAATATATAGATTTCTTTTTGAGTGCCTCCTTTCATAATAGGATTAGGCCATCGCCTTCTAACCCTCCTATTTATTTACTATATTATCCTTTCTCATTGAAATGAATAACAAATCAGAGTGCTGTGAAAACAATAGGTTTCAGTGTCAGTAAGCTATTGAAACAGTTCAGCTGTTACATTGAATTTTTCCTGTGCTTTATGTCAGCACCTGTAGTGCTTACTTTCACTCAGCATCTCTGACTCTCAGGTTGTCCTGCATTTATTGTTTTTCATATTACTTTCTGTTTGCTCTTCCTATTTCCTGATGCATTAATTTAGAGAAAGTCTTGAGACTTCTATCAACGGATCATACAACTTTTGCTCGCACTTTTTTGTTTATGTACACAATATATTAGAATATTTCAATTAATTTATGTTGTGAATGGTCTAAATTAAAATAACAGTGAGGTGATTCAGACTTCCATGTCTAATTAAATCCAAACTTACAATATGAAATACATATTTCAGGGCCAGTGCTCTTTAAAGTTTTTATAAATTATCTGGATGCAGGAATTGAATGTATGTTAAGCTTTCCATTGATACTAAACTAGGAGGAGCTGCTGACTCCCTTGAGGGTAGAGAGACCTTACAGAGCGATCTAGATAGTCTAGAGGGCTGGGCAACCACCAACCATATCAAGTTTAACAAGGTCAAGTGCTGGATTCTGTACCTGGGATGGGGAACCCTGGATGTATGGACAGACTGGGTAACAAGAGGCTGGAGAGCAGAACCATGGAAAAGGACCTGGGAGTCCTGGTTGGTGGAAAGTTGAATATGAGTCAGCAGTGTTCCCTTGGCAGCCAGGAGGGCCAACCGTATCCTGGGGTGCATCAGGCACAGCATCACCAGCAGGTCAAGGGAGGGGATTGTCCCACTGTGCTCTGCACTAAGGCAGCCTCACCTCAAGTCCTGGGGGCAGTTCTGGGTGCCACAATATAAAAAAAGATATAAAGCCATTAGAGAGCATCCAAAGGAGGGTGACCAAGATGGTGAAGGGCCTTGAGGGCAAGGTTTACAAGTCACAGCTGAGGGTCACTTGGTTTGTTCAGCCTGGAGGAGACTGAAGGGAGACCTCATCCAGTCCACAGCTTCCTCGAGGGGGGCAGCGTAAAGTAAATGAAATTGAAAGCTTGCTGATGTATAAAGCAGATGTTTTCTAGTGCTGAACTTCCATTGTCAATGTGTGATAGCATAATAGTTTTGAATATTGACAGAGGTATATTTTTACTTTTACTGTTTTTCAGTTGTAAAGCTTCAGGAAGTCACATGCAGTTACCTTAGCTTACCTGATGCACAGTAGCCTGAAGAGCAGCCCTAAGCTAGAATATTGACAATATATGGATAGAGAAAATCTTGATGACCACAGTTCTTGTACCAAGCTAAAAAAAGCTAAAATAAAACTCATTCAGCAATTCATCAGGAAAATAATAAAATCAATTTCTGAATTTAGTAGTTTTCAAAAATTATGAGACAGTAGCTCATGACTTCAGCTGTGTAACTGCCTTTCAAACCGAAAGTTGCAATAACCTTAGTCTCAGGAAAGATGGGATAATTTGTGGGTACATGAAGTAGGTAAGTATAGTTATGTTTACAAGTTTATATAAGTAGGGTATACAAGTAGTACCTTGTGTATGACAATCAACAAGTGTTCCATGCTTTTCAAAGAGAATACTGTTCACAAGAGATTTCAGGGTGGAGGATTGTCCTGATTTTCTGCCAGGACAGAGTTAATTTTTCACAGTAGCTGTGAGGGGGCAAAGCCTGGAGCCATGTAGGCGTGTCTAGGTTATTCAATACCACTCAGATCATCACTGGGGGGGCGGAAGTAAGGAATTCTTACTTCCAAGAAGGGTGTGTGGCTGGTGGTTGGGAGAAAAAGTGTGGGTGCAGAGGGTCTCTGCCATTTTGTTTATTTTTTCAGGGCCCACTTCATGGGTTTGGGCTGGGTGAGAATTTTTTGGATGTAAATCACCCTCTTTTTGTATACTTTTTGTATACTTTTGTTATTAATATTGTTGCTGTTACAGTTTGTTTCTTATCTCATTGCTGTTTCCAGTAAATTGTTCTTATCTCAACCCATAATCTCTGCCTTTTGTCTCTCACTGGAGGGGCAGGGAGATGAGTGGCTTGTAGTTTGGGAGTGCCATTCCTAAACCACAACAAGGATGCAAAGGACTTGTGGTAAATCTTGGAAATGTACTTTGTATACAGAAGACAGAACAAAGCATTTGGCTGTTAATATGAAGGGGGTTAATCATAGAGGCAACTGGCCTTATTGATGGCATGGAGGAGGTGGAATGTAGCATGTTGTGAGATAGTGTGTAAGTGATAAGTAGCATCAAGTGAGGAAAAAGCTATGCCAAGTCTTAAAGCTGTAAGATAGTGGGGTAGAAATGGAAGCTGGTTGAAGGGAAAAGATGAAAAAATAGACTCAAAATGTAGAGAAGACAATTGTAACAATGAAGTATGCTGTAGCCTGTGAGGACAAAAATGGTCTGAAACCAGAATGTAAATGACATGATCAGTTAAAAAAAAAAAAAAAAAAAGGGATGCTGATGAACTGGAGAGGCTGTGACAGTGGGACACCAAGATGGTTAGGGGGCTGGAGCATGAAATGTAGAAGAATCTGAGGTAGCTGGGTTTGTTTACCCTGGTGAAAAAAAAAAAAAAGCTAATAGGGCTTGAAATGTTGCCTTTAACTAGCTAATGAGTGTTTATACAGAGGATGAAGACAAGCCCTCTGAGGTGCTTAACAAAAGAAGCTACAGTTGCTGTGTGCAGTAAAGGAAATACTGATTGGATTTAAAGGGAAATAAATTCTCAGTGAATTTCCATCCTTGGAGATTCAGAAATAGAGAATTTTCCACTGGAATTTATGCAGATCTTTAAAGAAATGTTATAGTTGTGCATTGGTTTTCTTCATGTGTATTAAAGAAGTTTAGAGGTGTTTTAATTGTTTTCCAAAGCCAAAAAGGAGGCAAAAATGGTGTGATGTCATGTGCAAAATCGGCTACTTAATCAACAGGTATATTTCTTGCCAGTTTTGTTTTATAAATGTTATGAATTATCTGAGAATGTTCAAAGACAGAAGGGCAAGATTAAAAGTTGAAAAAGACTGCTGAATTGAATAGATTTTGGTCCAGTGTTTAGTCACTAAGTTTTCAGCCCGGTTAAGATCCAACCTAATTAAAAGTCTTTTAAATGTAAGTAATTTAAGTACACAGTTACTTTTAGAAAAGGAAAATGCTACTACCAGCTAACATAAATGACAGTCTCAAGGAGTTGTAAAAACTCACAAGTTACTACTTCCTCTCTGTCACAACTATTTTATTAACAAAGATGTGTGTTGCAACCTAAAATGCTTTCCATTTGACAGAGCTGACCTACCAAATCCTTTTAATAGCTCTTGCTCTTCTATACATTTTTGAATACAATGGACTGTATCTAATATCAGCTGCTGCTTGAAATGTTATCATGGGTTGGCTAAGTTTTGTTTTTAGTTATAGAGAAACGTGGAATGTTTTTCCCTACCAGGACCTTAAAGTTGCTTTAGGGGGGAGGAGGACAGGGACCTATCAAAAAGCTAGCCAAGATATTGGCAGCTAATTTAACTAATAAAGATGCCAAATGCGACTTTGGGAAGGACACATTTAAAACCCTCATCTCCTGCAGATCACTCTCTTTCTTCTAAGATAGCCGTGAGGTAACATCGTGGGCGGCGGGGGGGGGGGGGGGGGGGGGGGGGGGGCGGACCAGGCCTCCAGGAGCCGATGCTCACATGGAGAGAGAGAGAGCAGCCCAGGCTGAGCTCTTTCTCCCGGCTGTCAGCAGGAAGAGGAAAAAAGAACAGCTCAGCAATGCCACGTGCTTACAGCTTTGTGGCAGCTCCGAGCCAAGCCGCCCTGGATGAGACCCAGAGGAAGAAGAAAGGACTTCCACCAGTTTCCCTTATCAGCACTGCTTTTCATCCCTGCAGCCCGGTCAGAGAGCACATGGCCACTGCAGGCCTGGGCAGATTTAACCCTTTCCTGGCAACATGAAGCTTCCAAAGTCTAACCCTCTCCTGAGAAAGAGAAAAAAGAGACGGTGGACGTAGAAAAGACACCACATGAAGTCAGTGGGTCAAAAGTGAAAGAACTGATAATATTATTAGACAATGGGATTGAGGAAGTGGACATTTTTAACCGGACTTCTCTGGGGTAAACTATGGAGAAATGGACTGTTCTTTGTAACATCTTAATGTTGTTTGGGGGAATGATGGTTCTAATCAAAATTGGGGACTGATATGATTGAGATTTAAGTAAGAACCTTAAAGCCCTCGCTCT
Source organism: Hirundo rustica (assembly GCF_015227805.2). Lineage (NCBI taxonomy): Eukaryota > Metazoa > Chordata > Aves > Passeriformes > Hirundinidae > Hirundo > Hirundo rustica. The sequence continues at coordinate 222,350 of NW_026690191.1, read as the reverse complement.
TAAGTTAAACAGAAGTCTCAGCCTTTGAGACAAAGATGATTTTAAAGAGAAAGTGATTTAAAGCCCTTGGCTCCTGGAGTAAAAGGAGGTCTTTATTTCTTTTGAGATAGAGACGATTTTAAAGATTAAAAAAAGAGAATCCTTGTTTTGTGCTAAAAGAAGCATTCTTAAACAGTACCCCAAATACACTGAGAAGCCCATGAGTAGCCAGGGGAAAGGCTGCTAATAGGTGGAACAGCACAATCTGCAAAAACTCCAGGCAGTTGCAGATTTGTGATCTTGGGAGACACAAGACTGTTGTAGTCTTGTGGCGAATGTCTCCACAGTACTTTAGAGAGACTCCTCTCCCAAAGTGATGAAAGTTTGTTTTAAATAGTGAAACTGACTGAAAATCACAGGTTGTGTCTCTATGTTATTTTGTAAGAAAGTTAACACTTTGCAGGGGGAGGGAAGAGTATTTTTTTTTGAAGTTTCATTCTGTTTTAGTTTGAGTTTTCTTTTTCCCAACTTTCTTTTCTTTTTCCCATTCATTTAGTGTGTGTTAATAAAACTATTTTGTTCATTTTTAAGCTTGAGCCTGCTTTGCTTTTTCTCCTAATCTCTCTCCCACAAAAAAAAAAAAGAATGAACACTAAGACCACTACACTAAATTTGGCAACCAGAATTTAACAAACATAAAAGCACTACATTAATTGGTGTTTCTGTCTGGTTTCATTAAATTAAAACCATTACAAACATTGAAAAAGCTGTGTTCACCAAAAAGAGCATCATTATAGATATACTTTTTGGTGCAATGGAAGTTACATGAAGAATATGTAGTACAGATGGGAAATAATAAATGTATGGACTGCTGAAGTAGCTTGGGATTTTCCCTTTATGTTTGAATTTCTCAGGTATGCTTAATATCATGACTGCTTCCAAGCAAGGATAAAATTTTGCAGTTTAATTCTATGTTTACTTCTGCAGAATAAAAATAATTCAGTAGCTCTCAGTAGTGTCAGAATCTTTGATGTTGAATGGCTCATAAAAAAGATACTTATTGTTTAAAAAGGTGTAAAGGAGCAGTAATAAATTCCTTGAATAACTGGATTCTCCTTGACGGTTTTAGCTGCTTTCTTTTGCGGAACTGGTGAACATAACTGCAAAAATAATGTGTATTTTATGTAGCTTAAGTTTTTGAAACATACCAAGTTTTTGGTTTAGATTTTGCTACCTTATCAGTTGAACTTGATCTGGTACCACTTTTTTAATGAGGAGCCACTAGTATTTTATATTGAAACCAGGTGCAAGATTTCTTTCCATTCGCTTAAATTTAATCCCCATGTTTTGAGGCAACTGAGCTGTCTCAACAGTAAGGCTCCTAAAACAGATTCTGTTTTGCATTAGTTCTCTAATAAAATAGCAGGAAATACACTTTCCCGTAGAAGAGTGGGTTGGTTGTTTTTTGGGTTTTTTTTTGGTTGTTTTTTTTTTTTTTTGGTTGTTTTCTTTTTTTTTTTTTGGTATAGCTTCAATGATGCATTGGGCAGTTTCCCTGAAAATCAGTAATTCTGACATTTGCATTTTCCTCTTTGTCTGAAATAACATATACTTGCTGATCATCACAATATTTTGTAAATATAATTTTGTTTTCTGCAAATTTTTGAGACAGATTGTGTTGCCTTTATGGATAGGCTTTTTCTTGATGCATAACTGATTTATTTGTGTATGAAGGATGTGATATGGCCTCATTTTAAAGAGTTCTTAGTGCTAAGGAACCTGAATTAAATATTTGAGATGCTATTTTAAAGTGGAGAACATTGTTTATAAGTGCTTTTTAATTTTTATAGAAAATAAAATTAAAATCAAAAAGCTTCCTGTGCTTACAAGAAGGAAATGGCTTTAACAGAAAAAGATACTAATGCTGTTCATTCTTTTTGGGAAACTGTGTTCTAATGAATCTTCACCCTTTGGGATTCCAAGGTAGCAAGAAAAGTAAACATTTCCTGCTAAATATTAATGAAGTATAGGTCAGGGAAGCTGCATACTACCCATAGGTATCTCCTCTCTGCACATGGCATAGTCTGGTTTGGTTTTGTTTGTTATTGTTTGCTTGGGTCAATTCCTCACCTCCTCGGGAAGGGTTATTACAGGTACAAAGCACAATTATGCTTTATGTTAGTCTACACTTGTAGAAACTGGGTGCACACCTGTGTTAGGGGGCATCTTCCCTTGAATCCACAGACCTAATTTTTTGTATGCTTCCACCACCTTTATTGTGGCTTCTCTTGCCATTTACTGTGGTGTCACTGCCACTACTAGCACATAGGCAGCAGAGGCATCAGTGCCATTGTTATTGAATAGAACAGCAGAGGCCAAATCAGTGTGACAATAGCCACAAAGGAAGAAGCTGTTTGCGCTAAAATTTTTTTCTAAAGGTTGCTTTATATTCAGAAGCAACTCTCATTTGGCCCAGTACAGTACTTTTCACTAAAATTTCTTTTGTTACAGTAATTGTAGTGATTTGAGCAGCTACTATTCAAATAGATTTAGAAAAAACCATTATGCTAATACTGATTTAGAAGTTATGCTAAATAACTTTTATCTCAAACTTTTTAATTTTTCACTTGCTTTGTCAGCATTATTCAGTCTTTTGGCTGATTGCTTTTTGAAGTAAACATTAATTTCACTAGTACACTGAATTTCATTTTTTGTGCTTCTGGGATTTTTGTCTCTCTCTTTTCAAACTTAATTTTTTGCAGCCAGTATCATAGGTGAAACTATTCTGTATATGCCATAAACTTTCTGGTTTTATAAATGCTGATGTGTTTTATGGGATTTTATCAGTAATAATGAGTCTTCTCGATTTCTGATAATACCCCCCCCCTTTCTCTCTGCCTCCCCCCACATGCTGCCCTCCTTTTTGGTTGTTCAAGTTAGCTTCATATCAGGTTTCTTGCATTACTGTTTTAACCTTAGGCAGCTGCATCTGTGATTGATTACTGCTCACTTCCAATACTGACTTTTTCTGAGATTGAATTAGTGTTAAAATGCTTTATATTGTGATTGTGTATGCTTCTTTTTTCTATGTAACTTAAGTGTTAGACTATGTTTTGGCAACCCTATCTCCTTCCTTAGTATTTTTAAAAGTGTTTTAAAAAGCATTTAATTCAGGAAACCTGTAGCAAAAGTACTGTCATTGTATCAAACTGTAGCTCTGGTACAGAAACCAGAAATTTGCCTGCTTGTACCTAAATCTGTCTGATCTACTCAATCATGGCATCTTATTTGAATGAGAGGATAATAACACATTCTCTTTCTGCCTCTCTCATTCTTTAAGTGTGGGGGGGTTTAAATTTTTTTAAAGGACAGTTTTTGAACTGATAACTAGCTGAGCTTCATGTGATAACTAATAAGAGTAGTAGTTTATTGCAAAATGTGGAAGCTTCAAACTGGTTGAGGCAAGGCTTCTTAAATTTATAATAGCATGTTTGCTGTTTTAATTAATTTTAATTTTTTAAAGTTGTTTCATCCTAACCAAAGATTTCATAATATAAACTACATAAACCAGAACTGTCTTTAACATGTTCTATTTAAAACAATGTTTTAGAAAAAGAAAGCTATAGAGATTTGATATTTTAGCAATTCTTTAAAATTTAATTTTAATCCATCTAATTTTATCTTTTTTTTTTTTCATAAAATGTATTAGGTTAGTCATCTAAGGTAGCCAAGATCAACCCACTAAAAAGTTACTTTTTAAATCTAAAGATATAAGTTAAAGAATACTCTGGAGTATGGGGAATGAAACATTGAAATGTAAATACTAAATTTCTGAATCCTGAGGTGTTACTTATCTTTCCATTACTACTGAGCCTGTGTATTACTGCACATAAACAGATTTTTCCCTTTATTTTGTTTTCCAATGTTCTTGTGAATGTACATAGCTAAGTCATGGAAGAATTGGTATTTTTGTTGAGGGGACAAGAATGTATTTCAACCAAGAGGAAAAGAGAAAGAGGAGAAAATAAGATGGGAAAAAAACCCCTTGTAGGTCAATATAAGGCAGTTTACTAAAGCAACAGCAAAGGTCCTGTGTGCAAGCAAAGGGAAAAAAGGACAAAATATTTTATTCTCTACTTCCCATCGAGTGATGTTCAGCCACTTCCCAGGAAGCTGGGCTTCAGCACATGTAGTGGTTGCTCCAGAAGGCAAACATTGTAGAATAATGAATGGCCTCCCTTCCTCCTTCTCTTAGCTTTTCTATCTGAGCTGGGGGGGGAAGTTGGAGAGACAGTGTTGATGCTGTGCCAGCACTGCTCAGCAGAAGCCAAAACACTGGTGCGTTCTCAACACCTTTCTAGTTACCAATGCAAAAGCTGAACTACAGTTTAGCCAGACCCAATACGTTTTATCTCAACCCATGAATTTTACCTTTTTTCACATTCTCTCCTCTATCCCACTGGGGAAGGGGGAGTGAGGGAATGGCTTCATGATGCTTAGCTGGGTTAAACCACAATACACTTAAAAAACCCCCAACCAATGAGCAACATTTAAAATTTAACATTTCAGTAGGAATTTTCTTTGTAATGTTAATTTGCAGTAAATGAGAATATATATAATTGACAACAGAAAGGGAAGAAGATAACATACAAAAGTAGTGCTTTAAATGTGTAGTTATTACCTGTAGCATAAAATTTTTCAATATTACTGCCCTTGCTATCTTGGTTTCACTTTTTTTTTATTGTATATTATGTTATGATGATAGGTTTTCGTACATTATTCTCAATATCTACTGCCCTTTCACTGTTTCCCTTTCTCGAAGGGGTTCTTTGTATCACTTCCTTTGTGCACTGTAGTTTCCTCCTCCCTGGAATGTCTTTTAAAATATTTGTTTTTTCTTATAAAGTAGCAAGAGTATATGTATATACTGAATAAGCAAGTCTATCTTTGCATATATGTAAATTGGGTTTCTATTTTTCTGTTTGAACTGCAACAATGATGCATTGTTCAAAAGCTTTTCAGTGCAACAGGTCTTTGATTTCCTTAATTCAGCTAATATTAAGGTGTCCTGGTTTAAAGGACAGGTGTCTGCCAAGGAAGGCAGGAACCTCCCTTGGAATGGAAAATTACTCCCTTCTCTCCAAATTATTATAACTTTGAAATTATGGGGCTTTCAGGCAAAGATATGGGAAAAGGAATAACAGTTCTTTACTAATATGTATATGTATAACAAGAGAAACAACAACAGCAGCAACAACAAACAAAAAAAAGTCCCAGTAACAGCCTCTCTCAGCTGTCAAGCACTTTCCCCGTTGGCGTAGTTATGGCCACAGCCAGCAGGGGCGCTGTTGGCTCCCAGCCAGGCAGGGCAGGTGCAATGATTCCCTCGTGGATGCACAGGGCACTGTGGTGCAAGCTTAGCCTCCTCTCCACATGCTTAATGGTGGTACAGCTGGTGGGAGAGAGAGAGATGGGGCTTTCCTTTGCAAACTCACAAGAAGCACTCAGACTCAGTGCCCCTTAGGAAGCTGAATGGACTGCAGCAGGAAACCTTGGAGCAGAAGGCTGGAACAGCAGAGGCGGGCACATCCAAGGTGGCAAACAAAGTGTAGCAAAGACTCCTGAGCCATGCCAGAAGCCATGGGGTGTCTGGGTGGGTATGGGGTGTCATGTTAAAGTGTAGCAAAAAGCCCTAAAGCAGCGGCAGAAAACAGCGGGACTGGCGGGGGATCGCTCCCTTGGATAGCACACCAGCGATGGCTGGTCCCGGGCTCGGGCCACTGCAGAGGGAGCAGCCCAGCAGGGAGGGCTCTTGGCATATCATGCACTGGATCTGGGCTCCCAAGTAAGCAGAGGAGCAAGCTGGCAAGCTCCAGTCACACCAGTCACAGTGCCGAAGGAAAAGGGGAAAAAAAGAAGAAACAGGAAAAAACCACAGGGCAACAGGATATCCAGTCAGATGTGCCCGTGCCATGTGGCTCCTGAGTCGATCACCCCTCCAACGTAAGGAAGCAGCAACCCCTGGTCCCCAACCCTCGCAGGTTTCCGTGTTGCCTCTCACCCATCACGATACTCCCGGAGCTGGAGGGGGGGGGGGGCAGTAACCATTCCAGATACAAAAACAACGACAAAAAAAGGATATGGGATTAAAACCATCTCCAAGACATAACGTAACAGATTTATTTTTTCAGTCTAGAGGTAGAAATGCTGCACTACTACTGGTAGTAGCTCCTGCACAAAGTTGATTATACAAAAGTTTCTAAATATTGATAAATGTCTGGTTAGAGTTGGGAATGAGAAACCAAAACACAACCAAACTTGTATGTTTTGACTTGTCTGGCTTGTCAAGCCTTTAATTGTTGCATGATATTTTGATATTTTGTGTGAAAGAACATATCTTGAGCTGTCAATTTTCTTCCCTAACTGCTCAATATTTTGAGCATTCTTCCTTTGTAGCCTTCTTTGACTGCCCTAGACAGAGCAACCACATCCCCTCTTGACCTTTGTTTTGTTAGCTAAACAAACCAGCCCCTTCTACTCTCCTCTTGGAAAACTTACTCTTTCCCTGACCATCATAGCTAGCTGTCTGCACTTGTTCCACTCTTGGATCTGGATCTTGCCAGTTCATGTTTCTTATGTATCTGTGGAGAATGTATCTAATTTAAGTGTCTACTTTTGGAGGGATTTTTTTTCCCATTTAATATCTGTATAATAGTAGCAGTAATACCAGGAAAGAACTTGCATTATTAGTGACTGTCTCTGATGTTTACAGCTCCAAGGTGAGCAGAAAGGGAAAGTAATCAAATTCCCTCCCCCCCCCCCCTTACCTTTGTGTTACATATGGGATTTCCAATAATACTGAATAGTTATGTGACCTTAATCAGTTTTGATGCAGTTTAAGTCAGGAGAGGAGAGTTCATTGGACATGGTCTTTTTCTTGTATGTACAACTTATGTGTGAAACGTGTTCTTTAACTTACCTTTAAATGAAAGCTTAAGTTCTAAAAGTGTTGTTAGCTCTTGTGCATTTGTTGTTGCAGACTCTTTGTGGTAAAAGTTAGGTCCCTTTTTCTTTTTTTTTCTTTAAGAATTGCTTATTTATGGAACTAAGAGACAACTGAAATTCTTTGTATATTGGTATTCATTTCAGGTAAAGAAGCTTCAGTATCAAGTAGCATTTGAAACTGCTCTGTGTGTTTGAAGGCTGTTTTCTCCTGGATTAAAAAAAAAACCCCAAACACAGCAACCCACACAGCATATATCTATCTGCATTGGTTTCCCTAGCTAGATTTCTGCACCTGTAATGTATTATATTTTTAACAAATGTAATTTAGTGGTGGGAATGAGCCTGTGGCAGGTGCAGCAAAGGACTTAACTCAGTGTTGGGTGGCAATTTTTTGTGAATTGGTTGTGTTGTCCCTTGTCACACCACACCACCCCCTCTCCCACCCAAAGGAATTTAGTTGTGTGTAGATAGGGAAACACTGAAAAGTTAACTTCACTAGTTCATGAAAATTTTGTGCAGGAAAAATACTTAGAACATCATTTCTTTGTTTTGCTTGGAATCTGTACATGTGTATTAGCAGTGATATGTGTTGTCATTGGTGTGGCATAAGAAAGAATGAAATAAAGATTATTGAGGAAATGTCAGTGATATTTTGGTTTATATGTATTGTATATGTAATTTGCAAAACTCTTAACTTGTAAGTATAAACAAATCACTTTCAGAATCTTAAGTAAACAACATAAATGCTGACCGAAGTCTTACTATTTCATGAATTAACACAGAAGCCTATTACAGGTAAATGTATATACAAGTTCCTTCAATTTATTTTGTCTTCAGAAAATATCATGCTCATTTTTTTCATATCATTACTATAACAATAGTGGATTGTAATGTGTTGTATTTGTAAATTTTTGTTGTTTTGGAAATGCAGTTCAAATTATTGTGATGATTTTTTTGGGGGGGGTTGGTGGTGGTGGGATTTTTTTTGTTCTTTTGTTTGTTTCTTTTAAATAGTATGGATTTCCTTACAATTGGGATTTTTATAGTGAGTAAAAACTACATGAACAAATTCCTTTCCAGTAGTTGAATATAAACTATGCTGTTTTACAGGAAATAAACTAGTTCAGTGGTGACTAAACCTTTTCTTTCTGTGGAGGGGGTTAAACAGTTCCTGGTAATAGTTTGACCAGAGAGTGTTTAATATTGAAGAGATATTTTCCAATAAATTTTGAAATACTGCTATTTTTTAAATTGTCCTGGTTTCAGCTGGAACAGAGTTTATTTCTTTTCAGTAGCTGGCACAGCACTGTGTTTTGGATTCAGTACAGAATAATGCTGATAACACACTGATGTTCTGGTTATTGCTGAGCAGTGCTTACCCTGAGTCAAGGGCTTTTCAGTGTCTCAGGCTCTGCCAGGGAGGAGCTGCACAAGAAGCTGGGAGGGAGCATGGCCGGGACAGCTGACCTGAACTGGCCAAAGGGATATTCCACACTATAGAATGTCATGCCCAATATATAAACTGGGGGAGTTGGCTGGGAGAGGCTGATCACTGCTCAGGAACAGGCTGGGCATTGGTCAGTGGGTTGTGAGCAATTGTATTGCGCATCACTTGCTTCTCTTGGGTTTTATTCCTCTCTCTTTTTTAATCTCCCTTTTCATTACAATTAGCAGTAGTAATAGTATATTTTACTTTATTTAAATTATTAAACTGTTCTTATTCCATGGGTTTTTGCCTTTTTCTGATTCTCTTCCCCATCCCACCTGGGGTGGATGGGTGGTAGGAATGAGCAGCTGCATGGCACTTAACTGCTGGCTGGAGTTAAGCCATGACAAAAATATACTAAGATTTTGTATTTGTCACTTTGCTTACTGTTTGACATTTGTACCTGTAGATTATTCCTTATGTTTTTGCTAACTTCTTATATGAAAAATATCTCCTCCAAAACTGGGAAGTGAATATAGTAGCTAATTGCTTAAACTGATTATGGATTAAGTGCTGTCCACTGCATTATGAGCCAAAAAAAGTTTTGTTGCCAATTTTTGCATTGGTATTGTATAACCTGAGCAAATTGTCATTTGATTGCCTTACGTTGCATCTTTTTTGGTGACGGACTCTGCTTCTGAAACCGGAAGCTTGCATTTTGATTGCTTAATGCCATTTGATATTTAAATTCTACATTGTTCTACCCACTTTTGACAAAATTTGCTTACTACGTATCTGAGATTATGGTCTATGTTTCATTTATGTTATTGAATTTAAAATTATTTTAAGTAAACTGAGAGTTTTAATTTGGTTTTGTGGTTTTTTTTTTTTGTTGTTTGTTTGTTTGTTTTTGGTGTGTGTTTGTGTTTTGTTTTTTGTTTGTTTTGGTTTTTTGTTTGTGTTTTTAGTGCTTGGGAGATGGGAAGTAATGATAGCTGGCACCTGAACTAAAATATCTGTGTAGTCGCTACCATCCCAGAACTTCAGGATGAATGGGGATATGCCTCATGTTCCCATCACTACTCTTGCAGGGATTGCTAGTCTTACAGACCGTAAGTACTCTTTTTTTTTTGTCTTTGCTATGTTCCCTTCTACCTCTTCACAAAAAATATACCTGCATTTTAAAAATACTAAAAATAGTTTTATTTTTAAAGTTCTTAAAAGTAAATCTGTTCAAAATTAGATTTGGTATTAAAATATTTCTTGTCCTTGCTAGAATTTAAAAAATATATTCAAACAAAATATGCTAATTAAAACATGTAGGTTAAAAAAAGTGCCTTTAAGTAAACCCGAAATAAAAAAAATAGGAATTTGTTTGGAATATCATTCAGTAACATATCTGGGAACCCCACAAATAAAGAAAAACATATATATGATTAAATACTTCTCTAAAATATACATATCATTATCTTCACTGGAGGGAGAGAAAGAGATATGATTAGACTGATGCTCAGATAGAGAGTTGTGGACTGTTCTGAATATACTTGAAACCTAGTTCCTTAGTTTTGGACAAAGTACAAAAAAGTTACTCTAATGAACAAGTGCAAAGAGTGTCTGCTAGAATGGAAATAAGCAGCTGAACCTATGAGGCTTGTTTCTTGGCTGTGAGTAGTTGAGGTGTGTCTACTGTCTTTAAATATGTCAGGAAGACAAAATGCAAGGAAAGAAAAAAACCTATTTACATTAAAAGCTGATGCTGGCACAAAACCAAATGGTTATAATCTGACCAAAAATAAATTTCTAGTGGAAACTTAGAGGAGATTTATCATTACTATAATGAAGTCCTAAAACAGCCATTCCAATGAGAAATCGAGACAAAGATGCATCTTTTTTTATAAAGTGTAAGCAATTGTTTATAGCTCAGATGTCTGTCTGAGGATAACTGGACTCAATGATCCAAGTGCTTATTCTGAGCTCTTATTTTATTATTATGCTGTTGAAATTTGAAGACTTTTCAAGAGACGCTGAAAGTATATACCCAACAATTGAATTTAATTGCCTATAGTAAAAAAAAGCAAATGTATTCAGTGGAGGGGAAAAAAACACTTCATGTCTTTCTGATATTCTGAATTATTAAATTGGAAGATGCTGCTTATGTATTTATGTGTATATATGTACTATTATGTGTGTATAATAATGGGCCATCAGGATGCAAATCATAAGTTTCTGGGTTATGGAAAGTTTTCCAGCACTAATTATTTGCAGGTATGGTTCTCAAGTCAAAATACTTAACTGATAGAAGTCACTGGCCAGACTCCTGGTGCAAGAGTTTCTTAAAACACTGAATTACCTTTGGTGGGATTAGCCCTTGTGTTAGGCGTGTTTGCTTCTTTTTCTGTCATATTTCTCTGATGTTCAGAAAGTCAGGAGTGCATGAAAGAGAAAGGCATGTCACTGCTTCACCTTATTTCTCTCTGTGTGAAAAGAAGGTACTGGAATTGACAAGTCCTGTTGCCCTAAAAACATGGAGGACTTGATGAGTAGAGATAGTAGAGTAGGCTCAATTAACTACCTTAATTTATACTGTTTTAATAAATGTTTTGCTGATCTTGCTAATTTTTCCAAGTTTCAAGGCACATTCAAGGTAATTAATGCAAGTAATGCAGTTGTCAGATTTTCTTAATCACATGAGGGAGTAAGGTGTCCATCTTTGTATAGTCTTGTTTCATGAAATGATTCTGAATTCCTTTCTATTTTCTGATAACAGTTTTGAACCAGTTGCCTCTTCCATCACCTTTACCTGCTACCACAACAAAAAGCCTGCTTTTCAATGGACGGATAGCTGAAGAGGTGAACTGCCTTCTGGCTTGCAGGGATGAAAACTTGGTTTCACAGCTCGTACACAGTCTCAATCAGGTGTCAACAGATCACATGTATGTACTTTGACCTTCAACTATATCAGATTACCATCCTTATTACTTTAAATTAAACTGAACTGAATGGAGAAGGGTGTTAGTATCTGAAAATTAGAACATGCAGGTTTTTTTATTAGGCTAGCTTAGCAGATTACTGCTGTATAAGAATCAGTTGTTTCCGTCAGAATGCTAAGTAATTGTCCAACAGCCCTTGTGCATAACTATTTTTTTTTAAATTGGTGTGCTGCTTGTTCCATTCTTGCTAGTTAGGAGTGCAAACTTTGTGGTATTAATTGTGCAAAAGTCATTTGTGGTCCACTTTTGTTAGTTATGTACACTGACAAATTTTATAGCAAGTATTACACAAAAAGATACTTTTTTGAGACACCCATGCAAGATTATGTCAGTTCTGATTAGATATTGAACTTAAAATATTTAAGAATTGAACCAGCAAGTATTTTGTTTTTTTCATTTTTCACTGGTGTTCTTTGAATTGCTTATGTGGACAGCCCTGTCTTTTTCCTACATTGTATTGGATTATGTGACCTAAAAATGTGTATTCTATTTCATCTGATGAAAGCTGTGTTTTGGGAGATGTTTTATCCTTCTTACTCCAGGGGGGAGGGAAGCGGATGCCTTCTGATAATGGCCCAGCCATTAAAACCAGGTGGGGCAGTGTTTCTTATCTCTTTCACCACCCCTCCATCCTCCAGGGGGACATCTTCTGATAATGGGCCATTAGGGCCCTCCAATGACATGACACATTCCATCATCCCATTGGGAGATGCTCCACACAGTGGGGGAGGAATCAACTGTTCCTAGCTAGATAAAAACTGGGACTGAAGGACACAAGGGATCCGGTTTTTCCACTGGATTCCTGGAGGAAGACCAGTCCCATCTCATCACCCCTGGACTTTCTACAGGACCATTTCTACTCCACAGAACCACATCTGTTACTCCAGGAGGACTTATTTGGACTGCTTCCAACACCCTGACCACCAGGGTACCAGGTCATATCCCTGATTCTGTCAGGGTTTTTTCCAGGATTTTTGTTTGCTTCCTTGCTTGTTGTTTTGTACTACTACATTTGTAATTTTCCTTTTTTTTTTTAATGTTTCTAGTAAAGAACTGTTACTCCTATTCCCATATCTTTGCCTGAAAGCCCCTAATTGCAAAATTATAATAATTTTGAGGGAAGGGGGTTTACATTCTCCATTCCAAGGGAGGCTCTAGCTTTCCCTGGCAGACAACTGTCTTTCAAAACCAAGACAAAATTTGGTACCCAATGTGTGGCATGAGGGCATTGAGAGAAAAAGGAATAACAGTTCTTTAGTGCCTATGTTCTTGTGTACTGCATATCATGTGGTCTGGCTTACCCTGGTTGGGGTGGCATGTGGTGGTGGCGGTATTTCTCCCATTTGCAGGCCCTTATCTAAACATGGGCCCTATAACTAAGGCTACTGTGGCTGTCATCCAGTTTGCTCTATGGGTTAACAAGGTGAGGAATTAGTGGATTTTTAATTTCCTCTGGAAGTCAGGCACATGGATTCAGTGCTATCATACACTAACTGTGTGTTTTTGAGGTTACTTTAACAGTGGTACCTACTGTGAGGAAATGACACCGGAGGAAATTTTTTCCCAACCCTTCACCCAGCTCTTTGGGTCTACCCCACCAGCTTTTGTAGGGTTCAAATCTCTGAATGCTAATGATATCATACAGTGGCTGCTGTTGCTGGTATGCCTGTTCTGTTTAGCATTTAGAGATAAGGGGAGCTTGACCTGGATAACCACCCTGATACCTACCCCAGAGAATAAGGATACTGCCCCACAGCCTGACCCTGCCCCACAGCCTGCCTCAGAAATAAACCACCCAGATTGGGTGAAGGAGATACATGAGATGCTGAGGGAGCACATTTCCCCTGTAGTAGCCTCATTAGCCCCAGCTGGTGGGAAACCCTCCTCCTGCCCCAACAAAGGAGAGTCTGATGGTGCAGCAATGGAACCCACAGATGTTACAACCGTCCAGGTTCCAGCTGAATCACAGGGGCAGTCACAACCAGCAGCAGTTGTCCCTGTGGAAACAAAGACGTCTAAGGTGAAATCGGCAAACCTAGGTAATAAGGATAAGAAAGGAGGGCCCTCACAACCTGCAGGGGAGCCACAGATTGAGATCATCACTGAATCCCTGTCATATGAAAGTCTGCGTAATCTGCAAAAAGATGTATGACGGGGATGTGAGGCTTATACAACCTGGTTACTTTGGGTCTGGGACCTTATGGGTATGGGTGTGCAACTAGATAGTGGTGAGGCAAGGAATTTGGGACCCTTGACCCAGGACACAGGTTTGAATCAGGTATTCGTAAGGGAGCCAGGGCCCCTTTGGGAGTGGCTTTTAATGAGTGTAAGGGAGAGGTTTGTCCACAAAGAACGAATAATGCAGGAGCACCACTATAGAATGCGCTGGAAGACCCTTGAGAAGGGATCCAACAGCTGAGGGAAGTGGCAGTATTGGAGGTACTTTTTGGGAGGAGTGGACAGCATAATAATGACCTGGACAAGGTTAGATGCACAGGGCAAATGTTGTGGAATTTGGCAGCTCTAGGACCATCGCAATACGCCACATTCATTGCAACCATTAATGCCAATAACAATCGAGAGACAGTGGGTTCTGTCACCAACAAGCTCAGAAATTACGAGAGTATGATCAGTGGCCCAATGCAGGCTCAGGTCTCTGCCGTGGCTAAGGAACTCAGGAGATAAGGGAGATGAGGGAGGAGATGAGGAGGAACAGTTCCCATGTGGCGCCGGTGCGAGTTACAGGCCCCAGAGTCAGAGCTCAACAGCCCCCAGCTAGAGAGAGAGGGTACACCCCATAAGCTGACCTGTGGTTCTTTCTGCATGACCATGGGGAAGACATGGGAAGGTTGGATGGGAAACCCGCTTCTGCCCTGGCAGCACAGGTGCGTGAGCTCAAGGAGAGAAACACTAACCGAGGGGGTTCCACTAAAGTGAAGGTAGCCTCAGCATCCCATGACCAAGCTCCCAGGTATTATAGAAGTTAGGAGGCTCTGACGGACCCCCTTGAAGGATCCTCTACTACATATGTCCAGGAGGGGAATAATAACCAGTGCTAGAGGGGCCCTGCCTCTAGCCAGGAAGAGGCATGGGAAAACCGGGTCTTTTGGACTGTGTGGATCCGATTGCCTGGCACATCAGAGCCACAGGAATATAAAGCTTTGGTTGATACTGGTGCGCAGTGTACCCTGATGCCATCAGGACACGTGGGGGCAGAACCTATTTCCATTGCCGGGGTGATGGGGGGATCACAGCAATTGACTCTGTTGGAAGCTGAGGTGAGCCTGACTGGGAAGGAGTGGCAGAAACATCCGATTGTCACTGGCTCAGAGGCCTTGTGTATTTTGGGTGTAGACTTCCTCTGGAACGGCTATGACAAAGACTCTAAGGGACTCAGGTGGGCTTTTGGAATAGCAGCTGTGGAGGCAGAGGGCATTAAGAAATTGAATACCTTGCCTGGACTGTTGGAGAACCCATCTGCAGTAGGACTCCTGAAGGAAGAAGAGCAACAAGTACCAGTTGCCACCTCAACGGTGCACTGCCGACAGTATCGGACAAATTGAGATGCCGTGATCCCCATCCACAAGATGATCTGTGAGCTGGAGACCCAAGGGGTGGTCAGCAAAACCCACTCACCCTTCAACAGCCCCATTTGGCCTGTGTGCAATTCTGACAGAAAATGGAGACTGACTGTGGACTATCGTGCCTTGAACGAAGTGACTCCACAATTGAGCGCTGCTGTGCCAGACATGCTGGAACTCCAGTACGAGCTGGAGTCCAAGGCAGCAAAATGGTACGCCACAATTGACATTGCTGATGCATTTTTCTCCATTCCTCTGTCAGCAGAATGCAGGCCTCAGTTTGCTTTCACCTGGAGGGGCATGCAGTACACCTGGAACCGATTGTCCCGGGGTGGGAACACAGCCCCACCATCTGCCATGGACTGATCCAGGCTGCACTGGAAAAGGATGAAGCTCTGGAACATCTACAGTATATCGATGACATCATTGTGTGGGGGAACATGGCAATGGAAGTGTTTGAGAAAGGAGAGAAGATCATCCAGATTCTCCTGGAAGCCGGTTTTGCCATCAAGAAGAGCAAAGTCAAGGGACCTGCTCGAGAGATCCAGTTCCTGGGAGTAAAGTGGCAAGATGGACGGTGTCAGATTCCCACTGGGGTCATCAATAAGATCACCGCAATGTCTCCACCGAGCAGCAAGAAGGAAACACAAGCTTTCCTAGGCACCATAGGTTTCTGGAGAATGCACATTCCTGAGTACAGCCAGATTGTGAGCCCTCTCTACCTGGTTACCCACAAGAAGAATGATTTCCACTGGGGCCCTGAACATCAACAAGCCTTTGCCCAGATCAAGCAGGAGATCGCTCATGCGGTAGCCCTTGGCCCAGTCAGGACGGGACCAAAAAGGAAGAATGTGCTCTACTCAGCAGCCGGGAACAATGGTTTGTCCTGGAGCCTTTGGCAGAAGGTGGCTGGGGAGACTCGGGGCCAACCACTGGGATTCTGGAGCTGAAGTTACAGAGGGTCCGAAGCCAACTACACTCCAACAGAGAAGGAAATCTTGGCCGCCTGTTTAGGAGTTCAAGCCGCCTCAGAGGTGATTGGCACAGAAGTACAACGCCTCCTGGCACACCGACTACCAGTGCTGGGGTGGATGTTTAAAGGAAAGGTTCCCTCTACCCATCATGCCACTGATGCAACATGGAGCAAATGGATTGCCCTTATCACTCAGCGCGCCCATATTGGAAACCCGAATCGCCCTGGGATTTTGGAAGTAATTACCAACTGGCTGGAAGGTGAAAACTGGTCTCACGGATGAAGAAGAGCAGGAACAAGTGACACGTGCTGAAGAAACTCCACCATACAACCAACTGCCAGCAAAAGAAACACACTGCACTCTTTTCAGAGACGGTTCCTGCCGCGTCGTAGGGATGAACCGGAAGTGGAAAACAGCTGTATGGAGCCCCACACGACAGGTTGTACAAGCCACTGAAGGAGAAGGTGGATCGAGTCAACTTGCTGAACTCAAAGCTGTTCAACTGGCCCTGGACATTGCTGAAAGAGAGAAGTGGCCAAAGCTCTACCTCTACACTGATTCGTGGATGGTAGCCAATGCTCTGTGGGGATGGCTGGAGGAGTAGAAAAAGGCCAACTGGCAGCGTATGGGAAACCCAATCTGGGCTGCCAATGAATGGAAAGACATTGCCAGTTGAGTAGAGAAGCTACCTGTGAAAGTCCACCATGTAGATGCCCATGTCCCCAAGAGTCAGGCTAACGAGGAGTGCCAGAACAACGAGCAGGTCAATCAAGCTGCGAAAATAGAGGTGTCAAAGATAGACTTAGATTGGCAACACAAGGGTGAGTTGTTCCTAGCTCGATGGGCCCATGATGCCTCAGGCCATCAGGGCAGAGATGCCACCTATAAGTACAAGACCGAGGGGTGGATCTAACCATGGACAGTATTTCTCAGGTTATCCATGACTGTGAGACATACACTGCAATCAAGCAAGCCAAGCGGGTGAAGCTCCTATGGTATGGCAGGCGGTGGTCCAAGTATAAGTATGGGGAAGCCTGGCAGATTGACTACATCACCCTTCCCCAAACCCTGCAAGGCAAGCGCTATGTGCTGACCATGGTGGAAGCCACCACTGGATGGTTGGAGACCTACCGTGTGCCTCATGCTACTGCCTGAAACACCATTCTGGGCCTTGAAAAGCAAATCCTGTGGAGACATGGCACCCCGGAGAGAAACGAGTCAGACAATGGGACCCACTTCAAGAACAGCCTTCTAAACACCTGGGCTAGAGAACATGGGTTGTTGCTATATTATGTGAGCTTTGTGAGATGTTTACAGCTCTATAGCTGAATTCTCACAGTCTGTACTGTAAATAATCAACATTCCTTTCTGATGAGAGTCAACTGATGGACTTCTAGCCTGGCCAGTGGGATGGAGAGGTGGTAACCTTGTTCTCCAATCCCTAGTCATTCTTCAAAACCTATAAAAGCGAGGTCTTTGTAAATAATAAAGTCTTCTTCAGCCTTCATCTCGTAGAGTTAGATCTGTAAGTATTTATTCCTGTCCTCTAGCGACAATGGCATTGAATGGATATATCACATCCCTTATCATGCACCAGCTGCCAGGAAAGTTGAACGGTGCAATGGACTACTTAAGACTACCCTGAAGGCACTTGGCAGGGGGACCTTCAAAAATTGGGAAGTGAACTTAGTGAAAGCAACCTGTATGGTCAATACACGAGGCTCCATCAATCGAGCTGGTCCTGCTCAGTCTGAACACCTGCACACAGTGGATGGAGATAAAGTCCCTGTGGTACACATGAAAGGTATTCTAGGAAAGACTGCTTGGATTAACCCCACCTCAGGCAAAGGCAAACCCATCCGTGGGATTGTTTTTGCTCAAGGACCTGGTTCCACTTGGTGGGTAATGCAGAAAGATGGAGAAACCAGTTGTGTACCACAGGAGAACGTAATCCTAAGTGAGAATTGAGTGTAAGGGTTCATTGTGTATAATAGAGTTTATTGATTTAGGTATAATGCAGATGGTAATAGAATAAAGGGTGGATAATGTCTTGGATTATGTAACCTAAAAATGTGTATTCTATTTCATCTGTTGAAAGCTGTGTTTTGGGAGATGTTTTATCCTTCTTACTCCAGGGGGGAGGGAGGCGGATGCCTTCTGATAATGGCCCAGCCATTAAAACCAGGTGGGGCAGTGTTTCTTATCTATTTCACCACCCCTCCATCCTCCAGGGGGACATCTTCTGATAATGGGCCATTAGGGCCCTCCAATGACATGACACATTCCATCATCCCATTGGGAGATGCTCCACACAGTGGGGGAGGAATCAACTGTTCCTAGCTAGATAAAAACTGGGACTGAAGGACACAAGGGATCCGGTTTTTCCACTGGATTCCTGGAGGAAGACCAGTCCCATCTCATCACCCCTGGACTTTCTACAGGACCATTTCTACTCCACAGAACCACATCTGTTACTCCAGGAGGACTTATTTGGACTGCTTCCAACACCCTGACCACCAGGGTGCCAGGTCGTATCCCTGACTCTGTCAGGGTTTTTTTCCAGGATTTTTGTTTGCTTCCTTGCTTGTTGTTTTGTACTACTACATTTGTAATTTTCCTTTTTTTTTTAATGTTTCTAGTAAAGAACTGTTACTCCTATTCCCATATCTTTGCCTGAAAGCCCCTAATTGCAAAATTATAATAATTTTGAGGGAAGGGGGTTTACATTCTCCATTCCAAGGGAGGCTCTAGCTTTCCCTGGCAGACAACTGTCTTTCAAAACCAAGACATACGTATTCCAATCTTTTATTTTGATTAAATGAAAGTAGCTCTTCAAAGTCATCACTGCAAAGAAAAAGTGAAAATATGGATGCGTTTACAGAAACTTTTTGAAGGTTCGAAGGGAATCTTGTGAATTCAGAGATATGCCAATTTCCCCTTCTAAAATAAAAGATTTTCAAAGTGTTGGGCTGCAGTGTGAATGTTATGCATTTATGAATATCTTATTTTCACTTGTTCAATAGTACTTTCTGGATGTTATGACAAAGCATTCTTCTTTTATGGAGAAGATCACAATACAAAAATGGACATAGAAAATGTTATAATAGTCTGAATCTGACAGCCATGTATATATAAGTGCTTATTAACAGAAAATAGTTTTGAAGACTACTAGGAATATCTTTTCTGCCATTCCTTTAGCATGAGAGGAAAAAAGTAGATTTAGACAACATTGGTGCTGTGCAGATTTGGGTTTTGGTTTTTTTTTTTTTTTTTCTGTATTTTAACAGTAAAATGCTGTTGTTTGGTTTGGTTTTGATTGGTTTTGGTTGTTTGGGTTTTTTTACTTGATTCATGGTTTCTTATAATTTGAAAATGCATTTGCCTCTTTATTTGCTTACTTCCACAATTCCAGAGAATTGAAAGATAACCTTGGCAGTGATGATCCAGAGGGAGATATACCAGTCTTGCTGCAGGCTGTCCTGGCAAGGAATCCTAATGTTTTCAGGGAGAAAAGCATGCACAACAGATATGGGGTTCAAAGTGGTAAGGATTTTTGATTGATTATTGATTGTTTTATGTTGTTCTGTAAGTTTAGGGGGCTGATACTAACCACAAATATGTAGGGAGTACAACTGTGATATTTATGCCTTATCTTGTATTTGATAATGATATAAAGCTATGTGTCATGACATCCTCTAAGAGTGATTGTATTAGAATAAGCACAGAAATATACTCTACTAGGTGTTTTTGTAAAAAAATAATGTTGAATTTCTCTACAAAGTTTAATTTCTAGGATGAGTGATTGGGTTTTATTTTAAAGTAATTTTATTTGAATTTCTTTATAGGTAGGTTTATTTATTTGCCGTAGTAAATTGAAGTTGGGAAAAGATGCTCTGTTCTATATTAAAAATCTGTACAATTAAAGTATATCATTATAATAGTAGTTTTTAATAGTTCTGAGGTAAAGAATAAGGTTGCTTGAACCATATGTAACATCTCCTTTCCATTCCTCTTCTCAGCAATTTGTGATGCCCTACAGATTTTACTGTTTTGATAGCTAATTCTTTTCTGAGGTTTAGTGAGATATACTGCTGGATAGCAAAGATGGAGATGGGGAGAGACCAAACACAGAATTAATCGGACAGATTTTCTTGTAGATCTGGAGACTTCTTCATTTGCACTTGAAATATTTTCTTTAAATACTAAACTATGAAATGAGTAGGGGGGGTTTTCAGAGTTTTCACAATGTGAGGATAAAGCTTCGCTAGCATTGTAGAGAGATAAATAGAAGTGTTTCTGGAATCCATGGGAAATATAAAGTGTTGGGGTGTTTTTGGAGGGGGAAAAATAATAAAATTTGATTATTAAGTTCATTCCCCTAGGCTAGTGAGTAAAAAGCAATACAGCATTTGAAAAGAACTTGCTAAGGACAGAACACATAATGTTCTTTGAAAGAATGCAGAAATTTCCAGGAATGAAAATGTGAAAGGCAGTGCTAAATATTTAGTAGGTCATTGATACATATATCCTGAAATTCTAACTATGAAAAGAGTCTCCAGGTTCTGGGTTTGGAGGTAGCTGTTGCAGAGTATAATTTTTTCAGCTGCTGGAAGAGTTGTGACTGTCCTGATAGTTTTTGCATAGTGGTTCCACAAAGAACATACACTTGTCCTGATTTTGGTTTGGATAGAGTTCATTTTTTTCTTAATAGCTGGTACAGTGGTGTGATTTTTTGATCTAGTATGAAAATAATGTTGATAACACATTTTCCCACCAGTTTTGTAGAGTAAAATAATTCTTTTCCAGTGCAAAAGGGAGGCATTATTTATGAAACTATTTGTTCCAGCAGAGGCTTTTGAAAGAAAGAAGATAAAGCAAGTTAGTTTCTTTCTAATTTTTGCTAATTCTGTGCTTCAGAGGGGGAAACACTTTTGCTGCTTGATTCAATAGATTAAGAATAATCCTTACTGAAATAAAACCACCTATCGTTAGTAAATGTGCTTTTGCCTATGCTTGAAGGGAGGTACTAGTACAGAATTTAAAAACGATTAAACCTAAAACTTAAAGGAATAGTTGATGCTATTTTAATAAAGTTAATAAAGTGCTTTCAGAGAACCAAAAGAGATCAGACTTTAAATCTTCCTTGAATATTTAATTTTATTTTACATAATTCTGAATACTTGTACCAGTGCAAACATTGCAATGTAAATGTGAAATTGGAAACATTGAAAGGGGGAAGAGGAGAAAAGTATAGCTGTACACAAAATATTTTGTGAGGAAGAAGGCCCTATAATGAATGTTTGGAAAAGCTAGGTGAAGTGTGACTTTATTTTCTATGGAAAAAGGCCATACTCTTACCTGGAAATATGAGGATTTTTAAGCTAGATGCTGGCAAATTGTGGCAGCCATGTTAGCTGTTAGTACATCCCATTCAGATCTCCAAGGCCAAAAGAGGGTATACTGATGTGTTCTGGCAGCAAAGGTTGGGCTTTCTTTTGCTTTCTGAACATATTTTGTAATCTATGTGAAGTCATGATTTGTAGAGCACTTGAGAGTTTGGTAGAGATCTTATGTAATGCATTTTGCTGGCCATAAGAATGAAATTTAGGTTCTTTTCTAGTATTTCAAATTATTCACTTCTGTTTTCCTTACTGTCTTCTTTCTGAATATTGTCCTTTTGCTTTCTGTTTAGTCTAGCATGTGGTGAAGTCAGTGCTGGGTACTGTGATCCAGTATTTGTAATGCCCAGAACTGAGAAGGAAAGAAGGCACTGGGACCCCATGTCTATTTACTCTGCCTGGGGTGGGCCTCTGCACCATGATCCCTTGAGCATCAGTTCCAGCATTAGTATGGACAAACTGAATTTAAATTAATTTCTTCCAGCCTTCTTTTCTAATGCAAGAACAGAAAGACCACCTGGCTAAAAAATTACATTAAATGTGGAATAAAATTCTTGGTTCAGTACAATTTGCCAGGAAAAAAAGGCCTCTTCAGAAACCTAAATATTATGTGTTGAATACATGTGAATATAAGGTAAAGCACAAGCAGAATTCTGTGCTGATGTTTTTTCCAGTCATATTGGTTTGTAGCTCAACACTAAGTTTAGAGCAAGAATTGTTTTTAGTTATGATTAACAAATAGCGCAAGAAAGATGTATTATCTGAATACTTGTTTTGTATCCTGGGTGCACCACCCTCTCCCCCCCCCCCACACACACAGTTG
Source organism: Hirundo rustica (assembly GCF_015227805.2). Taxonomy (NCBI): domain Eukaryota; kingdom Metazoa; phylum Chordata; class Aves; order Passeriformes; family Hirundinidae; genus Hirundo; species Hirundo rustica. Next base: position 200,173 of record NW_026690191.1, on the reverse strand, counting down.
CTGGCATATTTATTTCAGCTAAAGTAGCAGCAGTGTTCAAACCTTTATTCCATGTCTTTTGATAATAGTCCCATTGTTGAAACAGGGTTCATACAGATAAGATTTTTAATTAGATTTTTCAGATTGTTTTCTATTACTAGGTTGTCTGAACAGACTGCATCACATCACTGTGCAGCATCAGTACAAGGGCAACATGTTAATTTTATTTTAGACCTTTTTAATCAAATTAAAGAGAAAGTTCTGGGTGCTACCATAATTATTTATTTATAATTAACCTATTATTTAATTTCAGTTTTCATAATATTGTCTCTTCTCAACACTTTGGCTTTGTCTTTCAGCAGATATCTGTTAGAAGATCAGCTAAAATACCATATTGCAATAGGTTAGTCTTCATAGCATAGCTTAGGATGCAGAAAGGACTTAAAATTCACTTTAAACTATTTACTTGTGCATTTTTGAGGATTAAAATCTTATGCATCTTTCCCCTAAGCATCAGTTGCTTTGATTTTTTCTTCCATCTATAGAAGAATTAAAATGCACATGTGCCTGTAAAAGGGAAAAACTTCGTAGACATGCTTTCAATAAAAATGTATGTTTAACTGAAAAATTGCCTATTGGTGAGCAATCCTTGCTTAAGCATGCATGATGCTGTAAAACAGTTTAATCATACAAGACTTTTTCTGTGATCTTGAACTGTGTTTTTATATTCTTTGGCAGTAGGAATGCTAAAATGGATTTACGCATATCCATTTTTTCTGAGCCAAAACAATTACATTCAAGACTGGGAGTATATGTTAAGGATACAAAGCTGGCCAATAACCCCAAGTGCTGTGCAGCCCTTCAGAAGGACCACAACGGGTTGGAGATGTGGGAGAGAAGAACTGTCTAAAATTGAACAAAAGCAAATGCAGGGTCCTTCCTGCACCTGGGGAAGAACAACCCTAGGCACCAGTACAGGCTGGGGGTGACCTGGGGGTCCTGGTGGATGTGTGCCTCTGTGAGGAAGAAGGCCAACGGAATCCTGGGATGCATTAGGAAGGTCATTGACAGCAGGTCAGGGAGGTGATCCTGCCCCTCTCCTCACCTGCAATGCTGTGTCCAGTTCTGAGCTTCTCAGAACAGGAGAGACGTGGAGCTCCTGGAGTGGATCCAGCAGAGGCTGTGAGGAGGATGATTAAGGGACTGGAACATCTCTCTTATGAGGAAAGGCTGAGGGAGCTGGGACTGTTCACCTCAAGAGGAGACAGCTGAGAGGGAACCTTATCCATGTCTGTCAATGTCTGCAAGGAGGGGTCAGAGAATGGACCAGGCTCAGCTCAGTGGGGCCCAGCAATGGGACAAGAGGAATGGGCGGAAACTAACGCCCAGGAGGTTCCACCTGAACTTGAGGAAGAACTTCTCTGGGCAGTGACCGAGCACTAGAACAGATTGCCCAGAGAGGGTGTAGAGTCTCCCTCGCTGGAGATATTCCAGACCCATCTGGACACAATCCTGTGCTGTGTGCTCTGGGATGACTCTGTTTGAGCAGGGAGGTAGGACCACATAACCCACTATGATCTCTTCCAACCTGACCCATATCCTGTGATTGTGTGAATGTTATTACTAGGATGATGTTTTCTCAAAACTGAGCATTACCAAAAATCAAAATTAAAGTTGCATTTAAAAGAAATTCTTAAGTATTTAAAGGTATGGAAATGCACAGTGATGTCACCCTGGTTTTTCTGAGTTTTTTTTAAGCCTTCTGATTGTTCATAAGATGGAGTCAGTCTCTTTAGCTTCTGCACAATATTAGGAGCAGTTTTCCCTTTTTCTCATACATGGTAACATAAACAAACCTTTTGTTTTTCATTCCCTGTCCTTTGTTTGCATATTTCTAACCTAAAAACAATTGTAACTGACAGCTAGTCTGGCCATTTGGCTGAGAGGTGATAACCCCAGAAGCCAATCCACAACCAGACCCACAAATGTATAAAAAGTAAGAAATAAACAGGCAGAGTGCTCTCGGACTTGACTCGGCCTTGGGCTCTCTCTGAGGAGCAACTCTGCCCTGCAAATCTCATCTCCGTGTGATTGCTTTGCGTGTCATGATCACACAGTGGAACCATAAATCTGTTGCCTAGTGATATGAACAACAATGTAAAAAATGTACAAGAAGATATTTTAGTCTTTATGACCACAGACTAATTTAAACTCCTTTTTAGACTAAATGTTTGGGGGGTTTTAGTGGGGTGAGGGCAGGGGGATGGGCACTGGGGACTTTGAGTGTTGTGTTTGGTTGGTTTTTTTGAAGTTATCTAGATTGTCTCCCCTAACAGAGATAAAGAGGTGAGAACTGCCTGTCACAGAATAAGTTTTAGGGTTTTTTAAATGGCATTAAAATGTATTACTTTTTATATTTTCTGTCATACTTTTTTAAACCAAAAGCATGTTTTAAATTTACGGAGGAGAAAAGAGATATATTTTTCAAGTATTTTTAAAGTGCAATCTTTTTTTAAGCATAAAATTAAACTTCTGCATAGTTCATACTCATACTGGCACATTCTGTCAGCTTTCTGTACATGAATGTTAAGGGTTAGTAGTTTGACTAGCTGCTACCTAGCTGTGGTGAGAGTGGCTGTGAGAGGTGAGAGGTGAGTGGGCAGTGACCATGCCAGATGCTGCCTCCAACACTTCTGGAGTTTCCTCCTCACTTGCCTCTGTGCAAGGCAGCCAGTGTTCATTTAATCAAATTTTGCAGGAGTTGAGGAGTCCACTTCTGTTACTCTGGACAATGAAATGTCCTCTGTACTAAAGTATGGAGGTGTCTTATTTTTTAATTTATTTATTTTTCAGCACAATATGAGAATTTCACTCCTGCTCTGGGCTAGTTTGTCTGGGCTAATATACTTGGAATACAGCACTTCATACCTACCAGGAGGTAGTAATGGCTTAATTCCTGGGGGATTATTCCATCACTTCTTTGTTGGGGAGAGGGGAAGAGAAAAGAGGATAACAGAGAGGATTTCTGAAATTAGCTTTGCTTGTGTGAATATTGCAGTAATTGAAATCGGTGATAGTAATACAAAGATTGATGACTTCCAAGCACTCTGGATTAGTCAGCCATCTATCTAAACTTAGGTTTAAATATTTGCATTGCTGATGTGCTTTGGATCACCCATGGCTTTGGATCACTTGCTGTGGCTTCTCAAGTTGCAGAGTGTATGTGAATTCTGATGCTGTTTTAGCTGCAAGACATTCAATTCTATTATTAAAATCACCTGGTTAAAAGTCATATAAGTTCTTATGTATCTGTACCATTTCAACTTCTAGTGTTATGTGGTGGTTAGAAATTTTTTATATCTGTATGGAAGAGAGAAAACAAAAAAGATTCATTTAAATTCTCCCTAAAAAAGATGCAAGTTAGTTCCAGGCCCATTGGTACTTGTGGCTTGCCATCTAGTACAACTCCTGAAGTTTCAAAGCATGACAGTGAGAATCTACAGGCTGTTGGAGACTACAGGTGGTTCTTTGCAACTGAAAATATTTCAGCATCTTCTTTGATGACATTCCTTTTAAGTGTGGTGGAGGTGGAATAGAAAGCTGTTGTCCCTGGGTAGAAAGGAACCACTAGCATTAGGGGAGCAGGGGGAATATCTTGCACTACTCAGCCCCAGATTGTTTGTTGTACTTGATCTAAAAATGGGAGATAAGTTTTCTGTGTTCTTTTGACTTGTTGTGAAGTTTCCAAATCTTATTGGCACATTGAGTACTCCACACACAAGTCTGGGGTGTGGAGTATATGGCCTGTTATAAAATGTTTCTATTTACTAGCAGGTTTTTGGCTAAGGAACAGAGGAGGGAACTGCTGTTGATATTTATTATTGAATTAATACTCCTTTAGGGAACATTCTTTTTATGTCATGGTGTAAAATAGACATCTTACATGAAATCAATCTTTTAAAAATGTTTTCTAACAGTTGTACATAGAAGATGTCAATGTTTGTAAAGTTTATAATCTCTTTGTATATAATTTCTGAAATGAGAGACTTCATTGATTAAAAAGGAAATGCATGTAAAGTAATGCTGCTGTCTTCTTAATAGGGATGATGATGTCGCAGTTTAATATTTCTCAGAATTCCATGAGAGGTAGTCCTGCATCTTCTAATTACCAACAAACCACTATCTCACATAGCCCTTCCAGGTAACCTTCTCTTTTAAATGGGGTGGGATGGGCAGCAAACTGCAAATTCTATCTACAGTGACAGTAATTTCTTGTTTCAAGTATGTGAATGGAAGGTGATCAATGTCAGGATATATTTTGCATTTGTCTGACAGCAGGGTGAGTTTCTTCAGCTGACAAAGCAACATCTTTTTTGCTAGTGAGTAATGTTTGTATTCTGATTAGTCAGAATTCCCTGCTGTCCCTCCTTCACATAATTTTGGCAAACTTTCTTTCCTGCTAAAGTAATACCCCTGCCTCCTGACACCCCATCAGCTATTCTCTACCTATAGCAGGAGGACAGGAGAGAAGAGACTATGTGTTCCAGCATGTATAACATTAGCAATGTGACAGACAGGTGGGAAAGAAGGCTTGTAAAAACATGGAATACTGCTGTAACAGTTATACAGAAGGCTGCTCAGAGGAGAATAGGCCCAGTAATTTGGCCAGTCTTCCATCAGCTTTCTCATCCACTTTCTGGTTCTTTTTCAAACTTTGAGTGTCATCAAGTAGCATGTACCTATAGAATCATTTAGGTTGGAAAAGACCTCTAAGATCATCAAGTCCAACTGTTAACCTAACACTGTCAGGTCCACTACTAAACCATGTCCCTAAGTGACACGTATACACCTCCAGGTTGGTGACTTAATCACTTCCCTGGGCAGCCTGTGCCAGTGCCTGACAAACCTTTTGGTAAAGATATTTTTCCAGATATATAATCTACACCTCCCCTGGAATAACTTGAGGCCATTTCCTCTTGTCCTGTTGCTTGTTACCTCCTTTCAACAATAGTGTCCCCTGAGCCTCCTTTTCTCCAGACTAAACACCCCCAGCTCCCTCAGTCTTCTAAAAGAAATAAGAAGTTTGTATAAATTTCCAACTTTTTCAAACTTTTTCATTTTATTTTTTAGCCGGTTTGTGCCACCACAAACAAGCTCTGGGAACAGATTTTTGGCACAACAGAACAGTCCAGTGCCTAGTCCGTATGCTCCTCAGAGTCCTGCAGGATACATGCCATATTCACATCCTCCGAGTTATACACCACATCCTCAGATGCAGCAAGGTAAGTCTTTGATATTTATTTTATTCTCCTATCTCATGTCAGCTTTACCTTCATGTGTGTGTTTCACAGCTCTCTAATTTCTTTGAAGGAGTCACATGCTTAATGCAAATCTTGGAGTTGGTAGGGAATTTTTTAGGTATGCTTAAGCTTTGCTTTCCTGACTGTACAGTGGTAGCATTTATTTTATTTCAAAAAAATCCCAGAAGGATCATTGAGTCCAACTCTTAAGTGAATGGCCCATACAGGGATTGAACCAGTGACCTTGGCGTTAATGCTTCTCCTCTATGTACACTGATTTTGCATAGTTGTCACATATACATGACAATAGAAAAATAATAAAAAAAAACAAAACCAAAAACTTTTTATTTGTTAGCTATGGCAATTGTTTATCTGTATTGGTGAAAACATAATTTTTGCCAGTGTAATGTAAGTTTTGCTGCCAGCTTATTTAACCTTACCAAACCTTTGCATTTTAGGCTAGGCTAAGTTGGCTAGAATTATACTCAAGGTATGCAATAACTGGCAAAGATGGTCTTCAGATTGAATGGATTTCTTTGTTCTTCCCTTTTCTAAAAACAATCTTGAACAACATGAACATTGTTAAGTATCTGGGCATTATCCTTTCTTGGAAGTAGAATTCTTGTTAGACTGTTAAATCATCTGTTCCTAAAGTTTAGCAGTGTGCTTAGAATTTATATAGCTGTTCTGTATGTAATGTTATATGTCTCATGGAAGTTACTAACCTTGGAAGTTACTAAAATTACTAAAGGTAGTGAATGCATATTATATAGAGGAAAATAAAGTTTTCTATAACCTGAGTATGATGCTGACTGTAATTAGGATAGATGTGGAGTGAAGCATGGCTAATATGTATATGGAATTTAGGTTTAAGTCTCTTGAAAATTTGAAACTTAGATACTCATTTTATTCAAGGTATTTGTGGAAAAAGGATTCAGTGAAGAAAGTTGGGATTCTTGTTCCAATCCTAGACCTCTTGCATCCAACTCATTAATATTATGTTTTTTTCTGTGAGATATTTTAGAGTTAACCATTGTGTGAATATATTGGTATAGTTATTTTTATTTTTCTGTATTTCAGCTTCAGTATCCAGTCCCATTGTCACAGCTGGGATGAGGAATCTCCATGAAAATAAAGTTTCAAGTCAATTGTCTGGAAATTCAGCTAATCATCATGCTGATGATTCTAGACATGGCTCAAATGAAGACTATCTACAGATGGTGCACAGGATAAGTAGTGATGTATGTTACCTAGATCGGTTTATGATGATAAAACAAATATTTACTATGATAAAGCTGTGTGTGTAAAGTATGTGTTTAGCTGCCTTAAAAGTCAGATATTTTATGAGGATGCTGTTGATGAATAAAACCACTGAAAATATATTTCAGTTTCAGATGTGTGCAGTAAACTGCAATTTTAATGTGCAAGTTTTAAGATTTTTCTAGATCTCTGTACTTTGGAACAATTTGTAACATTGATTCTGATGAAAGTATGAAAAGTAAAAAGTCTTACTCATGTGAGTTTATAATAAAGAGATGGTAGAGTCTCTCTGCAATTATTGTATCAATATATTGATGTAAACAATACTATATTCTAAATAGGTTTATAGTTAACGTGTCTTTCTGAAGATTCCCCTAACTGTCAGTTAGATGAGACAATTGCATAATCTATTCAGTAATATAGTAGTGTTGTCAAAGGCAAAAAATCCTTTTAACATTTTTTTCTTACAGGTCTGTTATGTGCTTTTATGGCCTGGTTTATTTATAATATGTTTTCCCAGTGACTTTGGTTTATGTGGGAGAAATTCTTGCTAAAGTATTGAATATAAATGAAAAAAAATCAGCAACTTTCTCCCATGGTGTTTTCAACTTCTTCACTTTCTTAATGAGCATCTCATCCTGTGGATGAAGCATGTTGTGACTCTTCTTTACAAGTTTGGCACACAGTCTCTTGACACCTTTTAAGGGGACAGCAGTTAAGTTTCATTTATAGTTTTTGATTTTAGTTTTTTGAACTGTGTGGTCTTAGTGATGTCTACAACAGTTATAAAACTTGATCAAAACCTGGTGACAAGCGGGCCTATTTTGACCTTTTTTTTTAAGATGTATTTAATTTACCTTATGAAAACTAGGGGCAACTCTTGTCTTCCTAAATTAGCTTGTGGAAGCAAACAACTGTTGTATTCAACAAGTGCATTGATAACAGCAGGCTACCTAAATTCCTTACATGGATTAGTACACTGGAACTCCAAGAGAGTTATTAATTTTATTAGTCTTCTCTTTTTAAATGAAATAATTATGCTGATGAAACATATTAGCTAAGAAGTAATATCTTAAACAAGAGAGTTTCATAATGAAGGAATCTACCATAATACACAATCTCATCAGTACTCTTCAGCAATGCAAATTCTTCAAAATAAGAAGCTGTTTTTGGCATTAAATGAACATATATCCCCCCACTACTATCTCTCTAGTAGGTCACCCCCAACCTGTGGTGGTACTTGGGGTTATTCCTCCCCAGGTGCAGGACCCTACACTTGCCCTTGTTGAACCTCATTAGGCTTCTCTCTGCCCAATTCTCCAGCCTATTAAGGTCCCCCTGAATGGCAGCACGGCCTGCAGGTGTATCAGCCACTCCCCCCAGTTTTGTATCATCAGCAAATGCAACTGAAGTGCATCTACACCAATGCACACAGCATGGGCAACAAACAGGAGGAACTGGAAGCCATGGTGCAGTAGGGAAACTATGACAGTTGCAATCACGGAGACATGGTGGGATGACTTGCATGACTGAAATGCTGCAATGGATGGCTATAAACTCTTTATCAGGTCAGCAAGGAAGGAGAGGCTTTAGATACCTCTCATATGTTAGGGAGTGTTTTGATTGTCTGGAGCTTAATTATGGTATCGATAGGGTTGAGTGTTTATGGGTAAGAATCAAGGGGAAGGCCAACAGGGCAAATCTCCTGATGGGAGTCTCTTATAGACCACCCAGCCAGGATGAAGAAAAAGACAAAATGTTCTATGAGTAGCTGGGAGAAGTCTCGCAATCTCTGGCCCTTGTTCTCGTGGGGGACTTCAACTTACCAGATCTCTGCTGGAAATACAGCACAGCAGAGGAAACAGTCCAAGAGGTACCTGGAGTGTGTGGAAGAACTGACAGAGCTGGTGAGTGTGCCAACCAGGGGAGGTGCCCCACTGGACCCGCTGTTTGTGAACAGAGAAGGGCTGGTGTGGGATGTGATAATTGGAAGCCATCTTGGGCACAGTGATCATGAATTGATAGTTTTCTGTTCTCAGAGAAGTAAGCAAAGGGGTCAGCAGAACTGCTACCTTGGACTTCCAGAGGGCAGACTGGCCTATTTGGGAGCCTGGTTGAGACAGTCACTTGGGAGGCAGTCCTGAAGGGCAAAGGGCTCCAGGAAAGCTGGATGTGCTTTAAGAAAGAAATCTCAAAGGAGCAGGAGCAGGCTGTCCCCATGTGCTGAAAGACAAGCTGGCAGGTAAGACCAGCCTGGTCGAACAGAGAGCTTTGAATGGAACTCAGAGAGAACAAGAGAGTGCATCACCTCTGGAAAAAGAGGCAGGCAGCTCAGGAGGACTAAAAGGATGTTGGGAGGTCATGCAGGGAGAAAATTCAAAGGGACAAAGCCCAGCTAGAACTTTATCTAGCTACTGCTGTAAAAGACAACAAAAAGTGGTTGTACAAATATATCAGCAACAAAAGGAGGGCTGAGGAGAATCTCCATCCTGTATTTGATGTGGAGGTAAACATACTGACAAAGGATGAGGAAAAGGCTTGGTATGCTACTTAGACCCCCTCAGGCCTATGGGGTTGGATAGGATCCAGCCAAGGGTACTGAGGGAGCTGGTGGAGGATCTCACCAAGATACTTCCAGTCATTTACCAGCAGTGCTGGTCAACTGGGGGAGGTCCCAGGGGACTGGAAGTTTGCAAATGTGTCACCCACCTATAAGAATGGTTGGAAGGAGGATTCAGGGAACTACAGGCCTGTCAGCCTGGCCATGGTGTCAGGTAAGGTCATGCAACACATGCAGGACAACCAGGGCATCAGGCCTAGCCAGCAGGGGTTTAGGAAAGGCAGGTCCTGCTTGACCAACCTAATCTACAACAAGGTGACCCAGTTAGTGGATGTGGGAAAGGCTGTGGATGTGTCTAGCTGCACTTCAATAAAGCTGTTTTGGCACTGTTTCCCAGGGCATTCTCCTGGAAAAGCTAGCAGCCCATAGCTTTGAAAGGTGCTCTGTTCAATGGGTAAAAAACTGTCTGGATGGCCAGGCTCAGAGAGTGGTGGGGAATGGAGCTACATCCAGTTGGCAGCCAGTCACTAGTGGGGTTCCCCAGGGCTCAGTATTGGGGCCAGTCCTATTTAACATCTTCATTGATGACCCAGACAAGGGGATCAAGTGCACCTTCACTAAGTTTACAGAGGGCACCAAGTTGGCTGGAGTCTTGATCTGCTGGAGGGCAGGAAGGCTCTGCAAAGGGATCTGGAAAGGCTGGAGTGATGGGACAAGGCCAATTGTATGAGGTTCAACAAGGCCAAGTGCCAGGTCCTGTCCTTGGGTCACAACCGCCCCATGCAGCTCCAGGGTGGTACAGAGTGGCTGGAAAGCTGCCCACAAGGAAAAGCACCTGGGGGTGCTGAACAACAGCAGCTGAACTTGAACCAGCATGTGCCCAGGTGGGCAAGAAGGCCAATGGCATCCTGGCTTGGATCAGAAATGATGTGATCAGCAGGACCAGGGAAGTGATTGTCTTGCTGTACTTGGCACTGGTGAGGCCACACCTTGGGTGCTGTGTCCAGTTCTAGGCCCATCACTGCAAGAAAGACATTGAGGTGCTGGAACAAGTCCAGAGAAGGGCAATGGAGCTGGGGAGGGTTCTGGAGGACCAGGATGTTCTGAGGGAGCTGAGGGGGCTCAGCCTGGAGAACAGGAGGCTCAGAGGGGACCTTCTCACTGTACAACTCCCTGAAAGGAAGGTGGAGCCAGGTGGGAGTTAAATTCTTCTGGAGGACAAGAGGAAGTGGCCTAAAGTTGTGCCAGGGGAGGTTTAGATTGGATATTAGGGAAAATTTCTTCATGGAAACAGTTGTCAAGCATTGGACCAGGCTGCCCAGGGCAGTGGTTGAGTCACCATCCTTGGAAGTGTTCAAAAAATGTGTGGATGTAGCACTTGGGGACATGGTTTAATGGTCAACATAATGGCAGTGCTGCGTTATTGGTTGGACTTGATGATCTTAAAGATATTTTCCAACCTTGACAATTCTATGAAACTCATTCAAAACTGACTATGAAAACATAAAGCATAACATCATTGAGCAGTTTAACGGGAAAAAGACCAAGGGTAAAAACTATACCTTTAAAAACTGATTTTAGTAGCCATCCTGCAGAAAACAGTTTGAACAAGTTTAAGTAATTCAAGTTTTGCATTTATATATGAACAATCAAGTTCGTCATAATGTTGCACCTTTTTTGAAAGCAGTGTTACCATTGGCAGAGATAGTTATGAACAAGGATAAATCATACAATCTAAAACTTTGTTTATCTTTTTTCTTAGCATTAGTATTTTGTTTTTTAAAAGTTATGAATGTCTGAAGGATATTGTGTATTTGCAGTATTTGATTCTACTAAATCAGTAAGCATATTCTTGAGGCTCACTGTGAATATACTCAAGTAAAGGACCGTTTCTTGAGAAACCTGAGAACCACAGAATGGCTTGGGTTGAAAGGGACCTTGAAAACTATAGTGTTCCAAACCCCTACCATGGACAGGGACACCTTCCACTAGACCAAGTTGTTCCAAGCCCCATCCAACCTGGCCTTGAACACTTCCAGGGATGGGGCAGCTGCAGCTTCTCTGGGCAACTTGCCCCAGGGCCTCACCACACTCACAGGGAAGACTGCCTTCCTAACATCTAATCTAGATCTACCCTCTTTCAGCTTTAAGCCATTACTCCTTGTCCTATTGCTATACTCCCTGATAAAGAGTCCCTCTCTGGCTTTGTTGGAGGTTCCCTTTCAGACATTGGAAGGCTGCTCTACGGTCTCCCTGGAGCTTTCTCTTCTCCAGGCTGAAGAGTCCTAATTCTCTCAGCCTTTCCTCACAGCAGAGGTGCTCCATCTCTAATCATCTTGGTGGCCTCTTCTGGACTTGCTTCAGCAGGTCCAAGTTTTTCCTGTGCTGGGGACTCCAGAGCTGGAGGCAGCACACTGCAGGTGGGGTCTCACTAGAGCAGAGTAGAGGGACAGAATCACCTCCCTTGACCTGCTGGGTTACACCGCTTTTGATGCAATCCAGGCTGCAGTTGGCTTTCTGGGCTGTCAGTGCATGTGAGAACATGCCCAGAGTATAAGTTTGTGCTTACATCTCACCATTTGATGATGTTCTGATCTAGGAAACAGTAAATGAGGACTTCTACAGTAGCTGACAAATTTTCAGGAATGGCATGCGTGTACCTGAAAGGTCATCTACCTAGTTAGTGTAGTTAATTTAATAAAATATGTCTTTGCCTTTGTCCTTGGCAGTCCATGGGTAGAGGACCTCTCCTGTTCTAATAAAAAATATATCTATAAAAGTTACTAAATTTTTGTTCCCAGTATTTTGGTGGGTTTGAGATTTATTATAATTCAAAGATAATTCATGTTTGAAAAAATCAACTCCTTACTTTCAGTGTATTAAATAAACAAGTAACTGTTACATCAACAAATTAATTCATTTTGACTTGCAATAAAAAACATGTAAGTTTAGGTTATAGTTCTTTTTATTGTATTGAATCAGAATATTAGATTTCTTTGCACATGAGGCTTTCTCACCAGGTAACAAGTCTTTTTGCAAGCAGTTAGAAAAATAAGTGTAATTAATAGCACATCATGAGTTTTAGATTAATTTTGCTGTGGGAGGGGAAAAAATCTAATAGAATTGTTTTGTAAATGCCTATGTATGATGAAATTGCTGAAATCTGGTTTCTTATGAATTTATATTCTTTGCCTTGTGAGCACTTTCAGTCCATAAATATCAAACTATTTTCTTTATCCTTAAGCAGTGTGATCTATGCCTTCACAAGGCATAACATGCAGTAGCTGATCTACTGCTATGCATGTGAAAATTGGCTGTTTGGCCATTGTCAGAGGGAGCGTGTAGTTGACATCCATCTATCTCAGTTGCCACAATGGGTGTGCTACAAATTTTGTTCAATCTTGATGTGTTTATGTTGGAGGGTATAAATACAAAGTTTTGGTTTGCTTAACTGTAAGAGTAAGATGACATTCTAATAAACTTTAAGGGTGGGCTAATTTAAAAAAATGCTGAATTTGTTTATAAAAGAGAAAAAACTACTTATACTCAATTTCTTTCAGTTGGTATTGTAGAGAGTTCATCTTTCTGTTTTTCAGCTCTTTACTGTATGTAACAAAAAACTTCTAAATGAAATCTTAATGTCAACCAAAAGTGCTAATTTAGCTAGAAGACATACATGGATTTATTTTTGTGTGCATGTTCTAGTTCTAAATTCTTAAGGCTGATTGTTTTTTTGAATTTTGCCTATATAGTAGTCTAATAGCAGTCCAAATGACAAAGTTTTTTTATATAAATAAATATTTTTCTAATATTTTTGTATGCTTTTTCATCCAGTCCATTTTATCAGTATATGTAGTAATTTCAGTCTTTATTTTATCAAGTGTTCATGATTTTTTTTTTTTTATTATGGTCACTTTAGGATGGCGATCCTTCAGTAAGGAATGCTGCATCTTTTTCCTTGAGGTCACCACAGTCAGTCTGCTCTCCATCTGGAAGTGATGGAACCCTTAAAGGTAATATAGCAGTCATATATATCAATGTATTTTTTTCCCAGTTTTAAAACACAGAGTTTAAAGAGGTATTTAGTTAGGTCTCCCAACTTCTATATTCCAATAGTACTAAAGAGTATGTCATTAAGTTTTGGATACAAAATTATTTTGAGCCCTGATTCAGAAGAAATTTCTGAAGGTTCAAAAATTGACTAATTATACTTCAAAACAAAGCTCAAATTCATGAAGGACAGAATAATTTTAAATCCGTTCCAATATGAGGACTAAATTCTTTAAAGGAATCATTTCAGTTGCTCTACATAAGAAATTATTTTAAGGCAGTATTTACAAGTATTGAACTCTTAAACAGCTCAAAAGTGTTTTAACATGCAATGCTTGTCTTGATTGCAATCATCAAATTTTATGAACATGAAATTAAAAGTAGTTCAATGAACACAATATATATAGCATAAATGAAGCCTGAAAACCTTAGCTGTGGAGAAGGAATAGGGTAAACTGTCAGTCAGCTGAGAAAATAATTATGCTAAAATATGTAATGCATACTGCTGTTTTTAATATTCTCCCCAGGAAGCAATAACTGAGATAGATGAGATTTAGTAAGATAGGGGTTTGGGCATATTCTTGCTAATTTAAGTTTTCAGTGCTTATGTATTTACATGGCAATAGTAAAAAGATGCAATAGTGTTTTCTTCTCTTTAATCCTGAAACAAAATAAAATCTTTATGGGTGGTCAGATTAGGTGGAGAGGGAGGAGATGGGGGAGATTCCAGAGAAGGTGAGGGTATTTGGGTTGTGCAGCCTGGATAAAACAAGTCTTTGAGGGGGGATGTGGATGATGATGATGATGACAGGGACACACAGATGGGATGACACACAATGGACAAACAGACCTTAGAGCAGTTTCCTCATACCTGAGATTATCAGGAAGATTTGAGTCAGACTTTCCACAGTGTTGTGGAGCAAGGATGAGAGACAATGGATTTAGACTGAAATGGGAGGTTCTGACTAGATATAAGGAAAACCTTTTTCACTGTCAGGAGAGTCGAGCATTGGAAAAGCCCAGAGAATCTGCGCATTTTTCATTCTTGCATGTTTTCAAGACTTGGCTGGATAAGCCCTGCATAACATGGTGTCGTGGTTTAGGAGTGATACTTCCCAATTCAGTGCCCCCACCAAGACTCTCCCAAACTACGTGCTCCGCTCCGCTCCTCTCTCGCCCTCCCATTTTCCCCTCCCCCTCCTGCTGTGGTGGGCTGAAGAGGAGAATTGGAGACACAGAAGGCAAAGATCATAGGCTGAGATAAGAACAATTTACTGGAAACAGCAAGGAGATAAGAAAAGGAACAGTGATAGCAACAAAACTAATGACAAAGGGTACAAGAAAGGAAATTATTCACATAGAAACCCCCATACAATCGCAGATGACTTCCTCTGCCCGTGCTTACTCCACTGGAAGGAGCCCCTTCTCCCCAGAAGACACTCCCTGTCCCCTTGCCCCCAGCAATGATGTGAGGTAGTATAGAATAACCTGTGGGTCCTGTCCATGCCCCCTCACAGCTACTGCAAAAATTAACCCTGTCCTGGTTGGAACCAGGACACATGGTCTTGCTCACCCTGCTTTGAGCACAAGGATCAACTAAAGGCTTCCTGAGGTTCCTTCTTAACTGAATTATCCTATGATCCTGTGACTGCTAGATCATCACTGTGGTTCATCTTCAGGCATATACTGTGGTAAACAGTGATAGAAGAAATGTGGCTCAAATGCAAGTGAGAAGTAATTGTATAGCATGTCAGCATCATCAGTATTTTAGGAGATTTTGTGCTAAAGGACTTGTGAGACTTGTGTAAATGGCAAAGACTAAATGTGGTTGTTTTTCTTTAACTCTGTACACAAAATTGATATTTGAGCTTATCAGTTTAGCAACACTGTGAATCTAAGCTACTTCCATGTCAGAGTCCAGGGCATTCCTTTGGTTGCCCTGGAGGGTCAGAGACCTGGACAGGGGGGTCTGGGACCCTGGCACAGAGCCCAGAAAGACACTGGCTTTGATCCCAGTCCATGGGAAAGGCTTCCTACATTGCAAGATGAATTACAGGCCACAAGAGTGTGAAAGATAGTAGTTTAGCTTATCACAGGGTGAAAAATTGTAGTTTTGGGTTCTTTAGTATGGAAGTGGATGGGAGATGGAGGATTTTGGGCGTTGTCTCATGCTTCTTCATTCACTCCATTTTCTTCAGTGACAGTGGCACAAAGTAATTTAAGGAGATTGGGTCAGAGTAGAGATGACCTGTTTAGTATAGGTAGTAGGTATTGGCAAATAACTATAAATAAAGAATACGTAACAATTAGTATAAGAGGCAGCGACATCCCAGTGCAGGGGGAGTCGTCAGATGCCCGAGCAGCTGCACAGATCTTAGCTGGGCACAGAAAGAATTGTGAGATAAGAAATAATAAACAAAGCGCGCAACCTTGAAAAATCAGAACCTGAAGACTCTGTCTCTTTCTTGTGTCCGGCTCAGGGCTCATCAGAAGGCAAAAGACTCTAAAGCCACCTGATTCTTGGGAGAAAAACCCGAGACTTCCACTCAAATATATGATTACCTTTGTCACCTAAAACTGGGAAATAAACACTCCAAACAATTTTTTTATGTTAGGAAGCAAACATTACTTTATTAGCAGCACTGGGTGGGTGCATGGGGAATTCTCCTCAAAGCATACATGCCCGGTAACCTAACAGACCAGGTTATATTCCTGAAACTAATATATATTCATCATATGTCTATTACATTTTCATCACATTTCCCAAATACATGTATATATGCTTGTTATTTCCATGAACATATTTGTATATGAGTAGGGGTCTTTTGAGGGTCTTTGGTGGTCATTTGGGAACATCCCATTCCTCAAAATTCCCTTTTATGTTCCCAGATAATCTGATGAATCTTTCCTCCTTGAGAGTATCTCAAATATGGGGTCAGGTCACAATGCACTTCCCTTATCATTCTTTATTCCAGCACTCCCTCTCTGTTCTGAAAACTAAGACATCTACTAGTATATATTAATCACTGCTATAAGTAAACAAGGAAGCATTAGCTGGCACAAGACATTATAATGTCACAGATGCAGGGAGTTAACAGACAGCTACAGTAATCTCTGACATTTGTACTAAGCACTGTATGGTACACAACTAAGCATTAACCACTAATATAGGGATCATATATTATTGTGCTAAATTTAAAAGAATTTTCCAACATCTTCCCCCACTGCTGCATAGACTACTTAAAGAAATATAAATTGTTCTGTAGCCACTCAGCCAGAAGAATATTTTAATTATTTTTCTGGTTAAAGTTGCTGCTGTTTCAATTGGTTGTCTTGGAACTTGTTCTGAAGGTATACCTTTCATGAATATTTCTGAAAACAACTGGTTGTACAATTCAGATTGTAACATTTCAGCATTCAAGAGGCTGAAAAAGTGGAAGAGGAGCTTTTTGATTTACCTGTATGTTAGCATTACTTTTCTCAATGATAAAGCACACAACTGAAGTACTGTTGCTAATGGTGCTACCATTTTGACTTCTTAAAGAAATTGATAAACCCTGATTGAGAGAACCAGTTCTTGATGCTGCAAGAATCTTGCCAGATGTTTACTTCCTCTAATCTTGCATTTTAGAAATGTATTGAAGAGGTGTGGATAATTAGTGCTATTTAGAATATGTGATCCCTGACAGTGAGCTTTTGGCCTATAATTTGGAGTGAAAGCAATTGGTTATGCTGCTAAATTTTCCAGTGACAAACAGCAAGTACCTACACTGAGCTTTTTGTTGCTACTATCATTTGTCCTTGAAAGTTTGGTTGACAAATTGCAAACTTTGATAAAGAAAGTTAGCAAAATTAATTGTTTGCTTGGGAGGACAAAAAGAATGGCACTAGACACCAGTCCAGAGAAAAAACACAGGAAGGATGTTATATCTAATCTTTCTTATATAACATAGAAATGTGAGACAATTACTGAAGGTATGTGTACAGACTGCATTTCTGTACTTCTGAGATGGAAATAGCAAGGACTTCTGGACAGTTGGAGACTCTGTGCAGCTCTGAATTACTTCAAGACTGGTGTGTCATGATGGATGATTACAATCTCTTTAGGAGGGATAGGAAGGGCAGGTAAGGAGGGTGTGGCACTGTATGTAATGGAGGGACTGGAATGTGTGGAGCTTACAGTTGGCCATGGCACAGTTGTGATCCTCTGGGTAAAAATCAAGGGGAAAACAAATAATGAGGATGTCATTGTGAAAATCTTCTAAAGACCTTCTAGCCAGGACCATGACACCAATGAATTATTCTTTGAGGAACACCTCTAAATCAACTACCCATGTCCTTATGGGGGACTTGAACTTGCCAGTTGTTAACTGGGAATATCACACAGCTGGTACAAGCAGGTCCAGAAGATTGCTAAAACACCTGGATGACAACTTCATGGAACAGGTCCTAAGGGAGCTGACTCAGAAAGATGCCCTCCTTCATCTGCTGCTGGTCAACACAGGATCTCATGAGCAAAGTGGTGATTGGCAGCTATCTTGGCCACAGTGACCATGAAGAGATTGAGTTTAAAATCTGTTGACAGGAAGAAAAGTGCCAGCAAAACCTCAACCCTGGACATGAGGAGAGCAGACTTCAGGCTGCTCAGGGAACTGGAGAGTAAGGCTTCCTGAGAAAAAAAACTTCTGAAGGTGCTGGAGTCCATCAGTGCTGGTCACTTTTTAAACATCACCTCCTAGGAGCACAGGAGCAGGAAATTGCCCAGTGTTGGAAGTCAAGCAGGTGAGGCAGAAGGCCGAGCATGGCTGAACAGTGATCTCCTCTTGGAAATAAGGCTAAAAAGGAAGGTGTGTGCCCTGTGGAAGCAAGGTCAGGTGGTATAGGAAGAATACAGAGATGCCGCTCGACACTGGAGGGAGAAAATTTGTGTGGCCAAAGCTCAACTGCAGTTGGAGCTGCCAAAACTGTGGAGGATAATAAAAAAAAAAAAAAAAAAAAACGTTAATAGCAAAAGGCAGCAAAGAAATAACATCGGCCCATTACAGGATAAGGATGGTCACCTCACAAACAGGGACATGGATGAGACAGAGATGTTTAATGTATTCTTTGCCTCCATCTTTGGCTCCTCAAAGAGCTGCTGATGTCACCACAAGGCCTCTCTCAATGATTTTTGAATGGACTTGGGAATCTGGAGAGGCCTCAGCTGACTGGAAGCTGGCAAATGTCCCAATTTTAAAGAAGAGCAAGAAGGATGATCCTGGAAACTACAGGCCTGTCAGGCTCACTTGAGTACCTGGTAGAATTATGGAGAGGAAGAGTAAAGTTGGGATGATGAACTTTAGGAAAGCAAACTTCCAGCTCTTCTAGGAGTCAGTCAATAGGAACCCCTGGGAAACTGCCTTCAGGGACAAGGAAGCAGAATAGAGCTGGCAGATGTTTAAGGAAGCCTTCCATAGAGCACAAGAGCCAGTGATCCCCAGGAGCAAGAAACCAGGCAAGGAAGGCAAGAGACGGGCATGTCTCTGTAGGGACCTGCTGGTCAAACTAAAGGGTGAGAAGGAAATGCACAGGCAATAGAAACAAGGATAGGTATCCTGGGAAGAATATAGAGATGCAGTCCAGTTGTGTAGGGATGGGGTCAGGAAGGCCAAGGCAAAGCTGGAACTAAACCTGGCAAGGGACGCAAAGAATATCAGGAAGGACTTCTACTGGTCTGTGAGCTGTCAAAGGTGTTACCCCCCCTGATAAACAGTGCTGGAAAACTGTTAAGAATGGACAAGGAGAAGGCTGAGGTACTCTACTTTTTTTTTGCCTCAGTCTTCATTGCCAACCTCTCTTCCCACACCTGTTGAATGGATGGACAGCAGGGTGGGGACTGGGGGAGCAAAGTCCCTCCCACTCTAAGATCAGGCTCATGACCACCTGCGGAACCTGAATGTACATAAGTCCATGGGACCTGATGAGATGCATCCCAGAGTCCTGAGGGAATTGGCTGATGTAGTTGCCAAGCAACTCTCCATAATATTTGAAAAGGCATGGCAGTCAGGTGAAGTCCCAGGTAACTGGAAAAAGAGAGAAATATTGTCCTCATCTTTAAAAAGGGTAGAAAGGAGGACCCTGGGAGCCACTGCCCTGTCAGCCTGTCCTGGTTTGGGACAAATTTGGGAGAAAACCCCTGTAGAGGATCCCTCTAAGGAAGCAAGCCCAAGTGGCCCCTCCCTCCAACCAGTCCGGTAAAAAAAAAAAAAAAAAAACCTCTTTGGAGAAAAGTGGAAAAACCTATTTTACTAAACAAATGAAGTGCATACAAGTATAAAGAATGAATAATATGAAACAATAAAACCTCTCCTTCTGAAGTGGGATGGCAAATTGAGAAAGTCCTTGCCATGGGTGTAGCTCGGCTCTCTCTTGGACTCTCCTCAGTCCCAGTCTCTCCGGCGCTGCTGGAAAATGCCGAGGTCCAGGCCCCGGTGGGCCACAGGTGCAGCCCCCAGTGCTCCCCTGGGTTTTCAGTCCAGAGCAGGTTTAAACAGTTCCAAGAAAAAAGAAAAAAAAACAGTTCAGGGAACTTCTCTGCCCTAGCTAGCTGAAACTAACTAAAAGAAAAAAAAAAAAAAAGATCTCTGTCCTGCAGTCTCTCCAAGCCTCCGCCGAACTTGCTGTCCGCAGAAGAATGTGGAGGAGTCAGGCAGTTTTCTCAAAACAAACTCCGCGCTTCTCCTTGCTCTTAGAACCAGTCTTAAAGGCACAGGACTCAATATACAGCACAAACAGAACAGACGATTGGGGATACAAACATCATAAAGTTACCCTAGGACACAGCCTCACCCCTGTGCCTGGGAAGATCATGAAACAGATCTTCCGGAAAGCTCTGCTAAGGCACATGGAGGACAGGGAGGTGATTTGGGACAGTCAGCACAGCTTCACCAAGGGCAAGTTCTGCCTGACCAACCCAGTGGCCTCCTCTGATGGAGTGACTCCATCAGTGGACAAGGGAAGGGCTACAGATGTCCTTTCTATGGACTTCTGTAAAGCCTTTGATACAGAGCCCCACATCTTTCTCTCTAAATTGGAGACAGATGGATTTGATGGGTGGACTCTTCAGGGGAGAAGGAACTGGTTGGATGGTCGCATCCAGAGGTTTTTAGTCAACAGCTCTGAGTCTCAATGGACATCAGTGACCAGCGGTGTCCCTCAGGGGTCTGTATTGGGATCAGTGTTATTTAATATCTTCAATAATGACACAAAAGGATCGAGGGCACCCTCAGCAGGTTTGCAGATGACACCAAGCTGAGTGGTGCAGGTGACTCACCTGAAGGACAGGGCCATCCAGAGGGACCTGGACAAGCTCGAGAAGTGGCCCATTGGAATCTCATGAGGTTTAACAAGACCAAGTGCTGGTGCTACACCTTGGTTGGGCAGTCCCCGGGATCAATCCAGGCTGGGGGATGAACAGATCAAGAATCACAGAATCGCTAGGTTGGAAGAGACCTTTAAAATCATTGAGTCCAACCCATGCCTCAACACCTCTGTTGGAGTCCAGGGCATTCCTTTGGTTGCCCTGGAGGGTCAGGGACCTGGGCAGGGGGGTCTGGGACCCCAGCCCAGAGCTCAGAGAGACACTGGCTTTAATTTCAGTCCATGGGAAAAACTTCCTACACTGAGAAAAGGTTTACATGCCACAAGAATGTGAGAAATAGTAGTTTAGCTTATCACAGAATGAGAAAATAATAGTTTTAGGTTCCTAGCATTGAAGTGAATGGGGACAAGATAGAGAATCTGAGGCGTTGTCTCCTTCTCCTTCTCCTTCTTCTTCCCTCACTCCATTGCTGCATTGACGTGGCACAAAGTAGTTAGTGAGGATTGGGTCAAAGTAAAGATGACCTTTTTAGTAATAGTGATAGACATTAGTAAGAAATAGTAAATAAGAAATACGTAGTAATTAGTATAAAAGATAAGGACAGCCCAGCTTGGGGGGAGACGTGAGGAATCCATGCAGCTGCGAACATCTTGTCGGACTCCGAGGAAATTGTAAGATAAAAAACAATAAACAAAGTATGCAACCTTGAAAAATCTAAACCTGAGAACTCCGTCTCTTCCTTCAGCTCGGCTCGGAGCTGTGCAGAGGAGCAAAGACCCTGAAACCACCTCAATGTTGGAGTAAGCCCCCAACACACCTCAACTAAACCATGGCACTGAGTGCCACATCCAATCTTTTTTTAAACACATCAAGGGATAGTGACTCCACCACCTCCACGGGCAGACAATTCCAGTACTTTATCACTCTTTCTGTAAAAAACTTTTTTCTAATATCCAATCTATATTTCCCTTGGCGCAGCTTAAGACTCTGTCCTCTCATTCTGTCAGTTGCTGCCTGGAGAAAGAGATCAATCCCCACCTGACTACAACCACCTTTCAGGTAGTTGTAGAGAGTGAAGAACAGCCCTGGGGAGAGATACTTGGGGTTACTGGTTGGTAAGAGGCTGGCCATGCCCTGTCCATGTGCACTGAGCACCCAGAAACCCCCTGTGTGCTGGGCTGCACCCAAAGAGAAGTGGCCAGCAGGTCGAGGGAGGTGATTCTGTCCCTCTCCTCTGCTCTGGTGAGACCCCACCTGCAGTGCTGCCTCCAGCTCTGGAGTCCCCAGCAGAGGAAGGACATGGGCCTGTTGGAGCAAGTCCAGAAGAGGCCACCAAGATGATTAGAGAGATGGAGCACCTCTGCTATGAGGAAAGGCTGAGAGAGTTGGGGCTGTTGGATGGGGCCCTGAGTAACCTGATCTAGTGGAAGGTGTCCCAAAAATATATGATGCTGTAAAGACTAGATGTCCATGAGCAAGGCCAACAAAGGAAACCTGCACCAGCAGCACATGGTAGTTACTGTAAAAAGAAATGTTGAGTGATTGTAGTGGGTGACTGTTACGGGGCACTGAGGCCCCCATCTGCTGGCCTGATAGAGCTGAGAGAGGTATGCTGCCTACTGGGGGCTGATATCCATGATGTTGCCGAGAGTGCCCCAACTGGTCAAGAGTACAGACTACTACCCACTATTCCTTTTTCATGTGGGTACAAATGATGCTGCAAGTCAAAAAGTAGGTAGGATCAAGGAAGACTATAAAGCCATAGAAACATCCATGCCCAAGTCATCTTATCATCTATTCTACTGGTCAGAGAAATGGGGATTGCCAGGAGCAGACACAGTACAGATCAGTCTGGCTTTGTGGCTGGTGCCATCAAGAAGGTTTTGGCCTTTATAACAGTGGGTTGTGCTTTAATGATTACAGCCTGTTAAGGAGGGATGGGATCCACCTGTCTTAAAAGAGCAAGAGAAGTTTTGGGAGTAGGTTGGCCAATTTGGTGAGATGGGCTTTAAACCAAAGGACTTGGGGATGGGGTCCACTCATGCCATTGCTTCCTCCTGGGGAATAGGTCGTACCATTCATTGCAGTGAGTGATGTTCCTTGACTGCCCCTCAAGGTAAGGATCAAAGGAAAAACCACACTGAGGGTGGTTATGGTTATGGTGAATCCTCTTATACCCTTTCTAGGGAACCTGCATGCCTGATTGCCTCTGAAGTGTCTGTATACAAATACATGCAGCATGGGGAATAAACAGGAATAACTGAAAATCTATGTGCGGTTGCAGGGCCATGATCTCATTGCAATGACAGAGGCATGGTGGGACAGCTCATATGACTGGAATGTTGTTGTGGATGGGTATGTACTTTTTAGAAAGGACAGGTCAGAGAAGGGAGGTGGTGAAGTTGATCTTTATGTGAGAGAGCAATTGGAATGTATTAAGTTCTATCAAGGGATAGGTGAACGAGGTGAGAGTTTATGGGTGAGAATTAAGGGACAGGCTGATATAGGTGACATTGTTGCAGGTGTTTACTACAGGCCACCTCATCAGGAAGAGGAAATTGATGAGGTTTTCTATGGGCAACTGGAAATAGCCTCATGGTCACAGGCCCTGGTTCTCCTGGGGAACTTCAACCACCCTGATATTTGTTGGAGAGTCAACATGGCCCAGCCCATACAGTCCAGGAAGTTCCTGCAGATCATTAATGATAACTTTTTGATGCAAGTGGTAGAGGAGTCAACAAGGAAAGGTGTGTTGCTGGACCTTGTAATAACAGACCAGGAGGGACTGGCTGAAGACATGAAGGTTGGGGACAGCCTTGGCTGTAGTGACCATGAGATGGTAGAACTCAGGATCCTGCATGAGGGAAGCAAAACAGTTAGCAGAACTAGAACCTTAAACTTTAGGAGAACCATCAGCCTCTTCAGGGACCTGCTTAGAGGAATCCCATGGGATGGGGCTCTGGAAGAGAAGGGAGTCCAAGAGAGCTGGTCAGTATTTAAGCACTACTTCCTCCAAGCTGAAGACCAATGTATCCCCATGAGCAATAAATCAGGGAAAGGGGCAGGAGATGTGCATGGATGAGCAGGGAGCTTCCAGCAAATCTCAAACGCAAGAAAGAAATTTATGGGATATGGAAAAAGGGACAGGCCATGTGGGAGGACTATAGGAACGTTGTCAGGGTATGCAGGGATGCGACAAGGAAAGCCAAGGCCCACTTGGAATTGAGTCTGGCAAAGGACATCAAGGATAAAAAGAAGAGCTTCTACGAGTATATCAGCAGCAAAAGGAAGATTAAGGAAAATGTGGGGCCTCTGCTGAATCCAATGGGTGTCCTGGTAACAGAAGATACAGAGAAGGCAGAATTACTGAATGCCTTCTTTGCCTCAGTCTTCACTGCTGAGGACAGCTCTCAGGAGTCACAGATCTCAGAGGTAAGAGAGGAACGCCAGAGAAAGGAAACTTCCCCTGGTTGTAGAGGGTTGCATTAGAGATTAGCTAAACAGATTCAACACCCATAAATCCATGAGCCCATGATGCACCTATGGGTAATGAGGGAGCTGGCAGATGTTGTTACCATTGTTACTTTGTGGTTCCCCATCATCTTTGAAAAAGTCTTGGAGAACAAGAGAGGTGCCTGATGATTGGAGGAAGGCCAATGTTACTCCCGTCTTCAAAAAGGGCAAGAAGGAGGACCCAAGAAACTACCAGCCAGTCAGCCTCCCCCCATCCCTGGAAAGGTAATGGAACAGGTCATTCTGGAGGTCTGCAACAAGCCTGTAGAAGAAAAGAAGGTCATAATGAGTAATCAGCATGGATTCACCAAAGGGAAATCATGCTTGACCAATCCGATAGCCTTCTGTGATGGCATGGCAGGATGGGTCAATGAGGGGAGAGCAGTGGATGTTGTCTACCTTGGCTTCATCAAGGCTTTTGACACCATCTCCCATAACATTCTTGTAGGTAAGCTCAGGAACTGTAGGTTGGATGAATGGATAGTGTAGTGGTTTGATCTTGATTGGGTACCAGGTACCCATCAAGCTGTTCTATCACTCCCCAGTGGGACAGGGGCAAGGAAATAAGATGAACAACTCATAGGTTAATATAAGGCAGTTTACTAAAGCAAAAAAAAAAAAGGAAAAGTGAAAGTTTGCATGTGCATAAGCAAAGGGGAAAAGTTAATCTCTACCTCCCATCAGTGAGCAATGTTCTGACACTTCCCAGGAAACAGGGCTTCAGCATGCATAGTGGTTGCTCCAGAAGGCAAACATTGTAAAATAAAGAATGCCCTCCTATTCCTCTTCCCTCTCTTAGCCTTTATATCTGAGCTATCACATGGTATGAAATATCCCTTTGGTTAATTTGGGTCAGCTGGCCTGGTTGTGTCCCCTCCCAGGATCTTGCTCACTCCCAGCCCCTTGATGGGGGGGGGAATGTTAGAGACAGCGCTGATGTAGTGCCAGTGCTGCTCAGCAGCAGCCAAAACACTGATGTATTCTCAACACCTTTCCAGCTTCCAATGCAAAGAGCAACACTGTGAGGGCTGCTAAGGGAAAATTAACTCTATCTCGGTCAGACCCAATACAGACAGTGAGGTGGATCAAGAACTGTCTGACTGGCAGAGCTCAGAGGGTCGTGATCAGTGGAATAGGATCCAGTTGGAGGCCTGTAGTCAATGGCATTCCCCTGGGATCAATACTGGGTCCAATCTTATCCAACTTGTTTATCAGCAACCTGGGCAATGGGATAGAATGTACCCTCAGCAAGTTTGCTGTTGATACAAAACTGGGGGGGGAGTGGCTGATACACCTGTAGGCTGTGCTGCTATTCAGTGGAACCTTGATAGGCTGGAGAATTGGGCAGAGAGAAGCCTAATGAGGTTCAACAAGGGCAAGTGTAGGGTCCTGCACCTGGGGAGGAATAACCCCAAGTACCAGCACAGGTTGGGGGCTGATCTACCAGAGAGCAGCTCTGCAGAGAAGGACTTGGGAGTCTTGGTGGATGACAAGTTGAATATGAGCTGGTAGTGCAACCTGGGGCCAGGAGGGCCAATGGTATCATGGGGTGCATCGGGAAGAGTGTGGCTAGCAGGTCTGGGAGGTTATCCTTCCCTTCTATGTGGCCCTAGTAAGGCCACATCTAGAGTGCTTGTGCCCAGTTCTGGGCTCCTCAGTACAAGAAAAACAAGGAGCTCCTGGAGAGGATCCAATGGAGGATTACAAAGATTATGAGGGATCTGGAGCATCTCTGATGAGGAGAGACTTCAGGAGCTGGGCCTGGTTAGTCTGGAGAAGAGAAGAGAAGAGAGGGGATCTCATTATTGCATATAAATATCTCAAAGGTGGGCATCAAGAGGATGGTGCCAGACTCTTTTCAGTGGTGCCCAGTGACAGGATGGGGAGCAATGGCCATAAACTAAAACAGAAGAAGTTCCACCTCAACATGCAGAACTTTCCATTGGGGGTGGCAGAGCACTGGAACAGGCTGCCTAGGGAGGTTGTGGAGTCTCCCTCTGGAGACATTCCAAACCCACCTGGATGCATTCCTGTGTCACCTGCTCCAGGTGACCCTGCCTTGGCAGGGGGCTTGGACTGGATGATCTCCAGAGGTCCTTCTTAGCCCTAATGATGCTGTGATTCTGTGAAAGGCCCTGGGGGCAAGACTGATGAGGAGTAGCCGAGGTCACTTTGTTTAGCGTGGAGAAGAAGAGACTGAGGGGAAACATTGCAGTCTACAGCTTCCTTCTGAGAAGAAGAGGAGGGGCAGCTCTGATCTCTTCTTTTTGGGGACCAGTGACAGGACCCGAGGGAATGGCTGTGGCTGTGTCAGGAGGGTTAGGCTGGATATTAGGAAAAGATTCTTCACATGGAGGGTGGTTGGGCACTGGACCAGGCTCCCCAGGGCAGTGGTCACAGCCCCAGGGCTGCCAGAGCTCAAGGAGCATTTGGACAATGCTCTCAGGCACAGGGTGGGATTGTTGGTGTGTCAGGTGCAGGGCCAGGAGTTGGAGTCAATGATCCTTGTGGGTCTCTTCCAGCTCAGGACATTTTATGAATGAGACCTGTGTGATTAACAGAATCTGAATGAGGAAGAAGTTTTGTTTGCAACTCAGGCAATTATTTGAGAGATGAGAGAAGGTATATATATATTTTTTTTTCTTTTGGTTGGTTATTTACTGTGGGAAGACAGAGATAGTGCTAAAGACAATCTTGCCCCCCATACATTGCAGCTGTGTTAATTATCAAAGAATGGGAACAGCCTTGCCCTCACAGCTATGGGTGTGATAAAAGAGTGAATTAGGTAGGAGAGGAGTCAGTTGGAGTCTGCTGACTGTGCTGGGAGGAGGAAGAGACAGGAGATGGTGCACGGGACAGAAAGGGTAAGATGCCGTGTGAGGGAAAGAGCCAGAGCTGTGTGGAGCTACTCATGGGACTGCAACATAGAAAAGGTGTGAAAGACTTTTCAACAACAAGGTACTGATACTCGGAGCCCCCTGAAGTTTTTAAAGGGGCATTCTTGAGTGCTGTGGCCATCTCAATGATGACAATTTACTTATTCAATGGAGTAAAATTTCCCTGCTACAGAAATATTTCCCTCATTTCTGTTCCAGTAAAGGTACCAGAGCAGCTGAAGTTTTATCTAGAAGTTCTCAGTTGGACTTTATCCTTTCTTTCTTATGTAATTGTTATATTTTTAGCTATGCAAACACAATAGTTGCTCTGTTTTCTTGCTATCATCTCCTTTCATAAAAAAAGTAGCTCTATAAATTCTTCTGTGAGGAGTTAACATGAAGTATTTTATTTCTGTTGAGCTCATAAAATATTCTGTGGTCTCCATTACCCTAGATTGATTACTTATCAAAATCTTCTATTCATTTGCTCTACTTTCCCAATACTCTGGAATACTGGAATTTTCTTTTTAACCTAAGACAACCTCTAAAGATCTATATAGAGAAAAGTCTTCCACAATATTTTTTGTCCATTGCTTTCCAAAGGGAAGAATTCATATATTTACTATCCTGTTTCCATATAGTTCTTCTAGGAAAACATCTGTAAGGAATAGTAACAACCCTTATGAAACTAAATGATTTTGTACCCTTTTCCAGAAATAGGTTGTATTTCTTCCAGAAGTTATTAATGGATAGTTGATTATTTTCTGAATAATTTGGAAAGATTGCTTTTATTTTCTTAGGTATTTATAAGACCTCTCCATGGAGATTTCTCTACACTTAGTCCTTGTGTGTATAGTGGTTGGCAAGAAGAATTAGTAATCTTCTCAAATCTGTAGTACAGACTTCAGTGCTCTCAGGGGTACTTGTTAAGAAAAATTATCATCTCACTCTCTGTCATTCAGAACAAAGGTGGAAGAAATTTATTCAGAGATATTTTCTGACAGGACCAAAATAAGCATTCATTCTTGTTTCTTTCTTCAAGTCCTAACTTTTTTATGCAAGGATGCTTCTGAATGCAGCAGTTTTAAGCTGGAACAGCCAAAGCTAAGGTTTTTCATGAGGCATTTGAAACTCTGGAGAAAGTGGTGGGACCCTTCCCTGAAAAAAATTGAGAAGTGTGTGGAAAGTAAATATAATCTGTCCTGAAAAATATCACAAATGTATGTTTTTCTTTGTCTCATATGCTATCCCTTTAAGTTTGAATTTCAAGTTATGCTCTTTGAAAATGAATGTCAATATAGTCTGTTAATCAAAATAAGTAATAATTTCTTTATATTTAGTACAGGAGTTGGGAAGATTTCCAGAGAAAGATTCTGTGATTTTAGAAAATACAGCAGTAAAGGGCTTGGGCGCTTCCCATCTTCTTAACCTCATGTTGGATGAGATGTACCTGTATCACTCTGATTAATGTCCATCTCTTTTTTTTTTTTTTTTTTTTTTTTTTTTGTTAAAATATCAGTAATGGGGTTTCCTTACTCTTGCCATGCAACCTGTTCAAATTCTTAGTGCTATAAAGGTTTTCCTCTAATGCTTAGCCTGAATCATTTTTGTTGCAGTTAGGCATGACGCTTCTTGACTTCTTTCCATTGGGCAAGGACAAACAATTCACATAGATGTTATTTTTTTTATTTTTAGCAATCATTTACATATCAAATAATGTTATTGTGGCTTGCACCTATCTAATCTACAGACTGAATAGCACCATTTCTTTTTATAGTCTTTGTATAAGTAATAATTTCTGAGCTTTTGTTTTTGATGTTTTTTATCTGAATTCTAATTGGTCTGCATTTGTCTTGACGTTGTACCACCCTAAGTCAGATACAACTCTATTTAAAAGCGTAGAAGGATGAGTAGTCAGAAAAGAACTGTAGATGACATTGTATACTACTGTCATATGAATATAGCTGCTCCTTTGGTGATAATTTAGATTTGTGTTGCAAGCTGTTATATAAACATATTGCTGTCTTTCTGTAGAGCTTATCTCTCTTTTCATGTTGTTACAATTGCTCTTTCTCAGATTAAAAATTTGTGCTGCTTCTTATGGAATTTCTTTTGTTTAAAGAGATTATTCCACTTAGTCAAGAAAAGTGTAAATTTTGATTCTGTTTTTAAAGCAGTTGTGGGTCTCAAACACTCAACTCCAAAAGCTCATTATGATCTTTAGATTAATAAAATAATTATGTTACATGACAAGTTGTTAATGACAAATACTTTATGGTACTATTCTTAAGGCAGTGCTCTGAAAAGCTGCTTTTGTTCACCTCTGTTCTGTACATCCATTTTTACCAGGAACAACTGATGTTCTGAACAGTTTTACAATAAGGGTATACTACAGTCTTGCAGTATTTTTGTCTAGACCATACTTCTATACCTTGTTAGTGAAATTGTTATGAGCATCTATATAGAAAATCATTTAAAAGTTGAGACATGACACTCAAGTCTTAATCCACAAGACATTGCTTTATGGAATAAAATTGTTTTGATTTGGTGGTACTTATTCTTAACAAATTCACTTTGGAATGCTGCCTCTTTATTATCTCAATCCTTACAGAAAATTGTTTTTCTATTATGTACTGAAATCATACAAACAATATGTAATAACTGTGGGCAGCCCTTTATCATCCTTTTGAAGGAACTGTATTTCACTTTTTGAATCTGCTGTGGAGTCACAAATTCTGATTGTTATCATTATAAATTCTGAGACTGATTTAGCCAGGATTCCAGGGTGAATTTTTTTGATCTCATTTTCATGAAAACACTAATTTTATGTGAAGGGTGTAAATAGGATTGTATTAAATTAAAAAAAAAAATACATGTACACATTGTAGCTTGAAGTCTCTTAAAATATCTAGCAATATGTCATGGGTTGGCACAGTTTAGTTTTTAGTTAGGGAGAAATGTGGCGTGTTTCCCTATCAAGACCTTGAAGTTCTTTTAGAAAGGACAAGAACCTATCAGAAGCTAAGTTGGGATATTAGCATCTGCTTTGACCACTGAGAATGTTGAATGTGACTTTGGGAAGTACCCATATAAACCCTGATTTTGTTCAGGTCAGCCTTTTTCCTTGTGGCTAGCTGAACAGGTAACATCAAATAAGGCTTGCTCCTCCTTGCCTTCCCCCCCTCCCCCCTTTGCAGGGGGAAGCTGGTCTCAAGGCCTGGATGGGCTCTATCGAAGGGGAGGAGAGGTTGCAGCTTAACATCAACTAATTTAAAACACCTCCCTGGAGCCCCGGAGCAGGGAGGGATCTCCATCAGGCCCCTGATAACAGCTATGAGCCTGGTTGGGCCAAAACCACCCCGATTGTCACCGAGGGGTGGGCAGAGCTCTCCCCCCCTCCCCTCCTCTGGTGATTCCTAGGCAGAAAAAGAAAAAATAAAAAGGAGAAACCCAGCTGAACTGAGATGCATTGAGAGAGAAACTTGCTGCCCCCGCAGGCCTGAGCAGATTTAACCCTTTCCTAGCAAACTAAAGCTTCCAAAGTCTAACCCTTCCTTGAGAGAGAGAAGAAAGAGACAGAGTAGACATAGAAAAGACACAGCATAAAGTCAGTAGAGCAAGAGTAAAAAAACTGATAAAGATTATTGAAAGGAAAGATTGAGGATGTAGATATTTTTAACCAGACTTCTCTGGTGTAAACTATAGAGAAATAGACTGTTTTTTATAACATCTTAATGTTGTTTAGGAGAATGCTAGTTCTAGTCAAAATTAAGGATAGATATGATTGAAATTTAAATAAAAATCTTAAAGCCCCTCACTCCTAGAGTAAAAAAAGTCTCAGCCTTTGAGACAAAGATAATTTTAGAGAGAAAGGGATTTAAAATGCTCAACTCCTGGGGTAGAAGGAGGTCTCTATTTCTTTTGAGATAGAGATGATTTTAGAGATAGAAGAAAAGAATCCTTGTTTTATACTAGTAGAAGCATTCTTAAACAGTACCCCAGATACACTGAGAGGCCCATAAGTAGCTAGGAGAAAGGGTGTTAATAAGTAGAACAGCACAATCTGCCAAAACTCCAGGCAGTTGCATGTTTGCGACATTGGGAGCCACAAGACTGTTTTTTGTCTTGTGGCGAAGGTCTCCATAAGACTCTAAAAAAACTCCTCTCCCAAAATGATGAAAGATTATATTTAAATGGTAAAACTGACTGAAAATCACAAGTTATGTCTCTCTGTTATTTGTAAGAAAATTAACAGTTTGTTAAAAGAAGAGCATTTTGAAGTTTCATTTTGTTTTTTTTCTTTTCTGTTCTTTCAGTGTGTGCTAATAAAACTATTTGTTTATTTTTAAGCTTAAGCCTACTTTGCTTCTCCTACTCTTTTCCCACACAAAGAAAGTAAACACTAAGACCACTACACTCAATTTAACAAACAGAATTTAGCGAACGTGAAACCACTACATTAATTAGTGTTTCTGCCCGGTTTTAACTAAAACCACTACACAGTAGTGTGTGTAACGTTTCTTAGGAGCTGTCATTACCTCAGTTTTATTCAACACACCAACCATCCATGAGTGCAATATGGATATTCTTTTCTTTTTCTAGCTTCTGACTCCAAAAAAATATTTCATGGAATGGTATGGGTTGAAAGGGACCTTAAACATCATCTAGTTCTAACCTCCTGCCATGGACAGGGACACCTTCCACTAGACCAAGTTGTTCCAAGCCCCATCCAACCTGGCCTTGAACACTTCCAGGGATGGGGCAGCTGCAGCTTCTCTGGGCAACTTGCCCCAGGGCCTCACCACACTCACAGGGAAGACTGCCTTCCTAACATCTAATCTAGATCTACCCTCTTTCAGCTTTAAGCCATTACTCCTTGTCCTATTGCTATACTCCCTGATAAAGAGTCCCTCTCTGGCTTTGTTGGAGGTTCCCTTTCAGACATTGGAAGGCTGCTCTATGGTCTCCCTGGAGCTTTCTCTTCTCCAGGCTGAAGAGTCCTAATTCTCTCAGCCTTTCCTCACAGCAGAGGTGCTCCATCTCTAATCATCTTGGTGGCCTCTTCTGGACTTGCTTCAGCAGGTCCAAGTTTTTCCTGTGCTGGGGACTCCAGAGCTGGAGGCAGCACACTGCAGGTAGGGTCTCACTAGAGCAGAGTAGAGGGACAGAATCACCTCCCTTGACCTGCTGGCCGTTCCTCTTTGGATGCAGCCCAGGACAAGGTTGGTTTCCTGGGCTATGAGTGCACATTACTAGCTCATGTTGAGCTTCTTGTCAACCAGCACCCTGAGTATCTCTCCCCAGGGCTGCTCTCAACCCATTCTCTGCCCAGCCTGTGCTTGTGCTTGGGATTGCCCAGACCCAGGTGCTGGACCTTGCACTTAGCCTTGTTGACCTTTATATGGTTCCCACAAGCCCACCTCTGTCCTCTCCTGGTCCCTCTGGATGGCATTCCTTCCCTTCACTGTATCAACTGCACCACAGCTCCATGTCATCAGTGAACTTGCTGAAGGTGGCCTTGATCCCACTGTCCATGTCACCAGAAAAGATGTTAAACAGTGGTGGTCCCAATACCAACCCCCGATGAAGGCCAGTTGTCACTGGTGTCCACTTAGATAGACATTGAGCTGTTGAACCACAACTCTTTGAGTGTGACCATCCTGCCAGTTCTTTATGCACTGATTGGTCCATCTGTCAAATCTGTCTCTTCAGTTCAGAGACAAGGATGTTGTATGGAACACAGTCAAATGCTTTGCAGAATTCCAGGTAGATGGCATCAGTCACCCTTCCCTCATCCACCACTGCTGTAGCCTTGTCATAGAAGGTCACCAAATTTGTCAGGCATGATTTGCCCTTAGTAAAGCCATGTTTGCTGTCACCAGTCACCTCCTTATTTTCCATGTGCCTTAGCATAGTTTCTAGGAGGATCTGCTCCGTGATCTTGCCAAACACTGAGGTGAGACTGACTGGCCTGTAGTTCCCTGGGTCTTTTGCTTTTCCATTTTAAAAATGAGGGTATGAGCCTGACCCCCCACCTGGCTCCACCCTCCTTTCAGGGAGTTGTAGAGAGTAAGAAGGTCCCCCCTGAGCCTCCTTTTCTCCAGGCTAAACATCCCCAGCTCCCTCAGCCACTTCTTGTGCTCCAGACCCAGCTCTGTTGCTCTTCTCTGGACTCACTCCAGCACCTCAATGTCTTTCTTGCAGTGAGGGGCCCAGAACTGGACACAGCCCTCGAGATGTGGCCTCACCAGCGCTGAGTACAGAGAGACAATCAATCACTGCCCTGGACCTGCTGGTCACACCATTTCTGATCCAAGTCAGGATGCCATTGGCCTTCTTGCCCACCTGGGCACATGCTTGTCACCCTGGTTTTTCTGAGTTTTTTAAAGCCTTTTGAAAAACCAGGGTGACACATGCTGGGTCATGTTCAGCTGCTGTTGTTCAGCATGGCTGGGTCCTTTTCCTTGTGGGCAGTTTTCCAGCCACTCTGTCCCAGCCTGGAGCTGCATGGGGTGGTTGTGACCCAAGGGCAGGACCTGGCACTTGGCTTGTTGAACCTCATAGAATTGGCCTTGTCTCATTGCTCCAACCTATCCAAATCCCTCTGCAGAGCCTTCCTACTCTCCAGCAAAATCACACATGGGGGCTTATGCTTTCCCTTTTCCAGTCAGTGTGAGCTTCACTGGACTGAGGTGACTTCTCAAATAGGATGGATAGCAACTTAGCCGCTTTCTCTGCCAGTTCCTTCAGGACCCTTGGATGGATCTCATCAGGTTCCATGGACTTATGCACCTTCATGTTCTTTAGGTGTTCTTAAACCTGATCTTCTCCTACAGTGGGGCAGTTCTTCATTCTCCCAGTCCCTGACCTTTTGCAACTCGGGCAGTGTGGCTGGAGCACTTGCTGGTGAAAACTGAGGCAAAAAAGTCATTGAGTACCTCAGCCTTTTACATATCCTGGGTAAGCAGGTCTCCTGTTTCCTTCTGGAAAGGGCCCATATTTCTGTAGTCTTCCTTTTATCACCAATGTACCTTTAGAAGCTTTTCTTGTTGTCCTTGATGTCCCTGGCCAGGTTTAATTCTCTCAGGGCTTTGGCTCTTCTAACCTGATCCCTGGATGCTCAGACACTCTCTGTCTTCCTCCCAGGCTACTTGTCCCTGTTTCCACCTTATGTCAGCTTCCTTTTTGTGTTTGAGTTTGTCCAGGAGCCCTGTGTTTGTCCATGCAGGTGTCTTCTGGCATTTTTGCCTGACATCCTCTTTATTGGGATGTATCACTCCAGAGCTTGGAAGAGGTGATCCTTGAATAACAACCAGCTTTCATGAGCCCCTCTTCCCTCCAGAGCTTTGTTCCATGGGCCTCTATGAAGGAGTTCCCTGAAGAGACCAAAGTCTGCTCTCCTGAAGTCCAGGGCAGTGAGCTTCCTATACACTCTTCTTGCTGCCCCAAAGATCTTGAACTCTACCATTTTATGGTCATTGCAGACAAGGCTGCTCTTGAGCTTCACATTCCCCACCAGACCCTCCTTGTTGTTGAGAACAAGGTCCAGCATAGCACCTCTCCTTGTTGGCTCCCCTGTCACTTGAAGGAGGAAGTTGTCATCAACACATTCCTGGAACCTCCTGGATTGCCTGTGCCCTGCTGTGTTGCCCCTTCAGCAGATGTCAGGGTGGTTGAAGTCTCCCATGAGCACCAGTGCTTGTGAATATGAGGCTGCTCCTATCTGTCTGTAGAGGGCCTCATTGGCTCAATCTTTCTGGTCAGGTGGCCTGTAGCAGACGCCCACTATAAAATCACCTCTCCTTGTCCTCCCTTTTATCCTGACCCATAAGCTCTCAGT
This sequence comes from Hirundo rustica, assembly GCF_015227805.2. NCBI lineage: Eukaryota > Metazoa > Chordata > Aves > Passeriformes > Hirundinidae > Hirundo > Hirundo rustica. The sequence goes on along the minus strand of NW_026690191.1, from coordinate 165,435 downwards.
CAGCTCCTCATCCATCTTCAGGCAGAGCTCCATGCATTCTAGGTGGTCACTGACATAGAGGGCAACACTGCCTCTTTGTCTTCCCTGTCCATTCTTTCTGATACAGGCGAAAGAGCCTGTATCCTTCCATTCCAGCACTCCAGTCATAGGAGTCATCCCACCATGTTTCCATGATGCCAGTAAGATTGTAGATGTGTGCATGTCTCTCATTCCTCCTATTTATTCCCCATGCTGCGTGTGTTTGCATAGAGATGTTTAAGTTGGGCCTCCGATGAAGCTGGCTTACTGGCTGGAGTGCCTGGAATTCTTTGCTGTTGTCCTTCAGCTGCTCTCCTGCTGACCTGAGATCCGTCTCCAGGCTCTAGGCATCTCTTGCTGGCATTACACGGGTATGAGTGGGATGGCATGTTGTCCCTCACCTTATCACTGTAAACCTGATGATGTCCTCTTCCCCCATCACATATAGTTTAAAGTCCTATCAATAAGCCCTGCTCGCTCTTGGCCGACAATCCTCTTCCCCCTTTGAGAGGTGAATCCTACCTTATGCCAGCAAGCCCAGTGCCATGTAGGCCACTCTACAGTCAAAGAAACCAAAATTTTGGTGCTGACACCAGCCATGGAGCCATGTTGTAATAGACAGGGTCTGTCTGTTTCTTCCAGTATCTCTGCAACTGGGAGGATATAGGAGAAAATTACCTGTGTTCCAGAATCCCTCACCAACCATCCCAGAGCCTTAAAGTCTCTTTTGATCACCCCTGGACTATGTGTTGCTACTTTATTGCCACCCACATGAAGGACCAGTAATGGGTAATAATCTATGGGCCAAACCAGCCTAGGAACTTTCCTGGTGACATCCTTCAACATCCAGAGCCTCACACCTGTTGTCCAGAGGCACCTGGGAGGGTGGGGTGGGCAGGAAGGGCTTGCCTCAATTAACTCCTTTCTTTTGATCTACTGCCTTCAGCCTTGCAAGGGGAGGATACAGGACCCTCTTGATCTGGTTTATTTCCTGGTGGTTGCTCCTGTATCAGGGAGGCCAGAGCATGGTTCCACCAGTCAAACTCCTCCTCAGAGTCTCTGATACTTCTTAATCTTTCTACCTCCTCTCTCAGCTCCACCACCAGGCTGAACAGATCGCCCAGCTTGTCACACCTCAAACAGCTGTTGTCTCTACTGCTGTCCAATGACAGTGCTGAGCTCTGGCTCTCCATGCAGTCTGAGACCTGGACAGCTACATGTTTTTGTCTGTGTTGTGACATCCTTTCTGGCGACTGCAGAGGGCATGAGTCCTCACTGAGTGGTTACCATACTCAGGCTCCTCCTGAGAAGGCGTTTGACCACCACTTGAGCTCTGGAGACAGTAGGGGGACTGAACCCTTCTTTTGTGCCCTGCCGTGCAAACTGCTGTGCCCCGCCCTGTTTGCCCACCCTGTTGGAAGTGCTCCCTGGAGCCATTTGAATATGCCAAAGTTGTGTCTCCTGCTGTCACCACTTACCATGCCTTCTGACTTCCTCAAGTCTACCCAAAGATAAAAAGAACCACCTTATCTGTTGATGCAGTGTTATTTTTCAGCATAAGAAATACCAAATGAATACAATTAATAACAATCTTGTCAAATTCACTTAAATGTTTTTCACAAGGGAGAATCAAATGGCTCCTTTATTTGAAGTGTAGCTCTGAAAAACAGTAAATGTTCCATTGTTGCAACTTCTTAAGTATTTATTTAGGACAGAAATCAAGAGTAAGATGTCAGTAAGATCTCTGAAAAGTTTTGAGTTGCCTCTAATATTTGTAGAAACAAAAATGCAGCCTGTATTTCCAGTGAGTTGTAGTCATTGCCTTAAAAAAATTAATAGCAGTTTCTGCTGTACAGTATACTGAGATGATGTAAATTATTGTCTAAAGAGACAGTAATTAGAAGTGTGTGTGTGTGGAGGGGACATCACAAGAATAGGAATCTCTGGTTGAAGGCACCTGAGAGATCTTCATAGGGTGTAGCCAGGTCTTCAGTACTAGTGATTGAATATGGTATCTAATCTGAAGAGGGGAAATTGAGTAGTGAAAAGATCTTGGGAATCAGGATGAGTCAAAACAGGGCTTCCCAAAATTGTGGATTTAATTGGCATAATGTGGAGTTGTTGCTGATGGTCAAGAAAAAGGGTAAGATAAACCTATTTCATACCCTGCTCTCCACACACAGAAGTTATAGGACTCTCATAGAACATACTAGGGAGAGAAAATAAGCATAATAGTCTATGCAAAGAAGTCATCAGTAAAGGCACACATTTTATATGAATTGAAGCTTTGCTAGAAGTATCCATTCTCCTTTTTATTTACAGGTCAGTATATTGCTTAATGATTCTTAATATTTCTTAAAATATATGATAGAAATTTGAGCTTCAGAATAAAGCTACTTTCTTGTTTAGTGGTATATCTTGAATAAAGCACATGGGGACTTGTATTTCAATTAGTTTTTGAGTGTTCTTAGAAGCATTGACCTATGATGACCTAAAACAGAATGACTAATAATAATCTCTGTCACTGCTTTCTGAAGATCAGTATTCCTCAGTAGATGAATGGGATTGGATAAATGTTTGCTTTGTTTAACAAGAGGAGGCTGGCCCTATTGGTTCAGGCAATAGGCTTGTTTCTTTTTTTTTTTTCCCCATACCAGTATTCCTTTTTAAGCCAAAAATTATAGCTCAGTTATAACTGAGACATTTAAAAGCTTCTCTGTTTTTCAAGGCTTTTTCTGGGCTAACAGTTATGGGGTGCTAGTTTAATTTGAGGAACAAAAAATGCCACGTGATTAATTGAAGACTCTTTTTAACAAAAAAGTTCTCTTTTAAAAATTTCCCTAGATGTACTCAAAGCCTGAAATGGGTGCATGTAGAAATAGAAATTCATATGTTAAAAAGAAAAAAAGAGTTGCGATAAGGCAGGGAAGGATAAAAAAATATTCTAAGACAATTAGTGGTATTTAGATAGCAATGAGTGGGGGAGGTTGGAATGAGTTTACCTGAAATTTAAAAAGAACCCCAAAAAAACAGAAGTTGAAAATTAACTGTTAGAATGAAAGTTAAGGAGCTGGTATGTTTTGATTATATATATATATATATATATATATATATATATTTGGTTACTTAAAAATGTATAGCTGAAATGACTAATGCCTATGCACTGAACATTAAGTCTTCATCACTGGACCTTATTAAGAATCTTTTTTCTGTAGTCGGCATTCTTTCATTGACTATTTTCTAATAGTTGATATTCTAAACCTGCAGGTACAATTTTTATGTAGTCTTTTTTGGTGGTGTGTTTTTTGTTTCATCTTCTCTGAAATGATCCCTTATCTACCTGCAGCAGACTGATACAATTCCTAGGAAATGCACTGCAACTATCTGAATTACATCTTGATCTAGGAATAATGTGCTTCCTGCCAATCTCACTTAGACTTTTTGTGAACACAGATATATGTACAAATACATATTAAAATTATGTAGGTTATATTTAGTGTGTTTTTATATAAACATGGAACAACATAACTGTTCAGTTTTTCTGAATTATTATTCTAGGATCAAGACAACCTTTAATCCAACAATCTCAACCTCCACCTTATTCATCACCTAGAGATGTTCCCCCAGACATATTGTTAGATTCTCCAGAAAGAAAGCAAAAGAAACAAAAGAAAATGAAGTTAGGCAAGGATGAAAAAGACCAGACTGAAAAAGCTGCAATGTATGATATCATTAGCTCTCCTTCCAAGGACTCCACTAAGCTTACATTAAGACTGTCTCGTGTAAGATCTTCGGATATGGACCAGCAGGATGATATGCTTTCTGGTTTGGAAAACAGCAGTGTGCCAGAGAGTGATATTCCTTTTAAGGTGCAGTACCCAGGACAGACTTCTAAAACACCCGTTACTCCACAGGATGTTAACCGCCCATTAAACACTGCTCAGTGTTTGCTGCAGCATGAACAGACAGCTTTCCTTCAGGCACAGCAAGTGCCTGTTTTACAACAGAACACTTCAGTTGCTGCAAAACAGCCTCAAACTCCTGTGGTACAGACACAGCAACAGGTTTCGCAACAAGGAGCTATAACGTCATATGATGAAGTAGAATTGGATGCATTGGCTGAAATTGAGCGGATAGAACGTGAATCAGCTATTGAAAGGGAGCGATTTTCAAAAGAAGTGCAAGATAAAGGTAAAAGGATTGTGTGTGTATATACACGATATATATTATAAAAGTATATATATATAATGCATATAGACCCCATATATAAACTTTCCTGTCATTGTCACATAGTACAATTCTGTTTACTCAGTGTAGGTGGTTCTATGACATTCATCACCATTCCTCTTAAAACAATCTCTCATATATACATTTTTTAAATATCTAGGATTCTTTATTTGGGATCTTAATGGATGGAAAGGGAAGGTCTTGTGTTTCAAAATTCTTTTTAAGCTACCCTTATTTTGAACCATGAGACTGAGTGAAATACAATTGATGTTTATAGTTTCTAAAATCTTGTCAGTACCATAAGTAAAAATTTGTAATAAGTTTTGGTAGTTAAAATATTAATTAACTATTTAAGAAAATTAACTAATTTAAGAAAATACAGAGAAGCTCTTTTATGCCATTTCTATTCATATCCCAATTTAAACCTTATGAGAAGGAGGTATTAGACTAAAATCATATATATTCTTTTAAAGGCACTGTAATGATTGGGTAATATATACTACTATATTGTCTTCAATGTTTGTTCAACTGGATATTCAACATTATGTAGGATTTCCAAGTTTGAGAGATCTACCATATATCTATATGGTCTCTAGCACAGAACCAGATAAGCCTATGAAATGTTTGCTCTTCGGTAGCTGTACTGGTTGTCTTAACTGATTACATTCCATCTATCAATCTATCCTCTTTGATTTTTTTCCTTTTATTTTTTTTTTTTTAATTTTTCTCTTTTTTCCTACTTTTTTTTTTTTTTTTTTTTTTTTTTTGTTGTTGTTGTTGTTGTTGTTAACTGGTTTGAAGGTCTTAGCCTTCAGAAATATGAAAAGTGGATGCAAACCCACATGTAAATCTTGAAGATGTGGTTTTTAAAGTAGATAGTGATAGATTAGCATAAGTATTTTTCAGAACTGTCCTCTGCATTCTGTTTAACTACTTCTAAAAAAAATTCTTTTATCGTAGAATGCTAATTTGTTAGATACTCCAAATAAAAATTTTCAGAGTGGAAAACAGCATAAATTCTGATTCTAGAAGTTCATAGGTAAAAATGGTCTATTTTGGACATATTTGCATGGAGGCAACTGAATTTACATACAGTTTGGATGTTTAACCAGCAGAGAGTGAACAAGTTTACTCCCTATTTAAAGATAATTTTTTTCCTGTTTTTAAAGATGCCTGAAGATAGAGTGAGAGAGTGTTTGTTGTGTTTGTATGTGTGTAAATGTTCTTGTTGCAGTTACTTAAAAGTATTAACTTTTTAGGTATTTCTCATTTGATAACTAAATCAAGTTTTGTTAGAAAATATTGTGAATATACAAAAAAAATGGGTGGTCACCTTAAAAGAAATCTCTGCTGCCTTTAATTTTGATTTAATTAAATTATGAAATTGGTTACTTTGCTTATATTTCTACTAATTTTAAGTTTATTTATGGAGAGCTTGTCATTTGTCTTCTACTACTTAAAAAGCTACTTTTATATTCCCATATTTTGAGTAGATTCTCCAGCACATTTTAGCTAAGAAGCATCTCAAAAAATGCACTGTATTTTTGATGATGCACAGCAATCTTCAAACACTTAGAGTGAGACTAAAACACTCTCTGTTTTGTTCTGGCTTTCAGGGGATATTGAGCTTGAGTTGTGAAGTTTGTTAACCGCAATTACATAACCATGGTCAGACTGATTTGTTTCTTTTGGGGAAAGAAGTGATTTTTATAGAATGTGATCTCACCTTTTCACCACTCTTCAATATCCATCTTACCAATTAAGGATTCCAACCTTATGCTTTCCTTCTACCTGTATCCTCTGGCAAGTCTCAGTTCTTGAGTTCCTGCAATTGCTGTGGATCAGGTGCAAATTGTTGCCTTATATTGAGACAAATGACCACCATTTATTCACTGGTAGTAAGTTGCCTCTATTCCAGACAGCAGTTCTTTTCACTTTAGTTGCTGAGGTTTCAGCTGTGAATTAATAATATTGAGTAAAAGGATTTTTAGCAGTCTTGGGACCGATTTCCTGAAAAATTCTTACCTTGGAGAAATATGATTCGTATTTTTTGGTAACACTTTTGCCATTGCTTGTAAGTTTGTACTATGTCTACAAGTTCATATGCCCAGGGATTGTTCTAGTTATAGTCATTTGGTTTGGTGTGACTGCAGGAAGAAGCTTCCTCTATTGTTCCTATGGGAATATGTTAGAAAAATATCCAGTAACTCCTAAATATGCCATTCATTTTTGTCAAGTTGTTTACTGTATTTATGCAAAAGCCTGGCATTTGTGCATTTTAGTACATCTACTGCAACTTCAGATCACATTATGTCAAGCAAAGAGCGTGCTTGTAGCATGCACTCAGTCTAATTAGAACAGGAATGTATAGTGCTAGCTGATGATGTACATAGCAAGTGTCCCTCTAAAGATCTTACTCTAGGTGCTAGCACATGGTAAAATCTGCATGAAAGCATATGCTTTTGAAAGCATTGCTGCTTTTGTAATTGAGGCATGGGAATACATATTACAGTCACACTACACTTTCTGTGTAGGCATGTGTTGTTGTCTTCCAAAAATTACTTTGAGTAGAATTGTACTCACAAGTTTTGATAGAAGATTAGTGATCTCTTGGGTCATTTTTTTTTAGAATTGTAGAACCATAGAATGTCCTGAGTTGGCAGGGACCCACAGTGATCATTGAGTCCAACTCCTGGCCCCACACAAGACACCCCAATGATTCTACCATGTGCCTGAGAATATTGTCCAAGGGCTTCTTGAACTCTGTCAGGCTTGGTGCCATCACCACTTCCCTGGGGAATCTGTTTCAGTGCCTGACCACCCTCTGTGTGAAGAACCTTTTCCTGATATCCAACCTAAACCTTCCCTGATAAACCTCCAGCTGTTCCCTCGGGTCCTGTCACTGGTCACCAGAGATCAGTGCCTGCCCCTCCTCTTCCCCTTTTGAGGAAGTTGTAGACAGTGATGAGGTCTGACCTCAGTCTCCTCTTCTCCAGGCTGAACAAGCCAAGTGACCGTAGCTGCTCCTCGTATGGCTGACATGAAATCTCTGCAGTACTATGCTTCATCAGAGGTTTTCAGATGCTTCTTTTTTAACAGTAAGACTTTGCATGGATATGACATGTTCTTTCTGAGGTTGGGAACCATTAGTGTGGTGGAACTGTTTATTCCAGAGGAGAGGCAGAGATATTTCTTTTGGGAGGTTCTTGCTAAAATTTATACAACTATTACACTTGCCTAAGGCAATGCTAAGGTTTAGTGGTTTTTTTTAATGCTGAGATGTTTTTATAATGTTTTGTAGAGGTGGGAAATGGAGATTGCAATCCTTTGGAAGTGATAGTACTTTCAGTAATAAATTCCTAATTCTAACAAAACCGTTAAAATATTTAGCTCCCACCAAAGTCTCTCAAAGTAGGGAGACAGTCTCCATTCCAGAGGTGAAACTAATACAGGGCTTTTCAAAAATGCTGACATTTAAAAAGCAGCGTATTTTTCTGGAACCTTATTCTTATGCCTTTGATTTCTGAAAAAGGAATTCTTAGTGCAAAAATCACTAATGCAAAATCTCTCAGATTTGATCTAATGTCTATCAGATATGCATAAGGAGAGATTTTAGAATATAGTCCTTTTGCCTCCATATCTGAGTGCTTTTCAGAGCTGTGTTTTTATTTTATCCTTTTGATCTATTTGGATTTTGGATTAAGTGATTCACATGTTTTTTTCATCATTATAGAGGGGTGTAAAATTTGAAGATTTGGTTTTGTCCTTGTCCTCTGTGTAAAAGGACAAGAATCTATCTCTTCCTGCTTTTTCCATCAACGAAGTCTCTCTGTATTGATTAATCTTGCAAGTAATTTGTCTGTCTGTTAATTAAAGGAATGATTGAAGAGTTTGGAGATCAAGGCACTTAGCACTGAAAGTTAGTCTAATGCATCTATTATGTTTAATAGCTTCAGAACAAATGAGTCCATGAAACATGATAAGACTCAGGTTTTCAATTACCATTGCCTCCCCTCACAGTGGCCTCTATACCCTCATCAGATACAAGTTGTTAATCAATGCTAGGTCTTCTTTTTTGAAAGGATGTGAATTATCACAGATAGATCCTTGTATTGTTTATCAAGACTCATATTATTTGAGTTAAAAACAGCTGTTCAGAAGGATTAATACAGAAAGGGATTCTTTTTCCACAAGTCGACAAAAAGTAAACCATCTTCTGCCTAGGTACATGAGGATACTGTTGAGGAATACCGCTACTGCTGATAGCTCGATGTGCAGCTGCAGTGGGAGATGCAGATTGTGCTCTGGGTAGTGGGAAATGGCTGGAGCCCCAGGCAGCGAACCATGAACTGGTGCCAACCCTTTGCCTAACAAAGGGCATGAGGACCTGCAGAGCCAGCCAGGTGACCCGCCACTCAGAGACTCAGCAGGAGCAGATGACTCAGCAGGAAGACCCCAGACTATCAGGGGCACAGACTGTGAGGGTACCAAAGCCCAGTGATTCTTTTGTTGGGATCCCTTCCCAGAGGCTCCAGCTCAGCTGCTATGATGTCACTACAACATGATTCAATTACTCAAAGGAACCAGGTGTCTGGGACTCTGCTGCGGGAAGCCTGGGGCTGAGCTGGTGAGGGAAACTTGTCTGACTGGGTGTGGTGTGGTAGGGAGTCAAACGGGGCACCCATTGATTAACTGGAGTTGCCTGCTATGAAGGGACTTTAGTCCCAGCAGTGACAGGTGTGAATGTGACTCCCAGAGTGGCTCCTGAATGGTCAGACAGGAAAGTTATCTTAACAATACATTTCTAAAGAAATTAGAAATAATGAAGCTTCATGCACACTTTCTTCTAATCACTGTCAGTAGTAACATTTTTGTTTATAATCAAGTAATTCAAAACTAGTCAGTCACTTTCAGTCTAAACCTTTCCCAGAACATTACATTAAGTTGTTCTTGTTAATTAAGATTTAGATCTATTACTTCATTAATTTCAAGGTTTCTACATCAAGATCTTTCATGCTTTTCCAAAACTCTCAAATACTTTGAATCAAAAATATTTAAGATAATTATGTGTAGCAGCATGAGAGTGATGTCTGGGTCCTAGAGAGCAACCGGCATCTCTGAGCCCCAGGTGCGCTGCTACAATATATCTGACGACTAAGTGAAGGGATGGGCTTCTCGTTTGAAGATATGAAAGCTGTTTATTCAGGAACACAGGCAGGAATAGCGAAGGGGTCCAGGGACACAGGATAGAGGTTCAGGGATGCAACAGCCTTGAATAAAATCCAGGGATGTGAGTGAGGAGGGGGCCAAGGGCACAGGGTTATAAACAAGACAACTAGGGCAGGTCTGAGGTCAGGGTCCAATAGGAATAGGAAAAAGTGGTGCAAAGGAGTAAATATGAACTGGGGGGACTAATTGGGGTTACAGGGGTGGAACACTGCGGCAAAATTAACCCAGTGGGGTTCAAGGGAAGGAAGAACATTCTAGGGTGGGTGCATATATGGTGAACAGGGCTGAACAGGGTGACATAAACTTAACAAACTAATGAAACAACAAAACCTAAGAAATATTAACATTTGGCTGCAAAGCCCATGGGAGGAAGGTTTTCCTTGCCATGATCTAAAAGGGTATCTTTCCCCATTTGCCTCAGTCCCTCCAGGTTTGGGGAGCAGCTATCTTGGGGATAAGCCCCTGGGCCTCCACATTGATGTTAAAAGGAGCTCTGCGTCTTCTAGAAAGAGGAAAAGGGAAGATAATCTTGAAAATTACGTGAAAAAACAGAAAGCAACCCATCTCTTTTTCAGAGATTCTTTTCCAAATTGTTTTAGTTTTTTATTTGGATTTGCTAAATTTTAATTTGAGCTCTTTCATACATAGTATTGTGCGTTCATTGTTAGATTTTAGGCTACTTCAAAGACTTTTATACGATGCAGCTGTTTTAGCAGATTAAGGAGTTCTACTTTTACTTGTAAAAGGCACTGTTTTCTGGTGTTTGCAAGAAAAATCATGAAATCATTAATCACTTACCATTTAATTGTGAGGCTAATATATATTTTTTTAAACTTAAAAGGATTAGAAGCATTTTTTAAATGAGACAAACTTACTCATTTCTTTGGGGTTTTTTCCCCTATATATTTTACCTCCTAGGATCCATTTTACCTACTTTGGAATCTTACTGTAGATTCTTTGAATTAGGGAGAAGTGAAGCTGTAATAACTTTATTTCAAATAATTGGATCAGTTAGGGGGCCTTTGGATGCCTGCTGTGGGCCCTTCTCTTTTTAGTTCATTCTAACCCCATAGCAGCAGACACACCTATCCCATGAGTGTGAATCTGCCGGAGCAAAACTCAAAACTACATTTATAGGTAAGTAAACTTTTTCTCTTACCTTTAAAGTTCTTATTCAGCTCCTTTCCCTTTCTCCCCATTACCCATCTCCCCCCAAAGGTCCCACAAAGAAGAGATAGAACACTATCAAGAATTAAGTTTGTTTACATTTTATGTAGCCAATGAATGAAATGACAGAACATGTAATTATAGCCAGTATATTACCATTCATTTTCAAAAATATGTTATAGGGGGGTTATTTACTTTAAAATAGAGATATGAGTGTAGTCATTTGTATAGTAATTTTGCTGAAAATTACAGTTAATACCAGAACATGAATGAGACAGTGTAAAATACGAATGATTGTCTCTGTGTAGTAGGACAGTGTGAGAATTTGGTATCATGTATTTTGTGTATACAAACTTCCATTAGGTCTGTATTTTGTGGTGTTATGTACTAGATCAAACTGGCACCCAGTGTAGCTTTCCCAAGAAAAAGCAGATTTGCAAAATCCAGTTCCTATAGATGAAAGACTTTTTTTTTGTTTTATGTTCAGATTGTAATAAATCGCCAAGCCAAATTCAGTAAATCAAAATTTAGAATTTTATTTTGAGACTTAAACCCAGTCTCTGGTAGCCACAATTAAAAGGGACAACGTCGAATCCCGGGATTTCGGCACTGGGTGAACACGGTAACCGACTCTGTCAGCCTGTTACCCCCTCTGTTCACAAATTGGGTCCAATACCGCTGGTTTTTATACAGTCTTCCGCTAAGAGTGGACCGAGACCGTAAGACTCTTGCTTCGTGGTAGCTTTATTAGATATTCATGTTCATGTCCGGGGTCCGTTGAATGGATTCTCAAAGCAGAACAATGTCATGATTGCCATGTCCGGAGAAGGTTTGGAAATGTTAACATCGGGCCGGAACAGATAAGATATCGATCTGATTTAATCATTCGGTCGTCAGGGCACCCATCTCCCTTTTCCGTCCTTTTGTGCCTTTCTGTAGGATTGTTCCAAAGCGGTTCCCGGCAGGAATTCCTCGTGTCCCTCCATGCAGTTTTAGTCTCAGTTAACCCTATACACACCTTTAGGTTTACTGATCTTAAACCAAACTTAAAGTAGATCAATTTTACATGGTATATTATTCCATTTTACAGTGAATCAATTACATACCATATTGCTTAACACGAATTAACTTTAGGACATATATCACAATATGTTTTATGAAAAGTAAAGGGAAGAAATTTCTCTTCTGTCTAGAGAAATTGCCATGAAGTGTTGCAGTGTTTCCAACTACAAAAGGAAGAGTGTTTTGAAGTTTCATTATGATTTTTTTTTTTTTTTTGGTAGTTGGAAAAACAAAACAAAAATTGCTTTCTTTTGTATTTTTAAGAATGTAATACTAAAAAGCACATTTTTTTGAAAAGAAAAGGCATATTTTTAATGGTGTTTACTTTCTTTTGGTGGTCTTGTGTAACATGAAAGAGAATTCCCACATTTATCCAGGTTGTGGTTTATATAGGGTAGTGCAAAAACCTGCTCTTGTAAGAACAAGAATAGTTTATTGAAAGGCCTCCAGGATCCACCTTGGGCAAGACAGGAGCCTAACCAAAGCTGCACCCAGGGTGGTCACAGAAGAAAGATGGCATCGGGGTCACAAGATCTTACATTTTTATAAGTTTTGGACCATTTGCATATTGGGGTTTGTCTTGGTTTGAAAAGACAGGTATCTGCTAGGGAGAGGCAGGCCTCTCTAGGAATGGGGAATTTTAATCCTTCTCTCCGTGTTATTATAATTTGGAAGATTAAAAAATAAATTTTCAGTCAGAGCTATGGGGAAAGGAATAACAGTCCTTTACTAGTAAATATAACAGGACAGACAAACAACAACAGCAATTATAATAATAATAAAACAGAACTAAGAACCCTGAGGGGCTTTGTCTCACAAGTCTCGGGCAGTCTGATTTTTCGGGACCCTGAGAGCACTAAACTGAAACGGTGGAAACTCGGGGCTGATGGCTGGAAACGGTGGGTTGTCCCCGCAGGCAGGGGGGTGTCCCGGCAGGTGAAGTGAGCAGTGCTGGAGAAGCTGTGGCGGCTGGACCCAGGCTGACCTAAAATCCAGCAGGGCAGGTGAAAAAAACTCCGAATTCCTGGGCGCTCCAACAGATGATAGAATTCTCAGGACCGAACCCCTCCGTTAACTGTGGAATCCATGCAGCTACTAGTCGCTCGACCGTCCTCCCCGGAAAAAACTGCGAGCCGGAAAAGCACCCCCACCCTCAGCTCCCGGGAGCCTTTTTCCTCCTCCTAAACTAAGTGATCCACACCTTTTGTCCGGGTTAAGCACCCTTTAACTATCAGTATTTAGTCTCCTAGCAACTTATGGGGGGGAAAAATGCCAAAGGAAAACTTAACCCCCAACAGGGTTTAATTGTCCAATTACAGCTTCAGGTTGTGAGGTCCCATCCTTCTTGTTCCTCCCTTCAGTCCACCGTTGTTTGTGTTTTTGGACTGAAAGCTGTCCTTGGTCTCCAGCAGGAAAAGAATTTGTTTTGTCTACCTACTCTGTGAAGAGAGCTTACTGGCACTTAATATGAGGCTCAGAGCTACATCCCTAGGCAGCACAGAATCTGAAAATATGAAAGCTAAAGCTTAAGGCATCACAACCTAGCAAAGGTGTTCAGGGTGCCAGAAGCAGCTATGCTTTGGTGCCAGTTACTTATGAGGCAGCTCAAACACCTTCATAAGCTGCAGGAAACTTTTTCTGGGTTGGGGTATAGCTGGTCTCAGATCCTTTATATCCCTGACTCCAGAACCTGAGTGGTTGTCCTCGAGTCTCCCCAGGTCCCTTCTGCCAGAGGCTCCAGGAAGTACCATTCTCCCTGGCTGCAGTGTAGAGCACTTTCTTCACATCCTGCCCTGTTCTGACTGGCCCAAGGGCTACTGCATGGGCAATTTCCTGCTTAATTTGTTTGAATGCTTGTTGTTGTTCGGGGCCCCACTCGAAATCATTGCTCTTTCCTGTCACTGTCTTGGTTTGGAGACAAATTCTAGGAGAAGAACACTCTAAAATGAGTGTTTTTCTCTAAAGAGAGAGGGCTTCAATAACTCCCTTTTCTTCTGCCAGTGAGAGAAATGGATACCAGGGGAGGAAAATGAAAAACAAAGGAAAACTTTATTAACAAAGCAAGATACCCACAAAGCACAGGAAAAAAGAAAATTGAACCTTACACCCCACTCACACCTCACCACATGGCTGAGAGGCAAAGATGGTGACTGACCGTCTTTGTCTCTGTAAGGGGAGGAAAACAAAGTTCACAAAGCGGCTAGGAACCTGTTGGATTTCTGGCATGGGTCTTCTTCTCACTGCCAGCAAAGTTGGTGGAGTTTAATGTCCCTTCTTTCTCTGGCTCAGTGTTTCCAGGGTTTGGACCAGCCAGAGTCGCCCGGCAGGCTCCCCGGACCAGAGAGAAAAAAAATAACAAAAAAAACCCCTGTCAAACAGATTTGCTGGTGAAAAGCTTCCAGGCCAGGGGAAGGAAAAAAAAACCCCAGAAGCTTCTTGCCTAAGTTGGTGAAAATTAATTCAGCAAAAAAAGGCAATGAAATAACAATCCGTGTAGCTGCCAACCTTGCTGGAGAGAGAGAGATTGAACAGAGCCCCGTCAGCAGGAGCCCAAGGCTCCCCACCCCCCAATCCATCTTAAAGCTACAGTAGTTGTTTTCTGAGCATAAAGCAGACAGAGAATAAAACACCATCATAAAATCACCCCAAGACAGTCACAAGATAAAGAGGGTTTACAATCGTGCCATACTCCAGGATATGCATCCTCCAAAAGCCCACGACTCCCAGAAAAGATGGAGTTTTCTTCTTGTTGGTAGATAGGGACATAGTGGTGATTTTGTTGATTACCTCTGTCGGGATCTGGCAATGTCCATCTTGTCACATGATTCCTAGAAAATGAATTTCTTGAGCAGGTCCCTTTAACCTTACTTTGCCTAATGGCAAAACTAGCTTTCAGCAGAATTTGGATAATCTCTCCTTTCTCGAAGACTTCTCCTGCTGTGTTCCCCCATATGATAATGTAATCTATATTCTGTAGATGTTCCAGAGCCTTGCCCTTTTCCAATGCAGTCTGGATCAGCCCATGGCAGATGGTGGGACTGTGCTTCCACCCCTGGAGCAGCCAGTTCCAGGTGTACTGCACACCCCTCCAGGAGAAGGCAAACTGGGCCCTGCACTCTGCTGCCAAAGGAATGAAGAAGAAGGCATTGGCAATATCAATGGCTGTGTACCACTTTGCTGCCTTGGACTCCAGCTTGTACTGAAGATCCAGCATGTCCAGCACAGCAACACTTAATGGTGGTGTGACTTCATTCAGGCCACGGTAATCCACCGTCAGTCTCCATTCTCTATTGGACTTACACGCTGGCCATATAGGGCTGTTGAAAGGTGAACGAGCCTTGCTGACCACCCCATGGCTCTCCAGTTCACAAATCATCTTATGAATGGGAATCACAGAGTCTCTGTCAGCGCGGTATTGCCAACAGTGCAAGGTTGCTGTGGCAATTGGTACTTGTTGTTCTTCCACTTTCAGCAGTCCCACAGCAGAGGGGTTATCTGAGAGACCAGGCAGGGTATTCAGTTATCTGATTTCTTTTCTCTCTAGAGCAGCTATCCTATGTTGTTGTCGTCGAGATGGCCACAGCACTCAAGAGTGCTCCTTAAAAAATTTCAGGAGACCTCAAGCATCAATACCTTGTTATCAAAAAGTCTTTAATACCTTTTCTATGTTGCAGTCCCATGAGTAGCTCCACACAGCTCTGGCTCTTTCTCTCCTTCTTCTACCTTCCTTCTGCATTTCCAGCTCACTCCTTCCTGTCCCTAGCATGGCCACCTTACCCTGTCTGTCCCTCACACGGCATCTTACCCTTTCTGTCCCTTGCACCATCTCCTGTCTCTTCCTCCTCACAGCACAGTCAGCAGACTCCAACTGACTCCTCTCCCACCTAATTCACTCTTTTATCACACCCATAGCTGTGAGGGCAAGGCTGTTCCCATTATTTGATAATTAACACAGCTGCAATATATGGGGGGCAAGATTGTCTTTAGCACTATCTCTATCTGTCTCCCCACAATCCTAAAAGCCCAACAATGTCCTTTTGGGTCTTTGAAATACCCACTCCTGAGATAGTCTATGTCGAGGATGCATGGAGCCTCTGGCCCAGTCACAATGGGTTTTTTCTGCCACTTGTTCCCAGTTAAACTCACTTCAGCTTCCAGTATGGCCAGCTGCTGGGATCTTCTGTCACCCCAGAAACAGAAATGGATTCCACTTCCACATACCTTGATGACATCAGGGTACATTGAGCGCCAGTGTCAACCAAAGCCATATATTTTTGTGGGTCAGATGTGCCAGGCCATCGGATCCACACAGTCCAATAGATCTGATTGTCCCTTTCCTCTACTTGGCTAGAGGCAGGGCCCCTCTAATCCTGGTCATGGTATACATTGCTCTTCTCCTGTAAACATGTTCCTGAGGTCTCTTCAAGAGACTAGGTCATATTATTGTTCCTATACCATCTGGAGTTCTGTCCACAAGAGACTGGAACAGCGTTGACACTAGATGAGCTTCTTGTGGTAGATGTTTCCCTTTTCAATTTATGTACTCAGGCTGCTAAGGAGGAGGTGGGTTTTCTATCCCACTTCCTCATGTCTTCTCCATGCTCCTGAAGGAAAAACCAGAGGTTACCTTGTGGAGTGTATCCTCTCTCCTTGGCTGGGGGATGTCTGCTCCTAATGGCAGGGACTCTTGTTGGTTCTGATGAGATGTGGTAAATTTCTACCTTCGTTTCTCAGTTTCTGATGACCCTCTTCAATCAAACTCCGGACTTGCTCAGCCAGCTTTGTTTCCACGGACGAGACATGGGTGCATAACAGGGTTGTAACAGTTTCCTTGTAAACTCTCAGTTTGTTGACCAATGTGCCTACCTTGTCCTCTCCTTCCCTCCATTGCAGCATCGCTAGGTAACAGGATTATATCTGGTCCAAGCTGTGCTAATCTCAACTACATTTGTGATATGCACTGGATACCATCTGGGCTCTGAGGGACTCTCTCATCTTCTGAAAAAAATTATCTCCAGCACAGCTAATTCCCTTAGGCATTAGATACCTTGTTCCATTGTGCTCCATTTTCTTTGATGCACCTGGAGGTCTTCTTTACAAAGGTATCTGTCCCTTACACTTGCCAGCAGTTGCCACCAGAGACTGAGAGTTTCCTGGGTTCTCCCAATCCCCTGGTCAATGACCACATCCCAGGACAGGGATCCCAGTTGTCTGGCCTCACTTCTGTCCAGAATGGTGTCATTAGCTGCAGTGTCCCAGATGTGGAGCAGCCAGGTCAGGATGGACTTGTTTGCTGGGCAGGTGAACTGCCTCTGCAGGTCACACAGCTCACCCAGGGATAGAGACCCAGTGAGGATTTCTGGCTTCATCTCTCCTGTTGGGTATGAAGGTCCAGTCGCTTCATCATCGCTATGCAGACTGATTTACTCTTCGATTTCTTTTTCTGAATGGGAGCAACTGCTACCGGCTTAGGCTGTCCTTTTGGCTTAGTGGTGGTTCATGTAGACATGGTGCCTATTGCTTTGCTTCTTTTCTCCTTCTCTTCCTGAAGATGCTGTACCATACCAAGCACTGCCCTGACACCAAGCAAGGTATACACAGTGCAGGCCATAAAGAGAAAACAAAGCAAAACTAACACCAAGATTATGCTGTCCTTGATATCCAGAAGGAACTCAATATTTTCAAAAAGTGCTGTCTGGCCTGAAAGGCTGGGAGAAACCATTCTCTACTCTTCCCCCTTGGGGCTGGGTGTGATTGTTGAGGAGGCCCCAGATGTAGCAGCCCAGCCTAGGACAGGCAAACAAAACTAAGTATATATTATGAATGATGTTCATTGCCTCAGAGGTTATCATGCAATAGACATAATAAACCAATAAAGCAATTTTTGTACCATTCCCTGGTCTCAAATGGAGCATCATGGCCGGCAAATAGTACCCCATGTGTGGGAAGATATAGAGAGCAAGGTACAATACCTATGTAAACACATTGAGCATCATGGTGATTAGGTTTCTGTTAATACAAAATTGTAATTCTGACTTCTCTCAGGACCGCCACATGTTGGGTGCCAAAATATGTGTTAGTTTGAAAACAAACCAGTGGGAGACTCTAAGTTAGAACTATAATTTAATAGGAAAATTAAAATAAAGGCAGGAAACACTGTCTTAAACTGACAGTCAAGATACAACGTGACACCCTGTTGGTCAGGGTGGTGGTAGCAGTACAATTAAATGCTGGCTGCAGTCCTGTTGAAGTGATAGATGTGGTTCTGTTGAAGTGGTGATCCTGTAGAAGGGTCTGGTGTTCCTCTGCATGTCCAGTGGTGGTTAAGTAGCTCTTGTGTTCTGGGAGTCCAGTAGATAAAGCTGCCTGTGGTGTTCCAAACCTCAGATTATATCCAGGTAGGAATGCTTGATTCCTCCCCCTGGGCGGAAGATGATCCGTAAGTTGGAGAGCCAAGGGGTGGTCAGCAAGGCCCACTCACCCTTCAACAGTCCAATTTGGCCTGTGCACAAATCTGAAGGAGAATGGAGATTGACTGTGGACTATCATGCCTTGAATGAAGTGACTCCACCATTGAGCACTGCTGTGTTAGACATGTTGGAGCTCCAGTATGAGCTGGAGGCCAAGGCAGTGAAATGGTATGCCACTATTGACATTGCCGATGCATTTTTCTCCATTCCTCTGACGGCAGAGTGCAGGCCCCAGTAAACATAGATTTGTTATTTAGGCATATGGTTATGTGTTATTTGTTGAAAATTCCTAGTCTCGACTGTTAGCTTAAATAAATTAAGCTCATATTTAGCCTCTGGCTGACTTGTCTTTGATGTTCAAAAATGGAAGGCTTGACAATAAGTAATAACTGCTTAGGACTGGTATATTTGGGATAAATTTATTCACCACTGATTTAAATAATGCAAATAATTGGTATTTTAAATGAGTGGAGGCATATTCCAATAATCTCTGAAGAGTGTTAGAGCTTTAAGATATTACACTCTTAGTTATGCAAAAATTTATACTGGAGTCATCAAAATGGTTCACACAAAATTCAGCATTAGAGGTTCAATCTTTGTGATTCTGAAGAGGAGTACATTCACATTTATCCATCCTAGATATGAAGTGTCTAACTGAATTCCTTACAAGGTGTAAATGGGAAAGTGGTAATTTATGTTGTGTCTTCAAGATAAATCAGAAATCTCTGGATTTTAAAGTTTACCAAACAATATTAATAGAACAGAGTGTTACCATTCTGCTAAAACAAAGCTCAGAAACCATGCATGTGGTTCTTATTTAGACTTATTACCTTTTCACAAGTATTTACAAAACACCCATTTCCATCTGCTAGGACATGCATTTCTAGAGGTCTTTAGGCTATCATCCTATTGTACTCATTTGTTGAAAAAGTTTAACCTGAGACAATCATCAGGTTTGCAAAAAAGCAGTAACATTGGAGACTTCAGAACTAGTGGTGTTCTGGCTGCTGCTTTGGAAAGATTTCAGATTAAATGGAAGAATGCAGATACTTCTTTAATACAGCTCCCCTCATCCAGCTACTGTGCCTAATACTTGCTCAGCTTCCAAGTATATCCATTTTCAGCATGGATATGCTGCAAATCACAATTGACTTGCAGTTTCATCAGAAATATATTCAAAGGTATCTGGTTATTCCAGTGCAATGTGTTTTTGCACAGAGGTTCTGCAGTAATTAATTTCTAAATCTGAAAGTACTCATTGTTTTGACATGCAGATATTTCCAAAGATGAAGGCCACAACCTGTCTCCAGGAATACTGTTCATAACAGGACAGGTGAGACACAACTGCTTGGAAATCCATTTCAAACTTGTGGTTCCTGTAATATTTTGTTTCTTGCACCACAGTGATCCATTTAATTTGACAGAACATCTCTGCTATTTTTTAGACTAAGATAGTTTATCATCTTGCTCTGATTACCAAGGTACTGCCTCTTGGTGAGCATGTTGCAATGTAAAGAGAATGTCCATGCAAATTTGCCAAAACAAACCAATGCACACATAGGAGAACAACTGGGATCAGACTCTACTCTGAACAGTCATAAATTTGTTCAAGTAATTGAACAAAATGTAAATAGTTTTGATGTGTCTGTGGTCTTGAGAGGCAGGGAAGGGGGAATATTTCTAAAAAGAAAAGAATCTGAGAACAACAAACTTGGATACCTGATCTATAATATAGTCAGAAAGCTCTTCTGTGGCTTACTATATATTCCTTCTATTACAAAAATTCCTGTAAAGAGTGAAGCAAAAAGATCCTAATCACACTTAATTGCTCTCAAGAGCATGTGAGCCTACCTGTTCAGAACAGTGGCAAGCTCTGAACTTAGGTCTGCAGGATTTGAAAGAAAAATGTTAGTCTGATATTTTTGCAAACTCCTAGATCCTGATAATAAATTGTCATCTATGGAATGAAGTGGACAAAGCTTGGATACTGATATCTTGAAGATTATGAAGAATATTTGAATGGATATTTTAAAGTTCCTAAGTTCATCTGTTCATTAAGACCCTATGGGATCTTGGGACTCATGCCTTAACAAGACAGATTTATGCAAACTTGCATATATTTGATTGCAAAAGAGAAGACTTGAAGACATCTGTTTTCAGAGGTTAATTACTCTCTTTACTTCTCTGATACTCTATCAATTATTCCCATATAGTTCAAAGTGAGTTCAGAATTTGATAAAGCCCAATGGTGTTTTTCACCTTTCATATTTCTGCAGCTATGATGGCAACCAAAAAAGTATTTGTGCCCATTCAGTGGAGTTTTTCCATTATGCTCGATGAAGACAGTGGTACTATGTACTTATCCTACCTTTAATGCACTAGTTCAACTTGATATTTTCATAGAATATTCTGAGCTGGAAGGCACCCACAAGGATCATTGAGTCCAACTCCTGGCCCTGCACAGGACACCCCAGCAATCCCACTCTGTTCCTGAGAGTGTTGTCCAAATGCTTCTTGAGTTCTGGCAGTCTTGGGTCTGTGACCACTTCCCTCGGAACCCTGTTCAGTTCCTGACCACCCTCTGTGTGAAGAACCTTTTCCTGATATCCAACCTAAACCTTCCCTGTTAAACCTCCAGCTGTTCCCTCAGGTCCTGTCATTAGTCACCAGAGAGCAGAGCTCTGCACCTGCCCATCTGCTGCCCCTCAGGAGGAAGCTACAGACCCTGGTGAGGTCTTCCCTCAGTCTCTTCTTCTTTGGGCTGAATGAGCCAAATGACCACAGATGCTCCTCATACAGCTTCCCCTCAGGCCCTTCACCATCTTCATGCCCTCCTTTGGATGCTCTCCAATAGCATCATGTCTTCCTTATACTGTAGTGCCCAAAACTGCCCCCAGTAGTCAAGGTGAGGCCACACCAGTGCAGAGCAGGGCTGGACAATCCCCTCCCTCGACTGGCTGGTGATGCTGTGCCTGATGTACTCCAGGACATGGTTGGCCCTCCTGGCTGCCAGGGCACTGCTGACTCATATTCAACTGGCCATCAAACAGGACCCTCAGGTCCTTTCCCACAGTTGCTCTCCAGCCTCTCATTCCCTAGTCTGTCCGTACATCTGGGGTTGCCCCATCCCAGGTGCAGAATCCAGCACTTGCCCTTGTTGAACTTCATATGGTTGATGATTGCCCAGCCCCTTCATTTCTCTGCAGGGCTTCTGCCTTCAAGGGAGTCAACAAGTCCTCCTAGTTTTGTATTGTCTGCGAACTTGCTTCTTTTCATACACTTGGGTCAGCTTTTTTGTCCTAGGTCCAGAACTCTCACAGAGGCAAAACTGTCATTATTAAGTCTAGTTCTGAGGACCACCCTCAAGATGCACTGGAAATATCAAGAAATCTGTGAATAATCTCTAACTCCATCTGCAATCACCCTGGCATTTAGGAAAAGAAAACTTTGAAGGCACCCCTTCTCAGATAAGATATCAACAAGTTGTGGTTATAACTTACTAAATATCAGTACTGAGTTGTCAAGAGAAGTAAAGAATGTGCATCAAATGAGCTTTGTATTTAGAGGGAATGTGACAAGTTATGATGCAATCATCTATTTATATGTTGTCAACTTACAATTTGACATTTTGGGTGATGATGAACAGCAGCATTTTGAGCCCATGGAAGTTCAAGAGAGAAATTGGTTATACTTGAATTGTTTTGGTTGTTTATCCATAGAGCCTTCAGCATGAGGGCTCTGAAAGGTGAGTTTTCGTTGATCTAGCTACACCAGTTTAAGGCATCACATCTCCTTACCATTTGCCTTGCTCCTATAGTAGGGGTTGCCGAAGAAAACCTTTGCTTGGTTCTTAGCTGGCTTGTTCAGTCTGGTTAGGTTAATGCAAACCATCTTCACTAGTGCTGTAATCTGATGCACTAGACAATGAAACACACTTGTAGAAATGTGAATGTGTGTTCCTTTCTGCTACAGGTGATAACCTCAGTTAAAGGGACAGGGCAGATAACTGGTAACAGTAATGTCTTAAAAGCTAGATCCACCATCAGAGCTTTACAGGATTTTTCAGTGTGACTGACATTTCTGGATTAAAATGAAAAAGCTGACTGACTTTTTCATAAGAACACAAGTTTCTCAATTTGTGTTTCAAAATTTCAACAGTTTTAATTGAGAAATAAGGTAGTGATATGTGTGTGTATGTATGTATATTAATATATATGTCTGACAATATGTTTAAAAAAAATATTCAAATTTGAAATCTCTCACTTTGGAAGCTTCTACTTCATGGTTATTCCTAAGGCCTTCTATGAAGCTCAGTGAGGTCAAAGCCCTCTTAGTCACAGGAAGAAAAATATTTTTTTTTTTTGTCATTGTATGAAGGCTTCAAAAAAACCCACATTTGTTTTAATAAGTAGTGTAAGGAAGTTAATCTATAGAAGCTGTCATATGAATACAACAGTTTTTGTTGTTGTTGGACAGGAAAAGGAAAAACCATCATACTAAAAAGCTGCACTTTCAATTCATCAAATTTATTTTGGTTCACATGTCTATCATAAAGTTGTCAAGTGTTCCTACTTTGAAAAGTTCCTTATTTGCAGTTGACCAGTTTCTGTGTGGAGTTTATTGTATTTGTCTTTACTGTCTTCCAGACATTAAATGCTATAAATAATTTTTGAGTTTTAGGAAGTTAGAGCTATACAAATAGATTTGAGAATTAAAATGATGGAAAAAAACCCCACAAACCTATTCACATCACTGGACTTGACTATCTTACTACTTGTTACTGTGTTCTAACATTAATTTTGGAGATGATCCTTAAAATTTTTAATTCTTCTGAATCAGAATCTTCTACAAGTATAGAGGAAAATAGAAGTCATAGTTATAATTCTGGGTTACAATTTGAGAGGTTGGGGGTATTTTTGTTAAGCTTCATTCCTTCTTCCTTGATTGTGTCCTCCTTACTTTTCCCCTTATCCCAAAAGGAGAGCTGGCTCATTGCATCTGGTGAAAAGGCACCACAAATCTAAGCACAAAATAAGTTATTTTTCTTATATTGTATTTGTGGTAGACATTTTGATAGAATTTTCAACCTGTGTTTGGTCATTACTTAGACTTAAAATCATATTCCCTGATTACAGAGAAAATATCTTTTTTTATTTACAAACTACAAAATGAGAATATAAGCCTTAGTGCAGGTAGGGCTTTTGAGTTTCATGGTAGAAATTAATTTTAGTTCAGAGTATAATGTTGGCAATATAAATAGGTTATATTTTAAATTAATAGATATTTTCATGTGCTTCTCATTTCTGTGAATTCTACCAAATTAAAGGAGGGGGTGGTTGGCTCACTTTCTATTTTTCTGTATTCTACTTTTAATGATTTTTTATAAAATGTAAACTGAAAGGATTATTGTAGAGTCAAGCTCTTGACACTACATAAAATTATCACTGAATTTTTTATTTCATCCATGAAAATCATTATGGTTGCAAGGGGAAAATACTGAAGCTTTTAAGTGTTTAGTGGGCCCCCCACTTTTTCATATGTGATATGGTATAGACTCCAACTCTTGATGTACTCTTTGTTTCAAAGAGAAGCATGGAGTGTTGGACTTATTTTAATAAATTTTGTTCATTGTTCATGTGTTCCCTGGCTACAATATATGTGAAGCCCAACTGAATCAAGTAGGGAGAAGCTCTGTCTTAATCATTGCAGATCCTTGCATAATTCATGTATAATGAACCAGGCTTAATCTGCAAAAGACAATCTTTTATAGTAGTATTCCTCAAAACTTGCTTCAACTGTAAATGATTTTTTTTTGGCCATTATTGCAGCTTCTTTATTAGATGGTTCTCTTGGGAATTGTATAGGAACTGATTTCATATGTTTTGAAGATGTTTTTTAATGATTAATTGGCACATGTAGTAGATTGATAACATTGAAAAGTATTAGAGAAGATCTATTCTTGCTTTTAAATTCAATGGGTTTTGCTGTCTGTGTGCACATAGATGTGGAGGAGGATTAATTGGTGGGGGTGGAGGGGAATGGACATTTTTGCTTGGACATTTGCCTATTTCTAATATATAGCATTTGTGATTTTTCTCTTAATTTGTAGATAAGCCTCTGAAGAAGCGAAAACAAGAAAACAAACCACAGGAGGTTGGAGGTGCTACTGGAGGAAATAGAGCAGCTTCTCAGGAGACAGGTTCTGCAGGAAATGGGGCAAGGCCAGCACTGATGGTTAGTATTGATCTGCAGCAAGCAGGAAGAGCAGACTCTCAGGCAACATTAACTCAGGATTTGGACATCATCAAAAAACCTGAAGATATTAAGCAGTATAATGACGTGTTTGTGTGTGTTCCCCAAGAAGACACTGTTGGAGTTCTTAAATTTAAACCTGAAAACCATCCCGAGGTTTTTAGGAAAATGTCAGACTTTGGGGGTCAAAAAACAGATATCCAGCAAAATGAAAACAGACAAATGGAATTTCAGCAAAATGTGAGCAGGCGGTTGGAAAGTAAACAGAATGAGAAGAAACAGGTAGAAGCTAAACATGAAAGCAAGCATGAAAACAGACAAATGGAAGTGAAACAAAATGAGAACAGACAAACAGAATTAAAACAAAACCAGAGCAGGCAAATGGAGATGAAACAAAATGAGGGAAAACAAAATAATGGCAAACAGGAAATAAGGCAGAGGCCTGAAACAGCGAAACAGAAGAATGAAGGCAGGCCTGAAATGCCAAAACATAGACATGATAACAGGAGGGACTCAAGTAAACCATTATCAGATAAGAAAATAGAAATATCTAGGCATAAACTAGATGTGAAATCTGAACCTTCAAGGATAAAATCTGAAAGTAGACCTGATCCAACAAAACAGAAGCCTGATGGGCGCTCAGTTTCTGATACACCAAGGCGTGACCATGATAGTCTCAAACAAAGATCAGAGGACAGGGAGGAGTCCGAGAGATACGGAGGAGATCCATCCAAGATCAGAAGACCTGAATATTTGAGATCCTCAAACAAAAATGAACATGATTCTAAACATGGTATTAAATCAGATGGTTCAAAACCTGAGAAATTTGCAAGGAAACATAGACATGAATCTGGTGAATCAAGGGAAAGGTTTTCTTCTGGGGATCAGAAATCAAGACCTGACAGCCCTCACATTAAACAGGAAGGTAGAGGAGATTCTAGTAAATCAAGATCTGATAAACCTGGCTTTAAATCACAAAACAGCAAGGATGAACAAAGGACAGATGGTAATAAGAGTAAAGTAAATAGTAATAAAGCACATGCTGACAATAAAGCAGAGTTTCCCAGTTATTTGTTGGGGGCAAGATCTGGCGCATTGAAACATTTTGTCATTCCAAAAATCAAGCGTGATAAAGATGTCAATGTCACTCAGGAATCAAGGAAAACTGAATTTAAAGGTGAACAGGACAAAGTAGAGAAGATTGGGCTAGTTGAAGATCTAAATAAAGGAGCTAAGCCTGTAGTTGTCCTTCAAAAACTTTCATTGGATGATGTGCAGAAATTTATTAAGGATAGAGAAGATAAATCAAGGGGCTCTTGTTTTAAACCTAGCAAGAACAAGTCATCCAAATCTAATAAAGGTAAGGGATTTTTTTAATGTTAATTGCATTATATCTTGTATACTCCTTTCTTTTAGATTTGCTACTCCTATGGATAGAAATTAAACACACGTTTGATAGTTTATACTCTTGCTTATATGGTGATTTTGGGGAACAAAGTGAAATTTGTCTATGAGATTGTGGTTATTGGAAATCTTGCTACAGTGTAACTAAAATGATTTGTTTATTCCAATGCAAGTTCCTAATGTGGGAACACTTAGTCTTAAAATGTACTTCAGTTACATGAGCTTAATCTGGTAATTTATCTAGTTAAACATAACTACGATATGAATGAATGATTAGGTGTGTCTGTATAAGGGAATGGTACTACTGTAATTAAATTGTTGTAGCTGAAGTGTTGTGAAATACTATGTATAGCCCTAAGATTTTTTTATGTTTTTATTTGGAAATGAAATGTGTATTTTCTAAGGGATATTTTTACATTATGAGATAAGAAGGCAGTTACAAAGCCCCATCTGCCTCTTACACTATAAATACAGCTCTGTTGGGAAGCCTCCATACTTTAGGCTGTGTGACAATAAGATTATTAAATAGTTCTATCTTTAGGAGAATTCCAATAGTGTTGTCTCTATGGTCCAGCGTATGCAGGAAGAGGAAAGAAATGCAAACAGTAGACTGGCATGATCAAATTAGTTGTATAAACAGGAATTTATTCATAACAGATCGTAGGTTTGATATGTCTCTTCTGCAGATTTAACGCTTTTCTATTCTTGGTGCTATAATTTTAGTTTCGTTTCAGACTGAGGTAGATGATTTCACATTGTGAAATCAATGTTACTAACTGCTCAGGGTTCTTTTTTATTGTTTAGCATTTAGAGCATTTAGATTTCTTATGTAGTTATGCTTATAGAGCTGTCATGTCTCAAAAATAGGCAGATAAAGTGTCAGAGTAGAGGATTTTAACTGTATACAGGATTATTTATGAATGCAGTTCTGGGTATATCATTGGTCATTAATTTGAGAATAAATTTTTTTCTTACAAAGTTTATCTGATAAGAACTGATGTAAAAATCTTTGTGAATGTATACCTATGTTTAAGTGCATGTATACTGAGTTGATATCTGTATGATTAATTTATTTTGCTATGTCTGTTCTTTAACTTGATTGTATTGACCCTTAAAGACTTAACAATTCAGCATGAGTATTGCTTCTTTGTAAAATGTTAGCCTTTTTGTTAAATATTTTCTCTTTATCCAGGAAATATGATCATTTCCCCTCTCCCTTTTTGATATTCAGAACAGGCAAAGTTTCCAGTTCTAATGATAATAGGTATTTAGAGTCAGACAGAAAATTTTTACATCCTTGCTGTCAGCTTAGTCTAAAGATTTCAGATGAAAGTTTTATGTTCATTATAAGGCATATGGAAAACTTTCTGATGGAGTTCAGCTCCTAAGGATAGACTTTGAAATCACACAATTCTATGTGCAGAAAATTGATAAATTTAGAGCCCTCTGAGCTATATAGTGTATGTATACTTTCTAAAATGTTTCTGAAGTAGGCTTTTTTGTAGTCTGTATTGTATGTGGTTATTTATATAGTATATATTAGTAATGTGTAAAGGTTTTATTGACTCTAATCCAGTTGGCATGACTCTACTAGCAGTGTCACACATGAGCAATGCACTCATTTTAAATTCAGGTCTATAGCTTTTCTGCAGTGTTTTTGTATATTTTGTGTTTTATGAAGTCATATATTTCTTACATATTTGGAAATAACTTGGAACATAGTTTCCAGGGGAAAAAAAATTTTAATCTGATATCAGTCTCTTTGCTATTGTATCTAGAATAAGATTCTTGCAATGATACTGGAAATAAGTTTCATGAAAAGAATAACTATGTTTCTCTTACAAATCGAGTTTTGAGTGTTCATCCATGCAGATTTTGGAGAAAGTGTCTGAACTTCAGATTTTTCATGTGTATTTTTAGTTTTACATTTTTTTTTGCCCAACTTCCTGGTAGCCTACTTTCTAGGATATAATTAAGCGAATTCCAGTGTTCATAATTTAGGGTTCACAATTCATAAAGATATCTCTTAATAAGCCAAGGTCTATTTATCAATAACGGATATAGAAAATATTCATGTGATTTCCACAATGTCCTCACTCCAATTCAGAGAAATAGCATCCAGTTTTACTACATGCCATTTTTACTTATAACTGTTTTACTACACTAGAAGATGTAATTTTCATAAACATGCTTTATTTAGTTCATCATATATTTCTTAATCGATTGTAGCAAATCTTTTCTAGGGCTGCCTTTTTTGCATCGTTATTCCATTTCTTCTTGCATCCCTCCTATTCCATGTAGCTTAGTATATTTTGCTTTAGCTTTCCTTCTTTCACTTCTATGTATTTCTTGTCCTTTGTTTCTCCTTTCTCATCCTTCCCCAAGAGAATGTGTTCTCCTGGCTTTGTCACTACAATATCATTGCTGTGATTTATCTGAAATCCAGTTTAAACTAAGGTTAGTTCAGGTAGTTCAGAAACCATTTAGATAGTTATTCTGTCTTAAGGGACTAATGCCCATTGATTATAAAACTCAGTAAAATCAACTTATTTTAAGCTAAAATTAATGCTATATATACTGAACATCTATATAACTTATTACATTGTTTCAGTAAACTTTAAATTTTAAAATCATCCTGTTATTATGTTCATGGATAAGCCTTGCATTGTACTGTAAAAAAAAAAAAAAAACAAGTAGCATTTTAAGCAAATTTTATATACAGGTTTGAAAGTTTGTTAGGGTATTATATGACTGGGATAGCTGTACTATGCGATTGTTAAGATTGAACTATCCCAACAGTCCCTTGTGGCATTTGCAAGAAAGAAGCAGCATTTTTTACTCTCTCCTGATCATTGAGCATTTTTCTGAAAGATGCACTCTAGCTCAGAGGAAAGTTCTAGAAGTTTTTTTCACAGTACTTTTGTTAAGGGGTCTTATGCTGAATTTTTATGGCCTGTTTTTTGCAGGTCAGAATGAATTATAGCACTTTTTTTTCTGCTTCTGGTTTTAACATCTGTGAATGCCTTTTATCCTGGTTTTAATGTAAATGTATGTGATGTGGCTTGCTGGAGAAATCCTCCGAGCTAGCTATCACTACCCAGTCTGCACCAAGAGTGGCTGCCTCCAGGTCCTGCTTTGACCCGAGTGGTGGTACAGAGCAGGGCTGCTTCTGCTCTCAACCGCAGCCAGTGGTACAGCATCTAGGATCAGGGCGAAGAACAGGGAGGAGCCTTTTGTGTGCTTCTCAAAGGAGTTTATTCCCTGAGGGGGGCAGTGATGAAAAGCTGAAAATCAGCATTCTGTAGTCTTTTAAACGGGGGAGGTACACAGGGAAAGTACAATTCTTCAGCCAGTCAGGGATACAAATGGGAGGAGATTAAGGAAGGGCTCACAATATGACAATCAATAGGAAAGACAGTGGGAGTGGAAAGGGTCAGATGGACCAATGGGGCTTCGTGGAAGAGGGGAATTCCTGGGAGGAGTTTAGGCCAGGGGTTGGGGCAGCAAGGACTGACGGGGAACTTTCTAGAACCAAGGGCAGGGATTAGGGAAGATTGACATTTATGTAGATGGGGTAAAAGGCAGGTCTAGGGAGCGATGGACAACTGAGTGAGGAAGGAGATAACCTGGACAATATCAAACATATCAGGGGGGAAACAGGGATGATCCATTGGGAAAGTAACTTCACAATAACTTAACAAAAATACACTACCACATGTATGTTTTTGAGAAATGCATTAAACGTCTCCCTTCAAGTTTGTGCCTGCAATGGAGAGGTCATGTTTGCTATGCTTTTGTTTCAAAGCTTCAACGAATACCTTCTCTGCTGCTTCTTATAGCTATACTGATCAATTACCTTGAGATTAAATGTGTTATCAGTTTTACAGTTCATAAGATCATTTACATTAGAAAATACCTCTAAGATCATCAAGTCCAACCATTAGCCCATCACTGCCAGGTCCACCACTAAACCATGTCTCTAAGCACCACATCTATACCTCTTTTAAATCCCTCCAGGGATGGTGACTCTACCACTGCCCTGGGCAGACTTTTCCAGTGCTTGATAACACTTTCTGTGAAGAAATTTTTCCAAATATCCAATCTAAACCTTCCCTAGACCAACTTGAGGCCATTTCCTCTTGTCCTATTGCTTGTTCCCTGGGAGAAGAGCCTGACCCCCACTTGGCTCCACCCTCCTTTCAGGGAGTTGTAGAGAGTAAGAAGGTCCCCCCTGAGCCTCCTTTTCTCCAGGCTAAACACCCCCAGCTCCCTCAGCCACTTCTTGTGCTCCAGACCCAGCTCTGTTGTTCTTCTCTGGACTTGCTCCAGCACCTCAATGTCTTTCTTGCAGTGAGGGGCCCAGAACTGAACACAGCCCTCGAGATGTGGCCTCACCAGCGCTGAGTACAGAGAGACAATCAATCACTGCCCTGGACCTGCTGGTCACACCATTTCTGATCCAAGTCAGGATGCCATTGGCCTTCTTGCCCACCTGGGCACATGCTGGGTCATGTTCAGCTGCTGTTGTTCAGCATGGCTGGGTCCTTTTCCTTATGGGCAGTTTTCCAGCCACTCTGCCCAGCCTGGAGCTGCATGGGGTGGTTGTGACCCAATGGGAGGACCTGGCACTTGGCCTTGTTGAACCTCATACAATTGGCCTTGTCCCATTGCTCCAACCTATCCAAATCCCTCTGCAGAGCCTTCCTGCCCTCCAGTAGATCAACCAACTTGGTGCCCTCTGTAAACTTACTGAGGTTGCCCTTGATCCCCTTGTCCAGGTCATCAATAAAGACATTAAAAAGGGCTGGCCCCAATACTGAGCTTTGGGGAACCCCACTGGTGACTGGCTGCCAACTGGATGTAGCTACATTCCCCACCACTCTCTGGGCCCAGCCATCTAGACAGTTCCTTACCCAGCAGAGTGCACCCGTCCAACTCATGGGCTGCCAGCTTTTCCAGGAGAATGCTGTGGGAGACAGCGTCAAGGCTTCACTAAGGTCCAGGTAGAGACATCCTCAGAGAATGAGAGAAAAATTTAACTTTGATAAGGAGATGTGTGAGTTGGCTTATAATATATTTAAAGGATTAGCTTCCTAAAATAAGCACCACATATGTAATAGTAAATTTTAGTTCTGGGACAAATGAGTGTGTGTTTTTTAAGACTTGTGTAGAAACACCTTTTGAGTCTTCAAATATTACCTAAAAAGGCTTCGTTGTTAAAAAAAAGTAAAAAGTGATAATTTCACTGCAGAATATAATGCTGAACGCTACTTCTTTGTGTAGATTGTTATTGTAGGATTTCATTATCTGTATAGCGCAGAACTTGAAACACAAGTTTTTGTTGGTCACTACAGGTCTGTGTTCTCTGCTGCTATAATCTGAAATATGAGTGAAGATTTGCCATTTCTTCGAAGGTCCTCTTCATATTTTTACAAGTGCAGCTAAAAAATTTACAGCTTCTTAATCATGCTTATGTCACAGGGTTGAAACAGTGCTTATAGATATTTCTGTGTTCTATGCTTGTGTGTTTGGTTTTTTTTTAAATTCCAGATTACTTTTTCAGAGTCTATAATAACCATAATTTCTAGTCAGTGGCAGGCTGTAGCAGTACAAAGTTCCATGCATTTGTGTAATGTGATGGTCCATCTTTGAGTTCTAGTACTGCTGAAAAGCCTCACTTGAGAAGCAGAGTAACCAGTTAGGGCTCATCTTTTAGACAGGAGTGACAAGAAAGGCTCAGTGAGCAAACTTTTGATGCTTCTCACAGTCCTCTGGACAGCACAGCTGAGCTATTCACCAATACTTTTGGTGCAGCTGAAAACTAGACAAAAAAAGGAGTGTAAATAAATTTTAAACATTTGCTTAAATCCTTCATGTATAGGACTTCTACAAAGACAAAATTGACAAAAATTTGAGAAAAATATCTTATGGATATTAACTCATCAAGAAAACTTTAGAGTTCAACTCAAATTTATTTCCAAAATAACAATCTCTTGATGCTGAAAGAGGCATACTGTTGTACTTACTGAAATCAGTGGGGCAAGCAGCTGTGCTGCTAGGAAATAACTGGAATAAAAGCATATTTCCTGGAGCTGAAATTACTTACTACAGATTGTCTTTTTGTAAAGATAACCATTGGGAAAGTCCTAATTCCACAAATCTGAAATTTGGAATCACTCTTAGAGTTCCTGGTAGCAACTGCATTTGCATTTGGGAGGGCCAGAGTAATAACTCACTAGGCATCTTATGTGTGCATATACTACCACATGGATCAAGCATGTTAAAACTTTCTCTGAAGTTCTCTAGTAAACTATGCTACATTTCAGAGAAGTAAAGGATATATTTAATGGTTTACAGCTGAACTCTTTAAAGCTTCCCTTTAACTGAATTTGTAGAATAAACATCACTTTCATGAGAATTGTACGATTTTCCTGACTTTTGTCTTTTCTGAGATATTGATGACTACCTCTTTTCAACTTAACTAGTCTAGAAGAGAAGCTGACTGTTCCTCATGACATTAGAACTATTTAGAGATATGTTGGGTTTTCAAAGGATCCATTTTAGTATACTCTGTTCACTTAGCTCTAACTTTTTTTCTTCTTTCTGGAATGAATAGGTTCAGGGTTTGAAAAATATTTCAGGCGTAAATATATATATTATATATATATGTAAATAACATCCATTAAATCCAATAGTCTGGAAATATCTTAGTTTTTTATCATAGATTGTTCCTACTTGCAGGGATTTTTTTAAGTATGGTGCATCTCTTCTGTTCCAAAAAGTGTGCTGGGATGTGTGGGCATTGTACATACTTTCTGGGGCCTTTGGCTTTGATGTTAGTTTTTTAGAAGTAGATGTTGGATAAGCTACTATTGGTAGATGATGGATAAACTGATATCAGGTAGACAAGGAATTCAGCAGTTGCACACTGGAGTCCTTTATTGTGTTGATCTGTTATCAGTACAATAGGAGACATTTTCAGCACACTGCTTTGCCTGGAAGTTGCTTGAGTTATTTCCTATTTTTCTCTTTGCCACTAATGTAAATATTTTGATTCTTGCTCTCACAGTTGTTCTTGTCTTCTCTTGATACTAAGAATGAAATTTGCTTCTTGCACATCTACTTCTTAGCAGCAACAGTAAACTTGACCAAATCTAATAATTTAATTGTTCTTTGGTTCATCTGAAATAATGTTTTGTTTGCAGATTTAGGAGTGCATTGTTTAAGTAGTTCACTTTTGAAAATTTATTTTGGTACATGTAAGTGATAGAAATTTACTACCTAATTTGTCAGAGCAATTTATTGAAACTGCCTTTGGTTCATGGGTATGGATGATTGATCAGGTTCCTCTTATTTCTTGGAAAAGCTGAAGTTATTTTGCATAATTTATTTTTGCAACAATGCATTGCAATATGTAAAAATGTGGGCCAGAAATTTGTTTGATATTACAATATGCAGTGCTGACTTGTTCATGTGCATAAGTAAGTATCTAAATACAGATGTTATTTCTTGGTATATGTGCAAGGATGTGTGATCAAAGTTTTTGGTTTGAATTTTCTTCTAGACAAAAGGTAAATTTGGCAAAATTCAGATAAGGGAAACCCTCTCATTTGCTTCTGGTAAATGAACTTTTCTGTTGCTCGACATTTTCAATCATTTTCAGTGGCTGTTTCTGTGTAGGAAAATTTAAACTATTTACTTGAAATTGGCAATTTGTTTTTGCTTCGTGGTAGTATTACCAATGAACAGAAAAGAAAAAGTGAGACCTTTTTTATTCTTCAAATTACCAAATTGTTTGCATCAAATAAAGGTTGCTTAAATATGCTTATTTAATGATCTTTTATTTCCTGTAATATTTTATATTAAAAGCTAAAATATCAGCAATTTATTGTTCTTGTTGTTAATGTAATTAAGTTACTCTGAAGAAGTAAAACAAAAGTACCTTCATGTCATATTTTCAGTGATAAAGTATGAGAATCTTTCCATGATAGAGCAAGGTAAAAGCAGATGATGTGCCTATAGTCACAAAACAGATATAAATCATGGAATTTGTTTTGCTTGTTCTCTGCAAAGATCTTGGTTGTATTATATTGATTATATAGGAGTTTGATGAGAAGAAAAATTGAGGTTCGATTTGATTATATTTAATGAAGATCTTTTTTCTTAGGTGAGGCCCCATGGCTCACTTTTTAAATTTATCAGAATACACAGTTGGGAAAATGCATGTCAT
This sequence comes from Hirundo rustica, assembly GCF_015227805.2. NCBI lineage: Eukaryota > Metazoa > Chordata > Aves > Passeriformes > Hirundinidae > Hirundo > Hirundo rustica. The sequence continues at coordinate 131,376 of NW_026690191.1, read as the reverse complement.
AAATTTAAGATTACAAGCATTAGTAGTAGATTCATAAAAGTGAGGTGTCTTTGTGCAGCACTGCATTTATTTCAATCGTTGATCTTGCTCCATTTTACTCTGAGTACTGCTATATTTTTTATGAAGTCTCTTGCAAAACTACTCTAGCTTTCTTTATTAATTTTTATAAAGATGAGAAGTCAGGGAATAGCAATAAGGAATAAAATAACTCATGGCTGTAGTTGCTGCAGAAATCAGATAGCTTGAAGAAATCATTGATATCGATGGAAAGTGAGTTCTTATGCTTTTTGGCATCTTTGGAGAATATGTATTCGGTATATTCCTTGATCTTTGGATCCTTCAGGGTGCTCTTTGGAAATCTCTTCCCTCTGTCAATTTTTTTTTTCTTCTAAGAGTACTTTGTGCAATTGAAAAATCCTTTTTGAATCTATGCTGCTTAGCCATGGGTAATGTTGACATCTACTACATCATGGAATTATTCAGTTTCTGTGTCCAGATTCTTCTCTGACCCACCAGCCTGACTGTGTCCCATTTCTTAAAGTCAGAGCTAAGGACTGGAATATAATCAGAGAGCTTGAACCTCTCCTTTTGCTATCTCAAGGCTTAGAGCTTTCCCTTTGTGCCAGTATTAGGGTAGATGAGGAAAAATTGTTTTGAAAGATGTGTTCAAGCAGGTTCTATGAAATGATATAGGACATACTTCCGAACAGTACTTCTCTCCCTCCTGCCAGGAGATGCTCCTGCCATACCTTCCACACCTTCCACAAACCTTAAGGCAGAGAATGGGAAAGAGAAAAGTAAATGCATGACTACTCAGATTATTTTCATCAGTATTCATCTTGATGATGTGTTTCAGCTGATGATACAGTATTGAGATAAAAGTGTAACTTCTGTCTTATGAGTAGATGTACTTTCCTCATGCCTTAAATTCCATTTTGATAAAAGGATAGTGTTTTCCCTGTGTTTCCCCTTCTGTTCTTAAAACTCTCCAGGGCACAGAATTATTTGGAGTAGTGTGATGCTGGTGAGCAGGAGACTGATCACCACGGACTGAGATGTAAAGATGTAATGGAGCATTTTAAGGGAGAGTACAATGGAAAGGATGTAATTAAATTTGCACACTAAGGGATAGCTGAAATTTTTTAGCTATAACCAGTAAGCTATTCATGAATCACAGGTAGTCATGTGGCCCTTTGCACTGTACTGCCTGAATGCTATACTGTAACAGTACTTAACTATTTTTAAAGGGTGTTTATTTTCCAAACATCTTTTTAAAGCAGGGAAGTACTTTTATCCCCTCTTTTTTCTTTTAGTTCTCAATCTAAAATAGAACCTTATCTGCACAAGTGGTTGTAATAGAATTAAGCTGTGAGTCTGTGCTGTTGTAGCTACAATGATATGGCTATCTAACAACAAGAAGGTGGCACTCTTGTTATGGAGTAAGAGTATATTTTATTTGAGTTAGCAGAGTTTGAAGGTATGTTTAGCTAATTTAGAAAGAAACTGATTTCCTTCCTGTATATATGTCTAGCACAGAACGTTTTATCAGTTTAATTATAGTGATGACCCAAAATTACTTGAAAGAGTTATACAATAACCTAATCATCCATGGAGCATCCTCTATGAAATGCTCAGAGAGGGTGTGGAAGGTGAGATTGGTATGTGGGGAAGAACAGCAAGACTGGATATACTAGGCATTGGCAAAATAAGAAGAGTCCAGTAAGCATTTAATGTCTTCTGTGACTAAATAGGAGTGAGGGGAGGACAAAATTGAGCTGTAATATTTAAGGGGGTTTTTTTAAATGTCAAAATGAAGATGTGTGGCAATTTATTAGTGTTGAAGTTCCAGAACGTGAAGAGTGACTAGACTTAAATTTCTAAACACTGAGAAATGCAAATTTAGGATTCATATCCACACCCCAAACAAGTGTCATTGTTCCTTCTTAAACGTGTGCTCTTTTCTAGTGTCTTGATATGTGGAAAAATTTGCACTTTAAAATATGAGGTATATATAGATTACAAATATGAAATTGCATTAACTGCAGCTTTGCTTATTACAAAGTATTAGCAGACAAATAGAAAAGAGCATTTATGAGAAGCTAATTTATGCAAAAGACTTAATTAACATAATCGTAGTTTTTTAATGAACTTCAGGGGAAGTTTTTTTCCAAGCACTCGTTCATTTGTTGCAATAGATGTATGTGCAAACAGGAAATTTTGATGTCATGGTTATTCCAAAGTAATCATATAAGCAAATGGGTATGGATTGTTTCCACTGTACTAACCATCTCTTATGGAAGTAGCAAATCAGGGTTTAGGTTTAAAAGTATTTTCAAATCTTGATGACTTGTCAGTTAATAGGAAATTACAGCAAAATGTGTACACAATACATCTGCTTTCCATAGTTTTGTTAGGAAAATTAATCCACGAACACCAGAGGTTTATGTTCAAAAAGGACACAGAGGAGTCCTTTTACTTTATTTGAATAAAGGGAGAGGCCATGGGGCATTTCCCCTGGGGTCTCTCAGTTTTTCGGAGGACATAGCCTCCTTTTTATCCTAATTTCCCTCTCTCTTTCCCCATTGGCTGAGATACCTGAGAGGTACAGACTTCCCGAAATGCCTAAGATTCCCCTTTTAATGTATAACCCCTCTAATTTTTAATTCTTGTGGGATTTATGGGGTTTTCCCCATTGTTGTTTTCATCTTTCAATATTCAATTTCATTTACAAAAAAACCTATGGTTTGTTTGTAAAGGCAAGTATCTTCTTTTCCATTCATCAGTCAATAGAATCCTTCCCATTGTTTCTCTTATCTCTCAGTGCTAGTTTTATCTACCAGCAGACCCAGGGCTTGTTTGTAAAGACAAATCTTGTCATTCCTCTCAGTTTGAAAAGCAAAATAAATCATTATTGAGAAGATTTGGTTTTGATTTTATGGCAGGAGCAGCCTCTCTGATCCTGGAAAGTTGACCTAAGTGTCAGGAAGCATCATGCCCTTTTCCGTAGCTGCTTGTTTGAATTTACCATATCAAGCCAGGTGAAACTAATATGAACATACTAATTGTTGTGTCCAAATAAAGTTGTGCTTTCCATATTGAATGGTTCTAATAAATGTCCAAAATAATGTTATGGTTTTGGTGGGTTTTTTTAAATGTTCAATCTCTCTTGAAGGCATTCTGGTGATGGATGCATCTGCCTGAATCAGGGAGATCTATTAGACTTCAAGGCAAAGTGATTTTGGCTCATTCTAAAGATTAGAATTGCATAAATAATAGCTAAAGACTATTGTACAAACTTGAAACCATCCATCAAGTTATGAACAAAAAGCAATGCTGAACTTTGAATTAGATCTGTGCCTTGCCATTCTTTTTTAAGCCACACATGAAGAAGGGAAATACTATATTCACTAGACATTTATAGAACTCTTTTCACTGTACATGGCAAAACCCTCTGAAAAGCTTCCCAGATTAAAATAGAATATGAGAGGAGGTTTACAGACCTCATTTTTAGCTGAGTTTCTCTGCATGGTTTTTAGCTGTATTATATTTTGTCAAAGATTGTTTGGTGAGCAAACACCATCTTGATGGTCAGTGGATATTCACTAACAGCTGAAGATTCTAGAATATCTTCTCTAAGAAATCTTTATTATAATAGCAATCAAATAAAACCAAGCATATGTTTTTCCTTCAGCAAGCAACTTGTAAGTCATGAACAGCATTGCATAGGTTTGGAAAAGCACTGAACAAGTGGTTGTTCATGTACGTTGTTCTTCAGTATGAACTGTTCTTACGGCTACTCTGTGATTCATCCTTCAGTTTCACTAATGTGGAGTTTATCAGTGTTGTGATTCCTTACAGTGGAACAAAGATTTGGTTGTGATGGCATTCTTTGTGGGTTTTGCTTGTTTATTTTAATAGTAGCAGCAGCTTTGAGAGTATACTGAAGTGATGTCTGAAGAACACTGATGCCTATAGTCCATTTCAGGCATACCATATATGCTGATCACACACATTGCAAAAAATGGAGTTATTCTCTTGACGAGGAAAATTTTTCAGAAAGTAGAGTAACAGGAAAGTAGGTACCAGCTCTTCACAAATTCATCAAACATATTGAAAAGCTTAAGTTGATCATACATGTTTTTGTAGATGCCTTCAAATGGTTTTGTGTTCCATCGTCTTTTAAATGTTTTTGAAAAATATCCTGTAAACTGAAAATATGGGGTTTTATAACCTAATGTTTGTTGCCATGTGACTGGATTCTTATGGTGAACTGGACATCTTAAGTATTTCTCTATTACTCTGTACAAATAGTACATTTATTATAAAATATGGAGTTATAAAAATGGAATTTAGTAAGATGTTTCTAGTGAAGATTGGGTTGCCCTGACTCAAAATGACATAAGTAATAATGTAAAATATTTTTTAAATTTTGACTGAAGTTTCACAGTATATAATATCCTTGAAATTCTTCAGAAAGGATAGGGAGTCCTTTTCCATGTATATCAGAATTGTTCATACATGTGCAGTCATGCTCAAATCCTGTGTACTGCATGAGTAAAACTCTTTTTAGATTTGGTTATTTACAATCCTCAGCATCTAAGGAAACTGGGTATGCAGCAGACTCATTCCAGGGAACAATGTGACAAAAAACAGTTTATAGATAGATTATGGATCTCTTTGCAATAATTTATTGTTCTCTTTTCTGCTATTCCCTTCTTTATTCAAGAAAGCTTTTCATATTCCCTAATAAAAGAATAAGAGGGAAGCTTATACTGTCATCTGAAATATCTGTAACAGGAAAGAGTACAGTTTAAGCATTAGTTGAAATTATATTGGAGAACATAGAATACTTAGAACTTTTGAAAAGGAAATAAAGTTATTTTTCCAAATATTTACAGTACTTGCATTTTTATTTTTCATTTATGTATAATTAACACTGTGGTAATTGACTTATTTTCAAAGACTGAGTATTGTTCTACCTCCAGAACAAAATCAATAAGGAAAGCAAGAATAGATATTCCTAGGAGGTATGAAAGTAGTAGCTTGTGATTTTTTTACTTCTTGTTTTGGTGAGTGGGTTTTTTGGGTCTTCTTACTGAAAATATATCAATTTTTATCTTAATGATATGTTCGTTGTGCACAGTATAAGGAAAATAAGAATGAATTCTGTTCTAACAGTTCCTCAAAATGGTCACAATCTTAAAATTACATCATGAAACATTCAGGCATAGTTTTAAAACTGAATTTGAAATTGAATTAGATTTTGGTTATGGAACTCTTGCCAAGATTGGTATACAATCCATGACTGATTTGTTTCCTTTTCTTATTTCCTTTCCAAGCAATCTTTTACTAATTATTCTGTTTTTAAATTTACTTTTCATTGTAGACTAGGAGATGCTTAAAGATATATTTGTAGAAAAATACTCCTGCTAGTGTGAGTACATCTAGCCCATCTAGCTTTTAAACATCTGTATGAATCATAATGCAACTTTTGTTCCTTTACTTGCAGATGGTTTTTGCAGTATATTTGGCCAGATTTTCTATAGGCTTTATGCTCTTGTGTATTGTCCCCCTGATTTCAATGAATTTACCAACAGTGCATGGAGAATCCATGTTAAAATAACCCAGGATCTGAGGCCCTCTAGCAATTTCACCAGTAGAAATTGTCTTGAACATATATGTGCAAATTTTCCTCTAGTCTGAGGCTTAATGTATGCTAACTCTCTTCAGACATCTCTTAGGCATGCAAAGAGTATTAATGTAGGGATACCACTGCTCAGGAATGGCTATGCAGTATCCAGATTAGAGCTGGCTGGTATCCAGTCAGCTGCTGATGCGCACAGAGGAACTGATCTGTCCATGCTGTCTTATTTCTGCCTACTTTCAATTTAGTGCCCAGTCCACAAAGACTAATCATTTCAAAGCACCATGGTAAACCACACTGTGAAATGTTTTCTAGCATTTTTAAAAGCAATACTGTGAATTTTAGGACTTTGTCAGGTGGTGACTATCAAAGGATGGAAATTTAAAGCAAATAAATGAGTGACTACAGCATGGGGGAAGCAGAAACAACTTTTGCTATCCTCAAATAACTTTTCTTACCTCTGTTTGAAAACCCCAATATTTTAAGTTAAATCCTTTTTAAAATGCACTTAAATGGGATGACTTGATGAATATACCTGAGAATGATAAAAAAATAATGTTCTGATCATTAGTTTCATTGTAGAGATATGTGAAACCAGTAATATATGAGACTGAGCATTTTATTGCTGGAAACTATTTTCTCTTATTCAGGCTCTTCTAATTCCAGTTAAAGTTGTTTAAAGTCGGGGACGAACTAAACTTGGATTAGAAAATGGAATATTTGTCTAAAAATGGAAATAAATTTTAGAAAGTTATGTTAGTGATATAGTTAATGTAATTTAAAAAGTGAATTATCATCCAGAAGATGATTTATTGGAGAATTTGTGTGTGTGTGTATAGCAATTGGCAGGTAATTTTCTCTATTTCTTGGGAAGGAGAGAGAGGCACTTACTTATGACAAAGGCACTTGTTCTGTTTTTGGAAAAAGGTTAACAGTTTAGTCCAATAATCTTGAAATCTGTGTAATAGGTTCTTTGAAAAATAAAGATATCAAACAAACCCCCAAGAAATACTTTTGAATTATTTTGGTTTCCTTGTGTCACTTGTAAAATATTTTGACTGTAAATTACTTTATACTGAGTATGTGAGCCTAATCATAGTTTCAAAATGTGCTGAGAATCATGTGATGATAGCTAAGCATTTGCCTCTGTGGAAATGAAACCCGATGTGTTTCAGCTTGCTGTTTTTCTATATTAAATGAAAATATTTCAACTATGCTTTGTAACAAAATCTAGCAAAAATTTGGGTTGCATTATAAAACTACTAATAAGAGGTAAGAAAAAAATCTGAAGCAGAGATTGAAATGTCAATGATTTTGTCTGTATTTAGGGATAAGACCCCACAGATTCTGCCACAGATTGTCTCTAACTGCTGGAAATAGGAAGATTACTGTCTTGTGTACACTAAATAATTTGAATGAGAATAAACAGAACTGTTAATTAGGCATAATGAATCCTTAAATTGCATACACTGTTAGAAAACCTGCTGAATTTAGAGAATGAACCAAAATAAGACTAAATTTTGTGGAAATAGAGCAAGAATGTCTTTTTACAAAGGAAATTCACCAATTTGAATTTGTTTATATGCCTAACAAAATATTTTATTGAAGGAGATGTGTATGCAATGTATTATGTCAAATTCTAGTTGCAGTGTGAACAATAAATGCAACTTTAGAAAGGACTGTCAAATACATCCAAGTATATCTCATTGCGCTAATATTTATTAGAGGCTACATTTTAAGCAGTTCCTGAGAAAGGACTGTAGTGTTGAGCCTTTATTATTATCTTCAGGTTCACATTTGTTCTTACTTTTCACTAATAGGTACCATAGATCAATCAGTGCTAAAGGAATTACCTCCTGATCTCCTGGCAGAAATTGAATCCACCATGCCACTTTGTGAACGTGTGAAAATGAACAAGCGTAAACGTAGCACAGTTAATGAGAAACCAAAATATGCTGAAATCAGTTCTGATGAAGACAATGACAGTGAAGAAGCTTTTGAATGTAAGTAGTACATATAAGCCCTAGTGGCTGTTGAAATTCTTATATGTGGAGTAAAATACATTATTGAAAACTTTCACAGTAATTATATGCTTTAAGGGATTCTAGGTTCATTATATCCACTCAAGAGATCGGGTCATCTTTCTAAACAATTAATTGAGGACATCTGGGTTAAAAATAAATTATATTTTTCACTGGATACTGTAAAACTGATTTCAGGTAAAACAAGACAAAATGATCAAGAGAATGAAAGATCTGTGACAAGTACACTGAATAGATTTGTAGTGTTAAAAATATGTATTTCAGAATTCTTTTGGTTGTTACAAAATTGAACTTTAAAATTATGAAATAGTTATTGTTATAGAAGATAAATTTCTTTGAGTATCTCATGAAGAAAGGGCATTTCATTAAATTATGAGAATTAAAAATTGATTAAATCTCATTCAATGAGTGATAACTGTGTTATTGCATGTTTGGCAGAATTTGAAGGAAATTGGATGTTTATATTCTGAGTAGTCTTTATGTATAAAATTAATAGCAACTCTTGAAATATTATTAGTACTTACATTTTAGTCATTTTTATCTGCTTCAAAATTAACTTTTTAGAGCAATAACTGATTGTGAATAACTGTTCCCATGTTCGTTATTTGCCTTGCAGAGCCAGCACAACTGTAACACATTCTATTTTGTTGTGCAGCATTGATAAACTGATCAGTTTAAATTTCTGCTGGAAAGAAATATTGGAAGTTACTTTTCCCATGGAGATATAGCTGGGGTCAGAATTTGTCCTACAGAGCATAAATTGATACTGATGATTTGTAAACTGTGGAGACATATTTAATCTACCTCCACAAAATACTGCCTCATGGGGGAAAAGAATCAGTTGAAATGTGTAAAGTCTTTTCCCACAAACCCCCTACTTTTCTTCTCCAATATGCTCACTTCAGTTATTCCAGACAGCTCTTTGTTTTTTCAGTTGCAGTTAACTCTCAACTGTTTTAGAATTTAATGTTAGTAGCTCAGGCCATGTGAACATGATTGTACTGCCTCCAGAAGCAAGTCTGATCCATAAGCAGAACAACTCAAAAACATGAACTGTTATTACTTTTAACACTTGAACCACCTCTGTGCAGAAGTTTTCAAAAGTGGAAGCCCTCTAGGGTGCAGTGCAGAGCATTAGTATCACCTCTCACTCAATATTGGTTTCATTAGTTCTGAGCCTGGGCTGACTATTGACTATATCCTGGTATGTTTCCTATTCTTCTCAATAAACTGGGGTTGTGGAAAGAATTTGTCAATTCTGTTCCAGTTCTGTCTGAATGCTTGAAGCAATTTTGCTCAGAAACAACCCTCTATACAGTCATACCTCTAAACTTCAGGAGGCTTTGGTAGAGATGCAGAGATGTCAGGGCTGTTATATGCAAGTTCACATGAATAATAAATCCTTCAAGTCTAGAATTTAATGTTTTGGAGCCATTTTGATCTTCATAGCAAAGTCTGCATTAGACATCTCTTTGCTTTCCTGTTACCTTAGATAATGGAGAGTTGGCTGATTTCATGGATGAAATTACCTCCTTTCTCCATATCCTTTTTCTATTACATCTTAGCACTCTTTGCCCTTCAGGACTATATTTGAAAACAAAGAAATCTTCATTCTCCTCTACACACACATTTTATTTCCACCAAGTTTCTGTGTCGCAGTGTCCGAATCGCGTGTTAATCACGCTGCAATAGCTAGCTCAGTCCAGTAGATGACACTGCAGCAGCGTGGTAGGACGAAGTAGCTAGGTAAGAAAGCCTCCTTCTGCCCTGCGATGGGCACGGAGATGACGCAATCACGACCTCGGCAGTAGGAAGAAGGCGGACTCTTTGAGCAGGGCAAAAATGAGGTTTTATTGGAGAGGAGAGTGCCCCGAGGGCTCTCTCCTATGACCTGCTGCCCAGAAGAGACCCTGAGGCCAGGCACGCGGCAGGTTTTAAGGGTGGGTGGAAACGGGGGTGGCGACAACCGGTCAGCCAGTCACAGGAATCGGGGGGGTTAACCGGGGGTGTGAACCATAGAACTGGGGACCAACCACAAAATGAGGGGAGGGGGTCTCCCGGGCCCCAGCCTATCACTCAGCACCCTTCCTGGAGTTTTCTAGAAGCCAGGGAAGGGTCTCTGAGTGACAGGCAGGCGACCACGAGGAGGGGGGGGGAATTGACAGCGACAGGTGCAGGGAAGGGATGAATGACAGAAAACGTCTGGTTTTACAATAGACAAAACAACCAATGCAGAAGGGAAAACCAATGCAGAACACAGGGGTATACAGTGAACTAAACCATTATAAAAATAACTTTAAAATCTTACAAAAATAACTTAATAACTTAATAAAAACAATTCTCACACCACCACATTTCTGGTTTTGTATAGAACATTTAGCCCAGTTTTTCAACATTCAGTTGTGCAAGGCTTTTTGGTCCTGACTGAAAACTGATTTTAATAACCTTCTGTGGTATATACTTGCTGCCTGGCCCAGGATTGTGACTCCAGCTTTCTCCTTTACACTGAATCTCCTGCAATATATATCAAGACAAAATTTTAGTTGTCTTGGCAAAACAGAATATCTTTAAGTAACTAGGTTACCAAGTCTCATTGGAACTCACTGTGTTAGATGGGCAAAGCGATCACTGAATTGGAACATGGACACCCAATGATAATCAGAATTTAGACAACCTTAGTGTTCTATTATAAGAGAATGCAACTTGTTTTGATTTGTTCTACTTTCCTGACTTTGTATAAAATGACAAATGCCCCGTAAAATTTTATTTTTAAATGTTTGCTCATCTTTCTCATTTTTAGGTACTTTTTTCATGTAGTTCAAAAGAAATTGTTAGAATAATGCCATAACAGATTTTTATATGATAGTTTTAGAGTGTTTGCTTGTTTTACAGAACATCTATATGATAGTGTTTAACTTGCAAATGTATAATTTTGAGCTATTAAAAGTAGAATTTTTGTCCTTATAATGAAAATGCATTTTATTTCTAGCTTCTCGTAAAAGACATAAAAAGGATAGAGATGAAGCTTGGGAGTATGAAGAACATGATAGAAGAAGTTCTGGTGACCATAGGAGAAGTGGTTATTGTCATGAGGGAAGGAGGACTTCTGGTAGTGGCCGTTATCGTAATCGCAGTCCCAATGATTCTGAGATGGATGATTATTCTCCTCTTCCTAGCCTCAGTGAGGGTAACTGATTTTTTTTTTAAAAATCATTTCTTCCATAATACTAGTGCATTTTTAAAGGATATGTTAAACATTTTAAATAAACATCTTTACATGCACTATTGAATATAAGCAAAAAAAGTGTAAACAATCCTTTATTCTCTTAATTAGTAGCTAGAAAAATGAAGAAAAAAGAAAAACAAAAGAAGAGAAAAGCTTATGAACCTAAACTAACACCTGAAGGTAATTTTTAAATATTTATTTTCTATAGTCTGTATTTTCTGGTTTGTATATAAAATATTTATATATACTTTTTTTTTTTTCACCAGAAATGATGGATTCTTCTACTTTCAAAAGATTTGCTGCTTCAATAGAGAATATTTTGGAAAATTTAGAAGACATGGATTTTACAGCTTTTGGTAATATAGCAAAAATTTTCAAAATGCTTCCCCCAATTAAAAACACAAGAAAGGAATTTGCATCTCTGTATTTTCAAACTTCCTTCTTTGTGATTTAATAGCCTGTGAAACACACTGCACTATACTGCATTTATATGGCTTCTACCTTTAGTGGAAGCCTTTACCTTTCCAATTACATTTGCTACTACAGGAAGAATATTCTCCTTCCTCCCTCCCTGCAGAATCCAAAAGACAAAAAATCACAATGAGACAAATAATAGTCCCTTGGAGTGGAAAGGATACCTCTTTGGGACATCATTAGGGTATCTTCTATCAAACGCATCTTTGTAAAGAATGCTAACCTATGATGGCTGGATGCCAAGCACCCACCAAAGCCTCTCTCTCACTCCCCTCTGCAGCTGGACAGGGGAGAGAAAATTTAACAAAGGGTTCATGGGTTGAGATAAGGACCCAGAGAGATCACTCATCAAATACCATCACGGGCAAAACAGGCTTAAATTAGAGATATTAATTGAATTTATTGCTAATAAAATCAGAGCAGAATAATGAGAAATAAAATAAGACCTTAAAAACACCTTTCCCCAACTTTCTCAGCTCTGCCTCCTCCCTCCCAGTGGCACAGGAAAAGAGGAATGGGGTTTATGGTCAGTTCATCGCCCATTGTTCCTGCCACTTCTCAGGGAGAGGAGTTGGAGTCCTTCCCCTGCTCCAGCATGGGGTCCCTCCCAAGGGCTACAGTTCTCCACAAACTGCTGCAATATGGATCACTCTTACATGAGGTTGGTTTCAGGCGCAGCCTGCTCTAGTGTGGGTCCCTCACAGTCACAAGTCCTACCAGGAAACCTGCTCCAGTGTGGGCTCCTCTCCCCACAGGTCTGCAGGTCCCTGCCAGGACCCTGCTCTAACACAGGCATCTCATGGGTCACAGCCTCCTCTCAGGCATCCCCCTGCTCCAGCATGGGCTCCTACACAGGCTGCAGGTGGATCTCTGCATCCCTGTGGCCTTCCCTGGGCTGCAAGGGCACAGCTGCCTCACCATGGTCTTTCACCACAGGCTGCAGGGGAATCTCAGCTCTAGCACCCAGAGCACTTCCTGTCCCTCCTTCTGCACTGACCTTGGTGTCTGCAGAGTTGTTCCTCTCACATATTCTCATCCCAGTCTCCTCTGGCCCCAATTACATCTGTGCAATAACTTTTTTGTTCTTAACTACGTTATCCCCAAGGCATCACTGCCCTCTCTGATTGACCCAGCCTTGGCCAGTGGCAAGTCCATCCTGGAGCCGGCTGGGATTGACTGTTAGTCATGGAGGAAGCTTCCAGCAGCTTCTCACAGAAGCCACCCCTGTAGTCCCTCCACTACCAAAACCTAGACATACACACCAAATACACCAGTAATTTCTGAAGCACATAATTTTGCATCTGTTATGGCCTTTGGCCCAACAGAAATTGATTATTCAATTCATCAGCAGAGTGCTTGTTCTCTTATGGATGGGGCACTGAATCACTATATGCTCCTTATCCATTTCAGTAGAAACTAAGCCAGTTTAGCATGTGTCTGATGAAGTAGTTCAGGTTGAACAACGTGACTTTATTTTGAAATGGATAACAGATCATTCGTTAATTTTTTAGAACTAGAACAAAGGGAGCAACATAATAAGCAAATCACTACAGCTATGGTGTCTACAAACTTGGATTAAAACTATTTTTAATCTAAGACTTTCAGTCATATTTAACAAGTAGTCGTTTTAACACCACCAAAAGTTGTCATCATCAGATGGAACTATGATATGCTAGCTATTTGGAAAATGAGTTCTTTTTCTTCAGTTGGCTTTTTCATATTGACTGTAAAATACTGTTTTCCTTGAAGTCTTATTAGAAATGTGATTGTTAATTTTTAATTAATTTATTTTAAGGTGATGATGATGAGATTCCACAAGAACTGCTACTGGGAAAGCATCAGCTTAGTGAGTTGGGTAGTGAATCTGCAAAAATCAAGGCAATGGGCATAATGGACAAGGTACATCTTCATAGTATTTAACTCTTTTTTAACATTTAATTTTGTTAAGCATACAAAAACTTGTGCCCCCTCTAATATTCCACCCTCTTCAGGTGTATCTGTGACAAATACTGTGAACAGTTGTGCTTCTGCTGAAGTGCTTAAAAAGTTACCACATCTTAACTGTTACTGTCTGAAGCCAAGACATTATTGTTAAATGGTCCTCTGTTAGGGCTGACTCAGAGCATTATATGCCAATAGGTAACACATGCTTGAGCAATAAAATCTAATAATTAATCTACTTTCACAAAAGCACATAATTTGCTCCTTACAGCTACTGTTGAGCAACCACAGTAAAACAGAACCTGCTGGCAAAGTCAAAAAATCCACCCTTGCTGATATATGCCTTTAGTGCAATGTAAATATCTGATGTCCATCCAGTATCACACTGAGTTGCCCACTACCTTCCTCTCTCCTAAGAGTCCTTTCAAACTTAAAAGATTTAATGCTCAAGCTGATAATAAGATTAATTTTTTGTAGACTGCATATTGTGATTTCTTTGCCATACTCTTCCCAACTTCTGTTCAAGGGAACTTTCTGTTGGCACAAACTGTTGGTGTCACACCTTTAGATACAGTATTCTTGCTTTCCTTATCTTCCTAGAACTGTTGGCTTTGGGCAGTCTTGTATTAAATTCTTACTCTACCTCCTCATGACCATTTATTATGTTTATGAAGTGTCTGTGAAGCCACTTACACAAGTCACTGAAGGGCTTTCTTTAGTCTGAGATTTAGATGTTCTTCATGGCTCTTTCTTTGTTCTCTTTACCTTCCTTTGTAGCATGGTATTAGCTTGAGTGTTTCTGTTTCCTGATAGTTCTCACACTTAACCTCTGTTACCTGTTTTTTTCACGTACATACTTACATGTATGCATAAAATCAGAATTTTGTTGCTTCTAAAGGTGAGCACCAATAGTATCTGGATGAATGAAACTGATTCTCCTTGAGTTTAGCATATTCTACAGATTATTTAATCACAATTCTGTAGAACATCAGCAAGTGAATTTGAGTTACTTTGTTCAACATGCTAAGTTTTTTTAAATTAACACAGTTATTGAGAATACATTTCATTTTTATTAGAACTCAAGTATCAGGGAATTTTATTTCTGCTTGTCCATAGAACTTGGATTTTGTCTTAATAAAGATCTATATAGTCAGCTAGAATTTGGGATTGAGACTCAGATTTGGTAAGTTTCTGTTTCTAGAAGCAAATGCAAAAGCATATAACTATACATTAATTACAGTTATGCAATTTTAAATACATATTTACGTATTTTTCTGGTTGAAAATGAAGTTTGCAGTCTTAGAACAAATTTTCACTAGTTTAATTTTATTATCAGCATTCTAAATCATGCTGTGTCAGAAACCTGACAAATCAAGATCCAATACTTAGATTGGACTTTTTTTCTGCAATTTGGAAGCCTTTATGTTCCTACAGTTGTTTGATGTGTTTTGTTTCTTGTTTTAGCTCTCAACAGATAAAACAGTAAAAGTCTTGAATATTTTGGAGAAGAATATTCAAGATGGATCCAAGCTTTCCACATTACTTAACCATGTGAGTTTTCAAATTACATCTTTTCACACCATTGTGTAGAATAGGGTTTTCTTCACTTGAGTCACATATAGTGATAGTTTCAAATACTGCATGTGTCTGTGAAAGGAATTCCTGATTTCATATGTATGTGCTTAAAAGATTGCCAAATTTTAAGATTTGAAGTAAAATTTTATTGTTTATATCATTTCAGTATGTTTTACTAAAGTAAACATGTATTCAGAGCAATTAAGTAATGTTTGGACCTAATTGTAAATATTATAGTTTCATCCTGAAATAGTCATGGTAACTGGTGTAACTTGCACTATTGGACATGTTTTTTCTACTTTTCTATGTGTCCATAAAACATTCCTTCCACAGTGGAAGAAATATAACAGCTTGTGCTTTTATACAGGCAAGAAAGATTATTTTTCTCTGTACCAGAGAAGTTATTAAAAATTTCACCTGGTTTTGCTATTAATAACATTATTACAATATTTCAGTAGTGCTGTGTGGTCATAATTAACCTCATGTATGTTTTATAATTTGTGCAAACACAGAAATACAGAAATTCCATACCCTGTGCTAAATCTAAATCACAGAATATGCCTAGTTGGAAGGGACCCCTGACCCCCAAGGATGACTGAGTCCTTATATGGTCATATTTAAGACATTTTAAACCCATTGATATAGATGAGTTGGTCTCTGGAGAAAGTTGTATGAGTTTTGTGTGACTTAACAGTCTTTTTCTGTAAGAATTCTCTCTAGTAGCAAAAATTAGACTGATCAAAGCAGCAACTTGTATGTATAGGCCACTGAAGAAAACACTAGATGAATGAGTTTAGATTTTGATTAAGGTACATCATTCTTAAGCAGAGAATGTGACAGTCTTCCTTCATAGTGCTTCCCAATGATATACAGAAAGCTTCTTTGTGTTTTACCAGAACACAGTGAGATATTGAAGACCTATAACTTAGGGTTACAAACCTTTTGCTAGTAAAACAAACATTTGTTGATTTCTAAACCAAACTATTTTTGTATCATAAAGGTAATACTGCATTTTGTATGTGTGTGTATGTAACTATATTAAAATAATGTTATATTTTACTTGGTAAGGAAAAGAAAATAACTTCTTGTTCACACTATCTTGTTTTTTATCACCTGTTACAGAACAATGACACTGAAGATGAGGAGAGATTATGGAGAGATCTTATTATGGAGAGAGTGACAAAATCTGCTGATGCTTGTCTTACTGCTATCAATATTATGACATCACCAAATATGCCTAAAGCTGTATATATTGAAGACATAATAGAAAGAGTTATTCAATACACAAAATTTCATTTGCAGAACACTCTCTATCCTCAGTATGACCCTGTGTATAGAGTGGATCCTCATGGTGGTTAGTATGCTAAATTTTTTGCATTTTGTTGTCATATGCATATCTTGAGGTGCAGGTATTCAAGAACAGTTTTAAGAATCTTGGATCCAGAATTCAAAGCAATTATGAAAATATGGAATACTTGCTTTCCAGCTGATTTTACTAAATAGTTTCACTTTGGTAAGAAATTTAATTTACAAAGCTGTAGTCATGGACTTGTTTTGGAGACATTTTTTGAGGAAGATGATGAACTTTCTAATATCTGATGTGAAATACTGAAAAAATTAAAGATATGTTTTATTTCCTAGGTGGTGTTTTAAGTTCAAAAGCAAAACGTGCTAAGTGTTCCACCCACAAGCAAAGAGTTATAGTGATGTTATATAACAAAGTTTGTGATATTGTCAGCAGTTTGTCAGAGTTGCTAGAGATACAGCTTCTCACTGATACAACTATTCTTCAAGTAAGTTTTATCAGAAAAATTTTTGTCTGAGATTTTTTTTTCCAGAGAGACTGTAAAGTGTAATTGTCTCAATGACATGAAATATGAAACCAGTATGAACTTCTGAATTATTAACAGCAGTGACTAGTTTGTTCTGTAGTAATGTTCACATCTTAAATGGCTTTTGTTGTACACTTAAGAAAAGTTGAATCTGATTGTATTAAAATATCCTTTAATAACTTTATTTGTAAACCATATGAATACATGTTGTTGAATACCTTACCTGATGAATGAATAATCTACTTGTGAAAATGCATAAATATCAGTTTAATAGTCAAATATACTTACAATAACTTCTTTCTGTTGATAGATATCATCTATGGGAATAACACCTTTCTTTGTAGAAAATGTCAGTGAACTACAGCTATGTGCCATCAAATTAGTGACTGCAGTAAGTAATTTTTAGTTTGCAGTAGTTTAATTTTCTTCCGAGAGTTATTAGGGCATTTACATAGGCTGTATTTTTGCTGGTAGAGAATTGGAGCTTAGAACTAATTTTATTCTTGCATGTTTTTACAGCTTGGTATCATAATCTAGGAACAATATTAAAGCTACTTGAGCTCATCTCATTTGCAAAGTACTCTGTAGGAAGAAATAGCCTACTTAAGACAAGGAATTTACCTAATTTTGGTTATGCTGTTTAAAGTGTAAACACAAATCCCTTCCTCTTACCTGTTCTTTCTTGTCTTAAGAAATCTTAACAATGTGTTTTTTCTTATCTCTTTTAAGATTAGAGTTTATGCAATGGTATAAGCCATAGAACTAGTAGGATAGTTCTATATAACTATATAATAGAACAAGTCATTTTCCTCTGAAGAGGTGGCTGTGTGAAAAATTCATGGGGCAGATAAAATATTTTTTTCAGGAAAACTGCAGTGCAACACAGATGTGTTTGTTCAAGTGAAAGTTTTTCATCTTTGTAAGGATTATGTACTCCAGTATTTATAAAGGTAATTCTGCTTGAACAAAAGGAGAGGCCAACTACAATCCTGACCCCATAAATTAAATTAATATTTCATGTCAGGCAAACATCAAAGCTTAGTTTTCTCAAATGTGCTCTAAAACTATATGTGTTCACGTTTAATATATATTACCATAGACTTTTGCTCTATGCTGGAGTCTGATAGCTTAGCCTTACATTGTTTGACTTTCAATGTATTGTACTATTGGCAGAAAAATTTAAAACACATGGTATTTTTAAGAGCTATTACACATTTGAAGATTTTAAAAAAGCTATATTTGAAAAAGGTTTAATGTATTTTATAAAGAAATGCTTGCTTTGAAAAAACAAAGCAATGCATTTAAAACAAGGTATGCATTAAATATAATTTATTTAAATGTCATGTGAAGAGTATATTTCTATATATAATTTTAAAAATCTATTTAAAAAGTGATATTTTATGTAACAATAAATAGTTTTTTTAACAATTCTGTTACTGTTAAATAGGTGTTCTCCAGGTATGAAAAGCATAGACAGTTAATACTAGAAGAAATTTTCACTTCCCTCGCAAGACTACCAACCAGCAAGAGGAGTTTGAGAAATTTCAGGTGAATTCTGACATACATTGATAATTTGTAGACAGACACATTTAGTTTTTTAGATGTAGGATTTTAGGCTTCAATATTAATTTGTTCTTTAAAAATCTGTTACTTCATGAGCTATATTTTGTTAGAGGATGATATTTCAAAACGTCTACAGTGAGAGCAGAATTGTTTGACAAATGTATTTTGTAATAATCATATTCTTATGCTATCATACTTATGTCTGCTTCCAAAATGTCTTAGTTTGAAAGACGGGTGTCTGCCAAGGAAGGTGGGAACCTCCCTTGAAATGGAGAATATGACCCCTTTCCCTCCAAATTATTATAACTTTGAAATTAAGGGGCTTTCAGCCAAAGATATGGGAAAAGGAATAACAGTTCTTTAGTATATATATGTATAACAAGGCAAACAAACAACAACAATGGTAACAACATATAGTGGTTTCAGGTTCATCTGTTTCTGTTTGCTAAATTTAGTGTAGTGATCTTAGTTTTTACTCTCTTTTCCCCCTGTGAGATAGGATCAGGAGAAGCAAAGCCAGCCCAAACTTAAAGATAAACAAACAAATTTATTAACACACACAAAAAGAAGAAAATTTTAAAAAATGAAACTTTAGAACACTCTTCTTCCCCCCACAGGCGTTCGCTTTCCCACAAACAACATAAAGAGAGAAAATCTGTGATTTTCAGTTAGTTTCACCATCCTAAAAATACTCTTTCATCGGTTTTTTAGGAGAGGAGTCTTTCTTAGTTTACCATGGAATTTTCCCCCACTGACAACCTAGAACAGTTCTCTTGTGGGTCTTAACTCTCACAAAAGCAGCCGCCTTTGTGAAGTCCCTCCCATTTGCAGTGTCCTGAGCTGCTTATGGGTCATGTCTGATTATTTAGGGTACCGTTTAAGGATGCCTTCTCAAGTATAAAACAAAGATTCTCTTCTTCTGTCTCTAAAATCATCATCATATCTAGAACTAGAGATCTCCTTTTTCTTTAGGAGCAAAGGGCTTCATATCACTTTCCTTCCTTTGAGGCCGGCTCCCCCCAAATAGCATTCATGTTACAGGAAATAGTCCATTATCCACAGTCTCACCAGAAGAGTTCAGCCAGGCAAGGCAACTCCTCCATCCTTCCTCCAGTTAGTCTTTTCTTCTCTCTCTATCTGACTTCATGCCGTGTCTTATCTACGTTTTACTCTGTCCCTTTCTTTTTACTCAAAAGGAGGATTAGAGTTTTAAAAAGTCTCAATCTGTATCAGGAGAGAGCTAACATTCTTGCCTGGCCCTGCAGATGGTCACGTGATCTCTGCCAAGCAGCAGCCTCCAGGATTTTCAAAAGCCGCAGGGATGGGGAGGAAAAAACTTCAGGCCAAGAGATCTTGGAGTGGCCTGGCTGGTGGATGCTATCCCCCCCACACCCCTCGGTCCTATCTGGGGTGGCCTAGCTTGGAGCTGCTCTTTAGGGCCCCCGGGCGGGGGGGACGACGACACACACGACATCTTACCCAGCCCCAGCCGGCAGAAGGGTAGGCTTTAAAAGTTCACTAGATGTTAATTGTTAAGCTGCAGCCTCCCCCGGACGCCGGATGGGGGGATGGGGGGGGGGGGGGGGTTGGCAGAGGCACGACCAGGCCCGGGCCGGCCTTCCCCTATCAGGGGAGGTGGAGGGTGGAGGGCCCGGGGGGGCCACACGGCGGACCGGGACCAGCCCTATTACCTGTTTGAATGCAGATCCTCCTGATTTAAGCCTGTGTGTTCCCAGAGGCGTGTCATCTTCCTAATTGGTCAATCGAACTATCACCTTTAAAGCAAGTAACTAATTAATTCTTGTTATCCGTGCTAAACCAGCACACAACAACAAACAAGAGCAGAAAACCCAATAAACAGTCTCTTCCCGCTCTTTAAGCACTTTTCCCTTTGGTGTAGTTATGGTCACAGCCGGCAGGGGCGTTGGCAGACTCCCGGTGGGCAGGGGGCAGCTGCGATGATTCCCCCGCGTCTGCAGGGGGCGCTCCAGCACGAGCTTGGAGACCACGCGGTTAATGGCGGCTTGACCGATATAGGATGGAAAAAGGGCTTGCTTTACAAACCCCTCGGGGCAGTCAATCCCGGTGCCCCAGCAAGATTCTCAGAAGTAGCAACTTGGAACGGCAGGAACAAGCAAAATCCCGGGGTGGTAGATGAGATGTATCCGAAACTTCGCAGCTGTAGCTGGGAACGCGGGACGTCTCGGCAGGCAGGGGGTGCTGGGCTACAATGTAGCAAAAAACCCGGAGCAGTGCCAAAGAAACGGCAGGGGGCTGGGCAGCAACAGCCCGGCTCCAGAACACAGCAGGCTCCCTGTGAGGAGAAACGGGCTCGGTGATCCCAGGTTTTCCCCTGAGGTACCCGAGCAGATGGTGAGGGATCCTTTGTTTGGTGAAGTAGGGTGTAAGTGAGGTCCCAGTGCAATGGCCACTCTTAGGAGCAGAGCTCCACTCACGGTAGAAGAAAGGCAGCAGGAGACGGAACCCTGCAGTGGTGACGAATTCTCCTCACAACGACCACAGACTCTCCCCCCCAATACCGCCAGCACTAGAGATAGAAGCTGCACCCAACCCCTTTCCCACAGCCCAATTCTCGTGGTATCTCTGCCCTTCCCAGAGAAAACCCCAGGTAAAAAGAGAGAGTAGCCAGTTGGACCCCTCCCCTGATCTGTGGCCACTTCCTTTGTCTCTCTTAAGCACACGGTCGTTATTGTCTCCTAGCAACACATATGGGGTGAAATTCTTTTCGAGAAAGAAACAAAAGAAAGAATCCTAAACCAAACACAAAATAATTGCAATATCTTATCTGTCTCACTAAGTATGTAAATGACTGTAATGTTATTATGAATTCAAAAGTTTTTTTTCTTGGACAATTCTTTGGTTCTGTTTATATGGATTTTATATAATGTCAATGCTAAAGCTTAATAGGAAAATTCTGGCTGAATTTCTTTGAAGATGTTAGGAAAATTAATCCACGAACACCAGAGGTTTATGTCCAAAAAGGACACAGAGGAGTCATTTTACTTTATTCGAATAAAGGGAGAGGCCATGGGGCATTTCCCCTGGGGTCTCTCAGTTTTTCGGAGGACACAGCCTCCTTTTTATCCTAATTTCCCGGCCGCATTTCCCTCTCTCTTTCCCCATTGGCTGAGATACCTGAGAGGTACAGACTTCCCGAAATGCCTAAGATTCCCCTTTTAATGTATAACCCCTCTAATTTTTAATTCTTGTGGGATTTATGGGGTTTTCCCCATTGTTGTTTTCATCTTTCAATATTCAATTTTCATCTTTCAATATTCAATTTCATTTACAAACAAACCATATGGTTTGTTTGTAAAGGCAAGTATCTTCTTTTCCATTCATCAATCAATAGAATCCTTCCCATTGTTTCTCTTATCTCTCAGTGCTAGTTTTATCTACCAGCAGACCCAGGGCTTGTTTGTAAAGACAAATCTTGTCATTCCTCTCAAAGACATGCTCAGAGCACTCGTTTCATTAAATTAATCTAATACTCCTTTGAATGAGTCTCATTTAGAATCTACTCAGTTTGCTTTAACTGTCTTTTAAGTGACACAAACCATCAAAAGGGTTTTTAGGCTTTGTGAAAAACGCCAATCACTTGTTTTTAAAATTTTAAAAGTTTAATAGTAAATAAGATGGTTATAAAAATAGAGTAAAAAATTGAACAATTAGAGTTAGGACAATACGAGATGTGAAAAGTGCATATTATATGGCTCTACGCAAGATATTTACTATATGTGTTGTGTTGTGTTAATTGTTGGTGTTGTATTAATATTTTAATAGTATAGTAAATGAAGTTTTGTAGTTAAAGTGTAGTTTTTGTATGCCAACCACAGGAAGACGTAAATCTTTCAGAGAAAAAGAATTTCCTACTTCCTTATCAGAAGAAACCAACTCCTCCTGCCTCTCTCAGCCTTGAGAATGCCACAGAGATTAAAGGAAAAAGTGATACTAACCAGAGACAGTTCTTTGTTTAAATCAAGTTTATGCATCATGTATAAAATATATAAATATTCAACAGGCTATTGCTTTTAAGAGATAGTCCTTTGTTAGCAAAGGTCCTTCTCCAGAGCTTGTAGCTCGGGAGAGGCACCCAGACGTCTGTAACTTTGTTTTTATTGTCTCATATTGTCCTATCTCTAAAACTGTTCAATTTTTACTCTAATTCTATTTTTATAACCATCTTATTTACTATTAAACTTTTAAAAATTTAAAACAAGTGATTAGCGTTTATCACACGAGACAATAAAAAACAAAGTTACAGATGTCTGGGTGCCTCCCCGAGCAAAAAAGCTCTGAAGAAGGACCTCTGTTAACAAAGGATTATCTCTTAAAAGCAATAACCTGTTGAATATTCATACATTTCATACATGATGCATAAATTCCATTCAAACAAAGAATTGTCTCTGGTTAGTATCACTTTTTTTCTTTTAATCTCTATGGCGTCCATAGGGCTGAGCGAGGCAGGAGGAGTTGGTCTCTTCTGATAAGGAAGTAGTAAATTCTTTTTTTCTTTGTAAGATTTACGTTTTCCTGTGGTTGGTACATAAAAACTACATTTTAACTACAAAACTACATTTACCATACTATCAAACTATTATTACAACATTAACAATTAATACAACATAATCCATATAGTAAATATCTTGCGTAGAGCCATATAATATGCACTTTTCACAGGCTTGAGGACTATTTGTCTCATCATTGGTAAAATGTGCTTTTTGGGTGGTCAATGACAGCAACCAGTATACTGAATGCCTTAATCCACCCTATAGTTGTGTTGCTTATTTTGGTCAGCATAAGTTTAGTGTTATCTGTTGTAATACTTGTTTGGAATTGGAGGATGCCATGGCGAGTAGCAGCTTTAACATCACTGTCAAAGGCGTATGGCTTGGTCTTGAGAGACACTAGCTGCACGGCTTGGATAGATGAGGAAGACTGTATACTGAGTAAAGGAATTTACTAATTTCAAAGAAGTGGGGAATGAGATATTAAATTTGAAGAATTAGGGATTTTAGGAAAGTTAATAGTTGCTGAATTAGCTGAAGTAAGTAGATAAGATTTGCTTGCAGTTAACAGAAGCTGGATCTTAGATAAGCTATCCCGGATTGCTTGTCAGCTTTATGTTTATGTAGCCATGCTTGTAACAAAAAACCAAAATGCGGTAAGTAGGACATAAGATAGCTGCAGACTTCCTGCTTAGAGAACCCATTCAACACAGGAAACTATAAGTTCTACCAAGGATTCATTTATCACAAATGCATTGAAAAGGTAGAAAGGTCAGGATGAGGAAGACTCATCTTACTTACCCATTTTTGGTGACCCCTCCCCAGAATAGACCCCCGACTCATTTTAAGAAACAAACTATGCATGCTTAATAGCCTTTTTGCCAATTAGCATACAAAGCGAGGAATGGGAGGTGACAGGGTATGAATATGCATTTGTATTTTGGGTATTCAACACTTTTGTAAATAAGACTTTGTAATTACCTGTGAATTTTGCAGCATATTAGGGAGCTATCCCATGTGCTGCCCAGTCATAATAAACATACACTTTCTAACTTTAAACTGTTAGTAGTTTTCTCAAAACAAACTCCATGCTTCTCTTTGCTCTTAGAACCAGTCTTAAAGGCACAGGACTCAATATACAGCACAAACAGAACAGATGATTGGGGATACAAGCATCATTAAGTTACCCTAGGACATTCCACCCCTTATCCCCATATCGTCAATTTACTAAAACTAATATATACTCCAGCTCTCCACACACATACATCTATATAAAAACAATATGCAATATACAGCTACATACAGTGGCAGTACTATTCAGCACACAGCGATAATTACACACGGTTCTCACTTAATCAGATTTCTCTGCGGTACACATCGTGTGGTTCCATCTTTCTGCATTACTCACCATGTGCAGCTTGGTCCCTGAGCAAAGACAATCCCATGGATGGGATCTTCTGTACTTGAAGCAGAATTGATCCAAACTGTCTTCTCTAACAAACCCCTTACATGTACTACTGGGACTTTCTCTCCATCTACTGTATGTAGGGACTTAGATTGGGCAGGGCCTGCTCTGTTGGTGGAACCTCGGGTGTTAACTAACCAGGTGGCTTTTGCTAGATGCTGCTTCCAGTTTTTGAATGATCCCCCACTCAGTGCTTTCAGGGTGGTTTTTAGCAGTCTATTGTATCTTTCTACTTTCTTTGAAGCTGGTACATGATAGGGGATATGGTACACCCACTCAATGCTATGTTCTTTAGCCTAGTTGTTGATGAGGCTGTTCTTGAAATGAGTTCTATTGTCTGACTCAATCCTCTCAGGGGTACTATGCCTCTAAAGAACTTGTTTTTTAAGGCCTAGAATGGTGTTACGGGCCGTAGCGTGAGGCACAGGGTAGGTCTCCAGCCGTCCTGTGGTGGCCTCTACTATTATGAGCACGTAGCGCTTGCCTTGGCGGGTTTGGGGAAGGGTGATATAGTTAATTTGCCAGGCTTCCCCATACTTATACTTGGACCATCGCCCGCCATACCATAGGGGCTTCACCTGCTTGGCCTGCTTGATGGCAGCATGTCTCACAGTCATGGATAACCTGAGAAATACTGTCCATGGTTAGATCCACTCTTTGGTCTCGTGCTCACTTATAGGTGGCATCTCTGCCCTGATGGCCTGAGGCATCATGGGCCCATTGAGCTAGAAACAGCTCTCCCTTGTGTTGCCAATCTAAGTCTATCTTTGACACCTCTATCTTTGCAGCCTGATCTACCTGCTCGTTGTTTCGGTGCTCCTCATTAGCCCGACTCTTGGGGACATGGGCATCTACATGATGGACTTTGAAAGGTAGCTTTTTTACTCGAGTGGCAATGTCTTTCCACTCATCAACAGCTTAGATAGGTTTTCCCCTACGCTGCCAGTTGGCCTTTTTCTACTTCTCCAGCCATCCCCACAGAGCATTGGCTACCATCCACGAATCAGTGTAGAGGTAGAGCTTTGGCCACTTCTCTCTTTCAGCAATGTCCAGGGCCAGTTGAACAGCTTTGAGCTCAGCAAGTTGGCTTGACTCACCTTCTCTTTCAGTGGCTTGTGCAACCTGTCTTGTGGGACTCCATACAGCTGCTTTCTACTTTCGTTTCATCTCAACGATGCAGCAGGAACCGTCAGTGAAAAGAGCATAGCGTGTTTCTTCTGCTGGCAGTTGGTTGTATGGTGGAGCTTTTTCAGCACGTGTCACTTGTTCCTGCTCCTCTTCATCCATGAGACCAAAGTTTTCACCTTCTGGCCAGTTTGTAATTATTTCTAAAATCCCAGGGTGATTTGGGTTTCCAATGCGGGCGCGCTGAGTGATGAGGGCAATCCATTTGCTCTATGTGGCATTGGTGGCATGGTGGGTAGAGGGAACTTCTGCTTTGAACATCCATCCCAGCACTGGTAGTCGAGGTGCCAGCAGGAGTTGTGTTTCAGTGCCTACTACTTCTGAGGCGGCTTGAACTCCTTCATAGGCAGCCAAGATTTCCTTCTCTGTTGGAGTGTAGTTGGTTTCAGACCCTCGGTAGCTTCGACTCCAGAATCCCAGTGGTCGGCCCTGAGTCTCCCCAGGCCCCTTCTGCCAAAGGCTCCAGGACAGGCCATTGTTCCCGGCTGCTGAGTAGAGCACGTTCTTCACCTCTGGTCCTGTCCTGACTGGGCCAAGGGCCACTGCATGAGTGATCTCCTGCTTGATCTGGGCAAAGGCTTGTTGCTGTTTAGGGCCCCAGTAGAAATTATTCTTCTTGTGGGTGACTAGGTAGAGAGGGCTCACAATCTGGCTGTACTTAGGAATGTGCATCCTCCAGAAACTTATGGTGCCTAGGAAAGCTTGTGTTTCCTTTTTGTTGGTTGGTGGACACATTGCTGTGATCTTATTGATGACTTCAGTGGGAATCTGATGCTTTCTATCGTGCCACTTTACTCCCAGAAACTGGATCTCTCGAGCAGGTCCCTTAACTTTGCTCTTCTTGATAGCGAAGCCAGCCTTCAGGAGAATCTGGATGATCTTCTCTCCTTTCTCAAACACTTCCATTGCTGTGTTTCCCCACACAGTGATGTCATCGATGTACTGTAGATGTTCCGGAGCCTCACCCTTTTCCAGTGCAGCCTGGATCAGTCCATGGCAGATGGTGGGGCTGTGTTTCCACCCCTGGGGCAATCGGTTCCAGGTGTACTGCATGCCCCTCCAGGTGAAAGCAAACTGAGGCTTGCATTCTGCAGCCAGAGGAATGGAGAAAAATGCATTAGCAATGTCAATTGTGGCATACCACTTTGCTGCCTTGGACTCCAGCTCGTACTGGAGTTCCAGCATGTCCGGCACAGCAGCACTCAATGGTGGAGTCACTTCGTTCAAGGCACGGTAGTCCACGGTCAATCTCCATTCTCCGTCAGACTTGTGCACAGGCCAGATGGGGCTGTTGAAGGGTGAGTGGGTTTTGCTGACCACACCTTGAGTCTCTAGCTCACGGATCATCTTGTGGATGGGAATCACAGCATCTCGAGTTGTTCTGTACTGTCAGCGATGCACTATTGAAGTGGCAATTGGCACTTGTTGCTCTTCTACCTTCAGAAGACCTACAGCAGATGGGTTTTCTGATAGTCCAGGCAAGGTATTTAACTGCTTAACACCCCCTGTCTCTACAGCTGCTATCCCGAATGCCCACCAAAATCCCTTTGGGTCTTTGAAATACCCATTTCGGAGGAAGTCTATGCCTAAAATGCATGGAGCTTCTGGGCTAGTCACAATAGGGTGTCTCTTCTACTCATTTCCAGTCAGGCTCACATCAGCCTCCACCAAAGTAAAATCTTGTGAACCTCCTGTCACCCCAGCAATGGAAACAGATTCTTCCCCCACATGTCTTGATGGGAGTAATGTGCACTGTGCACTAGTGTCAACTAAGGCCTCATATTTTTGTGGTTCTGATGTGCTAGGCCAACGAATCTACACAGTCTAAAAAACACGGTTTTCCCTAGCCTCTACCTGGCTAGAGGCAGGGCCTCTCTAAGCCTGATTATCCTTATTTCCCTGGGTAACTGGAGCTGCTTCCTTTTTGCTGGAACTTCCTCTCATAGTCTTGCCATCCAACAATTCATGCAGCCATTGTGTCATAGCATCAGTAGATTCTCCATCCCATCTTTTCATGTTTTCTCCACATTCACGCAGGAGGACCCACAGCTTAGCCCGTGGGATGCCTTTTCCCTCTCTACCTAGGGAACGTTTGCGTGTGGTGCCAGAGCTTCTAACTTGTACTGCAGAGAATGTCCTCCTTGAGTTCTTTGTGATTCTCCTCCATCTTGTCTGTTAATCCCCGCACCTGTGTTTCCAGGGCTGCAATTCTTGCATGTGTTGGACCATGCACGGCATCTGCATATGTTCAGAGCTTCTTCGCCATATCAAGCACCGTCTCCTCTGTCTCATCTCGCTTCATTATTGCTAAAGCAGAGGAGTATTCTTGTGGCCCAAGTCGTACAAGTTTTCGCCACATCACAGGTGTACATGGTACTAAGTCGGGGTTCCTAGTGTTTATGTCATCTGAGAAGACAATCTCCGCCACTGCCATTTCCTTCAAGCGCTGGATCCCTTGTTCAATGGTTTTCTACTGGGTTTGCTGCATATAGAGATCGTCGGCACAGATATCTTTGTGCCACACTTCCCAGGACCCGTTCCCAGAGACTGCAAGGACTAGCCTCCCTCATCATTTCTTGGTCAATAACTGGATCATGTGATAGAGATCCCAGATGTCTCACTTCAGTGCCATCCAGCATTGTAGCCTCGCCTGCAGCATCCCAAAGACGGACTAACCAACTAATTATAGATTTATCAGGTCGTCGAGTATAATCCTTTCTTAGGCCACGAAGGTCCTTCAGGGAAAAGGACTCAATAGTATCTCCTGTTCTTGCAGCAGTTGGTCGGGCTCCCGATCTTGTGCCAGTTGGTTGGGCTTCCAATTTTGTATTAGTTGGTTCGGCTTCTGACTGTGTATCATCAGTTGCTTCAGCTTCTGATTGTGTGTCAGTTGGTTTGACTCCTGACTGGGTGTCAGGAGGCATTGAGGATCCTTCACCTGAATCATCGTCTACTGGTCGATCGGTTTTGTCCATGTGCTTCTTTCCTTTCTTTATTGCAGCAACTGCCGGTGTCTTAGCCTCACTGTCTGGTTGAGCTGCAGCCTGAATAGCTGTGGGATTGGCTGCAGCCTGAGTGACTTATTTATCTCTCTGCTCCCTTGCCTCTATCTGCTGCCCTACAGTGTTTAGCAGTGTGTGACTCATTCTAGAAAAGCTATAAACCATATAGAGGAAGCTCACCAGGTGAAATACCAGGAAGGTGGTGTCTTTAACATTCAGGAGACCCTGAACATTCTCCAAAAGTGATGTAACTGACTCAAAAGAGAAGAAGGAAAGAAGAGGCTGAAGAGCCTCATCCCCTACTCCTCCTCTAACAAACTGGGTGCAATTGTTGATAAATCCTTAAAACATGCTGCTGGAACTAGGACGCAGGGTAGGACGAAAAAACCATAAACCGAACATACCCAGAACAAACTCCAGTATCTTTATAAGCTTCTTGTAAACCATAATCACCGAACCCAGCAAAATAACTATTCTAATTTGTGCATTCCTAGTGTAAAAGCTGTATGTTAGGGACAATATTGGAGCTATTTCTGGGTAAGAAAACAAACCTAGGGACCAGAAAGGTATTAAGACCTCAAAAAAGCCTAGGGAACAGAAATGCAGAAAAGACTCTATTCTAAGAGACATTAGGAATTCAAGAAGCAACATGGCCACTGACTGTTTAATCCCCACCTAAAGGACAACCAAAAAATGCAGTTAATAATAATCAATACAAGTTTTTTCCACTCTCTCGTGCCCCACGTTGGGCACCAGTTAGAAGTATGTCCTGGTTTGGGACAAATTTGGGAGAAAACCCTTGTATAGGATCCCTCTAAGGAAGTAAATCCAAGTGGCCCCTCCCTCCAACCGGTCCGGTAAAAAAACCTCTTTGGAGAGAAGTGGAAAAAACTATTTTACTAAACAAATGAAGTGCATACAAGTATAAAGAATGAATAATATGAAACAATAAAACCTCTCCTTCTGAATTGAGATGGCAAATTGAGAAAGTCCTTGCCGTGGGTGTAGCTCGGCTCTCTCTCTCAGTCTCTCCTCAGTCCCAGTCCCTCCGGCGCTGCTGGAAAATGCCGAGGTCCAGGCCCCAGTGGGCCACAGGTGCAGCCCCCAGTGCTCCCCTGGGTTTTCAGTCCAGAGCAGGTTTAAACAGTTCCAAGGAAAAGGAAAAAAAAAACAGTCCAGGGAACTTCTCTGCCCTAGCTAGCTGAAACTAACTAAAAGCAAAAGAAATCTCTGTCCTGCAGTCTCTCCAAGCCTCCGCCGAATACCCCGTCCGCAGAAGAATGTGGAGGAGTCAGGCAGTTTTCTCAAAACAAACTCTGCGCTTCTCTTTGCTCTTAGAACCAGTCTTAAAGGCACAGGACTCAATATACAGCACAAACAGAACAGACGATTGGGGATACAAGCATCATTAAGTTACCCTAGGACACTGTCACAGTTGGGTATCGATACTAGATCGATACACATATTTCTTTAATAAATCAGCTTCAGCTGGATTTCAGTGCATCTTCTGAATAATAGTATAGTTTCAGGTTAAATTAGAGAAAGAATCTGACCTGGACTGGATTTTAGCTAAAATTGAGGTTGGACACTGCAAATTATTCTAAAACATGTGTTTTTAGTGTTGATTTTGTTCCTTGCTTCCATACATCTGTTCCCTGAAGACAGACAAGTTGTCAATGAAATAGGTTGTCTGATCCAGGGTGGATGAACAGGAAATATCCAGGAAAAGAAATTAATTGAAACCTTGACGTTGAATTTAGCAATTCTAATGTTAACATGAGTGCTTAATCTGAGTATTTCCTATTGTTTTGTTTATAGACATCAGAGAGAGCTAGTAAATAGGAAGGTGTTAGGCATAGGAGCATAAATGGTAGATACCATCTTTGAATTGTGACTTTTACTATAAGGAAATTACTGTCTCAAGGCCATAATGACTGCACTGTTTAGAGTCATAGCTCTAACTTGTTGAAGGACATTCCCTGTCTGTGGCTATAGTCATGAAGGGTGCAGCTGACCTAAAATTTTATAGGAAAATATTCTCTCTGTACAAGTAGAGATAACTTCATAAAGATAATAATTGCAAATTGTTTTGTGTCCAGATATTATTTTGATAATTTAGGGAGAATTATGTCAGAGATTATCACCTTTTCATATTGTTAAAGGCAGCATTAAATGGTGTTGATGTACATATGGGTAGTAAACACCACACTATCAGGTTAAATCACTTGGAAGGGGAGAAATGTGAGGTGGAGTGTATTCATGCTGGTCATACCAACTTAAAAGACACTTGCATGCTAAAGTTTACAGTCTGTTGCACTACCTGAGATTACCATAGGTGTAACTCTTGTAGAAGTCAGTCCAGGTCATGGTCACTAATTTCTCATTTAAAATTCCTGCACATTTCAGATACATTAAATAATATATAAGTAATAAATTATTATTAAAAGCTTGGTCTATTTTTTTAATGTTGTGTTGGAAATTGATATGGCATTATAAAGAATAAGTGTATTAGTAAGTGCCTTTGCATGGATGTGTTTGATTTATTAAATATTTCTGAAGATTTTTCTGCTGCTGAACTTCACAGACACTCTGATGTCCCATCTGTGAGCTGTTTCAGTTCATCTCTCTAGCCTGAGAATAATGCTTACCATTTTTGTTTGACCAAATCTTTCACTGCATAAGAGAGAAGCAAATTACAAGATAAATGTGTATAACACAGATTCCTAGCTTTGATTATTATTTTAGAAAGATGTTATTTAGGACAAAAAATTCTGGGGTTTTTTTTTGGGGTTTTTTTTTTGTTTGTTTGTTTGTTTGTTTTGGGTTTTTTGTTTGGTTTTTTTTTCTAGTTTTAGTGCTAATGCTGTCTTATTAACAGATTAAACAGCAGTGACATTGATGGAGAGCCTATGTATATTCAGATGGTAACAGCGCTAGTTCTGCAGCTTATTCAGTGTGTGGTGCATTTGCCAACAACAGAAAAAGATTCTAATTCAGAGGAGGAATCAAACAAAAAAGTAAGTTGTTTTTTTTAAAGAGCCTTTTTTTTTTTTTTTTTTGCTACAGGAATGACTTTGTAGGTATAATATTTTGTGATGGCGCTCTAGCAATCAATCCTTTTAATTTTATGTCAGCTGTAATTATTTGATGAATGAGAAATGTTGGTCTGGAAATTCTATTCTGTGCATGCTAAAATATTAGAAAAATACATCTTGTTATTTTTAGGTGGATCAAGATGTGCTTATGACTAACTCATATGAAACAGCTATGAGAACAGCACAAAACTTCCTTTCTATTTTCCTTAAGAAGTAAGTACTGTTGCATTCTTTAGTGTATTGATGAAACCAACTCCAAATAAAATGTCACACCTTAAGACAAACCAAACCACTTTGCAATCCTAAATGACTATTAATAAAGTTACTTATAACAATATATTTTATAGATCTCTGAGAGCTACCTGTCTGGAATTTTTTTTTATGGAACAGTCTGCAGAGCTTTTAAGAACACATTTAAGAATGTCTGATAATTTATATAGGATGCTTTTATCAGGGATCTTTTACTCATCTGAAACATGAAAGAGAAGGCTGAGTAAAATATTTAAGTGATGAAACCAGATTATTTCAGTCATCAAAATGAACAAAATATAAAAACCCTAAAATTATTTTCATTTAGCTAAAGTTAGGAATGTCAATAGCTCAGCAGGGAAAAAAACCCCATACTTGAATAACCAAAGGATTTGTAAGAAAAAGTCCTGAGATTTTTATCATGTTAATTTCTGTTGTTAAGCCAAAATGCTATTTATGAGCTATCTAGACATTTCTCTGCATACTTCTGGTATAATTAAAGTTAGGGATGCCACATATAGGTGAAACACTAGCACATGTTATCTTTTGATTTTTTACATTCTGATCTTCCTTTCTGGAACATATTACTGAGATGCCTTTTCACTGTGAGATAAGTCAGACCAGGTTTAAGGACACAACACCTAAATACCCCACTCTAGCTTGAGCTTTAGAATTTTACCTAGCTCGTTTATCCAAGTTAATGCAGACTTTAACTCAAAGCAATAAATAAAAAACCTTAGGAACAAAATTCTACTACCCTGGATTAACTGCTTTACTTGCAGTGCAACTTGGAATGATAACTGTTTAAACTGTGTGTCTGTAAATGGAAAAAAACAATTTTTCTGCTAATATTTTGTATTTTTTTTTTTCAAATTGCATAAAACTGGTTTTCTGGCTAAAAATAGGATTAGTTCTCTTTGCATCAGAAAAAAAGCTTAAATGGCTCTTAAATTCACTTACAAACATGCATTTTGATTTAAACAGATGTGGCAGTAAACAAGGGGAAGAAGATTACAGACCACTGTTTGAGAACTTTATTCAAGATCTTCTTTCCACAGTCAATAAACCAGAATGGCCAGCTGCAGAGTTGCTACTTAGCTTATTAGGAAGGCTATTGGTAAGGGATACTTGTTCTTAACTATTATATTAATTAATTTCTTATTACAATGAAACTTGTTTATTTTCACTCAAACTATTAGAGGAGTGTTTTCTGATTGTTGACATGCATGCAGCATGTAAGGATATTCTTACATGTATCACTATTACATAATGCATATAAAATAAAATTTAGGTCAAGATCATTGATATCGAACTTAGTAAAGGTCATATGCATACAGTTTCTCACGAATGTCCTCTTCTAATACTCCATGACATTTTCCACATTAAAAAATGCCATTCTATAGCATCTAAAAAGTTTAGATATTCATAGAACCATAGAATATGCTGAGCTAGAAGGGACCCACAAGGATTATTGAGTCCAACTCCTGGCCCTGCAGAGAATACCTCAACAATCTCACTCTGTGCCTGGGAGTGTTGTCCAAACACTCCTTGAGCTCTGGCAGCCTTGGGGCTGCGACCACTTCCCTGGGGAGCCTGTTCAGTGCCTGACCACCCTCTGGGGGCGGAACCTTTTCCTGATATCCAACCTAAACCTCCTTGACACAGCTCCAGCCATTCCCTCAGGTCCTGTTAGTGGTCATCAGAGAAGAGATCAGTGTCTGCCCACCCACTGCCCCTCACAAGGAAGTTGTAGACCACAATGAGGTCTGACCTCAGTCTCCTCTTCTCCAGGCTGAAGAGACCAGATGGCCTCAGCCATTCCTTGTATGGCTTCCCCTCTAAACCCTTCACCATCTTCATCACTCTCCTTTGGATGCTATACAATAGTTTCATTCATATTAATTGGGAATAAAGTCAGACTAATACCTGTAATTATTCATAGAATCATAGAATGGTTTGGGTTGGAAGGGACTTTAAAGCTCATCTCATTCCATGCCCCTGCAGTGGATAGGCAGGGACACCTTTCACTAGACCAGGTTGCTCCAAGTCCTGTCCAACCTGGCCTTGAACACTTCCAGGGATGGGACAGCCACAGCTTCTCTGGGCAACCTATTCCAGGGCCTCACCACCCTCACAGGGAAGAATTTCTTACCAATATCCCATCTAACCCTGCCCTCTGGCAGTGGGAAGCCATTCCCCCTTGTCCTATCACTCCATGCCCTTGCAAATAGTCCCTCTCCAGCTTTCTTGTTGGCCCCCTTCAGGAACGGGAGGGTTCTCTAAGGTATTATGGACATTCAGGTTCCTCAGGTGGTCATGAGCCTGATCTTCACTTAGAGTGGGAGGGACTTTGCTCTCCCAGTCCCATACTTCTCTGGACTATTCCTTTAGCACAGAACCTGAAAACAAGTATTTTGGTATTTTACAAGTTGGTCTTAAAGTAAGTAAGTAGTACATTTACTTACAGATTGTGACATTTTACAGAATGTGAATATTTTCATAGTAATGTTTTTTGAGAGTTGTTCTTCAGTATTACAATGCAATTAATACAGTAATTTGAGCTTTTTATTTGGAAAATATTTTATGGTCGTGTTCCTGGTAAAATGTAGCTTTCTTTACACTTGTGTGAAAAATGAGGAAGATGTATTATGGTGCTATGATATTGCAAAGGGTATCTGCTCTACTAGATATCTGGTTTATTTTAGTTTTTTAAAAAATATATATTTTTATAACAGGTGTATTTGTGAAGCAAAAGACTCAGTAAAGAAAAAAGCCATTGTAAAGTAAGGACTGTATCTGTGATGTAATAGCAAATTACATAACTTTAGGCAGCATGGAAATTAGGTGGACTTTTTAATAAGGTCAAACTGTCTTGTAAGAAGAATCTCAGTGGCAGAAATAAATAATTTTTATAACAGCTTATTCTGCTTTTCTTAGGTTCACCAGTTCAGTAACAAATCTACAGAAATGGCATTAAGAGTTGCATCGCTTGACTATCTTGGAACTGTAGCTGCAAGACTCAGGAAAGATGCAGTCACTAGCAAAATGGATCAAGGTTCTATAGCCAGAATACTCAAACAGGTGTGTGAAAGATCCCATGCCAGTTGGATTGACATGTATCTATTTAAACGCCTAAACATTTTAAAGATATGTGAAAAACTGGCATTATGGGGAATAAGTTTTCATTGTTGTTCAGATTTTTGAATCAAATATACTCAGTTTATAAGTATCACATTTGTTAATTTATGTCTTTCTCACGCGATCTTCCTAGTGATCATTTTAAGTGGTGAATTAAAATGGTAAAACAAATTTTCTGGTGAGGATATAGATGAAATAATGTAGTGACAGTTGTATTATATCTTAAGAGGCCTTAAAATATATGTGTGTGTATGCATGTATGTGCATTTGCTATTGCAAAATGGTAATTGAGCTATGGCACTCATATAGACTTTTAAGAGTTAAACTGTTATGCCTATAAGGTTAGTTTTTATGTGATGGAACTGGTATTGGTTGTGTGTGTAGAGGGGGTTGTTACTTTTGTGGGGTTTTTTTACTGGAGTTGCATGACTTTGATCAGGGAATACATATCTGCATTTCTGCTAATGCTCCTTATCAAAATATCTCCAAATCTGAAGGCTGGCAGCAATTACAAAGCAGTGTGTACATTTGGGCTCTCTATAGTACATTAAGAAAATCTTGGGCCTTATTGGTCTTTTTAAAAATGTGAACTTTTACATTTCTTATGGATGCAATACTTTTCTTTCTGAACTACTAATTGTTCTCAGCATGATGAGATCTAAAGTTGAGTAGTCATATCAAGTTGGTTTCCCTGAAAAGACTCCAGATCTACTATATGTATTTTATGATGACTATTATATTTTGAAGGTAAAACTCGTGCAATTTACAGGCATTCAGATAAAGAATCAAAATTCATCTCCTTCATGAGGCTGATACTTCCCATAACTTTTGTCAATTGGAATATTTTACTATGTAGTGTCAAATCTTTATGTTCATGGCTTATTATAATTTATACTTCTATGTGGTAAGGGGTTGTAATTCTCCATTTGCAGTGATTTTGACAATTGTACATTAGACTTCATATGGAAATATTTTGGAAGAATCCTTTTCTCTTTCCTTATCTCCAGAAGTTATATAATAGTATTGAAAGATATTCTAAAAAGATACATACCTGAGTGGTGACCTGAATTTTTCTATTTGTTTTGAGTTTTTTACAGGATCAGACAAGTAACTAGGCATTGGCATCTGCAGAAAATAAAATAGTTTTGGGCAATTGAGTGCTAAAAGCTTTTTTCAGTTACTCAGGAAGCTTAATATAAATGATGGCATTGTGAAAAGTATATACAATACAGTACAACCACTCAGGGTAGACTGTGTTGTTTATAAATGATTTGTAACATAAGAACAAATAATTACATGAAAATGTGTACATGACACCTAAATTTCACTTTGTTGCTCAAATGGCAAGAAAATAAGATCCATTGGTAGACATATTCAGCTTTAGTCATTAGAAATATCCTAAATTATTCTTTTTATTCAGAAATGAACTTATATCTCTACAGACTTTCTTTCCTGTTGAACTGAATACTTAGGCTGTTGGATATCTGATATCATTACCAGGATAATCACCAATGATCGATGAATGCTTATGACTCTGTTTATTGTGGTGTCTTGGTGTGGAAAGACAGGTGTCTGCCAGGGAAATCTGGAGCTTCCCTTGGAATGGAAAATGTAAACCCCCTCCCTCCAAATTATTATAATTTTGCAATTAGCGGCTTTCAGGTAAAGATATGGGAATAGGAATAACAGTTCTTTACTAGGAATATTAAAAATACAAATGTAGTAGTACAAAAAAACAAGCAAAAAAGCAAACAAACAAAATCCTAGAAACCCTGACACAGTCAGAATATGACCTGGCAGCCTGTTGGTCAGGGTGTTGGAAGCAGTCCAAATAAGTCCTCCTGGAGTAACAGATGTGGTTTTGTTGGAGTAGAGATGATGCTGTAGAAGGGTCCAGTGGTGACGAGATGGGGTCCAGTCTTCCTCTGGGAAACCAGTGGAAAAAACACACTGTCCTGCTGGTCTGAATCTCAGCTTTTATCCAGGTAGGAAGGCTTGGCTCCTCCCACTCGGTGGAGCATCTCACAATGGGATGATGTAATTTTTTAGTCACGTGGTGAGCCTTAATGGCCCATTAACAGAAGATATCTCCCTGGAGGGAGGATGGATGGTGGAAGAGATAAAGAAACACTGCCCCACCTGGTTTTAACAGCTGGCCCATTAACAGAAAGACACCCCCCCTCCCCCCCCCCCCCCCCCCCCCCCAGAATTAAAGAAAAACACTTCCTCAACAGATTGGGAATGGAATACATTCCATTGGGAATAGAATATGTCTTGCATTGCAAACCAAGATGTGGTTTGGACTCATGAACTGTATGATTCGAGATTCGATTTAGGAGAAAATCTATTATGTTTTGACATTTTTAAACAGATCTTTTTCATAGAAATCTGTCAGATTGTCAAGTTGATTTGAACACTTATGCATGCTTTTCATTAAATTACCTCTTGATATGCTGATCTTCTGGACTTGTAATTGTACCTTTTTTCACTTGCTGTTGTTTGCAAGCTATATTATGTGCCACATTTGTGACAAGATTCTCAATCTATGCTGTTCATACAGAAGCTGATGGTTATAAGTTACAGGTTTTATTGCTGAAGAAGAAAAATGTTTTGTAGCTGAAGAAGTTTAAGCCAGAAATTATTCTTCTATTTTTATTATCAATATTGAATATGATTTTTTGTGGGCTTCACAGTTTCTTTTTGTTTGTTCTGGGTTTTTTACTTTTTAAAATAGTTAGGCAGTTAAGGTTCATCAAGCAACTCTTTCAGCCTTTTTATCCACAGAATTTAACATTGGTTGAAGGCCAGTCTTTCAAATCACAATTTGCACTTCATAGGGTGCCAAATATAAGTTAATAAACCTATATTAGTATTTTGTCTACTGTAGATGTGTTTTGAATTCTTGAACTGATTAATTTGAGGGGGGAAAAAAACCCCTTTTATCTGGTGTAGCATCAGCAATTGCAAGGACCTGCACATTTCAGTATAATAATATTAAGGAAAAACTAGTGTTTTATGGTTTTGGGTTTATGCTGTCTTGTAGGTGTTGAGAAAGTTAGTTTCTGATTCATTAACAAGTTAATTGATACTGATTTGATCTCTAACCCCTATATGGGGAAAAGTACATTGTCTGATGGTCATATACAAAATCATTGTTCAATTTACATAGGCTAGGACTTTTTAAGAGATCAGAGTATACATATTTCCTATAAAATAGCCTCTTGTAAAAAATATTCTGGTTTTAACATTCATACAGTTTAGATATTTACAAATCTGATGCATAGTTCTCAGAATAATATTTCCTATGTAATCCTTTTTGTGCATCTTAAAAGTGCTTCACAGGAAAATTAATATTACCTTATTCTGTAGATAGGCTTTATGCACTAAGTGGAATTTTAATAAAATATATGTTTGTTCTCAAGGTTTTTGACCTGATAGAAACTTGAGTCTCAGAGAGTATGATTCTTTAGTGCTAGAGCTCAGGGGTGTTTGGGAATAACCTCTGTAAATTCTTTGCTAAATGAATTGAGCATACTTGCTGCACTTTCTCTGTATCGATGCTGTAAACCTGAAAACAGTTATACCAAATATTTTGCAGAAGGATAAGTTATTTTTATTTTTTGATGTTTCCCATATGTTTTTACAGTTGTCTGTTTCATATTTATGTTCATTTGACTTTTTTGCCTTTTATCCCTTGTTCACCTGTGAAGTCATTGTTTCAGTGTTTAATATTGTTGAGAGAGCTAATGATGTCTTTTATAGGTTAAACCTTTTTTCAGTCTACTATGTGTGATTTCAGCCCTTTGTTTTTCCTTGGGAACAGAGGGTCTTCACACAAGATCATAGGGTCTGTTTTAAAACAAGTCTTATTCTGCTGTTAATCTTTTTTTGACTTTGGAGCTACAGTCTAATTTGGTTGTCTCTATAAAGTTTAGAAATAATTGATTAAAAATTGTTAGTTGTATTGATAATTGCAGAACATTAACTTCAGTGTATTTTATATGTGGACATACAGATTTTCAGATGATAATCACCACTGTGCAATATTCTATTTTAAAACTATCTATCTATTTCTGACAGGTTTCAGGAGGAGATGAAATTCAACAGCTGCAAAAGGCTTTGCTAGATTATCTGGATGAGAACACAGAAACTGATGCATCATTAGTGGTAAATTTCAGCTTTCTGATGTCAAATTTATATAAAAATAACTTTAGTAACATGCACCGAATAAAATGATTTTTGGTCATGCATATTAGGGATTCAATTAAATTGTCACCCTAACATATAATGTTGATTGTGTTTTCTGAAATATGGTTGATGCATTAAACTCACTTTATCTCATATATCTGTTAATTTTACTCTTCTACATCTGTTTTTTTTGTTTTCTGTGTATCCTGCTGTATTTCTCCAGTTTTCTCGGAAGTTTTATATAGCTCAGTGGTTCCGTGATACAACTATGGAGACAGAGAAAGCAATTAAATCTCAGAAGGATGAGGATTCATCTGAAGGAACTCATCATGCAAAAGATGTTGAGACCACAGGGCAGATCATGCATAGAGCGGAAAGTCGCAAAACATTTCTTCGCAGCATCATTAAAACTACTCCATCTCAGTTCAGTACATTAAAGTACGTTTGAGCACCACTGCTTTATTAACCATGCATTTGACATTTTTTATAATTTTTTGATGAGCATGTCCTAATTAAAACATTGAATTTGTTGCAGAATGAATTCTGATACTGTGGACTATGAAGATGCGTGTTTGATTGTTCGCTACTTGGCCTCTATGAGGCCATTTGCCCAGAGCTTCGATATTTATTTGACACAGGTAAACTGTGCTGGAAATCTTAGTAGAGTGAAATGCAGTTGGTTTCTGATTCCAAATACTTTTGTGGTAGTGTACCATATCTGTTCATTGTTGAGCACGGGTATTTAACAGGCCGTGATAACACCATGTGCTTTCTGTATTGACATAAGTGCTTATATTTCTTTTTCTTGCATACATTTTATATGTCATATTGTACATGCATTATTTTATTTGTCCATGGATGTAGATGGCAAAATCAATATCTTAGATGTACACAGTAAAAAAACAGTTGCAAAATGTTGAAATCTCTTTTAAAGTTTCTGCCAGATGCATGCTCATCTGGTGATATTAACTCATTCAATTGATCTTCATTTAAAAATACAAGCCAGCTTAGCTACTTGCTTGCAGTGCATGTTACTGTCACTTTGGAAGCTGTTATTTAACCAGTGTGTTTTCTTTCCTTTTTCTGGGAGAAGAGCACTAACATGTTGTCATGGCAACATGTTTGGACTCCGGTACTGGTTTGGTTTAGCTTAGTTTAGGTTCTGTTACTTATAGTGATCTGCATACAGAGCCATTCTTAAAATGATGGTGCCCAAATCCATCTCTTCCATTGAAAGAATTATGATGAAAGCCACAACTGATGGCAAAAGTAGAGTTTAAAATGAAGGGACTTCTTATTTTAGTTACTTCATTTGCATGTTATTCTGCTGCATTGTTACCTGTTAAAGAGTTTGCTACCTTCCCAAAGCAAATGAATCTTTGTTTTTGTTCTCTTATTAGATTCTGCGTGTACTTGGTGAAAATGCAATTGCTGTTCGAACAAAAGCCATGAAGTGTCTGTCTGAGGTTGTTGCTGTAGACCCCAGTATTCTAGCCAGGGTAAAAACGTCTGAAATATCCATCATGTATATACATTCTTCTGTCACACTTAAAAGAAATCTTTAATTCTTATTTTGGATTTGTGTTTTACTTGTTCCTTTTTAGCTGGATATGCAACGAGGAGTTCATGGGCGGCTAATGGATAACTCCACTAGTGTAAGAGAAGCAGCTGTGGAACTTCTTGGTCGATTTGTGCTCTGTCGTCCTCAGCTTGCTGAGCAGTACTATGATATGCTGATTGAAAGAATATTGGTACGGTGATTTATTTATGATAAGTGTCATTGGGAAATTTGTTTTCAAATGAATTTAGATGTTTAACAATATGGAATGATGATTCCAAGAGTAAATGATATGCTATTATTTTAATGGGGAAAATCATGCTTTTAAGACCAACCTTCTGAAATGCACTGCTTGTTTTCAGTGAGGCTTTGTTACATTGTCGTGGTTTCACCCCAGCCAGCAGCCAAGCCCCATGCAGCCACTCGCTCACACCCCCACCATCAGGATTGGGGAGAGAATCAGAAGGGTAAAAGGCAGAAAACTCTTGGGTTAAGAGAAAGACAGTTTAACAAGGAAAGCAAAAGCATCACACACAAGCAAAGCAAAACAAGGAATTCATTGAGCCCTTCCCAAGGGCAGGCAGGTGTTCAGCCACCTCCAGGAGAGCAGGGCCCCATCCTGTAGAATGGTGACTTGGGAAGATGAACACCACCACTCCAAATGTCCTCCCCTTCCTCCTTCTTACCCCCACTTTACATACTGAGCATGATGTAATATGGTCTGGAATATTCCTTTGGTTATTTGGGGTCACCTGTCTCAGCTGTGTCCCCTTCCAACCTCCCACGCACCCCCAGCCCCTCCCCAGCGTACGAGCAGAAAAGGCCTTGGCTCTGTGCAAGCTCAGCAATAACAAAACCATCTCTGTATTATCAACTCTGTGTTCAGCAGAAACCCCAACACAGCCCAATGCCAGCCACTGGGAAGGAAATCAACTCTACCCCAGCCAGAACTAACATATACATCAATAAGTAAATATACATAGAAAGTCATACTGCAACAGAACCAGGATTATATTCCTTTTGGCTCCTTTACTGAGGCACAGATTAGATGAAATGAGGAATTTTTCTACATCTCTGAAGTCTCAGATGTGGGTTATTGAGGGCAGTTCAGTAGTGTGGGTGATGGAAAAAGTCTACAACACAGTAATTAAAAGTTGCCATTTGTAATCCAAAAGAAAAAAAAAAAAAAGAACTACTGTTTTTTATAGTATGTTTTAGTGCTTTAAAAGGCTTTTTATTAGAGTTTTTGTATAAAAAGTGGGTTTTGGCTGGATGTTCAGGTAAAGTACAGTGTTAATTTAACTGTAAGATAACACTAGCTTTTAGCATTCATGTTAGGTTTTAAGTGAAATACTACTCATTTGCTATAGTTACATGATAAAATATGTTTGTGAAGTGTTTTGGAGATGTCCATACGAGCATGCATAAAGGCGCTCATCCTGGCATTTAGATTAAACATATATTGAATTAAGTAATATGAAATGAAGGTACTCATCCTTCTCCTTAGATGAAGCCTAGGAACATGGAAAATATTTGCTGCACATATCATCCATAATCTTTATTCAAAGGCTTTTGAATTATTACAGTCCAGATTTACAAAGTGTCTTGGGTGTTCATAAACAGTAGCTAAAGCATCACCACATCTAGCTTATAAGATCTCAAATTAAGAAGTAGCATTATACATTTGCAACATAGTGACTTCCTAATTGGGATGCTATAAATGGAGGAAGTGTTTCAATGTTTTGAGGACTCGGCCCAAACCTTTAGAATTGTTGCAAATAAAGTCATGCTGACCTTTCATATAAATATACTCCAGAATATTTTTGCTGTGGTTTCTGAATCCATTTTTAAGGTCAGATTGTGAGATCTTCAAATATAATTTATATAATACATTAATTAATATGCCTGATTTCTTTTCATGAGCATAATGTTTTTCTCCTCACAGGATACTGGTATCAGTGTCAGAAAAAGAGTCATAAAGATACTTAGGGATATCTGCATTGAACAACCAACATTTCCCAAAATTACTGAGATGTGTGTAAAAATGATTCGGAGAGTCAACGATGAAGAAGGCATTAAGGTAGAATGAAACATATCCTTCAGGATTTAAATTAACATCATTGGTTTCTATATTTTGATGCAGAAATAATAAAAAAAAAAACATTGCTCCTTTGTAATTTTTTTTTATTAATTTTCAATTTTTAAGAGCGAATACTTTCTACATTGCTGTCTGACTTGATTTTCTTTTCTTTCTTCTATTTTCTTCAAGTTCTTGCTGACAATCAAAGGATTTTAAAAAGTTGTTATCTAGAGTTTTGGTGGTTTTTTTCTGCAAGTATTGTCTCTGATATATTTCATTTCTAACAAGTAAAACTAGTATATAAAATTCCTTTCTGAAAACAAAATAAACTTTAAGTCAAAATTAAGTACTTGATGTTAATATATGCCAGATTTATAAGTTCTGCATATAAAAAATATAAAGTATTAATCTTTGAAAATTTTGCATTAATTCTGAATGTTTAATGAATCAGTTATTCCCCCATCAATGTTACTTATGTGATCATATTCTAATCTTTGTGGGATATATATGCAGAAGGGCAAAAACCTAAGAATATGTGTTGAATCATAAACCTGACACTGATGTTTTTTGTTTGATTTGGTAAAAATAATTTAAAAATTGTTGGATAATTAAGAATACACCTGTAATAATTTTGTATCACACTTTCAGTGGGATTTGAAATCTGGAACTTTAAAGCTACAACGTATAGTTTTACCACTTGAGATATGTTAATGCCAAGTGGCTTTCAGAGAAGACTGTTAATCAAGTAGGTGAACAGGTGGATCTAAGGTGCTGCTAGGAAAGGAGGATGACCTTTCCCTTGCCTTTCCAACAACCTCATAAAGATGAGGCAGTAACTGCAATGTATTTTTTTAAGTCTCCATGGATGAGGAATGCTTCCTA
This sequence comes from Hirundo rustica, assembly GCF_015227805.2. Taxonomy (NCBI): domain Eukaryota; kingdom Metazoa; phylum Chordata; class Aves; order Passeriformes; family Hirundinidae; genus Hirundo; species Hirundo rustica. The sequence goes on along the minus strand of NW_026690191.1, from coordinate 87,708 downwards.
CAAGCATATGCTTTTAAGTAATTTCAGAATAGTTCCATTCCATTCCATTCCATCTTTTCCTCTATAGAAAAAAATTGTAAGGAAACCAACTTCCTATGTTTGGGTAGAGAGACTTGATTTCTCTCTCTTCCTTGCCTTGTCACAGCTGTTCTGAAAATGCCAAAGTAATCTACAATTGCTGCTAATTCTGCTGTAGAAATGGTAGTCTTTTGTCCAGTTGTCAGCTTCTAAGGGGTACTATGCTTTCCTGAGGAATGCAAATTAGTGCAGGAAAATGGTAACTCCATTTCCTGTAGCATCACTTCCTAGTGATCATTTTAGTGAAGCTTGCTTAAAGACCACTATAACTGCTGTAGTAGTAATCTGGGTCTATCTCAGATAACATTCTCTACATCAGTATCATGTAGGTTGAATAATTCCTTACGGAAGTGCACATATTGTCAAAAAAATTATTGTGCAGATGTATTAGTAATAATACCTACGTGCCAAGATAAAATTATTTCTGCTAATTATTTTTTTCCTTCAGAAATTAGTAAATGAGACATTCCAGAAGCTCTGGTTCACTCCAACTCTACATCATGATAAAGAAGCAATGACTAGGAAAATACTAAACATCACTGATGTGGTATGTTAAACAAATTTTAATTAAGTTGCATGTAAAATTTCTCTGTGTTATCAGTATCTTTAGAATATTGTCTGTAGTCTTTTAGAAATACATAAGTAATTTAATTATCAGATTAATTTCTTTGTATATCTCCTGACATTGAATATGTGCTAGAATTATTAATCTGATGGAACAGGCTATAGGAAACTTTAAATGCTCACTAATCTGCTGGCAGTGATAACTGAGACCATATTATACTCAGGTTGTGGAAAATACTTGTTCAGGTAAAACACCACAAGTTTCTATTATATTTAACATTTTCCAGGAAATGCTAGTAGCAGCATATAATTAAGCCTAACTAAGAAGTTGTCTCTTAAAAGAAAAATTTCCTCAATTGATAGCATTTATTCTGAAAGGTTATCAAGCTGTTTCAACAAATGCAAGGTCATGTTTTCACTCAAGGTAAACTAGTATCTGCATAATGTTATCTACTTTTTAGGAGCAGCAAATTAAATTGTATGCCTCAAAAATCTATTTCAAATAAAATGCTTTTACATTTGTAGTGAAAACGTATTGTGTAATTGTACTGTACTGAAAAGGTATTTTAATATCAATTATACCAAGATATAAATATCAAATAAAAGTACTCTCCTCATGACTTAAAAATATGAGCTTAAACTGCTTTTTAATATTTTTACTAAATTGTAGTGTATTGTGCATTTTTCCAGAAAGACCAGTTAGTTTATTTGACTTCAGTTTAATTCTCAGTTCTCCTGCCAATTCTTTTTTGGAGCATCTGTGAGCTGTTCCTGACATGATACCAGTGAAGGCTTTGTTTATATAAAAATATGTACATGCATATATATATATATATACATGTTAATTTTTAATGTCAGACTTGTATTTGTGCTTTAATCTGTACAAAATGTTGTTCTATTAACTCAAAATTTGGTTGTCATTAGAAGTAGCAATCTCCAGTAAAATGTGTAGGCCTTGTGTGTATGGGGTACAAATTCTGAGATCACTTAAATGGTGAGAACTGTTTTTCAAATGCAGGAAAAAGTTTCTGGTCTCCAAAGATATTTAACCAAATATTTAGGAAAAAATATCTGTGCCTGTTTACTGATCTTTTAAGATGACATCTGTATTGAAGTAATTTTTCTTCAGATGCCTTTTTAACCAGTTTATTCTCAAAACTACTTTTAGGTTGCAGCTTGTAGGGATACCGGCTATGATTGGTTTGAACAGCTTCTTCAAAATGTAAGTAATGAATTTTGAATGTATGGCACAATCATTGTAAGAATTTTTAATTTTCTTTTGGTACTAAAACATATTGACAGGAGACTGCGAGATCAGTCCTTTACAGTAAACAAATTCAATCCATGCCCTTTAAACATCTGACCTTTCTTTAATTCCCCATTGGTGTAACTTTCTTTGTCTCCAACATTATTTTCTTTCTTTCCATGTAGTTGTTTTAAAAATACTTCCCTTTTCATTTTGGGGAGGGTTTTTGTTTGTTTGTTTTTTAATTTCATAGTCTCTTAATGAGTGACATAACATGAAGTCCACAGATATGATATATAATTCTGAAATGAGGCTTCAAGTGTAATGTAGGTTTTTTAAAATGGTAGATAAGTGTATTTTCACATCCAGTGTATTTGTTACACAGTTTATAGAAGCAATGAATCTTCAGCCCATAGCTTACTTCCACATTATATTTTACTCTGATTTTTCTAAGAATGAGCTTGATTTGTTTATATGTCTTAGCCTGTGTTATCTTTCTCCTCTACAACTCATGCATTTGTTGATTTTCAAGTAAAATTAACAACTGCATACATGGAAGAATTAGAGGTGTTCAAAGATTTTACTTTAGCCTCAAGTGCCATGAAAATAGGTAGCGAAGTAAATCAAAGTGCCTCTTAATGCCTGCACTGAATAAAAAGCTATAGTACAGGCTCAATTAAATTAACTGATTAAAATGTTCATAGAACTATGTTTCACCTTAGTTTGATTTTTTTAATGTGTCAAAAAACAGTATTACTTTTGTATTTTTTTTCCTGAGTGTTTTTGAAAGCCATCTAATTCCTGTTAGTTACTTCTGGCAATTATGACCGCATTATTTTTTTCTGTATTATTTCATTAAGCACAAAGTTAGCTTTCATCCCAATGCAAAAATCAGTAGAACTCTGTCTTTTTGTCACAGTTAATTTTTTCTTTTACATTTTGGTTTGATTTTTTCTTATTTCCCTTAATTTTTTCTTCACCATGTAACTTTTATGGAGACGTTAAATATTTTTGTAGTGCAAAATGCTTGTGTATCTGTAGTAATTGTTATTAAACCAGTACATATCCAATGTAAATGAACGCACCCTGAATACGAAATAATTTTCTGTTTCATCTGCTATAGCTGTTGAAGTCAGAAGAGGATGCCTCATATAAACCTGTGAAGAAAGCCTGTACTCAACTTGTTGACAATTTGGTTGAGCACATTCTTAAATATGAGGAATCCTTGTCAGGTAGTAGTGTTTACAACCCAGTAGCTTTTTTGAATTTTATGATACTGTAACAGTGGTGGTTCAAATGACTATTGTGAAAAGCTACTGTTACAGAATTCCTATTACAAAAGTGATGGTAATGAGTTATTGCATTTATTTTGATTATGAACTTTTGAGCACTTTGTAATAATAAAGCTTCCCTAATTTTCTCTAGCTAATCACAATAATAGAGATAATTTTAAAATAACTTGCTCAAACTTTTAGATCACTAAAAACAAATCAAATGTGTCAAGCTTTATTTGTATTAATACATTCTAAAGTTGTAATAGGAATCATTGGCTAGGCCAGTGTTCTGTGTACAGTAATTAGGTTAAAAACTAGTGATATCTTTGAAGCATCTTTACTTCTTATTTTACATATGTTGTGATCACATATAAATGTTATTACATTATGTTCTCATCTCTAATCTAATAATAATATTCTGTACTGATCTTGAAAGATATGCTATGAAAGAAATATTCATATGATGTTTTGGCCATGTTTTTCATTGCTCAGACATTACTTTGTGTATTTTCTTTTTTTTTTTTTTTTTTTTTTTGCAGATTCTGACAACAAAGGTGTGAATTCTGGTCGCTTGGTTGCTTGCATAACCACTTTGTTCTTATTCAGCAAAATCAGGCCCCAACTAATGGTCAAACATGCCATGACCATGCAGCCATACCTGACCACTAAATGTAGTGTAAGTAGAGAAAATTAGAAAATCAGTCTTTTCTTTTTCCCAGATAATTAAGCATGGAAATTAATGGGTATCTTGTATGTTTGATTAAATTGAAGGTAGGAAAATAGAAATAAAAATTATCTTTCTATGATTCATTATCATATCTTCTAAAGATTAGGTCCTTTTATGATCTCTATAGCTTCCAAGATGCTGTTCCTCACCCTCTGCCTTCACATTTTACACTCAAATGAAACTGAAACCTGTGCTGCTTCTTTCCCTTAAAGACTAAAACATAGTTTTCCACCTGCTATGAAATAATTTCTTAAAATTGTTTTATTTTATAGTCATGGTCCCAAAAGTAAAGATTTAACATATGAATCTTAAGACTAAACATATAGTTCCATAAGATAGGGTGATCTAACATATAGCATAAATATTACAAGGAAAGTGTCCTGCTTTATCCTCTTCAGCAGTTCACCTCTTTCTACCCTAGCTCTGTTTTTGTATTTCTCTGTAAGACAGTTTAGCTCACAGAAATGATAGAGCTAAAGTGCTGAATCCCCTCAGTCTGGGAAAATGGCCTCCTCCTCTGAAACATTGCATTGCTTTCTGCCATTTTGATTAGCACAGTTGGCTCAATGAAGGTTGTGATGAACCCCTCATCTGGCAGGAGCAGAGCAGGATCATGCAGACATGGCTGAAGGAAGAGCTTGACTGAGTGGAGGTCAGCAATCCATTAAATTAGGTCAGCTGCACAGGGAAGAGCAGGCCTGAGAATGCTTGTTATCAGCTTAGTTTGCAGGTATAGCCTAGAATTTTACAGTTTCAGCCCTAGAGCATTCTCTAGGCATATCTACAACAGACATAGAGCTGCTTCTGATCAAACAGTATAGGAAAAGGTTATCTGATTATTTACTTGCTGTCAATACCTGTTGCCAGGTGTTGTGCATTCTCTACTGTGCATGTGTCAGGAAGAGTTCCTAAATTTGTTTTAGGACTCAAAAAAGTTTTCATGACCAAAAATTTTCAGGTCTGTCACAGCCTTGATGATAGGTGAATTCTGCTTCTACAATTTTTTTTTTTTTACAGAAGTTCTGTAGTAAACAAGAACTTGCTTTCAAAATAATATGTAACTTAAAAGCAGATGTAAACTATATATTATTTTAAATCTCTACCAAATAACTTGCAAAAGATACATAATTGTATCATACTGTTATGTAATTGTGTTATATTAATATGTATGATATATGTATTACATAATACATATTAATAATACTTAGCTTATAGGTAACAGCTAGAAATGTTAAATGCTATAAATGCTGTTGTTTCAGACCCAGAATGATTTCATGGTGATCTGCAATGTTGCAAAAATCTTAGAACTTGTAGTGCCACTAATGGAACACCCAAGTGAGACATTTCTTGCCACTATTGAGGAAGACCTCATGAAACTCATCATCAAATATGGCATGACAGTAAGCTTTTAATTGCTACTATTCAGTTAATTCCATTTCACATTGTGAAATATGTAGTTTTGGTTTAAAGGAAGTCTGTCTTCATTATGAAGATAACTTTTGAGCCATGAAAAATCAATGTTCTTGGTTTACTTGTGTTTGTGTGTTGTTGCTATATTTTAACAATTATAAATTTGGGCATGTTTTCAGAGCAGTCTAGGAGATGGACATTACATCTGTTAGATTGTTACTTTTAGTTCTGCATACCTTTTTCCTGCATAACATCACAAAAGTCTCAGGTTTAAATTCTAAATATATAACTCATTTGTTCTTTCTTGCACCTAGGTTGTTCAGCATTGTGTGAGCTGTCTTGGGGCTGTTGTGAACAAGGTCACTCAGAACTATAAATTTGTGTGGGCCTGTTTTAATAGATACTATGGTAAGTAAAATCACAACGTAATTGTCACTCTTCAGTTTCGCCTACAAGTCTTATCTTAGGGATACACCATGATTAAATACTGTGATCAAAAATTTTATCTTACTCTAGGTGCACTTTCAAAATTAAAAAGTCAACACCAAGAAGACCCCAACAGTACAATAGTTACTGCCAATAAACCAGCACTCCTTAGATCACTTTTCACTGTTGGAGCATTGTGTCGGCATTTTGATTTTGATCAGGAAGATTTTAAGGGCAACAGTAAGGTAAAATAACTTGTAATTACTCTCCATGTCTTGTGTATATTGAATGCTCCACTTCAATTTGAGAACACAGTATTCCTAGGCTCCAAAGCTATGCATTTCTTCATAATGCATATGATATAGTTTTTTGGGTTGTAAATACATGGTTTTGCAAAGACAATGCAGTAAGATTTTGTTTCTCCATTTTGATATATATGCTTTTTATAAAACATTAAAAATATCTGTTTCATCTTCAAATAGCTGTTATTTGTGTTTTAATTTCCTCAGGTTAACATTAAGGATAAAGTACTTGAACTGCTGATGTATTTTACAAAGCATTCAGATGAAGAGGTACAGACAAAAGCCATTATTGGCCTTGGTAAGAAATATTAATAGCTTTTATTATTCTGCTGTAGTAGAAATCCATGCATTTCTTTGTGTAGTACCAGGTAAGTTTTTTTAAAATCAAAGTTCACCACATGTTTTATTTAAAACCTGGCTATAGAAATGTAGTCAAAGGGATACTTTGAAGTTGCATACTTCTGCAGCAGAGTGGATGCTTTTGACAGTGAATGCCTTTTTGATGTATGACCAAGTCTTAAAAAACACCAGGTTTCCAAAGTAAATGGAGATGGTTTTTTTCCCCCCACATGCAAATATGTTGTAACTCCAAATGTTGTTTTTCAGTCCTCAAGATATGGTTAAAAAATAACTAGAAAAAATGATGGAAAAGCTTTGAGAATTTTAAGTGTAGGGGCAGAAATTCCACAGGAGTTGAGGAAACTCTGTCAGTTTATACCAACTGGGGGATGCTCTGTGAAATTTCACAAGGCATTGAGATGATGCCATAGTCTAAATATTAGAGTTTATTTTGGGTCTTTGGCAGTATTTTAATTTTAAATGGATTCTTTGTCAGAAGGTATTAGTATAGTATCTCAGTGACTTGCAGTAATACATGAACTGCCACTGAGTGGTTTGTATCATGTTCATCCTCTGCTCAAGGACCAAAACTGTACATGTAAGAGCATCTTGTTTGGACAGATAGGCCTTGGTTTCTGGAAGAGTTCAGTTCATGGTTATGGCTTAGTCTAAAGTAAGTTGTCGCCTATGTGTGTGAGCTTGCATTCTATGGTTTAACTGTGTATAAGAATTTTCCTCCTTATGCTGCTGTTTAGGTGGCTTTTTAAATATCCTGGTACAGTTCAGGCTAGGGAGGACTGAGGATAAGGACTGAGACTGAATCTTGATTTGATATTCTGTGAGGAAACCATTGCAGACAGCTGAGTGGGATTAATGGCTTTAGAGTTGCCTTTGTTGCAGGAACAGTGCTATGGTGTTAACTAGCTAGAGGTTTTTCTAGGCATTGTGTCAAGATGCACAACACTTACTGTAGTCCATTCTAATTGTTCTATCAAAATATTGCACATGGGATAGGGGCTGCCTTCCTAACCATAGACATGATTGCTTTACTCATGGAGGCTGAGTGTTGCATTCATCAGAAATGTGCCTGAATTACAGACTGAACTGTGATCAGTTTGGAGAAGAGGAGAAAACAGGAGTGGCTATCATTAGGCATTCTTCAGACTTTTTTATTCTTTTTTTCTCTACCTGTAAACATGTCAGTCTTTATCTTAATTAAACCTTGGACAACTGTTTTCAGTGATATATTAGTCTCATCTAAGTACTGGTTCCACTTTGAAGGTAGATGCTTGGGTGTACAGAAATGTAGTAGGCAGTGCAAAGCTCTATTTTACAGGCTGATAATTGAGTCAAGTTGTCAAATCCATTCAACATTTATGTGCAGCAATAAGATGAAAATTACTAACAAGCTAATGCAACATTTATACACAGTGAAGGCATCAAATGGAGTGTGTGCTTTCCTATTGGTAATTATTAGTGTGTCCTTACAGTAAGGACACTCAACAGTCTTAACCTTTGCTTTGGGATGTGTCACTGCTGTTGAGAGATTGAGTTTAACCATAAGGTTAATGGTTATGGTTATGCTTCTCTTCCAGATGTGTACTTGCAAGGCAGATTGAGGATAAAAAATTTTGTTAGTATCTAACAGGTAATGTCTTACTCAGCCAAGTTCAGTGCTTAAAATTAACAGAGTGAAAACAAAGGTATGAAGAGAAGTGATGTGAGAGCAGCCCCAAGATGTAAACTTAGTCCTTAAAAGAACACAGCAGTTGCCTTTTTTCATCCCCTATGACAAATTCTTATGCCAAATAAAATTTCTTTCCTGCTTACAGGGGATGGAAAAATAATAATTTCCCTAAGAGTACTGGTGGTTTTAGATTATTTTAAATAAGTGAAAGAAACAAAGAAAGAATTATGGATTGTTACACATACATGCAAGTGCTTTCCATTTTCAAAATTAAACTTAAATGGGTTGGACTTTCTCAGAGGTGGTCAAGTTATAAACATCAATATACACCTGTATAGAGTGGACAATTATACTACGTACTTCAAAGAGGAGCATCATTCCTTTTTCTTTCACCTCTTTCCCCTCCATCTCCCCTGCCTTCTTTCCTCTTCTTATTTTGCAATTGAAATGAGATCTTAAATGCACTGAGGTCTTGCCCTAGACTTAGCCTTTACCTACAGTCCTTTCTGTGTGCAGAGCCACTTTTAAAAACCTGAGTGTTCCCTTTGTTACACCCACTTTTATACATTGCTTTCACATAATTTTATTTGCTTTCATTTTTTCCCCCATTCTTCTTTTATGTTTACGTTTTCTGTGTGTTCATTCGGAATCTTTGTTTCCTATGGTGTAGTGGTTTCATGTTCGCTTATCTTTGTTTGCTAAATTTGGTGTAATGGTTTAAATGTTTTTTCTGCTGTGAGATAGGATTAGGAGAAAAACAAGCAGACTTCACTTAAAGGTTTAAAGATAGATTTATTAGCACACACTAAAAAAAAAAAAATTAAAATGAAACTTTTAAAACACTCTTCCTCCCCCCTACAAACTGTTCACTTTCTCACAAACAATATAAAGAGACAAAACTTGTGACTTTCAGTCAGTTTCACTATTTAAAAATAATCTTTTATCATTTCTTTAGCCAAGGAGTCTTTCCTAGTTTACTATGGAATTTCTCCCACTGACAACTTAGAACAGTTTTCTTGTGAAGAAAAAGAAAACTTGCTTTTGTGAAATCTCTTCCCATTAGCAGTTTTCCTAACACTGCATATGGGTTATATCTGTTTATTTAGGGTACTGTTTAAGGACACCTCTTCTAGTATAAAACAAAGATTCTCTTCTTCCATCTCTAAAATCATTTTCATCTCAAAACTAGAGATCTCCTTTTTCCCTAGGAACAAAGGGTTTTATATCACTTTTCTTCTTCTGTTCAAAGTTCTCTATTAAATTTTAATTATATCAGCTCACAAGCTAGAACCATGCATCTTCCTAAATAGCATTTATATGTTACAGGAAATAGTCTATTTTTCATGGTTTCACTAGAGAAGTCCAGCTAACAAGGCAACTCCTCTATCCTTCTTCTAATTAGTCTTTCACTCTCTCTATCTGACTTCTGTCTCATGCCGTGTCTTCTCTACGTTTCACTCTGTCCTTTTTACTCAAAAGGAGGATTAGAGTTTTAAAAAGTCTCATCTGTACTAAGAAAGAGAATAGTCTCGCCCGGGCCTGCAGATGGTCACATGATCTCTGCCGGGTAGCAGCCGCTAGGATTTTCAAAAGCCACGGGGATGGGGGGGAAGAGAACTTCACCATGAGGGACTTCGGGGCAGCCTGGCTGGTAGATACCTCCTGTCCCCCTCCCCCCCCCCCCCCCCCACCTCGGTGACTATCGGGGGGGGGGTAGGGCCCAACCCAACCGGGCTCGTAGTTGTTATCGGGGGGCCCGGCAGACATCTCCCCTGGCTCAGCCGGCCTGGGGTAGGCTTTAAAATTAGCTGATGCTAAGCTGCAGCCTCCCCCTCCCCCGTCGGGAGGCGACGGGGCCCGGCCAGGCGAGGGCAGGCTTCCCCCCCCAACAGGGGGGAGCGGCGGAGCTTGGCCAGCTTGGGCTGCTCTACAGAGCAGCCCCAACTCAGTGTTACCTGCTGGAAAGCCAGAAGGAAAAGAGAGTTTCCTGGGTATTCTTCTGATTTTTTTAAGCCTGTGTGTTCCCAGAAGGATGTCATCTTTCTAATTGGTCAATCAATCTGTCAATTCCAAAGTTATCAACTAATTGGCTCTTCCTATCCATGCTAAACCAGCATATATGGTCGTGAAAAATACACTTAATGTTTGCTTTTCTCACGGTCTTAAAAATTAATCAAGTAGTTAAATATAGTTTAAATTGGGAAGTTATGTTTCCATTACCATTTTTTTTGGTGATACTCTGTAAGAGTCTGTTGGCAGCACTCCTAAATCTACATATGTGATCTAAAATTATATATGCTGTTACTTATTTCGATCAAACTTTTTATGAAATAAAGACTTCCCTGACTAAGAATAACCAGTTCTTTGTCAAGGGTAGGGCTGCAGCTAAAAGCAGTTCTATAGTCTGTATCTTCTAACAGATGTAGTCTTGGGAATGCTTCACATAATTTTCAAGACACGACCTTAATAGGTATATGAATAATAACAGTGAGAGGTCTAAATTTTATTTTATTGTGTTCACTATGATGCCTTGGGAAGGCTGACCTGGAACAGAGAGTGAACAGAATTAGAGACTACATTAGATATTTATTTAAAGGCCTTTAAGGATACACCTTGGGCAGCACAAGAGCCTGATTAGGGCTACACCCAAGGTGGACTTAAAATAGTCACAAAAATGGACAACCAGTCACAAGGTCTTACACTTTTATAAGTTTTGGTCCATTTGCATACTGGGGTTTAATTGTCCCAATTACAGCTTCAGGTCATGAGGTCTCATCCTTGTTTCTCTCTTCAGTCCACCGCTGTTTATGCTTTTGGGCCTGAAAGTTGTACTCATTGTCCTTGGTCTCCAGCAGGAAAAGGATTTGTTTTGTCTACCTACTCTGTGAAGAGAGCTTACTGTCACTTAATATGAGGCACAGAACTACACCCCTAGGCAGCACAGAATCTGGAAAACATGAAAGCTAAAGCTTAAAGCATCATTTCCCCCCTTTAGAGGCTTGACAAGGCCTTTTCCTTGTTGACTCTCTATTCTAAATATCTACTAATAATAGGTATTCAATAACAAATAAGTATGTAACAATAGTAAACAACTAACAATATTAAACATCTAACAATAGATAAATATCTAATAACAGTAAACATCTAACAACAGTAAATATCTAATAATAGATAAATATCAAGCAATAATGATAATAAGCAGTAATAAACATCTAACAGTGGTAATGTTTTGTATAGTTGGGTATCATGCAAAGAAGAATAATGATTATTGTCAACAGTTCTTTAGGTACAGAGGAGAAATCATTTAAAGCGTGTTTTCATCTGCATCAGTCTGTTTTAACAGTTGTTTCAGGAGCAGAAGCTTTCTTAACTCTGGAATAGTGAATCCAAGGTCCTTTGCCAGCAATTTTGACTGTGGTGAGGGTGGTCAGCAGAACTATATTTTTTCTTTTAAGATTTTATTGTTTAAATACTCAGGATATTTAGCATTTTTTCCACATTTTCTCTGTCTCTGTATGAATAACTCTTCATAGGTTCAGCACAATGTTTTTCTCCAAATGTATTAGAAAAACAATGAGTAATTTTTTAGCAATGTTCCTCCCTTGCTCTTGGGAGATTTCCTAGTCATTGAGATGCAGACTAGTACACTGGACATGCTTCTAGACCTATATAACTTTTAGTTCAACTGCCCTGGGTCAGGACTCCATCTTTATCTATCAGACAGATAATAGAATTCCTTATAAACCTAGAATGGTGTCCATATGAAAAAGCAATATTGTTTGTTAATATTACACTTGGAAGGAGGTCAATTTCATATCTCTATTTTGAAGAAAGACTTAAGAAACAGAAATACAATTTCTAGTTAATAACATGGAATATTTCCTCTTTTCTTCCACCCTTAGGATTTGCATTTATACAACACCCAAGTTTAATGTTCGAACAGGAAGTGAAGACCCTGTACAACAGCATTCTTTCAGACAAGAACTGTTCAGTAAACTTAAAAATCCAGGTGTTAAAAAACCTCCAGACCTACTTGCAGGAGGAAGATACACGTATGCAGCAGGCAGACAGAGACTGTAAGTGCTGAGTTCTTCTGTGCTGAGGCAGGCAAAATCTAACTTTTGTGCATACAATTACTATATACATGAACTGAGTAATTTAAGATTGTTATTTAATTAGTAATACTGTACACAAGATATCTTAGAAAAAATTTTAAAAAATCATTATGTGCATAGGTGTATTGACACGTGTAGCTTATTATTTACTTTCAGGATGTATTAATCTTGAAAGCAATCCAGAATGCATAATTGCTGTAATGATGGTAGTAATACTTTTTATCAAAATATTCTCTAAGTTTAATTAACAGATACAAAATAAGAAATTGTAAAAAATAAAACCTTTATTCAGGAACAAGTCTTTAAATTTGTGTGACTTTAATTTTTTTAAGTGTATTTGCTATCAGACTGTTCTATGTTTCATAAGATCATAAACTCATTCTAAGATGGCTGAAATGTCTTTGTATTATAAATCTTAAAGATAAGTATGCATCCAATAATAGCAAAGTAAATGATTATACTGTGGTGAGTGTGCTATTGCTTTCGTCTTTTTTACAGGGAAAAAAGTAGCAAAGCAGGAAGACCTGAAAGAGATGGGTGATATTTCCTCAGGGATGAGTAGTTCCATCATGCAGCTATATCTCAAACAGGTCCTTGAGGCTTTCTTTCATACCCAGTCCAGTGTACGCCACTTTGCTCTAAATGTCATTGCACTGACATTAAACCAGGGTCTCATCCATCCTGTTCAGGTATGGTAACTTTTTGTGATGGTTTTTTGATTTTTTTGGGTCTTCAGGTTTCAGAGCTTTTTACACTTACTAGATACATTTTTAATTTCTCTCTTGCAGCTATGTTACAGTAATCTCATTGTAGCAAGGAGCCTTTACAGAAAGTATATTTTGAAATTTAGATTCCAAATGCTGTATTTTCTTGTCTTTGGAACAAGATCTAAAAGCCCAGCCAGTGCCTAAAGTGCATGTGCAAATGTACATTAGAGCATATTTCTGTTATGAATTTCAGGTGTATGCCAAGCTCTTTTCTTTAATTCTTTATCCTGAGAACTGTGACAGCTTGCCTCCACCTCAATTCCCATGTCCTCCAAACACTATGAAATTCCAGAGTCAATGTCAGAACTTCAGTTATCATCTCCACTATTCTTTGCTTACATAATATTTTTGTAACTATTTGTTTATAACACAGCCATTGTGCATGTTCAGTCATAACTGGCAGTGTGTGGTTTGGGTTTTTTTAAATGGCAATTTTTGTAGTGTAAATTGACTTTAGAGTTTGAGAGAACTGGAAATACTCCCTGAAACCTCACATAACTTCTATCATTTATAATGCCTCTGAGTCTCAATGGATATCAGTGACCAGTGGTGTCACTCAGGGGTCTGTATTGGGACCAGTGTTATTTAATACCTTCGTTAATGACACATACAAAGGAATTGACAGTACCCTCAGCAGGTTTGCAGATGACACGAAGCTGAATGGTGCAGGTGACACACCTGAAGGACAGGGCCATCCAGAGGGACCTGGACAAGCTCAAGAAGTGGCCCATTGGAATCTCATGAGGTTTAACAAGACCAGTTGCTGGTGCTGCACCTTGGTTGGGCAATCCCTGGGATCAATCCAGGCTGGGGGATGAACAGATTGAGAGCAGCCCTGGGGAGAGAAACTTGGGGGTGCTGGTTGGTGAGAGGCTGGATATGCCCCGTCCGTGTGCGCTGGCACCCAGAAACCCCCTGTGGACTAGGCTGATCCTACAGTGTGGCCAGCAGAGAAGGAGGGGATTCTGCCCCTCTGCTCTGGTGAGACCCCACCTGCAGTGCTGCCTCCAGCTCTGGGGTCCCCAGTAGAGAAAGGATATCAACCTGTTGGAGCAAGTCCAGAGGATGCACCAAGATGATCAGAGGGATTGAGTACCTCTGCTATGAGGAAAGACAGAGAATTGGGATTGTTCAGCCTGGAGAAGAGAAGCTTTGGGGTGACCTAATTGTGAATTTTCAGGACCTGAAGGGAGCCAACAAGAAAGATGGAGAGGGACTTTTTACAAGAGCATGTAGTGAAAGGATGAGGGGAAATGGCTTCAAACTGACAGGGAGTAGGATTTGATTAGATATTAAGAAGAAATTCTTCCCTATGAGGATGGTGAGGCCCTGGCACAGGTTGCCCAGAGAAACTGTGGCTGCCCCATCCCTGGAAGTGTTCAAGGCCAGGTTGGATGGGGCTTGGAACAGCCTAGTCTAGTGGAAGATGTCCCTGCCCATGGCAGGGGGTTGGAACTAGATGACCTTTAAGGTCCTTTCCAAACCAAACCATTCTATGATTCTATGATAACACTGGTCTTTTGTGTATTTTGTACTATTTGCTTGAAAAAAGTAGTCAGGTAGTAAGTTGCATAAAGCTTCCTATTCTAGTTTCTGCAGTAGTCAGAATATGACATAAACAACACTAATAAAAGAGCAAGAGTGAGAAAGAAGAGATAGAATGACTCTAAATAATAATTTAATTTGTTTTTTTTTCAAGTGTGTGCCATATTTAATTGCTATGGGCACAGACCCAGAGCCCTCTATGCGAAACAAAGCTGACCAGCAATTGGTGGAAATAGACAAAAAATATGCTGGGTTCATTCACGTAAGTAATTCTAATTTATCATTTTACAAACTACTGTTGCATTCTCTGGTGACTCAACACTTGGATAGGCCTCAGCTGCAGAAAAATAATATAAATAACAAATAAGCAATAACAATAACTATAAGCAATTGTAAAGAAGATCCCAACTATTTCCCCTGTTTGGAGATTTCTGTTTGTAGAAATAGAAAGGATATAATAATTTGAAGCATCTCTTCCAGTCTAAAAATTCCTTTAATTTATAAACCACAGTAGTGTTTTCCTCACTGAATAGTATGTTAAGAGCATTTATTTGATAAGAGGTAAGGACAACAGTTTCATAATGTTTAGCAATTATTTTCCTGTATTAACAGAGAGCACTTTGTAGAAGTAGAGGTCAATATATATGTATTAGAATATTAAGACATCAATGCTTTATAAATTATAATCTAAGCAGAAGGCACATAGGAAGGTTTTAAGAACTGAGGGATGTTGCTAAAAGGAAAATCTGAGGGCTAAGTGAAGACTTGTGGAGTTGTGGCATAGGGACAATAGTTCTGCTAAAGAGGTGAAATTGAGTTGCAGCACCCCTTCCTTATTTCAGACGGCCTCAGTCTTAGTTCAGTGTGTGTACTACATTGTGGGACTTTATAAATCTAATTGTATTCCACTAAAATTTGAGCATTGTGCTGTTCATTGCCTCCAAAGAGATACCTAACTGAAGTCAGACCTCATCACAGTCTACAACTCCCTTGTGAGAGGAAGAAGAGGGGCAGACAATGATCTCTTTGTGACCAGTGACAGCACTCGAGAGAACAGCTGGAGCTGTGTCAGGGGAGGTTTAGGTTGGATATCAGGCAAAGGTTCTTTACCCAGAGGCTGGTCGGGCACTGGAACAGGCTTCACTGGGAACTGGTCACAGCACCAAGCCTGACAGAGTTCAAGAAGCATTTGGACAACACTCTTGGCACATGGTGTGATTCTTGGGGATGGTGCTGTGCATGGCCAGGAGATGGACTCAATGATCCTTGTGAGTCCTTTCCAACTCAGCATATTCTGTGATTCTGTGAATGAAGTGGTGATTGGCGGCCATCTTGGCCACAGCAACCACTGAGCAATTGAGTTTACAATCTCTGTTGCCAGGAGGAAAAGTGCCAGCAAAACATCAACTCTAGTCATGAGGAGAGCAAACTTCAGGCTTCTCAGGAAATTAGCAAGTAAGGTCCTCTGGGAAAATAATTTTGCAGGCGCTGGGTCCATCAGTGCTGATCACTTTTTAAATATCTCCTAAGGGCCCAAGAGCAGGCAATTCCCAGATGTCAGAAGTCAGGCAGGCAAGGCAGAAGTCTGGCTTGGCTGAACAGGGATCTTCTCTTGGAAATAAGGCAAAAAAGGAAGGTGTGTGCCCAGTGGAAGCAAGGTCAGGTGGTATGGGAAGAATATGGAGATGCTGCTGTCACTGGAGGGTGAAAATCTGTGTGGCCAAAGCTCAACTGGAGTTGAAGCTCGACAGCTGGGCTGGTTCTGGCTGGGGTAGAGTTAATTTTCTTCCCAGTGGCTGGCATTGGGCTATGTTGGGGTTTGTGCTGCACACAGAGCTGATAATAGAGATGTTTTTGTTGTTGCTGAGCTTGCACAGAGCCGAGGCCTTTTCTGCTCCTTGTACGCTAGGGAGGGGGCTGGGGGTGCGTGGGAGGTTGGAAGGGGACACAGCTGAGACAAATGACCCCAACTAACCAAAGGAATATTCCAGACCATATTACATCATGCTCAGTATGTAAAATGGGGGTAAGAAGGAGGAAGGGGAGGACATTTGGAGTGGTGGTGTTCATCTTCCCAAGTCACCATTCTACAGGATGGGGCCCTGCTCTCCTGGAGGTGGCTGAACACCTGCCTGCCCTTGGGAAGGGCTCAATGAATTCCTTGTTTTGCTTTGCTTGTGTGTGATGCTTTTGCTTTCCTTGTTAAACTGTCTTTCTCTCAACCCAGGAGTTTTCTGCCTTTTACCCTTATGATTGTCCTTCACATTCCACCAGGGTGGGGGTAGAGAGGGGGGTTGAGCAAGCAGCTGCGTCGTGCTTAGTTTCCAGCTGGGCTTAAACCATGATTGTGGGGGACAATAAAAAGAGCCTTTTAAAATATGTCAGTAGTAAATGGCAGTGCAAAAATGACATTGGCCCATTCCAGGATGAGAATGGCCACCTCACAAACAGGGACATGGATGAGACAGAGATGTTTAATGATTTCTTTGCCTCTGCTTTCAACACCAATGACAAACCAAGGGGGTCTCACTGCCCTGAGCTGGAGGACCATGACTGTGAAAACAATCAAATCTCAGTCAACCCTGAAAATGTGTGGATTCTGCTGTTCCAGCTGGATCCCTATAAGTCTATGGGGCCTGATGGGATTCATCCCAGGCTACTCAGAGGTGCTGATGTGATCACAAAACCTCTCTTGATGATTTTTGAGTGGTCTTGGGAATCTGGAGAGGTACCAGCTGACTGGAAGCTGGGGAATGTTGTCCCAGTTTTCAAGAAGAGGAAGAAGGAGGCCTCCAGTCTCGCCTGTCAGTCTCGCTTCAGTGCCTGGTAGAGTTATGGAGGAGATGATTCTGGGAGGTATTGAAAAACACCTGAAAGACAATACAGTCATTGGTCACAGCCAGCACAGCTTCATGAGGGGAAAATTCTGCTTATCAAACCTGATTTGCTTTTATGACAAGGTAACCCACCTAGTTAATCCACCTGGTTAATCAAGGGCAGCCAGTTGATATAATCTTTTTGGATTTCAGCAAAGCTTTTGATACTGTCTCTCCCAGGATCCTTCTGGACAAACTGTCCAGCCCCCAGCTGGATAAACACGTCATGCGATGAGTGAGCAACTGGCTCATGGGTCAGGCACAAAGGGTTATAGTGAATGGGGTGACATCAGACTAGCAATCTGCCACTAGTGAGGTTCCACGGGGCTCTATCCTTGGCCCTGTGCTCTTCAACATCTTCATTAATGACCTGGACACAGGACTGGAAGGGATACTGAGCAAGATCGCAGACAATACAAAACTGCGAGGAGCTGTTGACTCCCTCAAAGGCAGGGAGGCCCTGCAGAAAGACCTCGATCAATTAAAGGACTGGGCAATCACCAACCATATGAAGTTTAACAAGGGCAAGTGCCAGATTCTTCTCCTGGGATGAGGCAACCATGGATGTACAGACAGACTGGGGAATGAGAGGCTGGAGAGCAGCTGTGGGAAGGGACCTGAGGATCCTGGTCAATGACAAGCTGAATATGAGTCAGCAGTGCTCTGGCAGCCAGGAGGGCCAACCATTTCCTGGGGTGCATCAGGCACAGCATCACCAGCAGGTCAAGGGAGGAGCTTGTCCTGCTCTGCTTTGCACCGGGGCAGCCTCATCTTAAGTCCTGGGGGCAGTTTTGGTCACCACAATATAAGGATATAAAGCTATTAGAGACTATCCAAAGGAGGGCACAAGAATGGTGAAAGGCCTTGAGGGGAAGCCATACGAGGAGCAGCTGAGGGTCACTTGGTCTGTTCAGCTGGAGGAGACTGAGGGGAGACCTCATTGCAGTCTACAACTTCCTCATGAAGGGAAGGAGGGGCAAACACTGATCTCTGTGGTGACCAGTGACAGGACCCAAGGGAATGGCTGGAGCTGTGTCAGGGGAGGGTTAGGTTGGATATTAGGAAAAGGTTCTTCACCCAGAGGGTGGTCAGGAACTGAACAGGCTCCCCAGAGCAGTGGTCATGGCCCCAACTCTACCAGAGCTCAAGGAACATTTGGACAAGCTCTCAGGCACAGGGTGGGATTGTTGGGGTGTCCTGTGCAGGGCCAAGAGGTGGACTTGATGATCCTTGTGAGTCTCTTCCAATTCAGGGTATTCTATGAATCTATGATTCTTGAAAATTGTTTAAATTTGGGTAGCTGGCTATAGTCGGTAAACACATCATCTATATGTTTCTAACAGAAGTTAATTTGAAAGCAATTCACAATACATTTTAATCTCTACCACAAATTCTGTTTTAATCTGTATGCTTACTCAAAAGGCAGTAGTGCACCTCAGTGCGTGTTTAAAAGTTAAACTTCAGATGAGGAACCACTTAAAGGGAAAAAAGATTAAGAAATAGCTAGAAGTTTTTGTTGACAGGCATTTGTTTAATTTTCACTTTCAGTGTTACTGCTTGAAAGCAATGATTTAAATAAAAATAAGTACTTTTCCATTTCAGATGAAAGCAGTGGCTGGTATGAAGATGTCTTACCAGGTACAACAGGCAATCAATACCTGCCCACAGGATCCTGTAAGAGGTTTTAGACAGGATGAATCATCCAGTGCATTGTGTTCACACCTATACTCCATGATTCGAGGGAACCGTCAACACAGACGAGCATTTCTAATTTCCTTACTCAACCTCTTTGATGATACTGCAGTAAGCACCACATTTCCTTCACTTATAAAGAAAATAAAATATACAATTACAACCTTAAATTCTCCTTTTGCAATATATTGTTATGACATAATTATTGATAGCTTTGTTTCCCTAAGGTACTTTGTTTTGCTTTATAATATAAGGTATTTACTCATTCAATACCTTTCTGTACTCAGTTTGGTTTGTTTAGGAATAAGGTATCTTTAGGTATGACTAAATTTTGCACGTATATATATATATATATATATATGTTGTTTAGAGTGCATTTGGGGGGGGAATGTAGAATAAAATTTGTGATCTTTTTTTTTTTGTTTGTTTTAAACTGTTGGGAACACAGTATAAGTGTATAATAAGATATTTGTATGTATATTTATATGTATTTTTTTTTTTACTTCCAGAAAACAGAGGTGAATATGCTCTTGTACATAGCAGACAATCTAGCCTGTTTTCCTTATCAAACACAGGAAGAGCCACTGTTTATAATGCATCATATAGACATTACACTATCAGTTTCTGGTAGCAACCTACTACAGTCATTTAAAGAGGTATGTGCATTTATATTTTAGCATATTTATTATGGTGGTGGCATAAGCTTCTATATAATTTGGTTGATTTTTCAGTGAATATAGTACTATTATTATGATATGGACCAGTATTGTTAGTTGGTAGCTGGTAGTTAAAAAAAAACCAACCCTTTCTGTTCAGACCTGTATCTGGTAGACACTAGTTAAAAACTTTCCTTATATTGCTGCTTATGTTATTAAAAAAGAATGACAATTTTTGAGATATGAATATTAAATCTATATAATTACCTAATATTACTGAATTAATTGGAATTAATATTAGTTGCATGCATAATTTTAATAACAGAATCCTATTTACTTTTTCTTTTGTTGTCAAGTAGCTGATGGCAGTTCCATGTGTGTCACCTAGGAGAATTTAAATACATTATTTATTGTAAGAACTGAGTGTGCAATATGTCTTTTTTTAAGGTAGCATATAAGAACCCGAATAATGGTATAGTATCTGTTGCTATGGCAATACACAACCCTCTAAGAAAAAGGCCTTTGTTTCTTGTGCTGTGTCCAGTTTTGGGCTGCTTAGGACAGGAGAGACATGAAGCTCCTGGAGCAGGTCCAGCAGAGGCTGTGAGGATGATTAAGGGACTGGAGCACCTCTCTCATGAAGAAAGGCTGAGGAAGTTGGGGCTGTTCAGCCTCAAGAAGAATCATCTGTCAGGGGACCTTATCAATGTCTGTCAGTGACTGCAGGGAGGGGTCAGAGAATGGACCAGGCTCAGCTCAGTGGGGCCCAGCAATGAGACAAGAGGAATGGGCAGGAACTGATGCCCAGGAAGTTCCACCTGAACATGAGGAAGAACTTCTCTGTGCAGTGACTGAGCACTGGAACAGATTGCCCAGAGAGAGTGTGGAGTCCCCCTTGCTGGAGATATTCCAGACCCATCTGGACACAATCTTGTGCCATGTGCTCTGGGATGACCCTGCTGGAACAGGGAGGTGGGACCAGATGACCCACTGTGGTCCCTTCCAACCAGACACATTCTGTGATTCTTAAAGACTTCAGTGTCTTCATTTCCTGGACAACTTTAACAGTAGACGGTCCAAAATGTCAGGAAATAAACCCATTTCTAGAATTTCCAATCTGACTAGTAAGTACAAGTCAGAATTGATACCTGGAAAGTACACTGCTTTGAATTCTCACCCTACCAAAGTCAATTTTTAATCTGCTAGAAAGAGATAGCACATTCTTTAGATGGGGGACCAGTATGTAGAGGATGACATCCTACTTGGGACATCTTAAATTCTGTGTTATGAAAAAGCATACTATGTGCAGTAATAATGCAGGTATGAAATTCTGTAGCTCTACAAGTAGTGGAACTGAATATTATTAATACTGTCTATGCTGATTTGAGGGTTTCTCTGGTCAGCAGTGTAATTAGTGTCATAGGATTTTAACAGAGACAAGGATTAAAACCAGCTTGGACTAGTTTGTACCAAGGTACATATGAAAATATATGTAACATGCAAAAATTCTATTCAGGTGAAACAAAAATGAAATTTTCTTCCTGATTTATTGTATTTGGCTTTAACTTCATTTTACTGTCTCCGATAACAAACTTGAGCAGTCTTTTTAAGAATAACGTGCCAGTGGAGTACTTCTTGCTTTAGTTCTTCCTGTAACCACCTTGCAAAAAAGTTGGACTTTGGATCAATTTTTCAGGGACTTTGAGTTATAATTCAGCATCTTTTTTGTCATAATTTCAATCTTTGAATATAAAGTTATGAATATCAAGTTATGAATTAATAACATTGTTCAGAGAATTTTTCCTAATTTAAGTCAAAAATTATTTTTTGAAAGATTTTTTAGAAATGTACATGATGCTACTTATCCTAATTTTGGAACGTGTGTTAACTTCTCTGTCTCACAGTCTATGGTGAAAGACAAAAAAAAGGAAAGAAAGCCTTCATCAGACGAGGAGACTGAGAGTGACAGTAACAGTGGTAGTGAGAGCAAAAGTGAGGAGGAAGCTTCTAAGCCTCGGAGGTTACGGAAACGAGTAAACTCTGATTCAGATTCTGATGAAGAAAATGATATAAATGCCGTGATGAAATGTTTACCAGAAAATTCAGCTCCTTTAATTGAATTTGCAAATGTCTCCCAAGGCATATTATTACTTTTGATGCTGAAACAGCATTTAAAAAACCTCTGTGGATTCTCTGATAGGTAAGGATATTTAGACAATAGGCCATCTTGTTATCTAGTGAGTTCTTTGTAAGGATTAAGTTTGGAATAAGTTGGAGGGGGGTGTTTAGTTGATTGTTAATAATTGTTTCAGCAATAGATTTGTATAAGAGAAAAACATAAATAGGTTGAATGTAATGAAACTGGGTTAGAAAAAGTAATGATTTCATTTCTTACCAGGATGTCTATTATATACAGAATGGTTAAAATATAACTACTTATATTGAATATTTTTAAAAGCTTTTCCTTGAAATTGTTTTGGACTTTCCTTAAAAGCTCTTTGTTCCCTATTGATCTCTTTAAACAGTAAAATTCAGAAATATTCTCCATCTGAATCTGCAAAAGTGTATGATAAAGCTATAAACAGGAAGACAGGAGTGCATTTCCATCCAAAACAAACTCTGGATTTTCTGCGGAGTGATATGGCGAATTCTAAGATCACTGAAGAAGTGAAGAGGAGTATAGTAAAACAGTACTTAGATGTAAGTAAAGTTGCTTTGCGGAAAATCTGAAATCCTTTCAAACTAGGTAACACAGTGTAAACTTGAAAATAGATGCTGATGTATTGGATGAACATTTCAAAATGTTACATTTCTGGTAATCTTATGTGATTGATATATGATAACTTACAATTTCCTTTCAGGATGATTAGCAGTATTACCTTTCAAAGTATTCTAATAAATTTAAACAGAATAAAAATTAATTTCAGCTGAAGGATATTCATCTTTGCAGAGTATTTTCTAATTTCTGGTATCCATCTTGTATAACTCTACCATATAACTTGTTCACTTTATCCCTGACTGTTTCTGTCATAGGAACAGACTAGATCTACTGTATTTACCCTTTTTTTTTTTTTTTTTTTTTTTCCAATTCTTTAAAATATTAACTAGAGAAAACTTGCAATTTTGGAAACACAGGAAGAACGCTTTTACACATCTACTAGAAAATGAAAGTAAAATGCTTGTAGAACAAAACACAAGCTGTTGAAGTTTGACCTTTTCTGCCATTTGTTTTACACTCTTTCTTTACCTTTTCATTCGGTTTTTTTTAAATGTAGTGTGATATGAATGTCTGTTTTTAAAGTTTGAATGTAAACTGATCTGGTTTTTGGGGGGCTTATTTAATAGTTCAAGCTCCTTATGGAACATTTGGATCCTGATGAAGAGGAAGAAGATGGAGAGGTGTCAGCTAGCACAAATGCTCGGAACAAAGCAATTACCTCACTTCTTGGAGGAGGCAGCCCTAAAAACAATGCAGCTGAGACAGAGGATGATGAAAGTGATGGGGAGGATAGAGGAGGAGGCACTTCAGGGGTGAGGCGGAGGAGGAGTCAACGTATTTCACAGCGTATTACGTAAAATTATTTTTATGCGATTATAAATGTCAGTCTATTATATTAAATGTACACCAAGTAATGTAATCGACATGAAAGAAAGCATTTTGTAGATAGAGATTCTCTACTTAACCATTTATACAACTTTTGTAGAAAGTTTAACAGAAAAGAATAAAAAACCACAAAATAGAAAATGAGATTTATCCCATATAAAAATTTATTAATTTTCCTTTGGAATGTACTGTGTGTTATCCTTTTTATTGTTGCCAAGTTTTTATGTAGCTTTATGATTCGTGTGTATATATAATTTTATATATCAATAAGAGATAAAGACACGGGTACAAATTAAGAGTATGTGGTTTTACAAGGATATGTTAACCCCTTGGCGCTGGCGGTCGCGGTGCGTCTCATTGCCGGCAATGGAATGTGTGCCGGGGAATCCCAACTCCCGGCGTCAAGGGATTAAAAGCAATAAAAGCAATAATTTCACTAAAGTTCTTTTGTGTAACACTTGGTCTTTTTTCCCCCCAATGTTTTAGTCATTGAGAAGGTCAAAACGAAATTCAGACTCTACAGAGTTGGCAGCACAGATGAATGAAAGTGTTGATGTCATGGATGTCATCGCTATTTGCTGTCCAAAGTACAAAGACCGACCACAAATTGCAAGAGTAGTACAGAAAACCAGCAATGGCTTCAGTGTTCAGTGGATGGCAGGCTCCTACAGTGGCTCCTGGACTGAGGCTAAGCGCCGTGATGGCCGCAAACTGGTGCCTTGGGTAGACACTATTAAAGAGTCAGACATTATTTACAAAAAAATTGCTCTAACGAGTGCTAATAAGCTGACTAATAAAGTTGTTCAAAATTTACGATCACTGTATGCTGCCAAGGATGGAACTTCCAGCTAATGAATTTGTACACACAGCCAAATTTACAGGAATTGAAATAACAGAAAAACTTGAGATATCAACTTTCTGGCAAAAAAAAAAAAAAAAAAAAAATAAGTTAAATGAAGAGTAAGAATGGAACCTGGGACACAGGAAAAAAGAAGGAAATATTTGGTAAACATTTATGTGGGAGCTTCCTTCGCTGTTGTGCAGCAGAAACTTCTCAGTTCATTTTTACTCCCACTGTATTATAGTTTAAAAAATTGTTTATACCTTGAAAAAACCTTTCTGTTAAAAAAATAAACAAGTGAATGTTGGAAATTAGTCTGTTAATGTTCTTAATAAAGTGTTCTTGGAGTTTAACCTAGCAGCGGATGGCTTTCTTTAGCGTAGCCCAGTTTCCAGGGAAGCATTGTTTTTACAGGCTGTAAAGTGGCAGAATCTTCCAGATATATAATTTTTTCTGTTGAAGAAAAAAAACCCAAAAAACACGCATGCAGTATCTATAACCTATCTGCAAGAGGAGTTTTTGTAAATGTAGATTTTGATGTAGTAGGTCACCCTGAAATAATACAAGAAAAGGGATCCCCAGCAAATCTGGTGGAATGAATACTGCAATAAATTTTTTTACTTCTCTTTGCTACTTGTCTGTTTCCATTTGAATTTCTTATTGTAAAGATCTGTTTAAATCCATTTATATTATTTTGCAGTCTTTTATGTAAAATTTACTATATTAGTGGTTTTCAAAACAAGACATAAAATATTGTTTATACAGTTTTATACGCTTTCTGAATAATTGGTATCTTTTTATTTTTATCCCTTAAAGGGTGTAAACACAAGTTAAATCCAGGGGTTTATTATATCCTACAGTATTTAGTATTAACTATATGATTTAGCACTGTGCCAAACACATTTTCAAGAGTACATTTTGATATAAAAAGAAAATATAGTTTATTCCTTGTATGCTTCAATTTCTTTCTAATGCTGTCCAAATGGTAATTTATGATAGTTTAAATTTGGGGGAAGCTGAATGACCATTTTTCTTGGGCTAACTGGCCGTGTACGCATTTCTCTAGGTTAATAGAGAGAGGCTTGTGTCAAGAGGAGCTAGCTACCAGTATCTGAGGAGTGAATGGGTATGAGTCTGGGCAATTATGCTACATTCCTTCACAAATGATTTTTTTTAAAAAAATGTTTGTATATTAGCCTATTTTTTTACTAATTGAAAGATGTTTTCACATTTTGTAAATTGAAAAAGTACTATTGAAAGCTTTCAGAAGCATTTGTTTTGACTATGTTGCTACAAGCCTTTCAAAAGCAGTTTGCCTTTCCAGAGAGTAACAAAATCTGCAGATTTGCAAAGAGAAAAAAATCTAAAACAACTGAACTTTTTAGGGACATATAAACCCTGCTATGTTTTCAAATATGTTTATCTAAAACAGTTGTTCCTTATTAAGTAAATATTTCTTTTATGTTTATTTTCTTTTATTAATTTAATTTGTGATAGGAGGTTGTTTTTGTGAAACTAGCTTGCAGAATTCTAATACATTATTCGATTTGTGAGGAATAGTATCAGTATTCCAAAATATTCTTATGTACAGAAAAAACATTAAACCAAATTGATTAATAATTCCTCAGAATCTAGTTAGTGATTGTTCCTGTGGGAAATGCCTTTTTACTGTTTCACCACTGGAATTTTTCTAAACAAAAATATTTTCTCACTTTTTTGTTTTCACAGTTAATGGTGTTTTCTTCACCATGCAAAAAGCCACATCTTATGCTAAGGTAGGTGTTGTTAAAATAGGGAGAAGCAGAAAAAGCAGAAGTCACCTCTGCAGTTCTGGAAGCAGGATATTTTTGTACCAAATGATGAAATACTGCATTTCTCAGGGCCAGGAGCAACTTTTATAGTGGGAGTTTCATAATTTGAGAATAGGTTGTATGATATGCCACATTACTATTAGAAAGAGTTAAAAATACTTCAAAAGGAAACTACTGAATGATTAAGAAAAAGAATTTCATACAGATGCAGTCTAAAATGAAGTTGTCACTAGTCTGTTAGACATTTCTGATGCTATTTATATTTCAGAATCTTATTTTTAATAGGTAATACAAATGCTTCCTTGTTCATAATCAGTTTCCTGGTCATGTGACTTTCCCAATAGCAAAGAGTGGCTTTTTATTTCAAATTGTTTGGTATTTATTAGGATAAAATTATCAGAAATAAATTATAATTAAGCAATAGAAACCTGAAGTTTAAAGCTGTCTTAGTTGAGAGGATTTGGACCATTACTATATTGTGTAATATGTCAAAGGGCATACATGCTCCTTGATGGTATCTGTTAGCTATACTAAATAATATAAATTTATAAAATTAATTATAGATTGTCAAATAAGATTTTCACTAGTTAAGAGTTGAATTTTCTCCTTCTGTACTACTCAGAATAATATCTAGCTTTGTTTTGTCTATCACAAGCATTCAGGTGACTTGCTGGGGAAAAAAAAGTGTAGCAGAGTTCATTTTTGGGAAACAAATTCCTGTTAGCCATGTATAACATGGGCTGATTATTTTCAGAGATTTGAAATTGAAGGCCCAAAGTTGTAGCTGTAATCTATGCAGTGCTCTGTCTCTGAGTAGCAGTCGGATTTTACCAACATGAACCACGTTATTGACAACAGCACGTACCAAGATTAGGGGGTTTTTTTGACATTAAAAAAAAAGTTTGTAAGAAAAGTGCTGCATTGCAGTAATTGACACAACATTTTACCCCTTTGTGTTTACATAGCCTTATATTATTTTTTTCACTGTATGGCTATAGATTTTTACATACGTAACTATAATGATTATTGGGGCTTTTTGTCTTTGAGTACAAGTTCTGTACATGGAAACTTGTTGCAATAGTTTACCTAACAAAGGGATATTTTCAAGCTTTTAGAATTAATGCTAACCATAATGTACTCTTTAAGAAAAGACAGACCATTCCACAATATAAATAAATAATAATTACTATCCTAAATCTTCCACTTCAGTGCTGTAAAATTGCAGAAAAATTATTATTTTCATTATCTGCAGCTATAAAAAATCACAATTGTTTATAACAAAATTTTAATTACAAATATTTTCCTAAATGATTCAGTATGCCCTTCTGTATTTTTTTTTCTCTATTGCTTATATTAACAGCTCCCAACATGT
Organism: Hirundo rustica; assembly: GCF_015227805.2. Taxonomy (NCBI): domain Eukaryota; kingdom Metazoa; phylum Chordata; class Aves; order Passeriformes; family Hirundinidae; genus Hirundo; species Hirundo rustica. Next base: position 60,376 of record NW_026690191.1, on the reverse strand, counting down.
ATAAAGGTAGGTGTGTACAATATTTCACATAGGTATTTTAGTGAGGTATGCCATTAAAAAGCTATTTAAAATTTAAATCAAACTGGAGCCTTTGTTTTGCTGTTGTGTTACCAGTGAGAATATTGTCACTGTGAAATAATTGGATTGTGATAAACATTAGCTCTAACACAAAGTACCTTTTAAGACTGAAATAGTTCTTAAATGTATTTGTGGCTCATGACAAAAAACAAAATTATGATCGGGTCTGACTCATCTGGTGCTAGTTAAACAGAAGGATGTTCTGCCTAAATGCAGGTGTTAATGCTCTAGGGTAATGAATGGATGGGTTCAATTCATCCTTACTGTAAAGATAAAACATTTTAACTGAGCCACAGACATGTTAACAGAGGTGAACTCAAACACCTAGTGCTTTTATGTGCCCAGCACTCCTAAGTTTTATGAGATAGAAATAGCAAGAACCCAAGGCACAAATTTTCCTCCACTCACTGAAGAACCACACAGTCATGGTTTAACTAAGCACCAAATGGATGCCACTCACTCTCCTTTGGGTGTAATGGGGAGAAAATCATAAGGGTAAAAGGCAGAAAACTCCTGGGTTGAGAGAAAGACAGTTTAACAAGGAAAGCAAAAGCATCACACACAAGCAAAGCAAAACAAGGAATTCATGGAGCCCTCCCAAGGGCAGGCAGGTGTTCAGCCACCTCCAGGAGAGCAGGGCCTGTCCTGTGGAATGGTGACTTGGGAAGATGAACACCATCACTCCAAATGTCCTCCCTTTCCTCCTTCTTACCCCCACTTTACATACTGAGCATGATGTAATATGGTCTGGAATATTCCTTTGGTTAGTTGGGGTCACCTGTCTCAGCTGTGTCCCCTCCCAACCTCCTACACACTCCTAGTCCTCTTCCCAGTGTAATAAATCGCCAAGCCAAATTCAGTCAATCAGAATTTAGAATTTTATTTTGAGACTTAAACACAGTCTCTGATAGCCACAATTAAAAGGGACAGCGTCAAATCCCAGGGTTTCAGCGCTGGGTGAATGCAGTAACAGACTCCGTCAGTCTGTCACCCCCTCTGTTCACAAATTGGGTCCAATACCGCTGGTTTTTATACAGTCTTTCGCTGAGAGTGGACTGAGACCGTAGGACTCCCCCTCCGTGGTAGCTTCATTAGGTATTCATGTTCAGGTCCGGGGTCTGTTGAATGGATTCTCAAAGTGGAACAATGCCATGATTGCCGTGTCCGGAGTAGGTTTGGAAATGTTAAATTGGGCCGGAACAGATGATATCGATCTGATCTAATCATTCAATCGTTAGTGCGCCCATCTCTGGGTGTTGGCTGTCTTGAGGCTTTTCCCGGCAGAAATTCTTTCGTTCCCCAACCCCTGTGTCCCTTTCGTGCAGTTTTTATCTCAGTTAACCCTAAACACACTTTAGGTTTACAGATCTTAAATCAGACTGAACGCAGATCAATTTTATGTTGCATATCACTACATTTTATCATGAATTAATTACATATTGCATTTCTTAACACGAATTAACTTTAGGTCATATATCACACCAGTGTGGCTGTACAAGGAGCAGAAAAGGCTTTGGGTCTGTGTAAGTGCTGTTCAGCAATAATGAAAACATCCCTGAATTATCAACATCACAAATCCAAAAATAGAATGGGAAGTCTTTATCAGTATTTGAGTGACTATTTAAAAAATTGTTTTGACTTCAAAAGAGCTTTTCTCCATAACTATACTTAGTGAAGCTGTGTTGAAATGCAAGGATTGAGAGACATGGTCTCTGCTATGCCAGCAAAGCAAAGCCAGTTTATTACACAAGTTCACCAGTACTTATAGGTCTCTATGGTCCATACAAAATTTTCCACTCTGGCCTCTTTGCCCTTGTTCCCTTAGTAACACAGTCTTTTTGGTTATCAAGTCCTTGTTACATTCCTGTGCTAGCAATGTCCTTGTTACATTCTCTCACATCAGAGTGGTCAGCATCACCAGACATGATGCTTTCACTTCTGTTCTTGGCTTGAGTTTCTCTCTCCCACGGTTTTCACTGTACCAGGGCCAAAAGGTCTGCAGTGCTACCCAGTTCAGCTTCTGTAGCTGTCTGGTCTTCCACATTGAAAGGCTCATATTCTTGTTTTGAAACAAAAGGGTCCTAGTTCCTAAAACCTAGAACAGTGATTTAACTGACTTCCTCCTCCCCACGGGATTGACTGTTAAACAGAATCCTATTTCTGTGTTTGTAAGGTAGCCTGTCTTTTGGAAACTGTAGTTATGAGCACTAAACCATTTCACATGACTTTGACTGCCAGGTTTTATTGTAAACCCCCCCCCCCCCCCCGCTTTTTTGGTCAGTTCATTTTCAAAGCACTTCCTTCTTATCCTTCTTCCAAAATATCTTCTGCATTTTTTTACCTTTCTCTTATGTGCAGTACTCTACCTAATTACAGGGGACTACAAAATTTGTTGGAAATAACCCAAGTCTATCACTACAGTTAGTTTTGAGAAACCATACAGGGAATCATCTGTTTCTTATTTTGACTTCATAAGTACAGACTGAAGAATTATCCATTATTTGGACAACAGCCTTCTATCTTTTACTTGTTTACTTATCTTGTAAAGGTTTCTGTTAGTACAGAAATAATACAGAACCTGAATTGCACTTAAATGGCTATAAGCCAGAAATACATATGTAGAGAAGAAATTCAATGGATTTGTGCTTCCTGCTTAGACTAAATGTGCTCTTTGAGCACAGGCAAAGTGCAATTACCTGAGAAAATCCATTTGTTTCATATTCATGAGAATTTTTTGATTCTGAAGAGTTCTATGTGGAGATGGATTTTCAAATTAAACATCAGCCTTGAACATCTCCCATCTGATGCATCCCTGGACTTCTGAACAGTACCACTTAATCTACATAGAAAACAACAGGTCAGATTCATGTAATACTAAATTCTCCATGTTTTGGATGGCTCATCTGTTTTTATTTGCTATCTGTTACAAATGGAGAGGGGAGAGCTTGGACAAGTCCCTGTCTCTGCCCATGCCTCTGGCAGTAGACAGTAGCTTTATTGAGGTGGCCAGCACCCAAAACCAATTTTCACTCACAAGTTATTAATAATGACCCATCGGGCCTATTACAACATGAATTATTTATTGAATAGACCAAGGAAAACAGACATAAGACTTAGACTTACTACACAGGATAACACAAAAAGAACTACTGGTAGATAGATACAGTGCATGATTATAGAGGTACCTTATGTTCCAGCTAATGAAGAAATAGTATAGATTAGAAGTCAATGTCACTTGCCAACAAATGATAGTAGTGTGTAGAAAATCCCCTTAATTTCTCTGAGTCCCCTGGAGAAGTAACTTGATGTGAATGTCTTTGTCACTGAGAAGAACTTTACACACTCAGAGAGTGTATAAGAGATTTCTGATTTCATGAAAACCATAATGGTCTTTTATAGTTGTAAAAGTGCTTGTGTTCTGAAGTCACTAATTTTAGTTTTTCCTTTCTCACCATTCAAGTGAGGATGTGTATTGCTGGCTAAGGAGGTTCTCAGCTGAGATAATTCATCACATGACAAACCATTCTGGTCTGATTTTAGCCGTATGTGGTGGGGAGATAAGGTTTTGCTGTATCAGGGGGTGAAAGGTCCTGCCACACTGTCCAAAAGTACTGGTTGGAAATAAAAATGCACATAGGGATATTTACACATTTTATAAAATTCTTAGTTCCAAACAGCTTGTTAGTAGGTCAGAAAACTCAAAATTTTAACAAAAAAATATTTTAGAACTCATCACCATTTGTGATTATTTGATGTGAAAAATGAAGCTCACTCCTCAGTTAAATTTTTAAAAATTTAATAAAGGACAATAGGGGACAAAATCAGTAAAGCAAAAGTAACAGTGTTGGGTGCATAACCATAGCCATAGCCAGAGGCACACCAGCTAACCACAGCAACCCTTCTTATATACCCTTTCTATTGCATCAGTCAAAAACATATTCATAAAGATTATACATCAAACATTTCTTTGAACTAGTGTACATGTTCCAGGAACTTTTTAGCATGGCCCCTCTTCTGATCCACCTTTTTAGAGCATGTGCAATAATCATGGATGTGGTTTTGAGGGTCATCACCCCCCACAATGGCCCCCTGTTCTGTGGTTTCAGCAGGTGACAGTTGTTGATAGTCAAAGCAGGGGTCCTCGTGTTATAAATACATATTATATTATTGGCTTTTCACAAATATTAAGATGAATGCTACATGTATAATGTTAAAATAACTTTGCTGTATGGAGATAGTTTTTATTTCTGCTATTAGCAAAACTTAGACATAGTAGTGATAACTGATATAGTTATGCTTGAACTGTCTGCTTGGTTGGGATAACATCCAGTGAGCATATGATGAGGACCCTGCTACTGATATGCCAACTATCAGCACCTGCTGCCTGAAGAAAGTATGGACCAAAACCCAAGTGCAGGTGATAATGAAGCAGGACTAAAACCACAGCCAAGAAACATGTATGCTCTAAAAAGGCGGACCCAAGGAGAGGCCATGCTAAACAGTTCCTGGAATATGTAAACTAGTTTGTGGAAAAGTTTGAATATGCATAATGATTTATGAATATGCAATAGACTGATGCAATGGAAAAGGTATTTAAAGAATGTGTCCAAAGATAGTAGGTGTGCTCTTGGCTGAATGCCAAGCACCCAGCCGTTAACTCTTTGCTTTATTAGCTCTATCTCCTATTGTCTTTTATTAAACTTTTTAAATTTTACCAGGAAAGTAAACCTCGGTTTTCACACTCATCATGCCTGTTCCTCAAATGTTATCTGACCATGCAGATGGTTTAGTTATTTCAGTTATTGCAAGTTAACCACAAGTATGCTAAATCAACATCAGCTACTTTAGAAATATGTCTGTTATTTTAATTATTTCCAGTTAGCCACATAAATAAAAGCATTAGTTATTATTTCACAACTATAGCTACTTCTGCAAAAGTGAATGTGAAAAATGAGATTCACTTTCTTGGTAAAATTTACCAAGTTTAATAGAAAGACAATTAGGAGACAGAAAAGCAAAATACAGCCCAGTGCTTGGAATTCAGCCAATAGCACACACTAACTCAGAAAACACATTTTAAATGCACCAGCATGTTGCATATTAATAGACCCCCATGCATTGTTCAAACATTATTTCTCCTTGTGGCTCCATCCTGTCCCCACACTCCCTGATAACGGCGAGGCAATAAATTCTTCCTTTGGGGTTCTGGTGTCTGCCACTGTTATCTTCATCCAGATAGAATAACCCAAGAATACAAAGAATTTCTGGATTATCTCTTACCCTTCTCTAAATTAGTGTTGGGGGTTAAGTTTTCCTGTGGAATTTTTCCCCCCCATAAGTTGCTAGGAGAGTAAATACTGATAGTTAAAGGGTGCTTAACCTGGACAAAAGGAGTGGATCACTTAGTTTAGTGGGAGCTGAGGGTGGGGGTTCTTTTTTTGGCTCTCGGTTTTCCAGGGAGGACGGTCGGGCAACTGGTAGCTGCGTGGATTCCACGGTTAACGGAGGCATTCGGTCCTAAGAATTCTATCATCTGTTGGAGCGCCCAGGAATTCGGAGTTTTTTCGCCTGCCCTGCTGGATTTTGGGTCAGCCCGGGTCCAGCTGCCCCAGCTTCTCAGTACTGCTCACTTTGCCTGCCAGGACACCCCCCTGCCTGCTGGGGACACCCCACCATTTCCAGCCATCAGCCCGGAGTTTCCACCGTTTCAGTTTGGTGCTCTTGGGGGTCCCAAGAGATCAGACTGCCCGGGACTTGTGAGACAAAGCCCCTCGGGGTTCTTGGTTCTGTTTTATTATTATTATAATTGCTGTTGTCATTTGTCTGTCCTGTTATATTTACTAGTAAAGGACTGTTATTCCTTTCCCCATAGCTCTGACTGAAAAGTTTATTTTAATCTTCCAAATTATAATAACACGGAGAGAAGGGGTTGGAATTCCCCATTTCTAGAGAGGCCTGCTTCTCCCTAGCAGATACCTGTCTTTTCAAACCAAGACAATAAGCTACAAAAAGCATTTTATATATCACACTACTACTATTTCTGAATCTTATTAATAGCAGAAATAAAAGAAACTATATTCATACAGCAAAGTTTTCCAACATTATACATATAGCATTCATTTTAATATTTGCAAAAAGCCTGTAATATATCTACTTAAAACAGTGTACATTATATTAAAATACACAACACGTAGCATCTACTTTTATATTTGCAAAAGTCAAAACTATGTTTATCACATTTGATTAAACTTGTGCCCAGTTGTCAGAGGTTTTTGGAAAGGCAGAAATTTATTCCTTACATAATTTATTCATGAAATAATTTATTTCTCTAAAAATTCTGTCAGCTATGTTCTCAAAGTATCAGTAGTATTTTAAAATCAAAACACCACAAGGAAGGGGGAAGATTATGTTCTTGTCTTAGTTTTAGATAATTTTATGGGGCAGAAACTCTGAAATAAGTTACCCCCCCTGTAGCGGCTCTCTGTCTCCCTCGGAGCTTGTGCTCTATTTTGGCTAGCTTGAGAGAGAAACCACTTCAGAAGGAATCTTCCTTCCCAGGGCTTTAAGCTACCCAGAGGCAAACTTTCTCGTTTAGAGAGAGCTGGCATCCATAGATGGCAAAAGGAAAGAGTCTGCTCTTTGTCCAGGGGAGATCATGGCTTTATTCAGGGATCCGGCCCCTTTTGAGTCCAGAGCCCAGTCCGGTCCCCATCCCCATCCCGGTGCTAAAGAGGGCTCCCCTCCCTCTTCCCAGGGCTTTTACCCAGGGGGAAGGGGCTAGAGGCAGGGACAAGCCACTACCCAATCAGGGACAAGGTGGGAGTGGAGCAGAGTTGGGTTACAGTCCAGTGTGGGAGGATGGGTGGGGCAGAGCAGGGACAAACCTCTTGATACATTTTCCAAGGGAACGTAAGAAACATTACAAAACCCAATATAAAAATGAAATACAATATAAACCCAATTAATGCACTACAACACCCCCCCCCTTAGTTTTCAACCTCTCTTCTCTAACAATAAGGAGAGACAAATGCAGAAATATGTAAGTGAAAAAATAATGGTTTACTAAAAGAAAATAGCAATAACCAATTGATACAAAGGTGCTGAGTCACGTGCTTCCCCCCAGAAACAAAGAAAACAAGATGGCAGCCCCCTGGGGAGCCCATGTGGCCCAGAGGACAAAAGACAAGATGGCAGAGACTCCCATTGATGGACCACATGGCCAAGAGAGAGAACAAAGTAAACAGCATGGCAATCGATCCTCAGTGTTTAAAGAAAACAAACCCTCTCCCCACCACAAACAAACAAAACAGCAGGGAGCAGGGGAAAAACAAAACCTGGGAAAAACTTTTTTTTGTCCAAAATGAGTCAATGCTACTGCGGTGCTGGCGCAGGCTCCTATTTAGTAGCTTGGCAGGCTTTTGCTCTGTGGCACACTGGCAAAAAAGCCCTGGACTGCCACACCCCCCCCCCACACTCCTCTTGGCAAATGGCAGGCAGCAGCGGTGAAGACACTGCAAAATTCTCCAGAGCCCAGAGAAAACAAAAGAGACTACTCCACATCTCCTTTCCCTGTTTTTAAAGGGACTCTGCACGCCTCCCCTTTTGAGTAAAACAGAGGTTTTGCTTCCAACTCCAGGTCTTAAAGAGACAGTAAACAAACTTGCATGGGTTGATGTAGAGAAGATATGGAATACACAGTTAGTTTGCGGTCACCCTTAGACTCTACCTCATATTCCTATAACCAGGACAGTTCTGAACTAGAAAGCAAATTTCCTTTGAAGGTATTGCTCTGCTTGAGAGGCTCAGGATTCCTTTCATTCCCATCATATTGAAATGTTGATGGCTATGGTAAATTCAGAGGGTTGAGTTCTAGGAGTCAGGGAAACCTGAGCAAGAGCAGAGACCCAGCAGGACCTGGCAGTTCTTGCGCATGGGGCTGACATGGTGATGGCGTTACCAGAGCAATAGTGGGAGATTTAAACAGTTCCAGGGAACAGGGTGGGCAAACAGGGTTAGGTAGCGCAGTTTGCTCCCAGGTAGGGCCAACCAACCACCCGTATTAGAACCACTGCCAGCAAAAAGGCATGAAGGGTGTTAGGAATTGGAGACTCCTATGGTGGTGCATCCTAATCTCCCCCCGTTACAACCCGCTCCTGCAAAGATGAGAGTAACCCAGTGTCCCGGGGTGACTTTATGATGCTGAATGGTATCCCCATTCATCTGTTTATCCCAGAAATAAGTAAGTTTTGCACCTTTAAATCTAGATCTGAGAGTGAAGGGGGGAGAAGGAGAGGTGGTGGAATGTCTGAGGCAGTTGTATTCAAAACATAGAGATAAGAGCTTCATCTTTCCTTCTCACAGACTGTGTTGTCTGCAGCACAGACAGCAGGAGAGAGGTCTCCTTTGCTTCTTAGTTAGCTTTTAGCTAGCTGAGGTAGATAACTACTTTGGACTGTGGCTTTTCTTTTTCTTGGAACTAATTAGCCCTGCTCTGGACTGAAAACCCAGAAAAACACTGAAAGTTCACACCTGTGGCCCACTAGTGTGGAGTCCCTGGAACCCCTTGGGACAATTCCCAGTGTCTTGCCTTGGAAGTATAGACCATAGAGTCTTCCCTGCCTAGCCTGAAAGAGAGGATCTTCCCCATGGTGCTTTGCACACTGTGGTCTGCCCCGGTCTCTCCTCTCCCCATGCCCCCGGTTCTTGTGGTTTCTCCTTTCCCTGTTTCCCTATTGGTGGTGGCATCCCGGGTGGCCGGCCCCATTTTCCCTGTAGGTCACTGACCTCTGCCCTGCCCTTTGTACTGCCCCCAGGCCTTCAGGTCATTGGCCGCTGACCCCATACTTAAGCCTGTGCACAGCACATGGCCTAGTCTTTGTCCCTGACCTACCCTTTGGTGCCAGGAATAAACCTCTGCTGGAACTGAATCATACAAAGGCCCTTCTTGCCTCTGCTGAACTTAGCCGTGGCTTGTGTGGATGTGTGAGCTTGATTGCTTTGCCTGAATTCTTCCCAAGCGGCTTTTCCATAGGAGATGCTTATTGGGATATAGGTAGCAGCTGCACCATCTAAAAAGCACACTGCTACACACCGGGGCCTGGGGATGCGGCATTTTCCAGTGCAGGAGGGACTGATAAAAGACAGAGTCGAGCTACACTCCACAACAAGGACTTTATGAAATTGCCATCTCTTCAGAACAGCAAGAGGTTTTATTGTTTAATATTATTCTTTTTTTTTTTTTAATGCTTGTGAATACTTTGCTTGTTAAATAAAGAGGTTTTTTCTACTTTTCTCCAAGGAAATCTTTTCTTGAACCAGTAGGGGGAGGGGACACTTGAATCTGCTTTCTAGAGGGACCTGATTGGAAGTTTCCTCCCAAATTTGCCCTAAACCAGGAAACCCAGGTGTTGTAATGCACCCCACCCCACCCCCCCCATCCCCTAGTAGGCAGTTCTGTAATTGGCTCAGTGCCAAGAGAAAAGCACCTGTTGAACCTTGTCACTGTCCTTCAAAGTCTGTACTTCTCCTTCTTCGCAATTTGCCAGTGGAACCCACCTAGACTATTAAGTACTAAAGGGACTACAGAAAAGAACTAGGAGATTTTTTCGAGACTGCCTTACCAGTGTCAGAATGCTCTCTGCACTGTGTTCAACCTGTATTTCTTTATCTGTTTATGATTATTATTTTCCTTGCTTATTAAAACCTTTTGTTTTACAAAGCATGTCAGGAGAAGTTGCCTCATTACGTGATTTAAGCCATTTCTCTGAACAGGGCTGGACCCCTGGAGGTATTGGAAACCCCAATACCCAGGTTCTTGTTAATGGATCCCCCGGGGCAGATTAAAGTGAAACGACAGAATGATCAGTATTTGAATATATATATATATATATATATATATATATATATATATGGTTTATTTTAGAACAATTTGATTGCAATGAAATACAAGTACAAAGCTGTTTTGGTTATTATTATCTATAGTAATATTGCAATATATGAAAGCATAAAAGCATAAAAAGTAACACTTAAGAAAATGTATAAGGAAAAGAAAGTGAAGGGAAGAAAGGATCAGATTAGAAAAGATCTCACCACCCATGGACCTTGTGACGAGACTTGGTAGTTGCAATCACAAAGAGGCTACCAAGCCTGATAAAACCAAAAGACAAGGATATTGTGAAATGTCAAGAGGAACTTCATGTCCCTCAGAAAGAAGTTGAAGGGATCAGTAGCATAGGTAGTATTCTCCTCTATTCTCCCAGTTGGAGGCTGTGACCTAGAAAGATGAATGGATCAGGTGAATGACTAGGTACCCAGCAGGTGCCATGCTCAGGGATTTGGATTCTATGATCTGGGACATGCCCTGTGTATTTTAAGATGTCTTTTCACATAATTTGACATTTCTTAAATAGTCCCATTAGTTTTATAATCTCAGGCAGAGCTCTGACACAGACATACTTCTGAAGATTTATAGTTAAAGGCAGCAAATTACTAGAAAGTATCACTTTCTTTATTACTGAGTCCCTTCATAATCAAGATATATTAAAGAACAATGATTTTTCAAATCTATCTAAATTCAAGTTTCTAAGCCCATATATATTATTTAACCTAATAAAATACTCTTATGCTTAAAGCTGTGAAATTTCAGTCTTTTGGAATCAGATGGAAATGTCTCACTACTAAACTGTTAAAGGAAATTTAGGTTTCTTCATGTCACTGAAAACCAGGAAATAAACTCTCCAAAGAGTTTGTGAGGTTAGAAAGCAAATATTACTTTATTCAGCATGCTGGGTGCATGGGGAATCGCTCCACCAAAATGCACATTCAGTAACCTAACAGACCAGGTTTTATTCATTAAACTAATACATATACACTATATTTCTATTACATTTTCAGCACATTTCCCAAATACACACATATATGCTCATTATTTCTATGGACTTATTTGGATATGAGTAGGGGTCTTTTGAGGGTTTTTGGTGGTCATTCGGGAACATCCCATTCCCCAAACTTCCCTTTTATATTTCCAGACCTAATGAAACTGCTCTCCTTGAGAGTATCTCAAATATGTGGTCAGGTCATGATGCACTTCTCTAATTATTCTTTACTCCAGCACTGTCTCTTTGTTTTCAAAACTAAGACATTGCTAGTACATATTAATCACTGCTATAAGTAAATGAGGAAGCATTAGCTGGCACAAGACACATTAGTCAGAGATGTAGGGAGTTAACAGACAGTCACAGTAACCTCTGGAATTTGTACTAAGCACTGTATGGTACAAAACTAAGCATTAACCCCTAATATAGGGATCATATACTATTGTGCTAAAGTTAAAAAACTTTTCTGACATCTTCCCTCACTACTGCATAGACTACTTCTTAAAGAAATATAAATTGTTTTGCAACAAGGTGGGACTCCAAAAGAGAGTTACTGTGTCTTAGGAATATAAAAATTGCTGTAGCTCATGCCACTTGAGGCATTCTAAAAATTCAATCATTCTTTTTAAAACACTTTTTCTCCATTTTTCTATTAGGGTTTTCTGAGTGTGCATGAGATTCTATAGATTGTCTTTTTCACATTTCCCTCCTCTATTTCCATGTGTATTTTTCTAACTTACTGATACTGCCATCTTTCTGCAACTGATCAATTTGCTCATAAGCCAAATATATTATGAGATTCTTTTGGTTAACAAGCAGGCAGATAAATCAGAAGCCCTGTCATGAAAATAGGGCTGTGTGCTAATGTAGCAGGATACACTGCTTAGAATGGCAGTAAAACAACTTGAACAAGACCCTGCTTACAAAGCTATCAGTGGTGAATGGAGAAGGGGGTGTAACTGAAAACTTGTAGAGAAACCCCCTGACACCAGTTTGGGTATTCAGAGAGCAAGCATTCTTTATTGACAACAGTGGGTTTACAGGGGACAACTCCAGCTAATGTGAATGTCAGAGAGAAACCTGTATCTTTATGTGATATATGTCCTAAAGTTTATTCGTGTTAATAAGATATAAAATGTAATACAAACCATATAAGTTTTGTATAAACTAGCATGTTATAAGTTAAGTTTTGTTTAAACTAGCATATTGTGAGTTAACTCAGGGGAAGGTGGCTCAACCAAATACAGGAATTTCTCTAGCCCGAAAAGGCATGGGAAGGACACGAGGAAAACATGATTAGAATTACCAGAAAGGGGAACGAGAAAATGCTGCTGCCGGGAATCCTTGAAAGGGAACAAAAAGCGACGGAAAACAGAGATGATAGCCCAGAGAACCAGATGATTACCTCAGATCAATATCTAGATCGTCTCCGTCAGAAATTAACATCTCCACACCACATCTGGACCCAACCATTAACAGTATTGTCCTCCTCCGCCGATCTATTCAGACTCTCAGAACCAAAACCTGCATGATTAATGAAGATGCCTCGAAGGAAGGACCGTCGAAATCCCGAGCCTCTCTCCGCGATCCAGTGTATAAAAAGAGACTGCTGCAAACTAAAAATGTGAACTTGGGGGATAACAGATTGGCAGAGCGTGTTATCATTGTTCACCCGGCACTGATCCCGGGCTCGACGCTGTCCTTTTAATTGTGGCTGTCCGAGACTGTCATTTTGTCTCTCAATAAAATTCCAAATTTTGATTTATCGAATTTGGTCCATCTTGTTTATAACACTTTATATCTTACATATACATTAATTTTCATTATATTTCCCAGAAATCTATTACATATGTATGCTAATATTTGCATTTGTCCTGCCTTTTGACACCACCTACTTGGCTTCAGTTTTAGGTGGTCTTGAGGGTCTTCAGGGGTATTCTGTAACCCTTGCCAGTCACACAGGGGTCACCTGTATACTGCCCTTTAGATAAACTCCTTGGTGCTTGTCCTGGTTTAGGGCAAATTTGGGAGAAAACCTCCAAATGGGGTCCCTCCAGAATAGCAAATTCAAGTGGCCCCTCCCACAACTGGTTTGGAAAAAGATTTCCTTGGAGAAAAGTTGTGTCTGTTTCTGTCTCCGCACTGGGCAGGAGCTGACCTCCGGCTAGCTCTGGTCAACACAGCCACAGAAGTTCCCAGTCCGGGGGCCACGCAGGCTATTACCTGCTGGCTCGGCTTCTCAGCTGGACCAAGTAGTATCTTGACAGCAGCAGCAGCAGAAGAAAAGGATGGCTCTCAGCTTTGCAGGTTAAAGATGTTTATTCAAGCCAGCTGCGGAAGTCCACAGCTGGTCCAAACCTCAGGCCAGAGAGGCCAGAGACCCAGAGCTGAAGAGCTGAGGAGCTGAGAGCTCCGAGCTGAGAGGATTTGAATCTCCCTCCTCCACCTTATAAGCGGGGGAGGGGTTCAAGGGAGGTTACAACAAGACAACAAATCAGGGATTCAGGGGGGAATAAGGTGTGCCCACCCCCAAGCCCTGGACCACTAAAATCCAGAGCTAAAGGAATTCCCCCCAGGGGGCCTATCACCTGAAGCCCTCTCCCTGAGATTTCGCAGTCCGGGAGGGACCCCTGGAGTGACAAGCTGCCCCAGAGAAGGGGGGGTGGGGCAGAGGGGATGTTACAAGTCAGGAGAGGAGTGGGAGGACTGACACAAAACACCTTATTATACAGACAACACAAAAGGGATACAGAATTGGGGGTACACTGAAATGAACCATAACATAAACTTCTTATAAAAACCTAATAAAACAGTTCTGCACCACCACAAAAAGTGTAGCTTGGCTTGCTCAGTCTCTTATTAGTCCCTCCGACACTAGAAAATAATGTTCTGGGCCCTGGTGGGCCGCAGGTGTGAGCATTCATCACATCAAAGTGTAGTCCAGGGCCCCATTCAGGGTTTTGGTGGTTTTCTCTGCAGCTTTTATACAGTTTAGCTATAATAGGAAAAAGTCCTTCATGAAGATGTTTAAGCCATAAATTATATTTCAGTCTCTGACAGGGAGAATTACCTTATTTGGGGTACTAAAGCAAAAATACCATTTTCTGAAGTCTCTATTGCGGTTTTATCTGCTAGCCTGTTTACAATATTTACAGCGGAGACCCCAGTCTGGTGTGCTTTGCAGTACATCACGGCCACTTCTTGCACAATCTGGATACTTTCCAGGAGTTGTAAAATTTGTTCAGCATGTCTTATGGGAGATCTTTGGGCAGAAAGAGGCTGTCTTTCCTTCCAAATGGCCCAATGTGCATGTATTACTCCAAAGACACTTTGAATCAGTCCATACATTTATTCTCTTACCTTTTGCCAGTTCTAAGGCTCTTGTCAATGCTTTAAGTTCTGCTCTGTGGGCCAAGATATTTGCTGGCAATTATCAGTGTAATGGTTTTAATTTTGAAAACTGGGCTGAAACACTAAATAATGTAGTGGTTTCACGTTCACTAAATTCTGGTCTTAGTACTCACTCTTTTTCTGTGGGAGAAAGACTAGGAGAAAAACAAAGCAGGCTCAACCTTAAAAATGAACAAATAGTTTTATTAACACACACTAAAAGAATGGAAAAAGAAAGTTGGGGAAAAAAACTAAAACAAAACAGAATGAAACTCCAAAAACACTCTTCCCTCCCCTTACAAACTGTTCACTTTCTTACAAAACAACATAAAGAGACAAAACTTGTAATTTTCAGTCAGTTTCACCATCTGACAATAGTCTTTCATCAATTCTTTAGGAGAAGAGTCTCTCTTAGAGTCATGGATCCCACTGACAACCTAGAACAGTTCTCTTGTGGGTTTTTTAACTGTCACAAAAGCAGCCGCCTGGGGAAACCTGCCTTTGTGACCCCTCCCATTAGCAGGTTCCCAAGCTGCTTATGGGTCACGGGTCTTAGACTTTTGCATATTGGGGTGCCAGCTTTTAAAGATGAATAACTCTAAAGGCAAAGGATTCTTCATCTCAAGGCACAGAGATATCTTCTCACTTCTTCACTGGCAGAGGGCTTTTCATCTCTATCTCTGTTCAAGTATCTTATAGGATTAATATTACTTAGTCCATCATAAACAGCTTTGCTCAAATCGACACACAAATCTAAACAATCATCTCCTCAAATGCATATCTTTCCCATGATTTAAAGGAATAATCTAAATATAGAGTTCATTTCCATGGCCCAAATAAGAATGGAACAACTAACTCTTCAGCCTTCTGTCCCAATGGTCTTTTCACTCTTGCTCTACTGACTTAATGCTGTTTCTTCTTTATGTTCACTCTGTTCCTTTCTTTTCTCTCTCAGAGAAGGGCCAAACTCTGGAAGCTTCATGTTGCTAGGAAAAGATTAAATCTGCCCAGAGTCTTTTCTCTCCTTCTGTAGCTCATGGTTTCAGATGTTCAAGGCCGCGCTGGTGAGGGAGGAAGAACTAACGCAGAAACATCAGAGATCAGAGCACCGGGGCAGTCCGGAATCACGAAAAAAACAGGCAGGATCATAAATGCTTTTTTGGTCCACCCCTCAGTGTAAATTTGGGCAGCCTCAGCGTAAATGGTGCCTATAGCTCTTATCAGGGGCCCAGCAGAGATCTCTCTCTGCTCCAGGTAAGTTTGGAGAAAGTAGCTGTTGTAAAGCAACAACCTCTCCTTCCCCCCCCCTACCCAGTAGCTGATAAAACCCTGCCAGGCCTCAGGCCAGCTCCTCCCCAAAAGGGGGGGAAGCAGCAGGCCTAACTCGATGTTACTTGTCTCTCTCTCTGGCCAAAGGAAAAAGGCCCAACTACAGGAAGTCAAAGGTTTTTATATGGTACTTCCCAAAGTCATAGCTGACAATTCTTAGTAGTCAGAACTGATGCTAATATTCTAACTAAGCCTCTCATAGGTCTCTGTCCTTTTTAAAGTAATTCCCAGGTCCTGATTCCAAAAATCATTCTACATTCCTCTATGACTAAAAAACCAAACTGTACTAACTCATGACAATCAGTTACCTGAGAGGAGGTCACTACAGCATATCCAGCCATCCATTTTCCTCCTCATACAGCAAGGCTCCCTCACTCTTCAATAGCCCTAGATGGCCTGTGTGTATATCTAATGGAGAATGGAGATTGGCAGTAGATTATCCCCTCTCTAGCTTTCTTGTAGGCCCTCTAAAGGGTGTACTAGAAAGCGGTGTACTAGAACGCTGGTATAAGGTATCCCTGGGGCCTTCTCTTCTCCAGGCTGAACAGCCCCAACACTCTCAGCCTGTCTTCATAGGAGAAGTACTCAGAACTCATTCCAATAGGTCCATGACCTTCTTATTTTGAGGGCCCCAGAGATGGATGCAGTACTCCAGGTGGGGTCTCACCAGATGAGTAGAGGGGGAGAATCATCTCCCTTGACCTGCTGGTCACACTTCTTTTGATACAGCCCAGGATGCAGTTGGCTTTCTGGACTTCAAACACACATTGCCAGGTCATGTTGAGCTTCTTGTCCACAAACACACACAAGTCCTTCTCCTCAGGGCTGCTGTCAACCCATTCTCTGCCCAGCCTGTACTTGTGCTTGGGATTGCCCAGACTCAGGTGCAGGACCTTGCACTTGGCCTTATTGAACTTCATGAATTTTGCACAGGCCCACCTCTCAAGCCTGTCCAGGTCCCTCTAGGTGTCATCCCATCCTCCAGTGTGTCAACCACATGACATGGTGTCATGGGAAAACTTGCTAAGGGCACCCTCAATCCCACTGTCCATGTTGCCAACAAAGATGTTAAATAACATCAGTCCCAATACTGACCCTTGAGGAATGCCACTCTCACTGCTTTCCAGTGGTGGAGTATAAGGGTTTGAGTTTTTAAAAATTTGTTTCCTTTAGGACTTTCTGGTTCATCTCTTCAAATCCCTTTTCAGTCATTTTTTGTGGTTTTTAAATTTTACTATCATTTCATTTTCTTATGCTGAAGACTGTCTTCCTTATTGTGAAAGTGTTTCTGAAAATGAATATTATCTATCCTAAGTATGTGGGATGAACCAGGTTTTTCCAATGGTTAAAAGCCGTCCTGTGCTGTGGTCTGCCTAACATGAAGTGCCTAACAGAAGTTAAATTGTATCTAGGGGTTAAAATCAAAGTATGAACTCCATGAGAGTTTTATCTTCTCATGAAATTTTGATTAGTCATTTCACATTGTCTACTAATCTTGAATTAATACTTGAATTCATAGGAGTAGTCAATATTTTCACAAATGTGAAAAGAAGAAATAATTTTGAAAGTAAATTAAAGGATTTTTAGTCAGTGAGATGTGTCACAATCCCTCATACAAGTGGGGGTCGTGATGGTTCATTTGCTGATCTCAGAGTGCAAAACACAACACAGAGGGGATTTCAGCATTAAAACAAATGCACCTTTTATTGATTGACCATAGCAAATGCGATAGACGGATTAAGAGTGAGAGAAAGAGATAGAGAAAGAGAGAGACAAAAGGGGGGATATAGCTACCAAATGTGGAGACAAAGTCCTCATGGTCCAGTCAATGGGTCCGCCTGTCACGTCGGGGAGAGTCTCTCTCTCACTGGTTAACTCAGGGGTTTTTATTATAGTCCTCCATCACGGGGGGAACAGGTAAATCTATTGAAGCCACTGAGGGGGAACAGGTAGTCCATGTTCTTAGCAGTAAGCGAGATCCATTGTCTTCTTGGTCCAACAATCACACCTGCAGGCAAACATCTCACTTCAGTTAAGTCAGCCCACACCCCCCCGTACTAGGGTTGTAGGGGCTTCATGTCTCAGTCCTTGAGAGGGGCTTTATATAGAGGTCTCAATCTCAGTCCTTGGAAGGGGACTTTGATCTCCGTCTGTCATGGTGGTTGTGAAGCAGATGAGGGATTTTCCGTGGGGGACCACCAAAGTTACCCCAGAAAGTCCCCTTGGCCAAGAGGTGGGGAAATTCATAGGCTATTGTTGTGAAGCAGGGACCATGAAGCAGGTGCAATCTTCAGGTACAGAACTGCCATTACACTGCTCAAAGCCCATGTACCGTGGCATGGTGACACAGGAAAATGCACCTGCAGACAATTGGCAAGCATCCACCTCGAGCAGGCCAGAACTCCAGTGGGGTCCTCAGGGTCCTCATGACAATCGTGAGGCAAATGAGGGGAACTTCAGACTCCTACAAGATGCTTTCTTTTACTATCATTTTTGCCTATGGTGATTTCATAGAAATATAGAATATGCTGAATTGAAAGAGACACATCAGGATTATTGAGTCCAACTCCTGGCCATGCACAGGACATGCCAACAATCCCACCCTGTGCCAAACACTCCTTGAGCTCAGGCAGGCTTGGTGATGTGACCATTTCCCTGGGGTACTTGTTACAGTGCTTGACCACCCTCTGGGTGAAAAACCTTTTCTCGGTATCCAACCTAAACCTCCTATGACTAAGCTTCATGCCATTTTCTCAAGTCCTGTCACTGGTCACGAAAGTGGAGAAATCGGTACTTGCCCATTCTGCTTTCCCCCATGAAGATGTAGAAGATCGGAATGAGGTCTCCCCTCAGACTCCTCCTCTCAAGACTGAACAAAGTGAGCTCAGCTGTTCCTGTGAGGACAAGAGAATGCAGTGAGATGTCTCAAAACACTGTCAAAGAAACAAGTCCCCATAAGATAAGCCACCACAACAGGAACTTTAGATAAGCACAGATAGCAAAAAAGAAGGCACTAATTCCAGGCCTAAACAGAGGTGAAAGTTTGGAAATAGCACACTGGACAAAATTCCACTCTGCAGACTGTGGGAAAGTAAACCACTGCTTACACTCATGCTAGCCGAAATTGTGAGAGCATTTGTGAACACCCCTTGGATACTTGGACTTTATAGATATGGTACCTCCAAAAGAATTACTCTGGGACCCCCACCAGTGACAAGGACCAGCAGGATGCTGCAGGAATCCACATGGTGATATCTTCTACTTAATCTCTCTCATTCTTTCTCTTCCTATCCCTTCTCTCTTCCTTTCTATCTCTCTCACACTGTCAGCAAACTTACTTAGTATCCCCTTGAGTTCTGTGTCCCAGTCATTTATGAAGATGCTGTGGAAAACTGGTTGTAAAATGGAGCCCTAAGGAACCCCACTATTGACCAGTCGCCAGCCTGGTGTCACCCCATTCACTATAACCCTTTGTCCCTCACCCATGAGCCAGTTGCTCACGCATTGCATGATGTCTTTATCCAATTGGGGGCGGGACAGTTTGTCCAGAAGGATCCTGGGAGAGACAGTATTGAAAGCTTTGCTGAAATCCAAAATGATTATATCAGTTGGCTGCCCTTGATCAACCAGGTGGGTTAATCAGGTAGGTTACCTTGTCATTAAAGGAAATCAGGTTTGATAAGCAGGATTTTCCCCTCATGAAGCTGTGCTGGCCATGACCGATGACTGCTTTGTCTTTCAGATGTTTTTCAATACCTCCCAGAATAATCTCCTCTATAACTCTACCAGTCACTGAAGTGAGACTGACAGGCCTGTGTTTCCAGGGTACTCCTTGAAAATCAGGACAATGTCCACCAGCTTCCAGTCAGCTGGGACCTCTCTGGATTCCCAAGTGTGTGAATCAACACATACAAGTAACACAGGGCAACAACCAAACCACAGCTGAAATGCAAAGAGTAGATTTCATTACCATGCTAACAACGCTGGGCACTGGACGGCAGAAACACATGGGGGTGCAGGCTCCATTAGTATGAGTTCATCATAGCAGACAGGGGGTCCTACTGCCAGCCCCAATAAATCAAAGGACTTCACGCACATGCATTTTATCACAAGGCTATGCTTTTATGATCTCTCTTTCTCCCAGCAGGAGGCTCAAGCATGTCTGTGAGAATGTGTTATCTCTCCATAGGAATTCTACTTCTCAAAACAGGCAGAGGATGAACAACACTGGGCATAATGACTGGAGTTTTCCCACACTGACATTCTTAGCATTCCCAGCTGAAGGGTCACTTTGAGCACTATTCCCTTTTCATCAAATCTTCTGGTTTTAACCCTTTCTTCCCAACACCAAGACCACTCAAAAAACTTTGAGAGATATTTTGTGATGACATCAACAGCTCTTTGAGGATTCTTGTGTGGGTATGCAGCTAGAGAGCCGAGCTGGGAGCACTGTTCAGCTCATGACAGAAGTGGATATGTTAGCATTAGTAGGCCGCAAGCCTTGGCAACAGAAAGCAGAAGTTTGAGAAAGGAATGCAGGAGATAGCTATGTGCTTGGTACGATATGTGCTTAGCAAGCAGAACTTAGATAAGACAGAACATACCTGTGTTAGTTTGTATGAGGCATTGAATTAAGCAATGTTGTAATGTTACCTAGTTACATAAATATTGTAGAGACTGAAAAGGTATATAAGCTCAGCTGCACGGATCAGCAAATGGCTTTGTGTAAGCAACCCATGGAGTCCATGTCTCTGTCAATTGACATCATTCTTGGATGAATCCCATCAAGCCCTGTATATTTGTAGGGGTCCAGCTGAAGCAGCAGATCCTTCACAAGTTCAGGGTAAACTGGGTGTTTATCTTTCTCGCAGTCATGATCTTCCAGCTCAGGGTACTGGTATCCCCTTGGTCTGTCATCACTGATTTGAACCCAGCTATAATAAATTTCTTCAAATAGAGGTTTAAAATAAGATTTTAACTAAAAATCCCATTTTAATAAACCTCTCTTTTGAGGGTAGCAAATGAGAGTAATGAGCCTTCAGCATTATTTCCCCAAAATTCTGAGGAGCTTTAAGCAGCTAATTTTCTATATTAAATAGATTGTTTTGGTAGTTTTTTTTTTTAAGCTTTTTTTCAGTTAAAATAGTATCCTTTTTTAGATTTGTGACTTTTAATTTTTTTGTTTTTTTAATAAACTTTCTAATTTTATCTTTTTGGGGTTTTTTTGAATACAAATTTAACCAAGCAGCTTATATATGCACATGTGAATAAACTAGCACAAAATTTAAGCAGATGGATATTAAATGCCATCTCAGCATCTTGCTAGAAATATTATTTGGACTTTTAAGAAAAGTCCAGAATACAGTTTTCTTTGGAGAAATGGCAAGTCCAAATTTTGCAATGAGATGTTTAGAGAGCAAACACTGTAAACTGGCTTTTCTCTGCTGTCTTCAGTAGTTTATTCAGCTCATGTAATTTACATTTCCATTCCCCTTCCAAGATACTCAGACACTGCACAAGGTACTGAAAATTCAAAAACAAAGTATAGCTGATGCATTTTAGGAAGAAACTGATTTTTTTTTTTCTTTAGTAGCATTTTATATTTTGGTGACAGCTTAAAAACTGGTGGATATGAATATGATGGCAATTTTGGGGATTTGGCTGGAATGGATCCCTCTCTCGAAGCTTTTCAATTGATCCAGCCTTGTGTATGATAGGCATTAAAAATTCTTTTCTTCTTTTAACCTAAGACAGTGCCTGTTTCAGGCTCCAAGTAAAATGCACAAACCCCTTGTAAGATAGCTTGTTTGAAAGACTTTTACATTCCATTATAGTTTTTGTGGTAAATGGAATATGACTCCAAGAACTTGTCTGCTTATGTCTTTTCACGCTTTCCCCAGGGATTTGCAAATTTTTTCCTTTTGGAAAGTTGCAGGTAAACTTGCAGATGCATTTGTTAACAGCATATCAGCCAATCTATTATAAAACTCTCAGATAGAATACATTTTCCATATTTACTTTGCTTATATAAAGTTAACGAGGAAGAGAAGAAAGTTAAAACTTTGTGGAGACCCTCTATAGTTCCTGCCATTATTTTGTGGGGTGGGATATAGTTTTCATTAAATCTTCTGTTTCTAGAAGTATCAGTCCTTTGCATTGCACTGATAATCAATTATATACATTGTGTACATTTACAAAGTATAGGTCTATTAAGGAAAAAATCACTATACATTTATGATCTGGATGAGGGAATTGAGTGCACCCTCTGAAAGTTTTCAGACACCACCAAATTGGGTGGGAGTGTTGATCTGCTGGAGGACAGGAAGGTTCTGCAGAGGGATTTGGACAGGCTGGATTGATGGGCCATGGGCAATTGTATGCAGTTCAACTAGGCCAAGTACCAGGTCCTGCATTTGGGTCACACAACCCCCTACAACACTACAGACTTGGGAAATAGTGGCTGGAAAGCTACCCAGCAGAACCGCAAGACCTTCTAAAAGTTTACAATAGAAAGAAAATTTGTATTATTTTTACATAAACAAGAACTAAAGCAGATGCTTCTATTTAGTGGTTTTATATGTGTATCAGTAGCCAAAAGATATAGTCATTTGACAAGAACAGGTTTAGGAAAAAAGTATCTAGCCTAGTTATTTGGCAATATACTTTACCAGCAAAAAATCAACTTTATAATCAATTTGAGCAGTAGATTTTATCATTATTTCTAGGCTCTCAAAGTGTTACAGTGTGTTAATTTGGTTAATATTGTGTTTCATTTGGTTTGTAATGTTTTCCCCTGTTCCCCTTGGAAACTGTATCATGTGGTTTGTCCCTGCTCGGCTGCGCCCATCCCCCACACTGGAATGTAACCCAACTCTGCTCCACTCCCACCTTGTCCCTGATTGGGTAGTGGCTTGTCCCTGCCTCTAGGCCCTTCCCCCTGGGGAAAAAGCCCCAGACAGGCAGGGCCTCGCTCTCTCTGGCACCGGCAGGGAGGGGGAAGGAGCTCCAGCCGGCAGGAGCAGAACCCCAGAATAAAGCCTTGATTTCCCCTCGGCGAGGGAGCAGGCTCTCTGCCTTTTGCCATCGATGGTCGTCTGGGTCTTTTTAAAGAACCACCACAACTGGTGCCTAAACGTGGGACTTGAAGACACAAGGGGCTCCCAGAAAGCTGGAAGTACCACTCATGGAGCATGTGGCCGAGGAATCTCACACAGGCACATGAGTCATGAAATGTAGCCCACCCACGCAGAGAGACAGACCCGTCAGGCTTGGCATTCACTGTGGAGTCTCCGAAACACAGGATTCTACAGGCCAGGGCTGTAGTTTTTTCCTTTGGACTTAAAAAACACATCGGAGTGCTGCGAAGAAGCCCCACGAATGGCAGGATGCTCCCAGAAAAGGTGACCACATGTTCGTGGAAAGCTGACCCTGGGAACTGAGACTGGAAGCTCTTTTTGCACCAAAAGGGTCAGTCTCAGGCAAAAGGAGTGATTGGGAAAGAAAGGAAAGATTCGTCTGAAGCCTGGATTTTTGGTAAGTATTATCACTTTGTGATCTAAGGAAAAATCTAATTCAGATGCCGTGTTCCTCAGGGAAAAGGGCTTTTTTCCTTTGGGGGAAGGTTTTTGCTTTCAGAGTAAACCTTCAGGGTGCTTTAATAACACATTCCTTTCGGCTGCGTGGGGGGAGTAAAAAAGGTAACTGTTTCCCCTTCGGCTTTTTTTTTTCCTATCCAGTGAGGGGTTTTTTTAACTTTCCGTTTCCCAGTCACAGTTAAAGGGGACACAGAAACTTAAAATCTGAGCCAAAAATGGGTGCTAGGCTGTCTGTGTCTCAAAAAGGAGTCCTTTATCAAATTTTAAGTGCCTTGGATGGTGAGAAAACCCATTGTTTGAAGAAACAGTTGGAAAAATTAATTCGCTGGTTGTTTTCTCAATTTCCACATGTATCATTAGAGCAAATAAGCTCCCCAGAATTTTGGGAAGCTGTTGTAAAAAAATTGTCTCAATCAAGCTCCCCTAATGATAAAGAAAAAGCAAATTTTGCTCTTTGGAGTTTGCAGATTTTATTTGCATTGCAAAAACAAAATTAAAAGAAAAAAAGCCAGTTCTTTGTGGATTTTCCCCAGTTTCCTTAGTTTCTCCCTATCCCAACCCCAAAATCCCATCCCCAAAATTGGATATTCCTTGAGAAGCCCCTAAACTTTCCCCAAAACTCCCTTCTTCCCCAGTTTGTAAACCCCGGGTTCGGTTTATTTTTGCAGGCAGTTCAAGTGCACAAAACCCGCATCTTAGTGAATCCCAAACTAGTCTTAGTTCAGAAGGGGGGGGGTCACAAGATGGATGGGACTCCTTTGTTCCCCAAAATGGCTGAAGCCATGTGCTCTCGAGTCACGAGGAGCCTCTCTCTTTGTCTGTCCCTCCTTCCCACAATCCCTTCCTCTCCCCAGACCCCTCCCTCCCTTTGGTGCCACCCCCTGGCACTGCCCTCTCCTCTGACTCCGCCCCCTACCCTCAAACCTCTGCCCTCCAACTCCATCCCTTGTGACTCAAGCCTCCAGCCCCTCCCTGCCCCTGGTTCCCACGGTTTCCCTGCCCACAGTCCCAGTTCCCATGCCCCCGGGGGGGGGGGGGGGGGGGAGAGCAGGGAACCAGGAAGCAGGAAGCGATCCCGGCTTTTCTGCCACCCCTGTCACATATCGATGGTCAAAAAGAGGGGGTGTTGTCCACAGTAATTGGGACCCCTTCCCCCAAAAAGCGATTCAGGATTTATGCAAAGCTCAGGCCAGATTTGGACTCGAAAGTGAATACTTTAGCAGCCTTTTAAAAGCAAATTTAGCAGGGAATCCTATTGTTCCCTTTGACCTCCGGCAGCTTTTTTCTTCCCTCCTTTTGTCCACACAGTTTAGGCTTTGGGACTCCACATGGAAAAAAAGATTAAGAGATTAACTTCTGGAGCTTTGGCAAAATCCTGAAATGGCTGTTGATAATAATAATTTGCCAATTCGATTAGAACATCTATGTGGTGATGGTGAATGGGTCTCAGCCCTCAAGCAGGCTCTGGAAATTCCTTTAGCTGTTTTGGAGTGCATTAAAGATGCTGCTTTCAAAGCATTCTTTTCAATCCAGCCCGATGGGCCTTTCCAACCTTACAGTAAAATAAAGCAGCTTCCATCAGAACCTTTTGTAGCATTTGTGGAGCGATTAACCCGAGCTATCGAGTTACAGGTTAAGAATGAAGGAGCCCAAGAACAGGTCCTGGAGGAGATGGCGCTCACCAATGCAAACAAACATTGCAAGGCAGCCATCCTCAGCCTCCCCTTGGAACCAGTGCCAACCTTAGATGACATGCTCCAGGTGTGTACCAAGAAGGTTCCCTTCATGACAGCTCACCTAAACCACAGTTCCAGAGATGCATTCAGACCACCGCAAAGAGCTGCTGCAGCAGACGCCATGCCCTCTGTGACTGTGCCATGGCCACTGCCCAGGAGAAGAACAACGTGTCTCCTGTGTGATCAGGCTGGACATTGGGCATCTCAATGCCCTTTAAAGAAGCAAATTCTGGACTTTCGGGACAATGGGGGCGGGGGCTCTCAAGGGTCCAAAGGGAATTTTTCAAAAAACTAAAAAGTGAGCTTGCGCAGTGTGCCTACATAAATAGGGCAAGTCCAAGGAGGGGGGATGAAAAGCTAGAAAATGCAAATGTTAAATTAAATAATCCCGCTATAACCAGTTCTGCCTTTCAGCAGAAGTCACCAGATATGACCCTTTCAGATCATGATGTGAGCAGACCCTGTCGAACCACTGAATGTTTCCAAAAGCCTTTTAGGTTGCAGCTGACAGAGTCCTTGTACCTAAGTGACACAGACTGGCATTTAGGTTCATTGGATCTACAAGTGCTAGGCTCCTGGCAACATGTCAGCAGTAAGTATGTCATCCTTGGGGACACCAAATACACACCGAGAGAGATTGAGATCCTTCCGGGTCTTGCCTCATCAAACCCTAAACAACTAGTTCTCTAGCTGAGATGTGTCTGCCCACTTTTGTTTCTGCCTAAGGGGCAGATAATAGCTCAGGCAATTCCAGCACCTGACCTGTTCCCTGAAAAAGACATAACAAGGAACAAACACCTTGATGTTTGCCCCACACAAGTTATTGGGAGAGACAAACACATAATAGGGTGTGAGGTCCGTCATGGTGGGGAAGTAGTAAATCTCAAAGGGGTTTTGGACACAGGCACAGATGTAATGATTATACCAGAAAGGATGTGGCCCTCACATTGGGAACTGCAAAATGTGGCTGGGCACGTAGAAGGTGTAGGGGGGATGAAATGGGCAAAACAATCAAAAGGTGTTGTGCAAATTAAGGGGCCAAATGGACAATTAGCTACACTGTGTCCATTTCTTTTAGATTATTCGGAGTCCTTGTGGGGGAGAGACCTGATGGCCCAGTGGGGGGTCACGATTGGCATTCTAGATGCCCCCCCGTTTTTTCGGGCTGCGACCACTGAAGAGCACCCTACCCAGAAACTCAATTGGAAAACTGATTCACCGGTCTGGGTAGAGCAGTGGCCTCTCAGTAACGAAAAATTGAAGGCGCTTCAGGAGCTAGTGAATGAACAGCGAGCTAAAGGCCATATTGTGGAAACCATGTCTCCATGGAATTCCCCAGTGTTTGTTATAAAAAAGGCAAACAAGGGCAAGTGGAGGCTCCTCCATGATCTCCGTCAAATTAATAATGTCATTGAGGACATGGGTTCTCTCCAGCCAGGGATGCCATCCCCAGCAATGCTCCCTCAAAATTGGAATTTGGCAATTATTGATATCAAAGATTGTTTCTTCCAGATCCCTCTACACCCTGACGATGCCCCAAGTTTCGCCTTCTCGGTTCCTACCCTGAACCGAGAAGCCCCGAGGAAAAGATACCACTGGAAATTTCTTCCCCAAGGGATGAAGAACTCTCCATCTATTTGTCAGTGGTATCTCTCTTCCCTGCTGTCCTCAGTGTGCTCAGCTGCAGGAGAAGCCATCATCCTGCACTACATGGATGATGTGTTCATAAGTGCCCCCAATGATGACTTACTGTCCCACGCGCTTGACCTGACAATCGATTCTTTGGTTGCTGCAGGGTTCGAGCTACAGGAGGAAAAAGTTCAGAGGATGCCGCCTTGGAAGTACCTGGGTCTGGAGATTGGTAAGTGGACCATTGTGCTGCAAAAATTAGTTGTCAAAAATAACATCAAGACCTTAGCAGATGTCCAGCAGTTGTGTGGGTCCTTAAATTGGGTAAGACCTTGGCTAGGTCTAACCACTGAAGACCTAGTCCCCCTCTTTAATCTCTTAAAAGGGAGAGAGGAGCTAAGTTCTCCTAGGACCCTCACCCAAGAGGCAAGAGCAGCCCTAGAAAAAGTACAGGACTGTATGGCCACCAGACAGGCCAACAGGTGCAAATCAGACTTGCCATTTAAATTCATCATTTTAGGCAAATTGCCACACTTACACGGGATGATTTTTCAGTGGGAAAAAGTGGAAAAATCAAAAAAAGGACAGACTGTAAGGATCCCCTCTTAATCATAGAGTGGGTTTTCCTCAGTCACCACCAATCCAAAAGAATGACCAGGCCACAGGAACTGGTAGCAGAATTGATCCGGAAAGCCAGGACCCAGATCAGGGAGTTGGCAGGATGTGATTTTGAGTGTATTCATACCCCAATTGAGATAAACTCGGGCGAAATCACAAAAGCAATGTTGGAGCACCTGATTCATGAAAATGAAGCTTTGCAGTTTGCTCTGGATAGCTACACAGGTCAAATTTCAATTAATCGGCCTGCCCACAAATTATTTAGAGAACAAATTCAGTTCAAATTGTCATTAAAAAGTGTTCCAAGCAGAAGGCCTGTAAAAGCTCTAAACTTTTTTACAGATGTATCTGGAGCCTCTCATAAGTCAGTAATAACTTGGAAAGATCCTCAAACTCAGCAGTGGCAAAAAGATATTGTCGAGATGGAAGGATCGCCTCGGGTAGCTGATTTGGCTGCAGTTGTTAGAACTTTTGAAAAGTTTCCTGAACCATTCAATTTGGTCTCAGATTCGGCCTATGTAGCAGGTGTAGTATCCAGAGCTGAACAAGCTGTACTGAGTGAGGTCTCCAATTCTGCACTTTTCAACTTGCTCTCAAAACTAGCAATTCTGATCTCCCACCGAGAGCAACAATTTTATGTGATGCACATCAGATCACACACTGATTTACCAGGATTCATAGCCAAGGGCAACAGAAGGGCTGATGCTCTTGCTGCACCTGTGGAGATGGCCCCACTCCCAAACATCTTTGGACAAGCCAAAATCAGCCATCAGCTTTTTCACCAGAATGCACCAGGCCTAGTTCACCAGTTCCACCTAACTCAGGAACAGGCTCGGGCAATTGTGGCAATGTGTCCTTCGTGCCAGCAACAAGCACTCCCAGCCCTGAGTGCAGGAGCAAACCCCAGGGGATTGAAGAGCTGTGAGGTATGGCAGACAGACATGACACACATCATGTCCTTTGGTAGGCAAAGGTATGTCCATGTATGTGTAGACACCTTTTCTGGAGCTGTCTATGCCTCTGCCCACTCAGGGGAGAAGTCTAGTGATGCCATGAAACACCTAATACAGGCTTTCTCCTTCCTGGGTGTAGTGGTTTCACGTTGTAGTGGTTTCACGTTCACTAAATTTTGGTCTTAGTACTTACTCTTTTTGTGGGAGAGAGACTAGGAGAAAAACAAAGCAGGCTTAACTTTAAAATTAACAAATAGTTTATTAACATACACTAAAAGAATAGAAAAAAATGAAAGTTGGAAAAAGAAACTAAAATGGAATGAAACTTCAAAAACACTCTTCTCTCCCCTTACAAACTGTTCACTTTCTTACAAAACAACATAAAGAGACAAAACTTGTAATTTTCAGTCAGTTTCAATGTTTGAAAACAGTCTTTCATCAATTCATTAGGGGAAGAGGATCTTTTAGTCATGGATCCCACTGACAACTTAGAACAATTCTCTAGTGGGTTTTTTAACCATCACAAAAACAACCGCCTGGGGAAACCTGCCTTTGTGACCCCTCCCAGGAGCAGTTTCCTAAGCTACTTATGGGTCATGGGTCTTAGACTTTTGCAAATTGGGGTGTCAGCTTTTAAAGATGAATAACTCCAAAGAAAAGGATTCTTCACCTCAAAGCACAGAGATTTCTTCTCACTTCTTCACTGGCGCAGGGGGCTTCTCATCTTTATCTCTCTTCAAGCATCTTATAGGATATTACTTAGTTCATCACAAACACCTTTGCTTAAATCTACACGCAAATTAAAACAATCATCTCCTCAAATGCATATCTTTCCCATGATTTTAAGGAATGATCTAAATATAGAGTTCATTTCCATGGCTCAAGTAAGAATAGAACAATTAACTCTTCAACCCTCTGTCCCAATAGTCTTTTTACTCTTGCTCTACTGACTTCATGCTGTTGTTTTTTATGTTCACTCTGTCTTTCCTTACTCTCTCAGAGAAGGGCTAAGCTCTGGAAGCTTCATGTTGCTAAGAAAGAGTTAAATCTGCTCAGACTCTTTGTCTCTCTCTCTGTAGCTTGTGGTGTTAGATGTTAAAGGCCGTGCTGGTGAGGGAGGAAGAACTCACATAGAAACATCAGAGATTGGAGCACTCAGGCAGTCCGAAATCACAAAAAAACCAGGCAGGATTATAAATGCCTTCTCAGCCCACCCCTTGGTGTAAATCAGGGTGGCCTCGGCCCAAATGGTGCCCATAGCTCTTATCAGGAGCCTAGCAGAGATCTCTCCCTGCTCCAGAGAAGTCTGAAGAAAGTAGCTGTTGCAAAACAGCAACCTGCCTTCCCCCCGCTTCACCTGGGAGCCGATGGAATCTGGCCAGGCCTTAGGCCAGCTCCCCCCCAAAAGGGGGGAGCAGCAGGCCCAACTCAATGTTACCTGTCTCTCTCTGGCCAAAGGAAGAAGAAAAAGGACCCACCTACAGGAAATTCACAGGGTTTTATATGGTACTTCCCAAAGTCGCAGCTAACAATTTCAGTGGTTAGAACAGACGCCAATATTCCAACTAACTCTCTGATAGGTTGCTGTCTCTTCCAAAAAAATTCCCAGGTCCTGACCTGGAGAATTATTCTACATTCTTCTATAACTAAAAAAAACAAACTGTACTAACCCATGACACTGGGCATCCTCAAATCAATAAAAACTGATAATGGACCCACATACACATCCAAGGAGTTCAGAAGCTTCCTGCAGCAATGGGGAGTAGAGCACAAAACAGGCATCCCCTACTCCCCGACAGGTCAGGCCATCGTGGAAAGGACCCACCAAAATCTCAAAAGGGTCCTCAGCCAACAACATCATTCTCTAAAATTAGAAACACCCCAAATCCAGTTGTCCAAAGCCTTGTTCACTCTGAACTTTTTAAATTGCACGTTTGAAAATCTTAACCCACCAATTGTGCACCATTTCAGAGAGAACTGCCAACTGCAACTGAAAGCAAAGCCACTGGTAATGGTAAAGGATCCAGTAACCAGGGAAACAGAGCGTCCTCATGATCTGATCACCTGGGGTTGTGGGTACTCCTGCGTGTTCACTCCCTCAGGTCTCAAGTGGGTGTCAGCCAAGTGGGTGAAACCTTTCATCCCTAAAACTGCAAAGCCACCTGCAGAGGCCCCACAAGTGGCCAGTGCTGCCTGGAGGAGGAGAAAGCACCGAACCCTCTCCTTTTAATTGTCATTATCCCTTAACAGTGTTTTTCTAGACAGTTTGCCTGCACTAGATGTCACTTTTTTCTTCTTCAACTTTAAAGGTACTCAAGGTTTGAACTCTGAACATCTCCCACAGACTGAGCCTTCCTCCTTCTCAATTGAATAAGAAAGAGGGAGATGTTACAGTGTGTTAATTTGGTTAATATTGTGTTTCATTTGGTTTGTAATGTTTTGTCCTGTTCCCCTTGGAAATTGTATCACGTGGTTTGTCCCTGCTCGACTGCGCCCATCCCCCACACTGGAATGTAACCCAACTCTGCTCCACTCCCACCTTGTCCCTGATTGGGTAGTGGCCTGTCCCTGCCTCTAGGCCCTTCCCCCTGGGGAAAAAGCCCCGGGACAGGTGGGGCCTCGCTCTCTCAGGGACAGGGAAGGGGCTGCGGCCGGCAGGGGTAGGA
The DNA here is from genome assembly GCF_015227805.2 of Hirundo rustica. NCBI lineage: Eukaryota > Metazoa > Chordata > Aves > Passeriformes > Hirundinidae > Hirundo > Hirundo rustica. The sequence goes on along the minus strand of NW_026690191.1, from coordinate 29,508 downwards.
CCCCAGAATAAAGCTGTGATTTCCACCCAGCGAGGGAGCAGGCTCTCTGCCTTTTGCCATCGATGGTCGTCTGGGTCTTTCTAAAGAACCACCAAATCAAAGTATTTAAAAACCTGACCTGAATTTAAATTGTCTATATAAATAGAATCCTTGTTACTGGTTACAATAGATATATAATACTAAGTCCCTTTTTTTCTATTCTTTCTCTAAAGCTGCACTTATTGAGGCAAATTAAATATATAAAACATTTTATTGAAAGGTAGTTTATGTACTTGGAAACCTTAAATCACCTTGAAAGGGGTAAAATGTATCAGCAAAGGATGGATGAATTAGTCTAACTTCCCCCACCACTGTTGCAACAGTGTGGTGCCCTATCTGATGACATTCCCAAAGGAACCCTAAGTCTTGGAATTATATGATTGAGCAAAACTTTCACCACCTCCTTTCTGTGTTAGTGTGACAGGGGTAAGCTTCAGGCCATCAAGTGAAAGTGTCAACCAATACCAATACATACCTCTATCCTTCTTTGCATGATAACTCAGGAAAATCTATTTGACAATAATCTCTAGGGAGATTCCCTGCTTTTGTTATCCCTAACACAACCCTTTTGCTCATGCCCGGGTTGTTTCTACAACAGATTTCACGCTTGCTATAGATTGTACAATATCAGTCATTCCTCTCCCTATTACTACCTTCCTCAGATGTTTCAAAAGATTTTTCTGTTCTCCAATAGGTACTTTCCTGCTCTCGCTGTGCTATTTCTCAAAGGAGCAAGGGTGGAACTACAACTTGGCCCACTGGGGTGACAGCTCATGTGCTTTCTTTAATTTCAGGCTTAAGAAACTTAATTAGCTTGTGATGGAATCTTGCGTGGGGTCAGATGTGATAAACTCCATGAAGGTCCATCACCTCTGAGGGGCCATCCCTCACAAAGAATGGCTTAATAATAGTGAGACAACTTCTCCGGACATGCTTTGTAAAAGAAAAGGTATTAATAATGACAAAAATAATATACATTATCAGACAAAGAAATATAAGTCAAACACAGTGCAGAGAACACTCTTACACTGGCTAAGGCAGTCCAAAACAGCGATTGAGCCCCTCTATGCAGTCTTTTTAATACTTGATGGTTTAGATGGGCTATTTGGCACCTTGCCCAATGAAATTGACAACAGGCTTTGAGGTACATTTCCAAAGCCCAGTGCGCCTGTGCTGGCACTGGGCCAATTACAATGAGAAGGTTATGGAAAATTCTAGTTTAACTTCCTTACATGTTCAAAGGTAAACCAAAACTTTTTCCTTATATAGAAACACCTGCTCAGGTGTGGGATGTCACTAGAGGACACAAAAAGAATAATACAAACACAGCTAGGTTCAGGGCAAAAGAAGGGAAGCTTATTTACTTGACCTCGCTTATATAGATTCTGGACAATGACCAGGGATTGGAGAATATGGTTGATACCTCTTCACCCCACTGGCCAGGCTAGAAGTCCATCAATTGTGCCTTATCAGAGAGGAATGCAAAAAAACCTACTTTGTTTATGTTACAAGTGTGAGAAGACTACTACAAAAATGTAAACATTCAGAAGGTTAACAGAATATGGTAACAGTGGGAGTGCATTACAACAAGCTTGTGGTCTCTCTGATCTTATTTTGGGGTAAACTGTGACAGATCTATTTATTTTTGTCGTACCACTGCAAGAATGCCTTTTCCTGCAATCCCTTTTGCTGTTTCATCAGCAAAGCAATTTCCCAGTGTCTTGGGGATGGTTTATTATCCCATACAATTTTGGGGGGTTTTGATATGTTTTGTTTTTGTTTGTGCCTGGGGTGGCTGCTGTCCCCACCCCGTCCCCCATCCTCCCTGGTTCTGGGACTATTGTGATGTTTGGGAGCCAAGCTGGGGTTTTCAGAGGGAGTTGGGGGTGGAGCGAGAGGCAATCCTTCTTCTTTCCGCATGGGCTGTTCAACTGGACACATTCTCTAGGGTAGGTATCAGGGTGATTATCGAGGTCAAGCTCCCCTTATCTCTAAATGCGAAACAGAACAGGCATACCAGCAACACCAGCCACTGTATGATATCATTAGCATTCAGAGATTTGAACCCTACAAAAGCTGGTGGGGTAGACCCAAAGAGCTGGGTGAAGGGTTGGGAAAAAAATTCCCCCGGTGTCATTTCCTCACAGTAGGTACCATTGTTAAAGTAACCCCAAAAACACACAGGTAGTATATGATAGCCCTGAATCCATAGGCCTGCCTTCCACAGGAAGTTAAAAATCCATGAATTCCTCACCTTGTTAACCCATATAGCAAACTGGATGACAGCCACAGTTGTCACCGTGTCCAGTTCGCGCTGACCCGCGCGACCACAGGCTAGCTCAGAGTCACACTGTGGCAGCGTGGTATGATCAGGGTGGCGGACAAAGCGCGCCGCTTCCTCTCTGTGGGAGCTTGGATCTCACCCTCAGCGACGGACACGTTGATGACATAAGTGACCTCGGCAACTGAATGAAAGGCGGACTCTCCCGAGCAGGATGTAACGTAGGTTTATTGAAACAGAGGGAGCGCGGGGCTCTGCACTCTGCACCTGCTGCCCAGGAGAGACCCTGAGGCCAGGCGTGCGGCAGGTTTTAAGGGGGGGTGGAAATGGGGGTGGCGACAACCAGTCAGCCAGTCACAGGAATCGGGGGGTTAACCGGGGGTGTGAACCATGGAACTGGGGACCAACCACAAAATGATGGGAGGGGGTCTCCCGGGCCCCAGCCTATCACTCGGCACCCTTCCCGGAGTTTTCTAGAAGCCAGGGAAGGGTCTCTGAGTGACAGGGCGACCACGAGGAGGGGGGGGATTGACAGCGACAGGTGCAGGGAAGGGAGGAATGACAGAAAACGTCTGGTTTTACAGTAGACAAAACAACCAATGCAGAAGGGAAAACCAATGCAGAACACAGGGGTACACAGTGAGCTAAACCATTATAAAAATAACTTAAAAATCTTACAAAAATAACTTAATAACTTAATAAAAACAATTCTCACACCACCACATCTCCCCCTTTTTTGTTTTTTCAAGAGGAGTGGGACTGGAACGGAGGAGGGAGGTCAGTGATGCTGCGTTGGGCACCCCAGTCCATGCTCTTCTTCATCCGGATCTTCTCCATCATCTTCTGGGGCCCCCTCCAGCACCTCCTCCAACTCCAGTCCTTCCTCCTCAGGGCTCTCCTCAGCTGGCATGATGATATGGTTGACCGAGGGGGAGTGTGTGGTGGCAGAAATTAAATTATACAATATCTTTTTAAGTAAACCGAATGCAAGCATAATTAACAACAAAATAAACAAACACAGCAACACAGTCTTTATGATGGATAAAGCCCAGCCGGAGATTCCCCAGTTAGTACAGAGTCCGCTCAGCCAGACGTCTGTCACCATCTCTTGCATCTGTCGGATGGCAGTGTGGACGTCTTCGGCTTTCGATGACAAGTTCGCCAGGGTGGCCCACATGTTTGCTTCTGGTTGTGGAACCAGCCATCCGATGACTGAGAGACACAGGCTGAGCAATATCAGGACTCCGAGGGGTAGGTGGAATTTCCTTGGAGCGGGGAATCTGGTCTGGGTGGTTGCTATGTTAAAACTAAAAAACACTAAACACACAGTTATTCAGGGTAGGAACAGTAGGGGAAAGGAAACTCCACCCAATGATGTTGCCCTTGTTTCCTCTTCCGCCTCCACGCTGCGTCTGCCACCTGCGGACTGATGACTGTTTTGGATCCTGAGCCCATAGGGACATAGGGCCTTACCCACTTGGATGGAATCCACCTTGGTCCCGTGGGGGTGGTCACGCAAGCGTATCCACGTCCCCACGTGACCAGGTCATGTGGCCCTTCCGTCCTTCCGGACTCAGGATCCCTGACCATGACCGGGGGCCTTTCTCGGATGGAGAACAAGGAGCTCGCCCCGAAGTGCCTTATGATTGGTGGATTGAGACCTTCAAAGGAACAATTAAGAAAGTTGATGGTAAAAAGTGCCCTGGCCAGTCTGACTGCTGGTGTTTCTGCTTTGAGGACCCTCTGCTGTTGATGTAAAACCCTTTTGATGGTACCATGGGTCCTCTTGACCATGGCTTGACCTGTGGGGGAGTGCGGGATGCCGGTCTTGTGCTCCACCCCCCATTGCTGCAGGAAGCTGCAGAGCTCTCTGGACTTGTACGCCGGGCCGTTGTCAGTTTTGAGTTCCTTCAGGATGCCCAGGAAGGAGAAATCGTGGATGAGGTGTTTAATGACATCCCCCGCTTCTCCCCTGTGTGGGCAGAAGCGAACACAGCTCCGGAGAATGTGTCGATAGACACATGTATATACTTTTGGCGGCCAAATTCAGGGAAATGAGTGACATCTGTTTGCCACACCTCACAGCTTCTCAGCCCCCGGGGGTTAACCCCCGCATGCAAGGTTGGCACTGCATGCTGGGAGCAGGATGGACACGCGGCCACAATTGCCTTGGCCTGTTCCCGTGTTAGGTGGAAACGGTGAACAAGGCCAGGCGCATTCTGATGGAACAGTTGATGACTGAGTTTTGCCTGCTCAAAGATGTTCGGCAGGGGGGCCATCTCGGCAGGGGCAGCGAGGGCATCTGCCTTCCTGTTTCCCTCCGCGATGAACCCCAGCAATTCGGTGTGTGACCTAGTGTGCATCACAAAAAATGGTTGCTCTCGGTGGGAAACTAACTTGACTAATTTCGAGAGCAATTCATACAACGCAATGTTGGACACCTCTTGAAGGATGGCCTGTTCCGCTCTGGACACCACCCCCGCTACATATGCGGAGTCTGTAACCAAATTGAAAGGTTCGGGAAACCTCTCAAAGGCCCTAACGACTGCGGCCAACTCAGCAACCTGAGGTGATCCTTCCACCTCAGCTACATCAGCCTCCCACTGCTGAGTTTGAGGGTCCTTCCAAGTCAAAACTGACTTGTGGGACCTTCCGGACACGTCAGTGAAAACTGTTAAGGCTTTGAGTGGCCTTCTGTTGCGAACCTCTTTTAATGATAATACAAATTTGACGTCCTGATTTAAGATTTTGTGGGCAGGCTGATGAATTGAAATTTGCCCAGTAAAGGAATCTAGAGCGAACTGTAAAAATTCATTTTCTTGAAGCAGGTGTTCCAACATTGACTTTGAAATTTGGCCCGATCTCAACCCGATTGGGATGTGAATACGCACAAAGTCACAACCGGCCAATTCTCTGATCCGGAACCTTGCTTTCCGGATCAGCTCAGCTACCAACTCCTGTGGCCGGGTCATCCTTTTGGACCTCTGATGGCTCAGGAAGACCCACTCTATGATGGAGAGTGGATCTTTCCCATCTCGGTCCTTTTTCGGGATGTCTTTCCACTGAAAGATCATCCCGTGGAGGTGCGGCAACTTTCCCAATATTATAAATTTGAAAGGCAGCTCGGGGTCAAATCAATGAGCTTGCCTCGAGGACATAGCGTCCTGAATTCTTTCCAGAGCCTTTTTCGCTTCTGGGGTAAGGGCCCTAGGAGAACTGAGCTCCTCTCCCCCTTTCAATAAATTGAAAAGGGGGGCTAGGTCTTCGGTGGTCAAACCTAGCCAGGGCCTTACCCAATTCAAAGCCCCACACAGCTGGTGGACATCTGCGAGGGAACTTACCTTTGTTTTGATGGCCAATTTCTGCGGAACAATGGTCCGCTTGCCGATTTCCAGCCCGAGGTACTTCCAGGGTGGCATCCGTTGAACTTTCTCCTCCTGCAGCTCGAAACCTGCAGCAATCAATGCATTGATTGTCAGGTCAAGCGCATGTGTGAGCACATCGTCAGTCGGGGCACACACCAGGACATCATCCATATAATGATGAATGATGGCCTGTCCCGTGGCTGCGCAGACAGGGGACAACAAGGAGGCAACATACCACTGGCAGATGACTGGGCTGTTTTTCATCCCCTGAGGGAGTACCCGCCAGTGATAGCGCTTCCTTGGGGCTTCCCGGTTGATGGTGGGAACCGAGAATGCAAAACGTGGGGCATCATCCGGGTGAAGAGGAATTTGGAAAAAGCAATCCTTGATGTCAATGATAGCTAATTTCCAATTTTCGGGGAGCATAGTTGGGGAAGGCATTCCCGGTTGGAGAGATCCCATGTCCTCAATCACATTGTTAATTTGACGGAGGTCCTGGAGGAGGCGCCACTTGTCTTTCCCTGGCTTTTGGATCACAAAAACCAGAGAATTCCAAGGGCTATCTGTTTCCACAATGTGTCCTTTTCTTAACTGCTCCTCCACGAGCTCTTCGAGCGCTTTTAATTTTTGTTTAGAAAGCCGCGATTGCTCCACCCAAACTGGGTTTTCGGTGAGCCAATTAAGTTTTTTGGTGGGATGCTCTTCAATGGTCGCTGTGGAAATGTCCACTGAGGGGTCGGGTATGTCAATCTTGATCCCCCATTGAGCCATGAGATCCCTTCCAAGCAAGGGTTCCTTATAATTTAAAACAAAAGGGCGAATATTTGCCAATTGCCCCTTTGGCCCCTTAATTTGTACCACGCTCTTTGATTGTCTTGCCAATTGAAGCCCTCCAACACCCTGGACATGTCCAGCCACGTCCTGCAAAGCCCAATGTGGCGGCCAATCCTGGACTGGCACGATTGTCACATTTGCCCCGGTATCTAAAAGAGCTGTGATGTTAAGTGTTTCCCCGCCCACCGTGAACTCGCATTCTACCCGGGGCCTTTCTTCAGTGATGGCTTGCACAGGGCAAGCCACCGGGACCGTTGATGCGTCGTTTGGCCCTCGGGCAGGGATGATCTGTGCGATTATTTGACCTTTTGGGAGAAAGGTCAGTGGATGGGTGCATCCCAGCCAGAGAACGAGACTCTCAGGGTTGTTGGTTAAAATCCCTGGGAGAATCTCGATCTCTTGCGGGGTGTACTTACAATCCCCGATGACGAGAAGTTCCTTCTCTTGGACTGGCCAGGTGCTTTGTTCCTTTAGGTTTACCGACAGGAAGGTCCAATCCACGCTTTTCAGGTGCAAGGCTTTGGTGAGCTCCAACCTGAAAGGTTCCTTCTTGGAAGATGTTATTAGAATATGTTTTGACAGGTCATGGTCAGTTTTGAAAGTCACGTCAGGTGTGTCACGTCCGGTAAGAATGTCATTTTCGGTTTTGGGCAGCGTATCATTGGCGCTTGTTCTTTCTTTCCCCCTTCCCACTGCCTGGTCCGCCCTATTTGTGTCACCGCGCCGGGCGGACCTGCGCTCCTCCCTCAGTTTAACTGACGGGAGTTATCTCCCGTCCCTCCCACTCTCCCACTCCCCCCGCCTCCCCCTTTTTTCTTTTTCAACAGTTCAATGTCGTCCCTCAGTGGGCAATTATTGGCCCAGTGTCCCGGCTCCCGACAGATGATACACTTGTTTCTTTGGGGAGCATACGGCCTGTGAATGTGTTCTTGCTGGGTGCCAGATATTGCAGCCACTCTTGGTGTTGGTGATTTGGCGTCCCGGTCATTACCCTGCATGTAGGGGACCTTGAGTTGGCACACCCGAAGCATATCCTGGATGGTCGGAGGAGGGTCGAAAGGGAGACTAAGAATTGCAGTCCTGCACAAATTGTTCGCATTTGCGAACACCATCTCCCTTAGGATCCCTTCTCTCACGGCCACTTCTGATACTTGGACTTCAATTGCTCGGGTGAGCCGCTCCACAAACTTAGTAAAAGCCTCTTTGGTCCCCTGCATGATCTTATAATATGGAATGATCGGGCCATCTGGCACCATGCTGAAAAAGGCTGTGACCGCATGCTCCCTGATGGTCTGGAGGGCTTTGTTTGGGATGCTCGACGCTTGGTCTGTCAGATCCGTCCACCTTCCCTCACCCATGAGCTGTTCCAGGGTGAGGGCATTCCCATTTTCATCAATTGCCGTCTCTGGATCTGTGAGGAGACTCGGCAAGGCCTCCCTAAGCAGCTGTCTCCATGCTGCCTCCCATAGCTTGAACTCTGTGGAGTCCATGAGGCAGGAGAACAGCTGCCTAAGGTCAGCTGGGATGACAACAGCAGCTTCGAGATCAGAGCAGAGCAGGCCCCTAAAATAGGGGCTGTCCCGCCCATAATCCCTATGTGCCTTGCAGAGGTCTCTGATGGTGGCCTGAGAAAATGGGTGGTGGACTGCTCGAACATTGTGCCCTCCTCGGGAGCCCTTGTAGACAACTGGGGACACTGAGGGAACAGGGGAAGGCTGATGCATCCCTGCAGGCTCAGGGCCTGGCCCCGCCCCCTCTGGGCCCAGACCGTGGGAACTGGAAGGGGGAGTGTGGGAACCAGCAGGGGGAGCATGGGAACCGGAAGCCCAGGAAGCAGGTCTTCCAGCAGGGGGCGTGGTTTGGGAACCCAATGATGTCATGTGGGCGTTCCCGTGGGAGGAGTAGCTGGGAGGAGCTGAGGGTGGAGTTCTTGAAGAGGGAGGAGGCATGGGCGGGGTCTTTTGGGGGATAGGAGGGGCCGAGGAGAGGAAGGGGTTGGGCTTATCAAGGGCAGGAAGAAAGGGATTGAAGGAAGGAGGATAGGGGGATGGGGAGGAATGTGCCATGCGGTCTCCTCCATCTTGGGGATAAGGGGTAGGGGAGCCATTTTGTGATGTGGAATCCTCAGCTAAACTAAATCGAACTCGGGGTCTGTTAACTGGGGAAAATAGGGAAGGGTGGAATTCTCGAGCAGCCCGGCCAGGGCTGACCGAGAAGCCCCTAGCAGTCTGGCTAGGACTGCCTGGGCGGGGGGATCGGGGGGTCCTTAAGGGCCCTGAGCTGGCAGGCTGAACCCCTGCTGCTCCCTTAAGGACTCCCTTCTGGGGACGAGGAGAAAGGGCAGGGGGACAAGGAGAACAGGGGGCAGTTTGTCTTGGGGCTGGCTGTTTCTGCACCTTCTTATTCATTTTTGTAACAGCAGCTGAAAGCTGCGAAGCCAAATTAAGAAATTTTGAAGCATGTTTGTCCCCTGAGAGAGCCAAATTATTAATTTTATTAATCACAGCTTGCCAAAATTTGGAGCTGTAAATTTGCTCTGGAGACGTGTGAGGAAAGTGCAGGAACACCCACCTGACAAACCTTTTGAGCTCGCCTTTTGAAATTTTTAACTGGGCAAACTGAAGAACAGAATTAAAACTATAATACAGTCCTTTCTGAGCGGCTGAGAGGCTACCACCCATGTCTCTCACAATTAGTTTCTGCCGCTCACCGACTAACACCCAGGCAAAATCAAAATGAAACTTAAAACAAACCGCGGATTAAACCTCCTAAACCCCGGTAATTTTTCCCAAAACCAGTCCCGGGGAGCCACGATGAAATTAAAATGCAGTGTCCTAAAACTCTCGGGAATCGCCGCCCGCCCGACTACTGCTTTTAACTTAAAATTTAAAAACGAAAGAGAAAGTAAAAGAGTTCCGAGGAAGGTTCCCGCGGGGGAATGAGGCAAACCAGCACCACCCCAAGCCGTGCGGCTTGAAATCCCCCCCCATCCTGGGGGATCCCTTCCTGAAATAGGGTCTTCTTCCCGAAGAACCCTTCCCAAAAAGTAAGTGCCCTCACGAAGAACAACTTACCCCCTCCTGGAACAAGACGAAACCTGGGGTTGTCAGTTTCAGCTGCCTGAAGTGGACCCAGTGGGTGCTCTGGGTTGACCACTTCTCCCCCGGGAGCGTGATCTCTGAGAGCTGCTGCAGCCAGGGGTAGCGGGGCGTCCAAAGATTTCTTCAGCTGTCCGACAGCCTAAATCCGTGCCGCGGGGTCCGCCTCGTGTCCTGAGGGTGAGGGCCCCGAGCTGGGCGCCAACCGCTGTCACAGTGTCCAATTCACGCTGACCTGCGCGACCACAGGCTAGCTCAGTTTCACTGTGGCAACGTGGTATGATCGGGGCGGCGGACAAAGCGCGCCGCTTCCTCTCTGTGGGAGCTTGGATCTCACCCTCAGCGACGGGCACGTTGATGATGTAAGCGACCTCGGCAACTGAATGAAAGGCGGACTCTCCCGAACAGGATGTAACGTAGGTTTATTGAAACAGAGGGAGCGCGGGGCTGGTCTTAGTACTCACTCTTTTTCTGTGGGAGAAAGACTAGGAGAAAAACAAAGCAGGCTCAACCTAAAAATGAACAAATAGTTTTATTAACACACACTAAAAAAATAGAAAAAGAAAGTTGGGGAAAAAACTAAAACAAAACAGAATGAAACTCCAAAAACACTCTTCCCTCCCCTTACAAACTGTTCACTTTCTTACAAAACAACATAAAGAGACAAAACTTGTAATTTTCAGTCAGTTTCACCATCTGACAATAGTCTTTCATCAATTCTTTAGGAGAAGAGTCTCTCTTAGAGTCATGGATCCCACTGACAACCTAGAACAGTTCTCTTGTGGGTTTTTTAACTGTCACAAAAGCAGCCGCCTGGGGAAACCTGCCTTTGTGACCCCTCCCATTAGCAGGTTCCCAAGCTGCTTATGGGTCACGGGTCTTAGACTTTTGCATATTGGGGTGTCAGCTTTTAAAGATGAATAACTCTAAAGGCAAAGGATTCTTCATCTCAAGGCACAGAGATGTCTTCTCACTTCTTCACTGACGCAGAGGACTTCTCATCTCTATCTCTGTTCAAGTATCTTATAGGATTAATATTACTTAGTCCATCATAAACAGCTTTGCTCAAATCGACACACAAATCTAAACAATCATCTCCTCAAATGCATATCTTTCCCATGATTTAAAGGAATAATCTAAATATAGAGTTCATTTCCATGGCCCAAATAAGAATGGAACAACTAACTCTTCAGCCTTCTGTCCCAATAGTCTTTTCACTCTCGCTCTACTGACTTAATGCTGTTTCTTCTTTATGTTCACTCTGTTCCTTTCTCAGAGAAGGGCCAAGCTCTGGAAACTTCATGTTGCTAGGAAAGGATTAGCTCGTGGTATCAGGTGTTCAAGGCCGTGCTGGTGAGGGAGGAAGAACTAATGCAGAAACATCAGAGATCAGAGCACCGGGGCAGTCCGGAATCACAAAAAAACCAGGCAGGATCATAAATGCTTTTTTGGTACTCCCCTCAGTGTAAATTTGGGCAGCCATAGCCTAAATGGTGCCTATAGCTCTTATCAGGGGCCTGGCAGAGATCTCTCCCTGCTCGAGGGAAGTTTGGAGAAAGTAGCTGTTGTAAAGCAACAACATCTCCTTCCCCCTCCCCCCCCCCCCACTCCCCCCACGTGGGAGCTAGTAGAATCTGGCCAGGCCTCAGGCCAGCTCCTCCCCAAAAGGGGGAGAAGCAGCAGGCCTAACACGATGTAACCTGTCTCTCTCTGGCCAAAGGAAGAAAGGAAAAGGCCAACCTGCAGGAAAGCTTGGGATTTTATATGGTACTACCCAAAGTTGTAGTCGACAAGTTTTAGTGGTCAAAACAGATGCCAATATTCTAACTAATCGTCTCATAGGTCCCTGTCTTTTCTAAAGCAATTCCCAGGTCCTGACCCAGAAAATCATTCTACATTCCTCTATGACTAAAAAACTAAACTGTACTGACCCATGACACCCCCCTTCATAGTCAATTAAACATATCTTTGTGGTGGTGTGAGAATTGTTTTTATTAAGTTATTAAGTTATTTTTGTAAGATTTTAAAGTTATTTTTATAATGGTTTAGTTCACTGTATACCCCTGTGTTCTGCATTGGTTTTCCCTTCTGCATTGGTTGTTTTGCCTGTTGTAAAACCCGACGTTTTCTGTCATTCATCCCTTCCCTGCACCTGTCGCTGTCAATCCCCCCCCCCCCCCCGTGGTCACCTGCCTGTCACTCAGAGACCCTTCCCTGGCTTCTAGAAAACTCTGGGAAGGGTGCCGAGTGATAGGCTGGGGCCCGGGAGACCCCCTCCCATCATTTTGTGGTTGGTCCCCAGTTCCATGGTTCACACCCCGGGTTAACCCCCCCCGATCCCTGTGACTGGCTGACCGGTTGTCGCCACCCCCATTTCCACCCACCCTTAAAACCTGCCGCACGCCTGGCCTCGGGGTCTCTTCTGGGCGGTGGGTCAGAGAGTGCTGAGCCCCGTGCTGCCTCTCCCCCTGAATAAAATCCTGTTTAACTGAGCCCAGAGGAGTCCGCCTTTTGATTGGCTGCCGTGGGTTGCATTTGTCATCTGCTGACCGTCGCTGAGGGTGGGATCCAAGACCCCACAGGGAGGAGGTGGCTCGCCCGGCTTGCCACCCCGACCTCATACATTGCCGCGGTGCACGAGACTGAGCTAGCCCGTGGCCGCGCTCATCAGCGTGAGGAACAGCACCGTGACAGCGGTTTGGCGTCCATTGTGGGGCACCCCCCGCTCACGAGGCAGACCCCGCGGCATGGACTTAGGCTGCAAGAGCCTGAAGAAAAGTCCCTGGACGCCCCGCTACCCTTGGTCGAGTGGCTTCGTAAGATCACGCTCCCAAGGGACGAAGAGGACAGCCTGAAGCGCCCAGCAGGTCCTCTTCAGGCAGCTGATCTCGAGACCCCAGGCTTTATCTCATCCCAGGAGGGGGTAAGCCTTCTTCGTGAGGGGGCTTACTTTCGGAGGGTGCTCCCGGTGTGGAGACCCTAATTTCGGGAGGGATCCTCCAGGAGTGGGGGGGATCTCAGGCTGCGCAGCTCGGGGGGGTGGTGGTTAGCCTCATCCCCCTGCAGGTTACTCTCCTCGGGGTGCTCTTTTGTTCTTTTTCGTTTTGTAAACTTTAAGTTTTGGGCAGTTGTCTTTTGGGTGGAAGTGTCCACAGGGGTTTTAGACACTGCGATTTTATTTTTCGGTGCGGACCCCCTGGGTTTGGGTTTCAGGTTCTGCCCGGTTTTAGGGGAGTGACCTCCGCGTTCGTTTTCTGTTAAGTTTGCTTTTGTCTGGGTGTCATCAGGTGGGCAGCAGGCAAGGGGGATTGTTACCTCCGCTGAGGTGTAGCGACCTGGTTCAGGAACGACACGGCAGCCATACCCAGGCTGCTCGGTCCATCAGCTCACAGACACCAGTGTGGTGGACGGCTAATGGCGTTTATTAACTGGTTACATGGAGTTATAAAACCTCTGTTTGCTACATCACATCCGTCTGCTTACGTTACAGGTTAGGTATTGCTTATCTTATCAAGGACACTGACCAACTAAGAGTTGAGGGAGGGGTTCTGTCTGCCCGTACAGCGCGATATCTTCCGACCGCCTGTCCCTGATCTCCCACATTTCCCCCCCTCTCATGACTAAATAAAAAGTATAAAAGTATAAAAGTATAAAAGTATAAAAGTATAAATGTTATAAAAGTATAAATGTTATAAAAGTATAAATGTTATAAAAGTATAAATGTCATAAAAATACAAAAGCTGTTAAAGTTAGTATAATAGGATACAAAAATAATATAAAATGTTAGTAACAAACACACTTCACGATAATTGCATGCGTTCGACAAATAGGATGTCGACTTTGCCTAAACGTCTTCTAACAAACGACACTAACTTGTTCAAAATGCAAGGCCCAAAAATCAGTGTCAGGAGTATCATGGTGAGAGGGCCTATTAATGTGGGAACAAAGGTGGCTAGCCATGGGGACTGATTGAACCATGACTCGAACCATCCTTGTGGGGCCTCTCTCTTTCTCTGGGCCAGTCTTCCTCTCAGTTCGGCCATGGAGTCTCGCACGACTCCGGTGTGGTCTGCATAAAAACAGCATTCTTCTCTCAAGGCGGCACACAGGCCTCCTTGCTGCATGAGCAAGAGGTCCAATCCTCGCCTGTTTTGCAGGACGACTTCCGAAAGCGAGGAGATAGATCTTTCCAGAGAGGAGATGGATTTTTCAATTCTCAGTAAGTCTTCGTCAATTGTCATTTGCAGCTGAGAAAGTCTTTGATGTTGGGTCACGAGAGCTGAAACACCTGTGGCTGTGCCAGTGGCTCCTAGGCCAAGGAGCATTGCAATGGTTATACCTGTCATTACTTCTCTTTTGCGGAGCAGGATGGTTTCTTCTAAAAAGTGATACATTTCTTCTTCTTGGTGATACAGGACTCTAGGAACAATCAGAACTTGGACACAAAAGTCAGCAAGGTTATTGAATTTACCAAGGTACACACAGGAAGTTATTCCGATTTGTTGACAGACCCACATTCCTGATAGGAACGGAACTGCCCACTTGTCAGTCTTTTGACTAGGTTGGATGAACTCAGTACAGATATTTCCCATCTGCTTTGCTACGGTTACACTGCCAAAGCATTTGCCTCGGCCTGTGACTTGACTCAGGGTAATTTCTCTCCGGGGGGTGTCCCACTTACAGTTGTGTGGATTGTTTGCTGCAGAGTATTCAAAAGGAGCATCAAGGGCGACACCCTCATAAAAAGGAGGTTCTGCATTATAACATAACCAGCATGATTTTGTAAAGTTTGGATTGGATTGGTTCAATGACAAAAAGGTAGCATTTAACACACTAAGAAACAAATTGTAAGGATCTGACTTAGGTTTTTGGTAGATAGCTAAAGGACGGGATGAGGAGGAGGTGCCAGATGTGGCTTCCCTCTTTTGTCTGCGTGCTGCAAGATTCTGATAGGGTTTGAATGACTGGGGCACTGAAGGTGGGAGTCTGATAATTTGCATGTTTGCCCAATTTAAATGCCTGGCTGCATTTAAAGCATGCCATTTTTATCTTCTTCCAGTCTGTGAGGGGAGTTTGTTCTGACTTCCCCTCAGCCCAAGTAGAAACATTGTTGTTACTGATTTTATATACTGTTACTTCTTCTTTGTCAGAGCCGGAGTCAGAGCCGGCAGCAGAGGACTGGCTGTCCCAGTCCCAGCTAGAGTCCGGTTCAGAGCCGGAAGTCGACTGACTGGCTGCTTCCGGGCTCTGGAGCTTTTTGGGGGGCTCCGACCCCGCCCCTTTCCCTCAGGACTGGGCCGTCCCTTCCCCCTGGGCCCCCGCCCCTTTCTCTCGGGGCTGAGCCACTCCTTCCCCCTGGGCCTCCTGTACCTGCGCTCCCCCCGCCTCCTGCTGTGGGAGCTTCTTGCCTTAGAAAAACACGCTTTTTGGCAAAGATTAGCTTCAGCTCTCTCTTTGCGCTCTCCTCCCTTTTTCTGCTCGCGCACCCCCGCATTCGCAAACGAGCTCTCTTTGCTTTCAGCGCTATCTTGAGGCGCATAAGGTGGAGGTCCCTCCCCCACTTTTTCAGCATTCCTAGCTTCTTCAGCTAGACCGCTGTAAAATGACTGCATCTGTTTTATCTCTTCAGTGAGCGGCCTTGAGCTCGGGGGCCTCGAAGCAAGCTCTTGACCTTCTGATCCCGAGCCCATACATTCAGCCAAACCGACTTCATCAACACTCTGAGCATTATTACTAACATTCTGAGTACATTCTTTTACATTCTGAAAATTCTCAACAACAGTTCCCTCTGAGAAAGTTTGCGTTGCTGCTGCGATACCTAATTGGGGGGAAACCTTTAAACAATTTCGCGCAGCTCTCCAGGTGTCCTGTTCATGCAACGCCTTCTGTAATGATTTTACGACCCTCCCCCATGCTTTAAGATTTTTCCCTGAGCTGGAAGACATTGTGTCTTCGGCAAGAGCTTTAGTACATTGATCCCAAACATCTGGGTGGAGGATATCCACCGGACGATCAATAATACTAAGTTGCAAAAGCCTCGTCACTGCGAGGGTAAAATCTTTTGCTTTACAATCAATTCCCCACTGCTTATGAATCTGAGAAACGACCTTCACGAGAGCTTCCATCCTCTGCGTGGGTCCGGAGGCGTCCCTCCCGCCGAGCTGGACCAGCCGCTCGGCCGTCGTTCACCCGTCCAGGCGACTCCCAATGTCCAGGGCGACTCCCAATGTCCAGGGCGACTCCTGGGTTTCAGCACCACTTGTTACCTCCGCTGAGGTGTAGCGACCTGGTTCAGGAACGACACGGCAGCCATACCCAGGCTGCTCGGTCCATCAGCTCACAGACACCAGTGTGGTGGACGGCTAATGGCGTTTATTAACTGGTTACATGGAGTTATAAAACCTCTGTTTGCTACATCACATCCGTCTGCTTACGTTACAGGTTAGGTATTGCTTATCTTATCAAGGACACTGACCAACTAAGAGTTGAGGGAGGGGTTCTGTCTGCCCGTACAGCGCGATATCTTCCGACCGCATGTCCCTGATCTCCCACAGGGGATTTGTTCGGGTTGAGGTGTCCCCGAGCCCCCGATTTTGGTTTCGGTTTCGGAGAGATGGGCGCAAAACTCTCCGCTGCCCAAAAAGGTGTGTATCATAGTTTTAAGTCGGTTGTGGAGCTCGCCCAGTTAAAGGTTTCGAGGGGCGAGCTCAAGGGGTTTGTGAGGTGGCTTTTCCTGCACTTCCCTCGTGTGTCCCCGGAGCAAGTGTACAGCCCCAAGTTTTGGACGGTTGTACAAAACAAAATCCATGATCTGGTGCTCCAAGGGGACAAGCAAGCCACAAAATTCTTTAATCTGGCTGTGCAGCTCTCAGCAGCTGCTTCAACTACCACCAAGGGAGTGCAGAAAAAGCCCAGTTTTAGGCAAACCTCCCCCTGTTCTCCCTGTCCCCGTTCCCCTTCCCCTTGTCCCCAGAAGGGAATTCTGAAGGGAGCAGCAGGACCCCAACCTGCTGGCTCAGGCTCCCCCAGGAATTCTCGACCCCCCCCGCCCGGGCAGTCCTAGCCAGACTGCTCGGGGCTTCTTGGACAGCCCTGGCCTGGCTGCTCAAGAATTCCCCCCTTCCCCATCTTCCCCAGTTAATAAACCTCGTGTTAGATTTAGTCTAGCTGAGACTCCCCAACCACAAAATGGCTCCCCTACCCCTTATCCCCAAGATGGAGGAGACCGCATGGCACGGTTCTCCCCATCCCCCTCTTCCTCTTCTCTAAATCCTTTTCTTCCCGCCCCAAACTCTTCCAACCCCTTCCTTTCCTATACTCCTCCCCTTCACAAAAGGGCTCCGCCCATGCCTCCTCCCTCACTGAAAACTCCACCCTCGGCTCCTCCCAGTTACTCACCTCATGGGAACACCCACTTTACATCATCAGGTTCCCAAACCACGCCCCCTGCTGGAAGACCTGCCTCCTGGGCTTCCGGTTCCCACGCTCCCCCTGCTGGTTCCCACGCTCCCCCTTCCGGTTCCCACGGTCTGGGCCCGGAGGGGGCTGGGCCAGGGCCTGAGCCTGCAGGGATGCATCAGCCTTCCCCTGTTCCTTCGGTATCCCCAGTCGTTTATAAGGGCTCCCGAGGAGGGCGGCGGGTCTGAGCGATCCATCACCCGTTCCCCCAGTCCACCATCCGGGATCTGTGCAAGGCCCATCGAGATTATGGGCGGGACAGCCCCTATTTCAGGGGTTTGCTCCGTTCAGATCTCGATGCTGCTGTTGTTATTCCTGCGGACCTGAAGCAGCTGTTCTCCTGCCTGCTTGACTCAACAGAGTTCAAACTGTGGGTAGCAGCATGGAGGCAGCAACTCAGGGAGGCCTTGCCCAGTCTCCTCCGAGACCTGGAGACTGCGGTGGACAACAACGGGAACCCCCTCACTTTAGAACACCTTATGGGTGAGGGGAGATGGGCCGACCCATCGGACCAAACCTCAGATATCCCCATCAAAGCCCTCCAGATTGCCAGGGAGCATGCGGTCTCCGCATTTTTTGGAATGGTGCCAGACAGCCTGGTCATACCCTATTACAAGATCATGCAGGGGGCCAAGGAAAGTTTCACCAAGTTCGTCGAGCGGCTCACCCGAGCAATCGAGGTGCAAGTAACGGAAGTGGCGGTAAGGGATGGGATCTTGAGGGAGATGGTGTTTGCAAATGCAAATAACATGTGCCGGAGTGCAATTTTGAGTCTCCCTCTGGACCCCCCTCTGACCCTTCCAGATATGCTCAGGGTGTGTCAGCTAAAGGTCCCCTACATGCAGGGAAACGACCGGGAAGGGAAATCAATAACACCGAGAGTTTCAGCAGTGTCTGGCACCCAGGGACCGACACGCGGACCGTATGTGCCCCAGAAGAACCGGTGTCTAATCTGCCGGGAGCCCGGGCACTGGGCGAGCACCTGCCCACTGCGGGATGCCTTTGAAGCTTTGAAAAAGAAAAGGGGGGAAGGCGGGGGGAGTGGGAACAGGGGAGGGTCGGGAGATAGCTCCCGACAGTTAAACTAAGGGGGGAGCGCAGGTCCGCCCAGCGCGAAGATAGAAATAGGGCGGACCGAGCAGCGGGGGAGGGGGAAGAAGCATCTAGCGCCAATGATACGCTGCCTTTCACTGAGACAGACAATAATACTGGACGTGACACACCGAACTTGACATACAATACTGACCATGACCTTTCAAAGCCAATTTTAGTAACATCATCAAGGCATGAACCTTATCGGCTGCGGCTCACCGAAGCGCTCATCTGAGGACGGCGGATTGGACCTTCCTTTCCATAAACATCAAAGAACAAGGAGCCTGGCCAGTCCAAGGAAAGGAGCTTGTCATCATCGGGGACTGTAAGTACACCCCGCAAGAGGTCGAGATTCTTCCAGGGGTTCTCGTCAACAACCCCGGAGATCTCGTCCTCTGGCTGCGCTGCACCCATCCACCCACATTCATACCAAAAGGACAGGTGATCGCACAAATTATCCCTACCCGGGGACCGAACAACACCCCGGTGGCTTGCCCTGTGCAAGCCATCACTGAAGAAAGGCCCCGGGTGGACTGCGAGTTCAGGGTGGGTGGGGAAACCCTAAACATCAGAGGCCTTTTGGACACGGGGGTACATGTGACGGTCATGCCAGCGAAAGATTGGCCGTCACATTGGGCTCTGCAGGACGTGGCTGGACACGTTCAAGGTGTCGGAGGGTTGCAATTGGCGAGACAATCCAGGAGCATAGTGCAAATTAAGGGGCCAAAAGGACAATTGGCTAACATCCGTCCTTTTGTTTTAAATTACAAGGAGTCTCTGCTTGGCAGAGATCTCATGTCGCAATGGGGGGTCAAAATTGACATACCCGACCCCTCAATGGAAATTTCCGCAGTGTCCATTGACGAGTGTCCCACCAAAAAACTTAATTGGCTGACAAATTAACCAGTTTGGGTGGAGCAGTGGCTGCTTTCAAAACCAAAATTAAAAGCGCTCGAGGAGCTCGTGAAGGAGCAGTTGGCCAAGGGCCACATTGTAGAAACTGATAGCCCTTGGAATTCCCCAGTTTTTGTGATTCAAAAGCCGGAGAAGGACAAGTGGCGGCTCCTTCAGGACCTCTGCCAAATTAATAATGTCATCGAGGACATGGAGTCTCTTCAACCTGGGATGCCTCCCCCAACTATGCTCCCCCAAAATTGGCAATTGGCTGTTATAGATATAAAGGATTGCTTTTTTCAAATTCCTCTGCACCCTGACGATGCCCCACGTTTTGCTTTCTCAGTTCCCACCATCAACTGGGAAGCCCCGAGGAGACGCTATCACTGGCGAGTTCTCCCGCAAGGGATGAAGAACTCACCTGTTATCTGCCAGTGGTATGTGGCCTCCTTGCTGTCCCCTGTCCGCGCAGCCGTGGGACAGGCCATCATCTACCACTACATGGATGATGTCCTGGTGTGCACCCCGAATGATGACATGCTTTCCCATGTGCTTGGTCTGACAGTCGATGCACTGGTTGCTGCAGGGTTTGAGCTACAGGAAGAAAAGGTTCAGCAGATGCCGCCCTGGAAATACCTCGGGCTCGAGATCGGGAAGCGGACCATTGTGCCGCAAAAATTGGCGATTAAAACAAAAGTAAGTTCCCTCGCGGATGTCCATCAACTGTGTGGGGCTTTGAACTGGGTAAGGCCCTGGCTGGGTCTGACCACTAACGGCCTAGCCCCCCTTTTCAATTTATTGAAAGGGGGAGAGGAACTGAGTTCTCCTAGGGTCCTTACCCCCGAGGCGGAGAAGGCACTGGAAAAGGTCCAGGATGCAATGTCAAAGAGGCAAGCTCACCGATTCGACCCGGAGCTTCCTTTCAAATTTATCATCATGGGAAAGTTGCCGCACCTCCATGGGATGATCTTCCAATGGAGGAACATCCCAAAGAAGGACCGAGAAGGGAATGATCCACTCTCAATCATAGAGTGGGTCTTCCTGAGTCATCAATGGTCCAAGAGGATGACCCGGCCACAAGAGTTGGTGGCAGAGCTGATCCGGAAAGCGAGATTCCGGATCAGAGAATTGGCCGGCTGTGACTTTGAATGTATTCACATCCCAATTGGTTTAAGATTGGGCCAAATTTCTAAAGCTATGTTGGAACACTTGCTTCAGGAAAACGAAGCACTCCAATTCGCCCTGGATTCCTTCACTGGGCAAATTTCTATTCATCGGCCTGCCCACAAAATTTTCAATTCGGAAGTTAAATTTGTTTTATCTCTGAAAGAGGTTCGCAGTAGGAGGCCCCTCAAGGCTCTAACTGTTTTTACAGACGCGTCCGGAAGGTCCCACAAGTCAGTTCTGACTTGGAAGGACCCTCAAACTCAGCAGTGGGAGGCTGATATTGCTGAGGTGGAAGGATCACCTCAAGTCGCTGAGTTGGCTGCTGTCGTTAGGGCATTTGAGCGGTTTCCCGAACCCTTTAATCTGGTCACAGACTCCGCCTATGTGGCGGGGGTGGTATCCAGAGCAGATCAGGCGATTTTACAGGAGGTGTCCAACATAGCACTTTATGACTTGCTCTCGAAATTAGTTAGATTGGTCTCCCACCGAGAGCAACCCTATTTTGTGATGCATACGAGATCACACACCGATTTGCCAGGGTTCACTGCAGAGGGGAACAGGAAGGCTGATGCCCTTGCTGCCCCCGCTGAGATGGCCCCCCTGCCAAACATCTTTATGCAGGCGAAACTCAGCCACCAGCTCTTCCACCAAAACGCGCCTGGCCTTGTTCGCTGTTTCCACCTTACGCGGGAACAGGCCAGAGCGATCGTGGCCACGTGTCCATCATGCTCCCAGCAGGCTGTTCCAACTCTACATGCAGGGGTTAATCCCCGAGGGCTGCGGAGCTGTGAGGTGTGGCAAACAGATGTCACACATTTCCCACAATTCGGACGACAAAAATACATACATGTGTCAGTGGATACCTTTTCTGGAGCCATGTTCGCCTCTGCCCACACAGGGGAGAAGGCCGGGGATGCCATAAAACACCTCATCCATGCCTTCTCCTTCATGGGCATTCCGAGAGAACTGAAAACCGATAACGGCCCAGCGTATAAATCCAGGGAGCTTCGTAGCTTCCTGCAGCAATGGGGGGTGGAGCACAAGACCGGCATCCCCCACTCCCCCACAGGCCAAGCCATGGTTGAGAGGACCCATGGGACCATCAAGCGTGTGCTGCATCAACAACAGAGGGTCCTCAAGACAGAGTTACCATCGGTCAGGCTGGCCAGAGCTTTGTTTACCATTAACTTCCTGAATTGTTCTTACGAAGGTCTCAATCCGCCCATTGTCTGACACTTCGGCGCGAGCTCGCTGTTTGGGGTCAAAGAACGACCGCAGGTCATGGTCAGAGATCCTGGGTCTGGAGGGACAGAAGGGCCACACGATCTGGTCACGTGGGGATGTGGGCACGCCTGCGTGTCCACCCCCACGGGACCAAAATGGATTCCAGCCAAGTGGGTGAGGCCCTATGTTCCCAAAAGCCCAGGGTCTGGCAAAATCAACAGTCCGCAAGTCACCGTAGCAGCGTGGAGGCGGAAAAGGAAAACATCGATTAAGGAGGACTGAAGATCAGTTCTGGGCGGAGCCACCCCCTTTTCCTCACTGTGTCCATTTTATATAATGTCTTTATTTAGTGTTTTTCAGTTGAGATGGAGCTAGCCCAGACCGGATTTTTTACTCTGAGGAACCAGCATCTCATCCTCGGAGTCCTGGTCGCGCTCAGCCTGAGTCTCTCGGTGGACGGATGGGTGGTACCACAGCCAAAAGCCAATGTGTGGGCCACCCTGGCCAAAGCGATGAATCAAGACCACATCTGCTTGTCGGCCACCTCGGCGAACAACCCCTTGTCAACCTGCCTTGTGGGGATCCTTTTTAGACTAAATGAGTTTCCACCGATATTTCTTCAGAAAATGAGGTCAGCCAATCAGGTTCGGTCCAATTATCTTAGTCCTGAGTTTCGTTATAACACCTACCCTGTTAGAAACCCGTTTGCTTTCTGGGTCCAATATCTTCAAGGCCTCCTCTCTTTAAGTTCTGACCCCACTGATTTAGAATTACTAGGTTCTGTTAATCCTTCATTTTTTATTAAGTTTGTTTACACCCCCCCTAAAGGGCAAGAGCAGAACTACCGCCATGTCCGCCCAGTCAACATGCCAGATGACTGGTGCGAAGACACAGTAGAAGTCACACGACCCACCTCCTTTGGTAGTAAGTTCTTTGCTCTCCCAAAAGGAACCTTTTTTATTTGTGGGGACTGGGCCTGGGCAGGCATCCCCCCTCTTCATGTAGGAGGACCTTGCACATTGGGCAGATTGAGCTTGTTTTCACCCAACAAAACCACTCTAGCGAATTGGCAGAGAAAAATTGCTTCAGATTCGGCAGTTCAGAAAAGAGATCTTAAAGCATTGGAACCCGATTGTGACTCCGAAATTATACATTGGACCAAATCGAAAGGCGTTGCAGTCACAATCTTCTTGCCATGGGTTGCCATTGCAAAGTCTCTAGGTGAATTGGCCCACCTAGAGTGCTGGGTAGCAAAACAAGCAAATTTGACTTCAGAAGCCCTGTCAAACCTCCTAAATGAAGAGGAGATCACAAGGCAGGCAACACTCCAGAACCGGGCGGCCATCGATTACCTGCTACTCTTGCATGGCCACCGGTGTGAGGAGTTCGAGGGGTTGTGTTGCTTCAATCTAACATCAAGAGCCGAGGACGTCCACGCCGCCATCCAAAAGATGAAGGAGATGGTGGGCAACCTCAAGAGGGAGACTGAAGATTGGCTGGGCGGACTTTTTGCAAACTGGGGAATCTCCGGCTGTGTTTCCTCCATCATAAAGACTGTGTTGCTTTGTTTGTTTGTTTTGTTATTAATTGTACTTGCGTTCGGTGTACTAAAAAAGATGTTGTATAATTTGGTTTCTGCCACCTCACACTCCCCCACAGTTAACCATGTCACCATGCCATCAGACGAGGACCATGAAGAGGAAGGACTGGAGTTGGAAGAGGTGCTGGAGGGGACCCCAGAAGATGAAGAACGAAATCCGGATGAAGAAGAGCATGGACTGGGGTACCCAACGCAGCATCACTGACCTCCCTCCTCTGTTCCAGTCCCACTCCTCTTGAAAAAACAAAAAAGGGGGAGATGTGGTGGTGTGGGACTTGTTTTTATTAAGTTATTAAGTTATTTTTGTAATATTTTAAAGTTATTTTTATAATGGTTTAGTTCACTGTATACCCCTGTGTTCTGCATTGGTTTTCCCTTCTGCATTGGTTGTTTTGCCTATTGTAAAATCAGACGTTTTCTGTCATTTATCCCTTCCCTGCACCTGTCGCTGTCAATCCCCCCCCCCCCCCCCGTGGTCACCTGCCTGTCACTCAGAGACCCTTCCCTGGCTTCTAGAAAACTCTGGGAAGGGTGCCGAGTGATAGGCTGGGGCCCGGGAGACCCCCTCCCCTCATTTTGTGGTTGGTCCCCAGTTCCATGGTTCACACCCCCGGTTAACCCCCCCGATCCCTGTGACTGGCTGACCGGTTGTCGCCACCCCCGTTTCCACCCACCCTTAAAACCTGCCGCACGCCTGGCCTCGGGGTCTCTTCTGGGCGGTGGGTCAGAGAGTGCTGAGCCCCGTGCTGCCTCTCCCCCTGAATAAAATCCTGTTTAACTGAGCCCAGAGGAGTCCGCCTTTTGATTGGCTGCCGTGGGTTGCATTTGTCATCTGCTGACCGTCGCTGAGGGTGGGATCCAAGACCCCACAGGGAGGAGGTGGCTCGCCCGGCTTGCCACCCCAACCTCATACATTGCCGCGGTGCACGAGACTGAGCTAGCCCGTGGCCGCGCTCATCAGCGCGAGGAACAGCACCCCGACATATCTTCTCCACTGTGTGGAAGGTCCTTGTTCCCCCTTGCAGGAGTAGCTGGGGAGCAGAATCCCCTCCAGAAAAATCCGGGGCACACCTTGGGGTGTCCAGCCCCCCAGGCACTTCTGCAGCCAGACGAAGAAGTCCCACCACGGTTGCCAAAGGAAGCATAGAATATGGACTTTACAATTAGATAATTGTAAAGCAGGCATGTTTTATTTCCAGCTGGGACACATGGGGGGATATCTCCTCCAAACTGTGTGCACCTGGTCAAGACAAGGTCCAGGTTTGGATACACATTGATCCCACAAACCTACACCTCCCCACCTGCCCATTCCCTGCCTTCTCCTGCTTTGTATTCTAATTAGCTGTCACACCTCTTGGTGGTCATGAGGTCTTGGGAGGAAGGCTGATGTCTTCCCCAGGTTGATCTTCACTTCTAGGCAGGTGCGGTGGAGATTTGGCTATTTTTCAGGTCACTTTGCTCTTGCCAAAATTTAGGAGCTTGGTTTTGCTGGATTCAAGCCACAAAGTTCTGCTTTATCAATTTTTGACAAATACCTAGGTCCCGCTTTGCTGAGTTTCAACATTATACATCTCTCCTAGGTTGCAATGTAAAATGTGCCCAAAGTATGTATTCTATCACCATCTACATGAGCTGTTGAAGCTAGGTTAGGCAGTGTTTCTCTTGCCCCCTTCTTTCAGACTATCTTCTGTTAATGGCCCATCAATGCCCTGCTGCATGACTCATAGATAACTCCCTCCAGGCGCTATCTCTGTTTAATGGGCAATCAAGGACCCATTGCAAGAGTGATAAAATGATATCAGCCCACTGTGAGATGCTCCGCCCGGGGGAGAAGCCAAGCATTCCCACCTGGATATAATCTGGGATTTGGGATAGCACAGGCAGCCTTACCCACTGGATTCCCAGAGGACAAGAGCTACCAGACCTTTCTACAGGATCACTGCTTCAACAAGACCACTTCATCTAGACTGTTGCCACCACAGTGTCAGGTTGTATTCTGACTCTGTCAGTGATCTTTTGTAGTACTGCATTTGTTTTATTTTATTTTACCTTTTTTTTTCTCTCCTATTAAATTGTTTTTTCTGACTTGGAGTGTCTTGCTAGTTTTGCCTTCAGGCCAGCACAACATCTTATCTATATAAGTTTTACTTGGCAACTACCTAACAACCAAGCTTAATAGCTAATCTTCTATGTGTTCTTAGTACAAGCTGTTTCTTTACTTTTACAAAATCACCAAAAGCTGCTTCTAAAATCCTGTACTTTTATATTTATAAACATCCTCCATATCATATCAGTCTTTGATCACACTGCAAAACACATGGCAAACAAATCATCATGAGTAATACAACAGCTAACATATAAATTCCTGTCTTAATCAAATTCTTGAGCCAGCCAGTAAGCCCCCATCCCCCAAGTATCTGCTCAAGCCAACCTCCATTGCTAACAACCTGTAATTTAGTTACACTGTGTTGAAGGGCCTGTATGATAGCATGTATAGAGTGAGAATGAGCAGACAAATTAATGCAGCATAGGCCTTCAAAAGCCTCACAGCCATGTCCACCTGCTAAAAGCAAAAAATCAATTGCAGCTTTATTTTGCAATGCTGCATGCATGTGCCATGCCAATATGTGGAATAATTGAGGGTACTACTTGCACCCCGGTGTCCCATGACTGTACGTTATCATCATAATCTGGGACGTATGTATGTTCATTGCGTTTTACCCGTCCCAATTTATGCAAAGATGTTAAGTTTACTCGTGAGGGGTGAAGCATGGTGACCCGTCCAAAAGTACAAGGACCTCCTACCACTTTTCCTGATATTCCTTTCCAAGCCCTATTTCCACTAATTAGAAATATATTGTCTATTAGTCCATTGGCATCTTTTCCTGGAGTAACTTGTCACAGTAAGGTGTGATTATACCAAACAGAGGCATTGGCATAAATACCTGTGCCTGAAACATCAATTCCAGTTATGTTAACATAGGGTTCACTAGTATAATTTAAAAAGAAACACAGAAAGGACCATGTAGATCCTAAAATGTCCAAGTCTTGAGGCTGCAGGGGAAGAGCAGGAAACTCATTAACTTTATCCATCCTTTGACCACTGTTAGCAAAGAACCACCCTGTCAGCTGATCTTGTTTACGGTAAGCCATGTTGCACCACCATACTGGTTCACACTTACCTGGGGCAGTACAATTCCTTTGAGTTGTTAAATTAAATAAAACATCACACTTGCTCTCGTCTAAAGGCATGGCTACCAAGCATGTTTGAAAAGGATTACTGGGAGAAGTCATAGATACACATAAGGTAGATCTGTTCAAAGCTAAAGCTAGCATAAGCCAAACATTACATTCTGGAAAGGGTGGCAGTATGTCCATTTCCCCTTCGTGAAGGCTGTCCTACCAAGAGGACCAGCCTGAGGAGGCCAATCTTGCTTCCCAAAATACCTATATAAAAGCAAGCCATAATCCTGTACACATACAAATTTTAAAATAATACAATCACCATAAGAATAGCGCAAAGTATCACACTGAGGACAGTTGCTACGAAGGTGATCTGATGCACAATACCGCTATTTCTGACACCGTTGGCACAAACACAAAGTCTATGCTTGGTGAGAATAGTCTCTACAAATAAAGCAAGGAATAGGATTATTCTCAAGAGCAAGCCTCCTCTCACACTGCTTCCAGTGCAGCTCACAAATGGAGGATTGTTCTGCAGTCAGGGATTCTACTATCTCTGGGATGAGTGGACTGTGCAATTTGCAAAGTGGTGAAAGATCCACAAGTCCCCTTGGGTCAGGTAAAAGTTTGTTTGGGTGGCTGCAGGATCTCAATGGAGGCAGGCTGAGGGGTCTGAGGAACCAAAGCCAGGGGTGAAGTGCCAGGGCAAAGATGGTTGGGATCTTCAGGAGAGATATCCAAGGATTCTCAGAATGGTCTCACATTCTTTGCTGGGATCTGCCTTGGACTGTTTTCTGTAAAGACACAAGCATAACCTCTTCCCCATGTGACAAGGGGATGAGGTCCCGTAATTTTACCTGTTTTCGAATCTTTGATAAGCACTTTGGCTTCCTGTTTAATCTTTAATTTTGGCTTTGGAGTCCTCTATAGTTAACTCCTCCAGCAATGGAGGGGAAGGAGTGCGTCTGGCAGTCAGGACATACAGCAACAATGCTCAAAGTTTGGCAGCTAGTTAAGCCAGAAGTGCATGCCAGTGCAGCAGCATTCTGATGAAAAAAAGAATGACTAAGTTTAGCCTGGGAAAACCAGTCCGCTAACACTTGAATAGGTAAAGTAAGTAAATCTGCCTGGTGATTCCCTTCT
Source organism: Hirundo rustica (assembly GCF_015227805.2). Classification (NCBI taxonomy): domain Eukaryota; kingdom Metazoa; phylum Chordata; class Aves; order Passeriformes; family Hirundinidae; genus Hirundo; species Hirundo rustica. The sequence continues at coordinate 2,130 of NW_026690191.1, read as the reverse complement.
GCAATAAAACCAGGCAAAGTGGTATGGGAGCTAACATGCATTATAAAATAGGGCTGTTGTCTGGCATCTAAAAGAAAAACAAGTTGTTGTAACTGTTGAAACAATTCTCCTTCAATACAGCAGCTTCAGCCCTTTTGACAATTCCTGCAACATAAGCAGAATCTGAGAAGCAATTTCTACAGGACAGACCATTGCTGAAAGGCTCACACAACAGTAGCCAACTCAATGATCTGAAGAGAACCTGAAACAGTAGCAACATCTGAATTCCATCAGCCAGATTCTGTGTCACAACCAAGTATCACCAACTTGTGCATGCAGCCAGATCCATCTGTAAAGACAGTTAAAGCTTGTAAGGGAATCTCACTTCTTTTTGGTCGCATTAGGAGATTGAAACTGGCTGCTACGAGCTTGTGCTTTGGGGGATGTGAAGAAAGTTGTCCAGAAAAAATCAGTCAGGGCCATTTGAAATACTTCAGACTGTTGCATTAGCCACTGTAAATAAACAGTAGTAATAGGCAAACAGATCAAACAAAAATCCACACCTGCAAGTGTCGTTAATCTCTGTCGGGCTCTCACAATGATCAAGGCAATCATTTCATGCTGAGTGCTTATGGTCTTAGACATAGGGTGTGACAAAAAAATCCACTCTGTGATCAACAAGGATTCTGGCTCATTAGGATCCAACAGGTAAATCACAGCATGGGATTGTTTAGCCAGGTTCAGGATTATTAAAGAAAAGGGTAACTCAGGGGCCCATTGGGCCACTTAGTGGTTTGAAATAGCATCAGCTACTTGTTGCAGTACTTGGCAAGAATCTGATGTGAGCTGCCGAGGCAACAAGACATCTGGTTCCCCTTTTAACAAAGTGAACAAAGGGCTCAGATCTGCATTCAAAATTCCCAACAAAGGGCAAACCCAATTAATTGTCCCCAAAAACTTTTGGGCATCATGCAATGTACGAATGTCTGATTGAATTTGTAAAGATTGAGGGGAAATAATCTCAGTCCAGATGCGCCAGCCAAGGTATTTCCAAGGGGGTTGACACTGTATTTTTTCAGGAGCAACACAAAGTCCTGCTTGGGTTACTGTTGCATCGTGTGGCAACACTGACCATCATGTCCAGGGAGGTTACAACCACCAGCAGGGAAACAGACAAGACAAGTCTTTGTTGTTAAGCATGAGAATCCATTTATTCCCCCCTACCCCAGGCCAGGGAAGGGGTGAGAGCAAAGAGAGGTGAAGACGAAGAGAGCTAGCAGGGGCAGGGTTGTGAGTTTTATAGGGTATTTTAGGGGAGGAGTCTTTGGGTTTAGGTCAAAGGGGGGAGATCCAATTTCAGCCTCCTCAAAACAGGACTCCACAGGTTACAGTGGTGATGACAAGGGCTAGGGATTCCTCCATAACCTCTTGTTTTTCTGCTGCAACTAGAATATCATCCATATAATGATATAGGAAAACATCAGACATTTTCTGGTGAAGGGGACTGAGGACTCGCAACAAAGCAGTGGCAAATAGTAGGGCTATTTTTAATTCCTTGTAGCAAAACAACCCAATGATATCTTTGCAAGGGTACTTGTCTATTGGTACTTGGGACAGAAAAGGCAAATTTAGAAGCATCATCAGGGATGTAAAGGAATGGTAAAACAGCATTCCTTCAAATCAGTGACTGTCAAATGCCAGTCTCAAGGAATCATGGTAAGAGACAGAAGACCAGGTTGTAGGGCCCCCATGTCCTCCATAACAGCATTAATTTTTCTCAGGTCATGAAACAAGTGCCACTTGCTGGTTTGGTTTTGGATAACAAACACAGGCAAATTCCAGGGACTGGTAGAGGGGTCTATATGCCCCTTTTGAAGTTGTTCTTGGACAAGTTCAGCCAGTCTAAGCAATTTAACCAGCGGCAGGGGCCATTGATCCACCCAGATAGGTTTATTGGTCTTCCAGGTTAATTTCAGGGTGCCGTGCACCTCAATGGCCCCTCTCAAAAATCAGACTGAATTTTGAAGCCCCATTGAAAAAGTTCATCTTGTCCCCACAACACCATGGGCACAGGTAGAACAAATGGCTTTATAGAAGTTATGTGGCCTTCTTGTCCCATTACCTGAATTAGATGGCAACTTTAAAAACTGC